>NC_090935.1:1264978528-1265603528 GCF_040938575.1 Ambystoma mexicanum | reverse complement strand
GCAATGGAAAACACAGCAAATGTTGACTTATTTGACCTGAATGTTGAAGGTGCTCAGTAAACATTAAAAAATAATTCTAGAATCACTAAACGCGCATGCCTCTATTTAAACAAGGCATTAAGTGGGAAGCACTGTAAAAGTGAGGCAGACATATACTCCCAACCTGTTTCTTACGATTTGTCCAATTTTTGGGATAATTCCCCTCATGATGCAATGCAGAAATATACGCTCCATGCGTTTCCATAGGGATTCATAGTAACATCTGCCACCATGCAAGTACATGCCTGCAGCCATTACCACTTGTTTTGCAGTAAGGACAAAAAAAGCACACAAACCTGGGAACCACCCAGATTCCTGTGCTTTTTTTCCCATCCTTGTTAGGAAACAATCAGTATGCCCAAGAAAGCATATTGCAGTCGACTCATGATGTTGTGGATCATTCATAATGTGCCAGTTAGTGTTTGCCTAAATGTCTAGATGTATATCCGAACATGAGAGGCCTCCTACTTTTTTATAATTAGCAGTTGTAAGTGAAATATTCAGTAAGAAAATAATTGTCAAATACCGGACGAAGGGAAATTGCTAGTTTTGAAATATAAGAAAATGAAGCGCTCTTATTGCACATACTTGTCACTGTTTGCCAGTCTCCTGAACTCCTGAACGGTCACAGGCTTCTTTTGAATGTTGTATTGAGTGAAAAGTCCCGACTGACCAGTCACCATCTGCTGGATGGGAGAAGGAATGATGAGATCATCAATGTCGTCATAGTGGCTTTTTGGTTTCCAACCCTTTGGGGGAATCACCTAAACAGGGGGAAACAGAAAAGGAACATGGCAAAATCAAATGGTGTGGAAAATAAAAACAAAACGAGGTTTCATTTTGTATTTTTGCACAGTGCAGAATGAATACTGGACAGGATTACCTACTTACAAGCACATATCAACTTTGCTTTGGCGCCCGGTTTACAACTCAAGCATTTGTCTCGCTGATTGTAGTTCTGATTGAATTCAATCCAAGACATTCAAAAGAGGGTCATATCATCTGAACATTACTAACACAAGGAGGCCACTTAAGAGGGCAGATAAAAAGATTAAGGACTACACAAAACACAAAAGCAGTAGGAGGAAAGGTCAATATAGTCCTATGCTGTCAACATATACACTTCTGCTGGGTAGCCATCTGCTAAAACGCTCCTTCGACCAAAGAAACAACATGTAGTACCAATGTCAACACTAAGTTAAAAATATTCTAAAAACCATACAGGCAACGAAAAATGTAATTACCAGGTAGTTTAAACTATCTTGAAAATATGCCTAATGGCAGAAGCAGCTTTTTGGTGCCGAGTGAGGCAAGTGATCCTGATAGGGCACCATCATTCGGTGGTGGCTGATGAATTATTTCATTGGAGGGGCGCAAATATTTCTCGGACACCTCTGCAAGAGACAAACCTTGGCAAGCAAGGCCCGACCCACAAAAGGTGTGTAAAGTCCACGCAGAAGCATTTGCTAGAACATTTTTATGATGCCTTTGCACACAACATATGCCAGTATTCCGCCAGTGTAAAATGACATTTTCATGCTGAATGTGCCCATATATGCCGATACCCCCATGCAAGGATACTCAGTTCGACTTTGCGCATAATGCCAGTAATGATGTCATGCCACTGCAAAAATACATGTCAATGCTGTGACTGTGCCCATAAAACCAGTATCCCCACTTAAAACACTCCATTTGGCTTTGACCTTTATTCCATACCATATCAAGAAAGTATGCCCATACAGGCAGGCCAGCATCTCCACGTTTGTCGTGAAGCCATGAGAAATTCCTGAATGGCGACAGACCTTCATCCCCAACCAACCACACAGATTTTATACACAATCTGTGGACAGGGTTAAGGCAGAGGGGAAGATGGGCCCAAAATTAGACCTCCTGAGACTGCAAGAAAAAACAGAGACTAAAATGTATAATATATTTTTAGCACCTCTTCTCCCTCCAGACGGTGGTTTATGTCTTACCTGCTGTCACTACTTTTACTGCCTGCTAATCGAAAATCACATAGTCCATAGGCCAGGTAACCCATTTGTTGTAGCTTGGGTTCTGATTGTATCAAGGATGCATGGGTAGGTGAGTGGAATGTAGTGATGTCACTAGAAATGTTGGGCTAGTGACTGGTGTGAGTTCTGAGAAATGTCAGTTAGACCTGGATGCTGGCTGGGGTGGATGTGCCAGTGTTTTAGTGTCCTATGTACTTAACTTGCTTGGTACTTACTTACCTGTTGGAGACATGGAGGCTACTACACCGTTCCCAACAAAGGGAAAAGAAAAGAAAGCACTCCGAGCGATCCTACCCAGGCAGCACAAGGACAGCAGCTTAATGAAATGAGAAAGTAGAGGCAAAGTTGCTGATGAAGTCCAATCCGTCACCAGAATGTAAGGTGAAGTCTGTACATAGTCCATAACATGCAGATAAGGAGTTCAGTTCAACAGTCATACATCCAAGGAGATCTGTGACAGAAGCCAGTGGAGAGCGGGAAAAAGTCTGAGAATGACAGGTAAGAAGGATCCAGGAAACAATCCGCTGAAAAAGCCGTGCAGGTTTGCAAAAATGAAACCAAAACATAAACTCAGTTCAGGGTATAGATGAGGACAAGTCGAAAACACACGCCAAGGTCCTGATAAATCAGGAAATACAAATCGAAGTAACGCTGCTCGGGACGGGAATAAACACTGCTTTGAGTAGCAGCTTCAAACTGAAGGAAGCAAGTATTTAGTGCTGGATGCGCGCAGAGCACAGCATGAAGGAACGCCGCCACGCCTTATTAGCGTTGTAGTCTATAGCTCGATGCTGCAGACGCCAATGAAGTCTGTCGCTGGGTTTTCCTAGTTGCATGCCCCCCCTGTGTGGCGACTTCATAACAACGTTAAACACTTACTTTGGCTTTACCCATAATGCCAGTTCAAGATAACAGGTCATTGCTAGTGTGCAATCTTAATAAAATGGTTGGAGTATCATTCTTGATTCTTAATAGAGGAGTAACCACGCTTCTTCAAACAATTAAAATCCATTTTGACTATCTTTAATATAAAAGTACAAAAATACTCAATTAAAAACCAAATTCACTTCACCAGCACTAAAAGTGCATGACTCAACCACCTTGTGACTCTCATTTCTCTATTACAATACAATTGTCCTGACATGCAACAAATACATTTCACTTATACTCTGACTGGGATTGAATTAGAAAATGTGTGTCGACAGGCAATGCTTCATTATTTGCCTTTTTGCTCTGCATGCCATTTTTCGGGCTTATACAAACGCCCAACACTCTTCAGGAGCTAATTTGTATCACGCAATTGGCAGTAAGAAAGAACGAATCTTCTCTGCTCAGGTCTTAAATTACAACTTATTAGCATTTTTTTGCATGTAACGTCTATAAACACAGGGGTTACCTGTATGTTTCGGATTCGGCTTCCCTTTTAATGTGGCGCCTTTATATTTTGTAGCAGAGTCCAGTTAGATCACCTGTAGGGATACAAATAATTACCCTCTTCAGATTTAGGAAAATGGTCAGTTGGATCTCACTTAAACCATGTACTCCCAGTTGGAAATATGTTTACCAATCATTCATTACTTAAATGCACTTATTTTTCATATTCCTAAGGTATTTTATTGTTTGGGAAAGAAAAAATGTATGGTGGAAGCTTAGTTCGCTTAAGTCGATAATGTATGAATAAGGCACTATTAACCTCACTGTATGACTGTATGATTGTAATATTTTCCATGTGAGATTTTCGTGGCAATGGTAATGAACCCAAGTGCTATTTGTCATCAAACGGGGTCGGAAGTTTGTAGTTGTGCTGAATATGGAATTAATTACACTACCTCTGAGGAAATCAGAGCAGGCATGTGGCTACAAACAATTCATGATAGCAAAGAAGCATTTATAGAGTATAGACATTTCCAAAAATATTTAAGGTGGTGCGCTATTAAAGTTGCACTTGCCCTGCAGATATTAATGAATACTAATATTCAATTGTTATGCAGGCTGGTAGCCTAAGGAGAGTTTTTAGGCATTTATACTTGAATAAATCTAGCTCTTTTACCAGGCCCATTTTTCTGCACCATAAGTAATGATGGGAAGTATTCTAGTCTTGTAGACTCAGTATAGAATGCAAAGAAAAGCCACCACGTTTGTAAGAAAAGGCTCAAAGGGCTCCAATTTGCCGGCCAACCATCAGTTGTGTTTTTGACAATTGCAGGATACAGCTCAATTTGTCGTCAATGACGATACCAAGATATTTAAATTGAGAAGCCACTTCTATAAGTTTCTAATTTAGTGTCCATCTAAAGCCGTTGGTCTTATGATACCGGCTTCGAAGATAATCCATGATCTTGGTCTTATCTATATTAATTTTCAACCCTTTCACCTTAGCATAAACATTTAGGAGGTTAAGTTGCACTTGGAGCCCCTTAGGCGTACTGTCCAGGGGGACTCGATTGTCTGCATATCCCAACCAATTGATAAGGGATTCCTCTCGCTTTGGAGGAAAAATATTGGGAGAAGATAGAGAAGTGGGCAAATCAGACAAAGGTTGACAAGAGTGGCTGCCAGTATACATCCATGCCTAAGCCCATTATAGGTTGGTATCTAATCAGTCACAGCTCTACCTAACTCACTTTGGCAAGGGAATGTAGAGCCATATTTATTCTCAGCAGCCCAACAGGCATATTCTAATTCTAGAGTTTACACCAAAGATGCCCTCTCTTGACCGTGTCAAATGCCGAACTAAAGTCGACAAAATACACATTTCCAAGTGCTCCAAGCCTGCTGAATAATCGTTCCCAGGGTTATCTATAGTGTTCATATTTTAACGAAAACCCTGTTCGGTTGATAGGGATGATGTTGTGATTGCAGATCCAGGCATTTGGTTCTAGTTGCAGGAAGAGGACACAAATCTTGAATAGCCACTGCCATCATAGGCACTGGAGTGCCTCGTTTGCCCTGCCCAACGCTGCATTGATTGGCCAAAGGTCCACTCCTAAGGCCAGTCCGGGGAGCCCACAGGCAGAGCCGGCCCCCTGACAAATGCCCACACTAAGGCCACTGTCTGGCCTGTCTGGCCCTGGCCGCAGGGGGTGCCCCGCTCTTTACTCTCCCACCCGCTCAAATCCCTCTGCTACATGGGTAAAAGTTGGCACACTATTCCTGACGTCCTCCTGGTCTGCACCTCACCAATTCGCTTTTTGCGCCTTAATCTAGGGGCCCCCTCCTGTTTGCAAATCGGGCCTTGAACCATGAACCGGCTTCCTGTGGGCTCCTTACCCCACACCTTCTCAGTTGCCACCTCTCTCATGCGGCCTCCTCCTGCCTGCAACCTGAGCCTATTGGTATCAGGTAATAATATTGCCATATATATGGTCGCCGTAAACAATATCGCCGGGAAAATGTCGTGGCGATATTATTTGGGTGACCATATATATGGGGACAGGGGCAACATTTTTTTTTTAAATAAACAAAATGAAAAAAAAAAAGTTTGGGGATTGTGGGGGTGTCCCCCGCATGTTCCATGCAATAATGTCGCCACAAAAAACGGCCATTTTCGGCGATATTTGTGCATGGCGAGATTTTTGTGGTGACATTATTACATGGAACCAGCCTATTGACTCACTGCAGGTCGGCAGCCTCCTCCTCTCCCATCCAGCATAATCTTAACCCTTGCAGTGTCCTCTGTCCCCAGCACTGCTAACTTTCTTCTTCAATTACGGACTATCAGCTCTTGGACATGTTACCTCCCGACATTGGTTGCACACCGGCCTGCTCCGAATTACGTTCCACATGTGTGCCATTTTCCCCCACCACTCGCACGATTAACTTTACGCCTCTCTTTGTCCTTCATTCTGAATGCCAGAATTCGATGCCCTGTATGCTCTGATCATCTGCTTTGACTCATGAAGCCCTTTTTTACTTCTGTAGTTACTGTACCGATTGAAACTCGAACCTGGTTGTGCTTTTAAACTGCTGTTTTCTGCTGCATTTAAGGGTTTACCCAATTCTAGGCATTTAAAAATCTGCTACCCATGTGCACATCTTGTTTAAAGCACCGCCTTCATCTGTGCCTGCTTGGCTGTTAGGCACCCTGTGAGTTCTTTGTGCACTGTGCAGCTATCCCATCACCGCTCCCCCCTGCTCCTTGGCATCTTCTGCCCTCCTTCCCCTCATCTCCATGGCACTCTCCATCTCCCACTATCTATTATAACTGCTACTCTATTACCTACCCCCCTCTCTTTCAAAACCTGGAAGCAAGATGTTTAAGAAGGGTCTCCTGGGCTCTAATACAGGGCAGCCAATTGCCGACATCCATGTCAATGCTCTTTCCAGGCAGACTATTACTGACATTCTTTTGCAGTTCCCTCTCCAGACCCATGAACCTCCCACATGGTTTCTGTCCTCTCCCTTTTATCTTCCTCACCCATTAATAGTGGAACCAGATGGGAAGTGCTCTTGGCACACTTCCCATGATCCAGGTGCATCATCTATGTCTACTTGAATGGCACTATCATGGCTCAGGGCCCTCAGCCCAACCTCCTCCTCCTAGACCAGTGTCTAACGTCTCTCATAAACTTTCTTCGTTCTCGGGAAGCCCTGTTGTGTCCCGACAAAGATGGCCGCCTAGGTGTAGAGCTGCGCTGCAACTAAAATCCTTATAAAAATATCCTGCAGATCGGAGCGATGTTGATGGACTTTGGGGCAGATCCAGGTGACAGAAAGACAGGGGCACGAGCTGTTTTAATCTGGAGTGAAACCGCGAGGTGTAACGCCAGTAACACCTGGCGAAAGTTTTCCACGCCTTGCCAAGCCCCAAACGGCCTGCGCGGCAAATACTGTTGATCGCAGCAGCCCGCATACCACCAGACGGAACACTGACCTGTGTCCGCTAAACCCATACAGGCGGTGGAGCGGGTGCTCCCATATCGTACACACACTGTAGGCGTGCAGGTCGAACGGGGATATCCTTTCGCTGACGCAGGACGGCAAGGAGGAAGAATAGCTGGCCAAGACCAGGTATCCTTACACAGGACGACGGGCACAGGCTACCGAACATCCATAACACCCGTAAGTCAATGCCACACACAAACTACTGACCCAAGCATCCAAACGACCCAAGAGGCCCAGAATACCAACCCCCCCCCCTAAGGCCACACAGTACTGGCACGGAACTCACCCAGCAACAGAACGGAAGAAGGGGCCATTCAAAGGCATTACTGGCATACCAGTGGTCGAGACCAGCCTCCAAAAATATGAAAACCAGAGCGAAAGCCCACATTTAACCTCACACAGGAGCCCCGGGCCACTGCACCTGGAAACCATGCAGGAGTCGGATGCCTACACAAGCCCAAACACAGGGGAGGAGGGAGAGGGGTCCCTGCAATTAAGCCCTTCGACCAACTAAATACAAATGGAAGGCCCCATGGACCCATACATGATGGCACTGCAGGCCAGCTTTGCAGCAATCAATAGCAGGTTGGATGATATTGGTAGTTACATCTCTTCTATCAGAGCCGACCTACAGAAAGTGAGCACCAGGGTGACTGAGGTGGAGACTAGAGTCAGTGCACTAGAAGACAGTACCGCAATACATAACAAAGAGATTGAAAACATCAAGAAGAGCCTGAAAACAGTACAGTCGAAGTGCAACTAATTGGAATCCAAGTCACGCCGGAATAATATTCGAGTGGTGGGCATAGCGGAGAAACCCTTAAATATACCAATGCAGGTCTTTCTGGAAGAGGAAATCCATACAATGCTCCCGGATGCCCAATTCTCGCAACAATTCCTCGTCCAGAGGGCCCACAGATCCCTTGCCCCTCCACCCAAACCTGGCGCCCTGCCGCGCACTATCATAGCATGCCTACTCAACTACCAGAGAGGGATCGGATTCTCTACCTGTCCCGGGAGAAAGGCACATTATCATACGATTCAACAAGGATTCACATCTACCCGGACTTCTCAAACGGGGTGCAGGCAGCCCGACGTACCGTCGACCAAGTCAAGAAGGCACTTGGAGCACGATCCATCCCTTATGCCATGAGGTTTCCGGCAAAACTCCACCTACAACATGCCGGAAGAGCTAATTTCTTCGAGTCACCCGAAAAGGCCATGTCATACATAGAACGCAACATCCTGGCACCACCGAACAACAGCAGACTCCCAAGATGGCACATGAACAAATCCTAATAGCCCGAGAAACAAACGCAGTCTAAGGTTCTCCCAATCCGCAAGAAGCCAGCACAGCAGCTCCCAAAGTGCCGATCGATCTGAAACAAACAGTTGTGGCCACACAGAGCCACCCACAGTTGCAGTTGTTGTGGGTATGGTTTGGGGATACACTGTCCAGTTGGGGGGATGGGGAGGGTGGATTGAAAGGGAAGGGGGATGCCTGTTGCCTAAGGAGAATACATTGGCAGTGGGAACAAGTCACACAGCCAAAGTGGAATGAAGATGGGAGTGAGGGAATAGGGGGGAATTTGTTTAATTGAAAAAGCTGACGGTTTCATAAGGCACAAGGTATGCGGGAAGGCCCATGAACTGAATAAGGATATGTATACAGATATGGAATGGCGGCACCCGGACTGAACCAGGGGACTAGACTCCTAACATGGAACATTAGAGGGCTGGCAAACCCAATAAAAGCAAGAAAAATCCCGGCCTATGCCAAAAGGCACAGATCGATATCCTTCTATTGCAAGAGACACATGCTGTTAGAAAAGTAGCTGAGTCATTTGCCCGGGACTGGGGTCCAATGCGAATCGGTACAGACTACTCCTCCCAAGCCAGAGGAGTCTTGACCCTTATCCATCAACGCACCGGATTCCAGCTCACTAGGTCGGTGGTGGATGCAGAAGGCAGATACATAATTGTATGGGGTGTAATAAACAATCAATAGCTAGTTCTGGTCAATACATATGGTCCAAACAGATTTCCCGGAGTTCTACCTACAGATTATCGCACTGATCTCACCTTTTGGGGAGACTAAGACAATTTGGGGTGGGGAACTAAACACAATCCTCGATCCACTGAAAGACAGGACATCCAGAGGCCACAGAAATCATACCAGAGCGGCACTGACAATTCTGCAAGGTATGTCCACATTGCCCCTTGCAGACACATGGAGATAGACACATCCCACCCAGAAAGAATACACATTTCACTCACAAGTGCATAACTCCAGTTCTCGTATAGATTATTGTCTGTGTGCCATACTACCTCGTACAAGGTCAGACCACACACCAGTCCTATTAGACCTAAAGACAGCAGATATGGACCAAAGTCCACGGTGTTGGTGCATGCCGCTGACGCTCCTAAAGGACGACCCGGTGATAGAGCCACTGCGGGCACACATAGCCGATTTCTTCGATCGCAACACAGGCTCAGTGGGGTCGGTAGCCACAGTGTGGGAATCATTTAAGGTCTGGTTAAGAGGACACCTACTATCACGTTCACTGGGGACACTACAGGAAATGAGGAGAGAGCTCAACCGAGCAGAAAACACACTGAAGTCCCTAGAAAACGTATACGCACGGGCACCGGGGATCAACACACTCAAGCAACTGCAGGATCAACTAACAAGGTTTAGATCCCTGGCTGAAAGGGAAGTACTGGACATTACACATCCGATTCAGGCTAGGAGATATGGGGAGGGAAATAAAGCGAGTAAATCCCTGGCTAATCTTATCAAAGCTGGGGGTAAGGCCTATCACGGGGGTGAAGGAGACAGACGGCATAGTATACACAGAAGCCAAAAAGGTTAATGGGGTGTTCAGGAGTACTAAACTACGTTGTACGCAAACACAGATCAAGTGACAGCAGATGAACTCAACCATTATATGGATTTGTTCCCACTATCTTTGCTAGAACGGGACGAAAGAGAGATCCTAGATCTCCCCCTCACCATAGAAGAGGTCGGACAGGCAATTAAAGACCTAGAAGCCGGTAAATCGCCTGGACCGGACGAGCTCCCGGTAGACCTTCATAAAAGCTTTAGTGCGGAACTATCCCACAAAATGCTTGAAGTGTAGGAGGAGGCCAGGGGAACCTGCAAGCTCCCAAAGTCCATGGGAGAGGCCATCATTACGGTTCTACTCAAACCACATAAGCCCCAGCACGATCCCACATCAGACAACCCACTGTCCCTGATAAACGCAGACACCAAAATATTCACTAAGGCGATCACCAATCGACCTCTACCTTACATGAACAAACTGATACATCCAGACCAAGCTGGATTCGTCCCCTCAAGATCTACCACCCTGAATCTTCGTAGATTTTCCGCTATACCATCACAATTGGACCCCAATGCAAAAACAGTGGCAATTGCACGCGATGCTAAGAAAGCATTAGACTCGGTCTCCTGGAGGTACATGTACGCCATACTACGTAAAATGGAATTCCGACCCGGGTTCCTGAGCTTTATTCATCTGCTATATAAAGATCCTAAGGCCATAATTAGAACAAACCAGAGCCTATCACCTGAATTTACATTACACAGAGGCACAAGGCAGGGCTGCCCACTATCCCCCCACTTATCTTCGCCCTCACCATAGAGGGCTTGCGGCAAGCTTGCGACAAACACTCATGGTGAGGGATCCGCATTAGGGACCCCGCTCAGTTCATCTCGCTTTATGCCGATGACACCATGCTCTTTATAAGAGACCCCGTGACCAACCTCCCCCCTGTCAAGAAAGAGAAATATGAATTTGCAAAATACTCAGGCTACAAAATCAATCAAGCCAAGTCAGAGATCATTCCCCTAACACAGGGTACAGCAGGATCAGTGGTCCCCGAACACGGCCTGCTACCTAGGTATCATAATGACTTTGGACAAAGACACACTATTCACCACAAACTACGAATGCTACTCAAGACCAAATTCAATGTCTGGAACAAACTCCTGATATCTATATATGGCGGGATAGCGCTGCTAAAAACGGTTGTGGTGCCCAAATTATTATATCTATTTAGTAATATTCCAATTTGGCCCGGACGTCAATTCTTTGATAAACTACAGAAGCTTGTCTCCGACTTCGTATGAGGAGGAGGCACGGTAAGACTCAAATGGCCCAAACTTTGCAAAAAATATGATATAGGTGGGCTGGCTGCCCCAGATTTCTTGCTGCACTACAACACTGCGCAAGCACACTTCGCGAAATACTGGACCCACAAAACAGAACAATACGCCCATATACAGGCGGAGAAATGTGCAGTGCAGCTGCCCCCATGAATCTGCAAACCATGACCCTTGCCAAAGCAAAGAAAGATGCAGATGAGGTAGACCCGGTATCCTGCACAGTGCGGGCCTGAGCAGCACTCTTCCATAGAGCGGCATGCACGGAACCATACTGGCCCTCCTCCCCCCTTTGGCACTATCTGGACATAGCACCTACACTGGACACAATCCTACAGAAAGGATGGGGTCCGGGGAAGAGGTTCAGGGGGTTGGACTCACTAGAACACTGCAATATCATCGCCTGAGAGCAGCATGTAGAAACAAATGGCCTTCATTCCCATCCGAGCCAAACCCACACCCATTCTTGAGTACCATTATGTGACGTGGGACAATCAAATACCCACTCCAAATACACAATGAAGTCTAAGGGAAAATTATTTGAACATATCAATAGAAGATTAGTAATGGGCAAAATACTGTCATTATAATAAGTCTATCTCCCTCTGCACCAACTTTAGACTGATACAGTTAAAAATTCTGAATCACCTACACATAACCCCCATTAAGTTGGCTAAATTTGAGCGCTCCAAAGCAAGCACTCGGCCCCAAATGCAATGCCCCTGAAGCAAACTCTATACATATGTACTGGGAATGCCCCCTCCCGCCCCATCCGGCACTTTTGGGAGGAGGTGGCCACCATCCTTAGCAACATATTAGATATACACATCCCGGCCACTCCACTGAAATAGCTGCTGGGGGATATAGGAAAAGTGTCAGTCAAGTCGCGCAAACTCTTGTCAGTGGCAGGTGCTGTGGCCAAAAGGAACATATTTAAATGCTGGAAGGCAAGGGAGGCCCCCACACCACAGGTATGGCTCAAGGACTTCATATCTGTATACGCATGTGAAGAGAGTTATGTTAAGGGAGTGTCATCCACATGTAGGCCAAAGGACATTTGGGCCCCACTCTGCCGATAACTAACCGACACCCAAGAACGGGTGGGGATGGAGCTAGAGCCGCTCAGCCAGGTATGATATGCAATATGTGGAACTAGCCCACTAGGCCAATTTGTGTCGTTCTGCCGCATTGGTAGAATTTTTACTACCCTACAAACTGCACACAGTTGCACTCATTCCACTGGGAGCAACACAATATAAGCTGACCACCCTAGACCGCACAGTATCACTATGTATGTGACAGGCATATATACAGTCCTACTAAGGACATTTTAGATCTGATCGATATAACTAGCACCTCTAGCCTATACCCCCCACCTTACGTAGCTATAATAGGCCATCTACGAGCTCTCATGGATATCCCATCGACACCCTTGTCACCAAGTAACCTAAGTCCTGCACCACCACTAGCTCCGAACGCTCTCATTCAGGTCCCACCTAAAACTTACAGACTATGTAGCTCCTCTACCAGAAACCACAGACTCCACTCCAGGTTACCCAAATTATTCGAATCTCTCGCCAGGTCAATAATCAATACAAATATCAGGAAATTATGCCCACAATTTAAACTCTCCAAAGCCATCTTAAACGCTACCCAGTCCACGCATCCGCTACCCAAGGATTACCAGTCGAAAAAAAAATTATTGCACCTCCTAAGAATATAACTAAAAACCAAAGCCCCCCTAAACCACTATCAGGGAACAATGCCCCACACCTTAAAGATGCCTTAATAAACGCCTGCTCCACAGTGGCACACGCCACGTAGATAGCTGATCTTTTACAGGTAGAAAAATTCAACTTCCAGGCCGTCACAGAGTCTTGGCTCCACGACACAGCCGGTCCCGCCCTTATGCTAGCAGTCCCAGAGGATTACACAATACTTAGAGCAGACAGAACCGAGGCATGCGGTGGAGGCATAGCTATAAATAGCCAAAACAAACCTAGCCATGAGACTAGCCCAATCATCAGATGTCAAATACTGTGAATCCCTGGTCGCCAAACTACCGATCTCCGGCTCCCAAACTCTCACTTTTAACTTACTATACAGACCCCTTGGCCCCATTGGGTCATTTTAAGAGGACCCAACTACCATCCTCTCTGTTAACGTAAAAAATACCTCACAAAGCCTTCTGCTAGGTGACCTTAACCTACGGTTTAAAGACCCTAAAGACCTGCAAGCAACGCTAATCACGGCACTCTCGAACTAGGTTTCAATCAAAGAGTGACTCTTCCCACCCACAACAAAGGAAGAATTATTGATTGGGTGGAAGACTACAACTGTAGTGCTTCCATCACAGCCATCACCCCACTGCCATGGACAGAACACAATGTGTTGGCATTCTCACTAGCAGCCATTATACTGACCTCTAAAAAGAACCCCCTCCATTCCCACTAGGAATAAAAAAAGCATTACGGCCGATAAACTTGTACCTCTAATCCTACCAACTCTGAACTCCCTACCACAGATCCTTCCATCTTAGTCAACGAATACAACAAAATAATGTCTGAAGCCCTAGACTCCATTGCCCCGCTAAAACTAAGAAAGAGCAAACCCAAAATGCACCTGAATACTTGGTTCTCTCCACACCTCAAATCATTAAGACTAGAAAAAAGAAAGAGCGAAGCTATGTGGAGACAGCAACCATCGGATCATAACAAGTCCAACCTCAGTAAGATATTTTCCCACTATAAGAAAGAACTACTGCTAGACAAACAAGACTCTTACAACAAAAGAATCTCGCAAGCCAACTAAAGCATAAAAGAACCGTTCTTAATCCTCAAAGAACTCGAAACTCCTATCCCTGTCCCAGACACTTGTGCGAAGGACAAAAACTGGTGCACTAGCATTCAGAAAGCCCTATAGTAGCAACCTTCCCGGACAAGATCACCAATAAAAAAGGAAACCTTCACAAGTCAACCATACAACCCAGCACACCCACTCCTCCCACACAAAAACCCATACATCATTTCAGCTTCTCCAAGGTATCTATCCTAGAGGTTGATAAAGTCATCCTCACCCACAAACTGTCCAACTGCCAAGGAGACCCATGCCCAGCACAAATTATTAAAAGACGCTGCTAGAGATCTATCACCTTTCATCTCAAAGCTAATTAACGCATCCTTTTCCACCGGCAAACATCCAAAGTAACCTCAAGGAGTCCTGGGTACTCCCACTCCTCAAAAACAATCACTAGACCCCTCCATACCCACCAACTACAGACCCATCACTACAGTTCCTTTCCTGCTTAAAATCGTAGACAGGATAGCATACCTCCAAATACAAGAGTATCTGGAACAAAACCACCTCTTAGGAGCCTGTCAGTCTGGCTTCAGGCCCCAACACGGGACCGAAACAGCTCTGATAGACCTCTGATAGACCTTAAGGCCCAAATCGACGCACTCAGGGACAATGGAAAAACCGCCCTGCTAGTATTACTTGACCTTTCAACGGCGTTCGATTTGGTAGTCCATAAAGTCCTCTGTAATTGCCTGGATTCGGCTGCTCACAAGAACCAATTCGCTGGATACAATCCTTCCTGAATAATAGGACCATGCATGCCTTTTCTCCCTCAGCATCTGCCGACCCCATCCCAATTACCTGTGGGGTGCCACAGGGCTCATGCGTTTCCCTACCATGTACAATATATTCAAGAAGCCCCTTTTTGATGATCTCGATGGTCTTGGCATCACTTACACTATCTATGCAGATGATACCAAGATCCTCATACCGTTGATGGGAGATTATGATAAGGATTTGGCCTTGGTGAACAGAGTGTACCTCATCATCCAGGCATGGATGGCCACCCATGGTCTATGCCTGAATGATGACAAAACCAAGCTCATAATCCTCAGCACCACCTTCAACCTTAATAAACTCGGCCATAAATACACCAGCTTTGACATCGATGGCAACACCATCAAAGTTGCCAAAGAAGTTACAACATTAGGTTTCTACTTAACTCCACCTTATCCTTCACCAAACAGGTCAACTCTATGGCCTCCGCCACTGCTTACACCTGTAAGCTAATTAGAGCTGCCAAACCCTTCCTTTCCATGCACAGTTGCATCACTTTAGCCAGAGCACTTATTCTATCAAAAATGGACTACTTAAATGCCCTATGCCTGGGAGCCGACAAGTATACCACCAATAAAATCCAGATTCTCAAAAACAATGCACTTAGAGGAGCATCGAGTATAGCAAAAAAAATCATATTTCAGAGACAAGGAGAATGAATAACTGGCTCACCACCAAGGGCGAAATCCTACTAAAAATGGCCTCACTACACACAAGTGTCTAAACAACGCTGCACCACGCTATCTGATAGAAAGATTTAAGAGACATTCATCTAACCATCCAACAAGAATGGCCAACATTAATAACCTGACAGTACCTAGGTTCAAACTCTCCAAAACTGGAGGATGTAGTTTCCCAGTTAGAGCCGCTCAACTGTGGAATTCCCTATCCCCTGCCATAAGGGCAGATCAAACATACCCACACTTCAGACGCAACATCATTAACTGGATCAAAGAAAATGATCACTAAAGCACAGGGTGCCCGTCGGCTCCACTCCACTTCCTCCACTGTGTATAATTTTGCTTCCTCGCTACCCACTGCCTGATAGCTTTTCCCTACCTCCCTTGTACATATCTCCTAAATTCTGCAACCATATTCAGGTATCTCTGGCGGCCCCTGGCTGCATATTATATCTAATGTTCTCTCTTATTTAACCTCCTGACTTTTTCTGGAATTGTTGACTCTATCCTTATTGTATATACCTGTACAGTACTGCAACATAAGCTGAAAATATTCCCGTTTCTCTCTGCGCCCCGATACCCTCGGGTCTGGTGCGCATTATAAATAATAAAACAAACAAACATAGATCGGCCTCACTGTTCTGTTTTCATACAATATGCATAAAAGGTATATGTACACTGTCCTTGATCTAATGTAACCGCCAGTTGAAAAATAAAAGTTTTTAAAAAAAACGTTCTTCCTTCTCCGGCCACTCCTTCTCCCTCCCCCTTCGTTCCCCCAAACCCAGAGTGGTGGCACCTTGTCCCTGTACCCCTATCTGAAAAACCTTTAAAAGGAGGCAACCAGCTTCACTTAAAACCTCAACTCACGCTCCGCTGTTAAGCGCTCCTCGGACACCTGTCACCTCCTTGAAGACTTTGATCACTGAGATGTGGTTCAATGCCAGCTCTGTCACTGCTTTTGACACTCTTGTTCCTGAGGGTTACAAGATCCTCAACAAGTCCAGGCGTAACCAGCCAGGAGGCGCAGTGGCCCTTGTCTTCCCTGAATGGATCCCTGCCTCCGTCATACCTATCCAATCCTTCTCCTCCTTTGAATGTCTTGTCTGCAAGCTTTGCATCTCTGCTACCCTTTGCATCGCTCGCTACTATCTACAGGACCCCTGGGACGGTCTCCCTTTTCCTATCTCAATGGGCCGACCTTACATCATCTCTCCTGACTACAACCTCTATGCTTCTCCTCTGAGACTTCAATATCCATCTCAACTCTCCTGATGCGTCCTCACCCTTCTGCAACCTCTGCGACTCTTTCTCCCTCACCATTCTTCCCTCTGGCCCCAATCACTCAGCCGATCACATCCTGGATGCGGTCATCTCTGCTCAACTCTCTCTCTCTAACCCTCTCATTATCTCTCTCTAACCCTCTCATTACAACTCTATCTTGATCTGATCATTCTCTCCTCTCACCTGGGAGGTCCTTGGCTCCCCGGCTGAGCCGTTTGCCCGCACTGTCAGCCTCCTCCTCCTCCGTCGTCCAACCGATTAAGCGAGTGTCAGTTGCTGCCTCTTTTATTCCCCCCTCCACCTCTGCCATCAGCCCTATAGATAAGGTGTATATCGCCCACTTTTACTCTCTAAAAATAGGTAAGTAATCCCAAAAAATAAAAATGGGGAATAAAAATGCTCCCAACAAAAAAATGGGAAAACGTATGACCTTGTGCTCCATGGAGATGTAGTGCAACCTAGTACCAGAGGAAGAAAATGCTATTATTACTGCCTGATCGGAAGACATAATGCAGAGGAGCAGGCGCACATATCCGCAGGAGATCATACCGCCCCTGTATTGGAGCCATGAGACTGTGCCCTGTCTAACACCAGCTATTATACCAATACTGCAGCTAGCATATGGAAGATGGTATTCATTAAGACAACCGTATCAAATGTACCCTTGAGTTGATGACAGCCTACAGGAGGAACTCCCTGAAGGAATATGAGAAAGAGCTAGGAAAATTGACTAATGACGTCATAAGAAAGAGTGCAGGACATCCTGAAATACTAAATGAACACAATGTATGGATCTTAGAGGAGAAATGACGAAGTAAAGAATCACGTGAACCTTAAAGTGTAAAAGAAGAAGATTACACAGTAAAAAGTGCTCCAGAAACAGAAGCATGAAGAATGTACAGACGCTGAAACGCAAGATAGATCAAGTCTTCATATAGGCTAGCTATAAGTAGTAAATAGAATGCAGGCGGAGCCGGCATTGTACAGAAACTGGACATTGATATCATGAAATAAATAAGCCAAAGAATTATGGAGAAAGAATGAAAGACTGTCGCAGTAAAATAGCAGGTTATTGGGGGGCGTGGCCTGGAGCCGACTTGCCTGGAATGACTTCCTGAGTCCTCCCGTCCGGCCCAATGCGCCTTCTCACAAAGACCCCATTTCCAGCCCCCGTTTTCTCCCGAAACTGAAACAACCGGCGGGGGAACCTCTCCTGCTCCCACAGCCCGAGTGGGTCCCGGCTCCATTCTAAAACGGCCGCGGGAGACCCTTCGACAGCCCCGGGACCCACTCGGCGGTAAAATGGCCGCCGCAGCCTCGAGAGCGGGAGCCTTCCCAAGAGGGGGCGGAACGGACCTAGAAGCTGATCCGACTGGCATCCGCCCTTGGTGATTCGGAGCCTGCTGGCTCGTCGCACGCTGTGGAACCACACTGCCCACGGACCCATCCCTCAGCCTCCCCAACCGAGCACAGCCTGAAGCAGCGTTGCACCCAAGGAGGCGAAGGCGCCAAAGCGGACTCTCCCCTCGCCTGCCGGGACACAGCCGCTGGCCGCGATCTGTGCGACCGAGCCCTGACTGGCGTGGAGGGGTTCGACCTGATACACGCCGAGCACACTCGACAAGCACAGACACCCTACAGGCTCCTGCTTGTTCCGGCGGACGCGGGAGTCCCAACAAGAATCCGCAACAGTGAAGCCCGACTGGCAAAGCGGCACCTTGAACAGAGGTACAATCAACTCCCCTCTCGCCCGCTGCCCGGTGCGCAGCCCCTATTCCTCCTGCGCCCAGAGTGAAGCGGTGCCGGCCCCACATACACAACCTGCCTCCACCCCTTCGGCCCGCCGCAGAAGTCCATCAGCCTTCCCCCGCGCCCCCGGATCTCGAGGGTTCGCAACTCGACCAGCCATCAAGCCCGCCAGGGGGGGGCCGCATTCCAAACCCATATCAGTACCACAGAGTATCCGGCTCCCGGGACCCCCGCACCCTGATTAGAAGACTAGATGAGTGGTGGTGCTCCCGTTGGTATTCTCGGATCACCACAGCACTACCCACCTGCTCCATCTCGGTGGCCCAGGGTCCCAGGGCTACTCCGACCTACTCCTCCTGCAGTCCCGGCAATCTCCGAGCCCGGCGGCCATCTTGAGGACCTCTGCCAAGGCCTGAGGCCCGTATCGGAGCAACGGGGCCCCCTGCCCCCCCTCCTTCTCCCAAAACAACAGCAGATCTCGCCTTGGCTCTCCTCCCCCCCGGCCACCACATCAATCACCCCCAGGCCAATTGCCATCTGACCCCCCCTCCTGGACCATCACTCTACAACCCTGCTGGGGCGGAGGCCCCCCAACACCTCCGCAGGTGGATCCTGGCCGCAGAAGATACACGTGCCCACCACAACCGCATAACACCCCAGCACCGGGGCCGAGAGGTGAGGAGTCGGGGGGAGCACGGGTGGGCATTATTCATGCACCGGGGGTGCGGTGAAGCGAGACTTCAAGAACTCGCGGCCCAGTCTATCTGAGAGCCCATATCACTAAAGCTTGGAGTCCCCAGCGCCGCCCCCAATCCGTTGGCTGCGCCTTTGCTGCTCCGGACCTCCTCCAGACCCGGATGCGCTTCCCCCCTGGCTCAAATAAGCTTCCGTCGCTGGACTCGGAGGCCCGGTTCTAAAAGCTCCTGAACACCGCCCTGATCTCTCCACCTCGACATCACCGAGGCACCACCACTCAATCCCTCACTACAATGTCTAAAGGCGGGAAGCCACCTAAACAATCTGACATTATCACCCTCATGTCCTCCGCTGCTACCGAAAGAGCTAAGAAAGCCGACCCACCGGGGGATGCGATCAAAAACAGCACGCCACTACCCGTAGAAACAGATCCCATGGCGCCTCAAGCTGCAACCAAAGCTGACTTGCAAGACCTATTAGCAGCCCTAACCAAGGAAATCCAAAAAAGCTCTGAGGAAATCACTAAGAAAATAAACACTCTTGACAAGAGAATGGGGGAAGTGGAACATCGGACCGCCGAAATTGAATCCGAAATCTGTGACCATAGATTCGAAGATGAACATAACAAGGACCGGATAGCCGCCCTCGAAGCAAGATGTAACATACTTGATGCAAAACAGGAGGACTTGGAAAATCGATCAAGGAGGAACAACATTAGAGTCCGAGGTATTCCCACTACTATCCCGGAGCCAGAACTGAAATCCTACATATCGGATCTCTTTAGATTCATCATCACCCTCCCAGACACCTCCCCTCTAGAACTGGACCGGGTGCACAGAACCACGCCAAGGAAAACCTCTTCGCTCCCCCCGGATGTTTTGGCCAGAATTCACTTCTTTCAGATAAAAGAGGACATTATGCGAGAAGCAAGGCAAATGAAACAGATCACTTTCAGAGGGGCTACGATCTCCATCTACCAAGACCTAGCGAGCACAACATTACTGAAACGGAAAGCAATGCGGCCCCTCACAACATGGCTACAGGAAAAGAAAATCCCATACCACTGGGGATTTCCCACCTCAGTGAAATTTAGATGGGAAGGAACACAAAGACAAATACAATCCTTGAAAGAGGCGGAGAAACTAATGGGCATAACCAGCACTGTCCCCAGCTCCGAACAGGATGAACCTGCTCACCCTCCCCGTGACGGCTCCCCAGGAGGGTCATGGTCCAAATCCAACAGACGGCGCAGACTCAGAGGCCCCCCGAAAAAAGATGGCGACAGGGGCTGAGCACACGGCCGCAATGCACCGGTCCACGAGGTGGTGGTTCTCTCAAACAGCGTTCTCCCAAGACCAAACGAGGCCCCCCTGTTAGCACCGCAAACAACTCTAGTGTACTTATACAGGGGTCTACCCTCCGACGAGCCCGCTTCCGGTTCGCCACGACGGCCCAGTTGGCCATATCGAGCGCATTGGTGCCACAAGTTCCCCAGTGGCAGTAGGTAGAAGTTCCATCTACCAGTCCTACGTTGGGAAAGAAGTGAATACACAGAAAGAAGTTCGGAAACTTACAAGAATGTTTTATTTAGCACGGTTACGCACCGTCCTCAGAGTCACTCTTGGACTCTGCAGCACAACATGCAGCAACATGCGAAAACAAGCCCATAACCCTCTACACGCAACAGGCCTTATTCAAACCTTACAGACCAGCCCAGGGATAAACCCCACAACACAACAGCATCACCAAGCCGCCAAAAATGACTAACACAAGCGAGTTAAGGTTTCTCTCCTGGAACATACAGGGGATGAACTCACCAAGAAAACGCAAATCGGTAGAACACCGCCTGGATCAATTGGCCGGAGACATCATCCTACTGCAAGAAACACACCTGCTCACAGAAGATGAACGCCGCATAAAATTCAAGAAATACAAACAGTCATTCTTCGCCACGTCCGGCTCAAAGAAAAGGGGGGTGGCAATTCTACTTAGTGACAAAATTCCACTACTCAATATCACAATAAGAAGAGACCCAGAAGGCCGTTATTTGCTCCTCAAAGGCATCTTCGAAGAACTCCCCATCACCCTAGCCTCAATCTACAGCCCCAACACCGCCCAAAGCAAGTTCTTAAACGACATCCTACCAATAATACTATCATTCCGGGAAGGCCACCTATTCATCGGCGGAGACTTCAACGCCTTCCCCAACCCGCTATTAGACAAAACTCTCCCCGCCACGAATAACGATTATACACAGGCCTTAGCCTTACTTAAACTGTTCAGAGAAACAGAGACAGTAGATGCATGGAGAATACAAAAGGGCAACATAAGAGATTACACACATTTCTCCAACGTTCATAAGGGATACTCAAGAATTGACCTAATCCTGATCCCCGGCTGCCTCGTCCCATGCATCATCAACACGGACATCCACACTCGCATGATCTCCGACCACTCCCCGATATCAGTAAACATATCCATCTCAGGCCAGAAATCACCCCCTCAAAGATACTGGAAACTGAACGACTCACTCCTCCTGGACATTAGTATAAGGGCCGAAGTGGAGGAATCACTGATAAAATACTTCGAAGAGAACACCACACAATCATCCCCCATCAATATAATCTGGGACGCAATGAAAGCGGTGGTTAGGGGAGTGCTAATAGGGGCTGGAGCAGAGCAGCGAAGGATTTCAAACATAGCCTCCTCCAAACTGGAGGAGGAAGCAACCCGCCTTGAATCCCAGCTAAAAACGCACTACTCAAGGAAATCCGAGCGAGCCCTGAGGAAGGCAAAAACAGCCTTGGAAATGCACTGCGCCGACCGGACAGCCAAGTCCTTAGCATACACAAAACAATTTTACTACGCTAAAGGAAACAAAGCGAATAGAATATTAGTACAGAAGCTAAGAGCTCTCCGCAGCCGGAACAATATTCTCAAACTACGAAGTGGAAATGGGAAACTACTCTTCTCCCCATCGGAGAAAATAAATGAACTACTGAGATACCATACCTCTATAATGTCCAGCGATCCGCTAAAACCAAAAGACCTACCAGAATACCTAAATGCACTTCCGCCCCGCAACGCCGACCATCTGGAACACCTAGAGGCTCCCATCGGGGAAGAAGAAATCACCGAAGCCATCAAAGTCCTCAAACCTTCTGCTCCAGGCCCAGACGGCCTTACCGCAACCTTCTACAAAAAATTCGCCAGAGTCCTGGCCCCACAGCTGTCCACCTTGTTCAACTCCTTTCTGTCCACGAAAACCGTCACAAAATCCATGGCTGAATCAATCACGATCCTGCTCCACAAACCTGGAAAAGACCCCGAACTGCCTGACTCCTACCGGCCCATATCACTCCTGAATAACGACGGAAAAATCTTTGCCAAAGTGCTAGCCAGAAGACTAGGCCCGACCCTTCCAGACCTAATCAACCACGACCAAACGGGATTCATCCCCGGCAGAGGGACCCATGATAACATACGCCGGGTCCTGAACCTAATTGAAAGCGCTCAAACTCAAAACGAAAATGGCTGTAATCTCACTAGACGCCCACAAAGCCTTCGATCGAGTGGACTGGGGATAAATTCGCGAGGTCCTCTATCGTTTTGGCTTCGGCCCCAACTTTACATCATGGGTCATGGCCAACTATCAAATCCCCACCACACAACTCCGAGTTAACGGAACGAGATCTGAACACATCCGCATCACGAGAGGCACTAGACAGGGCTGCCCGCTCTCACCCCTGGTCTTCGCCCTATCCATGGAGCCCTTTGCCGCCAGAATCAGACGAAGTGAAACCATAAAAGGGATCCAGGTGGGAAAACAAGAATATAAAATCGCACTCTATGCCGACGACGTCATGCTCACCATGACAGACCTCCCAGCCTCATTAGGGTCCCTGTGGAAAGAGATCGAGACGTTTGGCTCCATGTCAGGATTTAAAGTCAACTTAACTAAATCCTCAGCACTACCCATCAATCTTTCTCACCTGGATGAGGTCACACTCGCACCACTTTCGCCGATTCCCTGGGCCAAAGACGCCATAGAATATCTCGGAGTCCAGATCACCGGAAATCCAACGCGCCTATACTCCAAAAACATCCCACAACTACTTAGCGCTCTGCAAAGCGACCTCAAAAGATGGAAACAACAAGAAATCTCTTGGTTCGGTCGAATATCAGCCGTGAAAATGAATCTAATACCCAGATGGCTATATCAATGTGCATCCCTACCAATACAAATTCCACCACCGGCCATACAAGCTCTACAGAAGAAGGTGATGGAGTTTGTCTGGGGTGGGAAGAAACCCAGAATCAACAAACGAATCATGTTGAAGAGCAAACCGCTGGGAGGAATGGGAGTCCCGGACCTTGCCGGCTACTCACTAGCGGCCCAACTATCGCATGCCTTCGCCTGGATGCAAGAAGCAGACCCCCCATTATGGCGCCAAATTGAAGAATCCTGGAGCCCGGTCCCACTACATGATCTCCCACACCTACCAACAACAAAAGCTCAGCCCAACTCGGGGCCACTATCGGCCACACTCACCACAATCCAAAGCTGGAAATTCGCAGCGCGGAAATGGGGTCTCCCATCTGGAACAACCCAGCCTTCTCCCCCGGAAACACACCCCGAAACTTCCACGCCTGGATAGCAGGGGGTTTAGCCAAAACCAGCGACTTTATAGAAGAGGGCTCCCCCATCACATTCGAAAGATGTAAAACAAAATTCAGAGTGGATGAACGAGAAAGATTCCGATACTCACAAATCAGGCACTGGATGTCCCACAAAGCGACCCGAGACAAATGCTCGAGAGAGCCAACAGCCATGGAACTCACCCTAACATCCCCGTCCAACAAAGGTAGAATATCCACCATATACCGTCTCCTAGACAGATCGGATCCAGCAAAGAAAGAAAGATACATGACGGAATGGGAAAAGGATATTGGCCGGGAAATAGCTGCGGAAAGCTGGGAGCAAATTTGGGCTAGACTCCATAAGAGCTCACAATGCGTCACAAATAAGGAAGGAGGCTACAAACTATGCTACAGATACTATGTCACCCCCACCCAAATCAATAAATCCAATCCAGACTTCTCCGCCTCATGCTGGCGGGGCTGCCAAACCGCGGGATCCCTCTACCACTTAGTATGGACATGCCCAAAGGCAGAAGCATATTGGAAGGAAGTGCTGAAGCACATTAAAGAAATCACTGGCCTCTCAATCCCATGGGACCCAGGAATTATCCTTTTGGGCGAAACCGGCAATGGAGCGTTCCCAATCTCAGGCCTTATCTCCCGCCTTTGCACCCACCTACTCCTGGCCGCAAAGATCGCAATGGCTCGATTGTGGAAAGACAGAAATGGCCCCTCAATCGCCCTATGGTGGGCTAAATGCTGGGAGATTGCAGTTGCAGAAAAAATCACTGCTATTCGCACCGACTCCTTAAACAGAACCATGAATATATGGGACCCATTCTTCGACTATGCGACCAAATATCCAACCCTCACCAGGAGGCCGCCACTCACCAGATGGCTCCAATGCAGTCCCATCTACTAACTAATAACGACCGTCCATTCCCCGAACACTTCAGCAAATAAGAGCACACTTAACCAGAAAGGCTCCGCCCAACCGTCATTCCGAGGAGCAACCACCTTCCCCCTACTTTACAATCTACAATAGACTATAAAGGATCTAACTAAAGCTTGTATCGACAGATGTTGCGCTGCTACATGTAATCACTCCATCTTGTAAAACCAATAAAAATGTTTTTTTGAAAAAAAAAATAGCAGGTTATTGACGCTGCGCTGGGAGGCTGTCGGGCCTGAAGTCAAGAACTGAGAAGTCGAGGTCGGCTATCTACGCTGAAAAAGAACGTGTGTGTGGAGGATGAACCCTCTCACATTAAGGTGCAAGAAAGAACACAAAGGATGCCAAGTCTTAATTCATTTAAGACATTTAAAAGCTTTCATAATGAGCAGATATGTGGTCTCTTGTCACGTGAGTCGAGGATGGAATAGAGTTTGAACTTGGAGTTCCAGATACGATAGTGAATGCACTCGCACCCGTTGCATTCCTAGGACGAGAATACTCTGCAAGGCCAAGTACAAAGAGACTTTCATGGCAGAAGGCAGGAGTGATTAGAGATGCCGGGCTAAATGGGTGGTAGGGCAGCCTCATGTCCTATCTACCTGCACCTGGGTCTTGGCTTACGTGCTGCTAATTGAACCAAATGTTCCAGACATGTCACAAGTGTGCCAAACCAATTGTATTAGTCCATATAACGAACGACCTTATAGTTTAAGAAACCAATGAAACACTGTGTAACTGATTTTTCGTAAATGACACGTATGAAGAGGTAGGCATAAATTGTCCACCTGATATCGGACTGCCAAAAACATACATAGCTCCTATATGATTGTATATCTAGATGTGTCCCTTAACCAATCCCAACCCTTGATAGGTTTTTCACTCTGATGTATAAAGAAGTATATAATTGTATTTTGTGTGGAAATCGCTAAGAGAATGAGCGTACATCCGTTGATGTTCGTTGTACAGTCCCTGTTTTAGATCATTGCTAATAAAAAATCAACTTGTCATCTTCTTGAGTTTGTCTGTGTCACACTCACCTGTGACTCTGCAGGAGCGATGAATGAGCCTCCCTTGACCCAGAATTCTCACTTCCCCTGTTTCACCCGGAGGGATACCTGTCAAATATAAGGTGTACACTTAGACCTGAATTCACCCGATTCCCCTGGCCCTTCCCTTCTCATAACTGTGTCCTGTGATGTCCCCTAAAAGCTTACCTTGATCTCTAGTAGAGTGTGCCCTCCATCCTGCATTCGCAGGGGCGCGATTCACTCATGTGATTGATGCCAATGTCTGTAGGCGGAGTTCAGATGCCACACGCTGTTTTATGCCTTCACAGCAAGGCGGAGTGTTCAAGGCGCCAGTTTCTTCACTGGCCAGAAAGTCCTTCTCACAAGTGAACGTTGCACAGAGAATGTTAAGTGTCCAAAGATGTCTGTAATGTCTTTGTTTGACGGTGTTTTTGTGGGTGAGTAGCGCTGCGTGTAGAAGCTAGCTGCTTGTAGGTATGCGCAGCGCCTTCAATTCGAGCACGCCTGGTAATGTCTCTCTTTTTCCCTTGCAGGAGAAATTATGTGGTAGTAGCGCCTCGAGTCTGGATTCAGCGCTACTGGAGACTTGGTGGTTTGGTAAGTATGCACAAAGGCTTTGGTAAGTATGCACCACGTTGAGAGAGAGGGAGAGAGTAGCGAAATAAGTGTCCGCATTATTGGGGCGAGCGCAATTAATAAGGTCTCTTCTTTCTTTTGCAGCGGTTTGTGCGCTCGTACAACTGACCTGAATTCCAGCGTCACAAGAAGATTTGGTGAGTATACGCAGCGTCACTGATGTGCGCGTGTTAACCCAGTTCTTCTTTGTTCTTACAGGTGCCGGTGTAGAAGTCCCCTCTTGACTGGGGATTGCTGCGGCGTGGAGTAAGAACGGAGGTTCCTCCGGAGCAGGTAAGCAGAAGCAGAATGATCCGGAGCGGGTAAGCAGAAGCAGAATGATCTGGAGCAGGTAAGCAGAAGCAGATTGATCCAGAGCAGGTAAGCAAAAGCAGGATGATCCGGAGCAGGTAAGCAGAAGTAGGATGATCCAGCAGGATGATCTGGAGCAGGTAAGCAGAGCTAGCTGATCCAGAGCACGGCAAGTGTGTTGCTGATACAGCTCACAGTAAGCAACACGAAGCACTGGAAGAATCCTGGGTGTGGCTTATATAGCCAGCCACACCCAAACTGTAGAGAGCTCATGAATTGTCATGCACTTCCTGTTTGGCAACAGGAAGTGGTAACCAGGAAGTTACTACAAACACTAGGAAGGAATTAAAGGAGAGATCTGCTATGGGTTCTTTGTGTGCCTATGCCAGGCATGCCAAGCCTCCACCCAGCTTGCCCCAACTACCTGGCTGATACCCATGACAGTCCGGTAATTTGGTCTCAGAATTGCTCTGGTGTAATCCCATCCAGCCATAGATGCACGTTCAAAGGGCCATATGCTCAGTAATCATGCATCTTTTAATGTGTATGAATAACTAGGTGGAAAGACATTATGACAAAAACATTTGCATTTTCCAGTTCAAACATTTTTGCTTGCTCATAAAATACTCCCATTGGGAATTGGACTTACATTTTTACTCCCTAAAAAATAATTTTACTCCCAACTTTCAAAAAATAGGGAGTAAAACACTCCCACTTCAAAATCTTATCTGCAGCACTGCCTACTATTGATTCCCATTCTGACTCAGTCCTAGCTAACCTTCACCTCTCCATCTCCAACACCCTTGACATCCTTGCCCCAGTCATCAGGATCTGCATGAAGCCTTCCTCCAACTGCAACAGTTGATAGGATTCCAACCTAGCCTCGCTGAAAATCAAGTGCAGAGTTGTGGAATGGAAGTGGCTGGGTTTGCGCACATCCACTGACAAACTGGCCTGTTGCATGCTCCAAAGGCATTACAGACTTTCCATTCGGTACAACAAGCAGGGCCCATATTCAAGCCCGCATCTCAGAGACCACCATTAACACGGCTGAACTTTTCAAAATCTATAAGGAACTTGCCAATCCTACGGCAGTCTCTACTTCTCCTATTCCTTCACAGGCCTTCTGCATGGCTTTGGCCACCCACTTCTCAATAAAAACCCAGGAAATCCTGATCCTCACTCTCCTCTACTCCTCTCCCTCACCCAACTGCACCCAGGCCCCCCCCCTTGACCTTTCTCCCTCCGTACCTCCTTCAATCCTCCTTCTTTCCCATGGCACCGGAGGAGGTCACCAAGACAATTTGCTCTATGAAAGTTTCCTCCAAACAGGTGCTTCCGTGCTCCTCTAGAGCCATCAAGAACAACATTGACGCCCCTGCTCCCTCTCTGGCTGAGTTGAGCAATCACTCTTTTGCCACTGGCTCCTTCCCATCACCTCTTAAGCACTCCATTGTGCATCCCCTCCTAAAAATGCAGTCTGCAGACCCTTCCTGCCCGGCTAACTACTGCTATATCACCACTACCCCCTTCTTGGGCAAACCTTTGGAGAAGTTAGTCATCTCCCAACTAATCCGTCACACCACATCTGTTGGCTGTCTCCACGACTACCAGTCTGGCTTCAGAGCAGCCAGAGGCATGGAAACTGCTGTTCTGAACACCTGTGAAGACTTGCTCTCAAACCTTGACTCCAACACTCCCTCTGTTCTCATCCTCCTTGATCTGTCCGGTGCCTTCGACACAGTCAATCATGCCACCCTCCTGAACAGACTGTGATACTCTGGCCATCACAGACTTGGCGCTGGCTTGGCTGACCTCTTTCCTTTCAAATTGGCACTCCCAGGTTCAAATGGGCCCTTTTCTCTCACTCTCTACCTGTGGCACCCCACAGGGTTCGAACCTATCACCATGGCTTTTTAATATTTACCTTGCTCCTCTTGCCCACCTGATCTCCACCTACTCTCCTCATTTCCAGTGTATGCGGATGACACTCCACTCTCCTTTAAGATGCCCTTCTCTACCTCTTATCCTTCCTCTCTCATTCCCGACTGCCTGACTTCTATTCAGGCATGGTGTGCTGCTAATGAGCTCTGTCTTAATACCAGTACAACTGAGATTCTTCTCATTGGTACTCACCCCCGCCAACCCTGCCTTCCCCCCTACTCTCTGCCCCAATGCTTGGGCCCCCTCCTCTCACATTCTTGTGAGGCAAAAAACATGTGGGTCATCTTCTACTCCTATCTCTCCTTCTCACCTCACATAGCTGACCTTGCCAAGAAGTCTCACTTTCAGCTTCATCTCTTCAGAGACATTCTCCTTTTCCTCACCTTCCCCCAGAAACTCAATGTCTCTAGAGCTCTGGTTCTCTCCAGGCTGGACTACTGTAACAGCCTCTTCCTTTATCTACCTCTTTCGTATCTTAGCCCTCTTCAACTAATCCAGAATAGGACTGTGAGACTTATCCTCTGCCTAAAGACCATAGACTGCATCTCTCCAGCACTAAAAGCTCTCCACTGGTTCCCAGTGAATGCAACGATCAAATTCAATATGCTCTGCATCTTGCACCAGACTTTCAGGGGCCTGGGACTACTCTACATTCACTTTCTCTCACTAAATACTGCCCTGTTAGAGTCCTTCGGTCCTCCAGCTCTAACTGTCTGAAGTTCAGATGTTTCTCCAAGCAGGCAGTGGGGTTATGGGGGGTAGATCTCCTTCGGCAGGAGCCTCCCTCTGGAACGGCCTCCCTGCCCCTCTCAGACTTAAGCCAGATCTTCTTAAGTTCCAGAAGCTTTGCAAGAACTTCCTCTTCTCCTCCTCCTTCCCTCTCCCCCTTCCTTGCTAATGCCCCTCCGCTGAAATGCCTGGCTGCCAGGTTCATTCTCAGTCACACAGGGGCCAGGCCCCTCCCCCTTGACCAGTCTGCCTGGGCACCCTGCACTTTCCTTCAGGCACCCTTCCCTGATCAGACTACTTAGTCTGGTCGCCCCACCCCCACTCCTCGCCTTACTAGACTCTCACCCCATAGCACTTGCCCTCCAGGTCTCACCTAGCACTTGCCCCCCAGGCCTTCCCTAGCACTCAGCCCCTGGCACCCCTTCCCTCCTGCATCCCCCCTGCCCCTCCCCATACCTTCCACTTGCCCTGCTCCTCCATACCCCCCTGCACTTCCTGTTGCTGCACTTGCACAATCCGAAAGTCACAAGGCCTAGCAGGACCATGTATCATTTTTATCCACCTCTGTTCCCTCCCCCCTTAGTCTTGTGGTGCCTGGAAACACTTTCTGCTGTATAGGCGCCATGCAAATGTTCAATAAATAAATGACATCCAGCAATCCAAAAATCTTGTAAATGGCCGGATCATTGTGCAAGGCTTTCTTCAACACGGGCACTATAATGCTGTCTTCTCCAGGATTTGAGCAATGGATTTCAATTACTGATCACCAGAAATAGTCTCTGCAAAATGTTCACTCAGCACAAATGAGTTTTCTTTATTAGGGCAAAAACCATCAGGACCAGGTGCCTGGGATGGCGCTAAACGTTTGCAAGTGAACCAGGTGGCTCATCTAGTTAGACAGTATGCGCATCTGCCAGGAGCAATATCAAAGCGCACTGACTTCTCCAGGCTTCCAACCTCTTTTTGGGGATCTGAAAGAGGTTACAAAGCAACACTAAACTCCAACGCAGGTTCAGCTCCAGTAGGCAATGCAATGACTACTCCTTGAAAGCTGTAAAGTGAACAGCAGAGGTGGTGTTCTGGACTGTGGGTGTGGGAGGGACCCTCGCAGACCTTGTGGCTCTACCAAGGGCCCTGTCTACAACTGTGTTCGCTCAAACAAGGAAGGTTAAAAAAAAAGAAACTAGCCCTCTCCATCCCATCTGCAATAACTGGTATTCCATGTCCTTTGAGTGAGCCAGAATAAGGGCCTCCATTGACATGGTAACTGCTGAAATGGCAGAAGGAAAGTCTATTGGCTGATATTCTCCTACTGTACAAGCAGATTGAACAGATGCATTTGCCTCATACAGTAATCTAACCCACCAGAGAGGGAGTAAAGAGCAGGGCAACCAAACATTATAATTAAAGTACTTTGCTTTGGATTTTGAAACATTGCATCACACGGTGGTAAACCAGAGAAACAAGCCCACAAAACATGCATAAATTCTATTAAGATGTTTTTATTTACTAATTTTTCAAATGTTTGACAAAAAAGAGCAAATAAACACTTAACACTCCACTAAATTCCCCCGTGTCCTCATCAGCCACAGCCTCTATATCACTCTCCTGTACATAGACCGCAAAAGGAAAAAAAAACAGGAATGGAATTTGGCAAACTTTCACAGGGACACAACTGGATTACTATCCAATCTTGCCAAACGTCAATGCTGCTTGTTTATTATGTCTACCTCTGTAAGCTTCAAGTTCACAGGTCAGACTCAGATCCATTATGTATTGCATAAATGAAGGCGATTCCAGTGCCATTCACAGTAGCAGGGCAAACGGCACACACAACCACAACATCCTGCTAACCACTGATTTGATAGTATCAGGCCCAAAAGGCACATTGCCACCATGCATCCTATCAAAACAACATCTTGGAATTGTTTAATATAATGACATAAGCAAGTTGCTCACTTCAGAGCAATCCTATGCTAGGTGTAGACAAAAGCACACACTAAATTACACCTTTAATAGCAATCAGAAACGTATGTATCATATTTAGGCACTCTAAGTTTTAACATAATATCAGTGTAAATATTTAAACTATCAGTTTGAATTTTGCATTAATTGAGATGTTTTACCTTCTCAAAACATCCACCACTGTAGATTTGTCAATTTCGTTGACATATCTACTTGGCCACTTATTTCTGCTGTAAGGGGATTCAGAGATTACACATGATTGGAATATGGATACTCCACTGAACTCAGCACCTGGTTCCATCACAGCTTTCAACAAAACATTATCAATTGGTGTATTAGGGACATGTATTAAACTAATACGACATAACATGTCTCTAATTTGAATATAACAAAATATAAGCCTTCAACAAAATCCTGTTTCTCAAAGCCATCAAGTGTCATAAATGTGCCATCAACAGAAAATCTGCCAGGACAACTATCCCCCACATCCGTTAAAAAAATTGGAGGTTTCTTACCAAAATATGTGGAGTATCCAAAACAACAGGTTGAACGAATTGTCTGCGTTTACAAATCAAGCGCCAAATTTTAAAACAGTATCTGCAGATCTCTGCAGAACCTGTATTGTTTGAGTGCTTACAAAATTATCATAGATAAACATTGTGCAGGCACACCGGCTGACTCTGATCTAGCCGCTGGAGTAACCAAATCTTCCATAATCTGGTATACCATATATTATAGTTGCAATGCTGAATAATACGTAGCCGTTTTTTGAACTGCCAAACCACCTTCTCCACATATTACTTCTGCATAATGTCCACTTTACTATAGTGGTTTTACAACCCACATACACTGACAAAACGTTACATCTAACGAAATCTCCAACATTAATACTACTGCTGAAATAATGAAATGGTTTATGCCACACGTTAACATCACAAAAAGCCCTATCTGTGCAATTGAGTCTAAATGAAGGGTAAGCCATGACATTCAAGCTAAGCTTAATTGCAAAGCCACCATCTTTGGAACCAAACAGGGTTATTCTTGTTCTAGGCGAAACACTACCTCCAATAGATATGATATGATATGATATATGATATGATAGGTTATTTATAACACGCTTAATACACAGAGGTTTCCAAGCGCTAACCCAGGGATCGAACCTGTGTTGCTCCGTGTCGTCTTGCTTCCAAGCAGAGCCTGTTGCCCCTGAGCTAACCTCCCGAGATAATACTATACTAGCAAAGAGGTATTCACTATACTTAATGTACTATCTAATCCTTGTGCATGATCTTTAGGAATCTTGCCCTCACAGGGCAGATGTGACTGTACATGTAGCCAGGGTTTTCTTTGTGAAGATCAACACAATTTGGGGTACTAATAATCGATACTTGCAGCTGGTCCATCAGAACTGTACACATCAGGGTTCCTCCACTTTCGAATGTTGTCCCCCTCATTATGCAATGTTGCGACTCCCATTGAGGTGTTCAAAAGTAGACCCCCCTCTCGCAATCCCTGTCCTGTAATTTTGTGAAAGCTCATCTAGAGCCTTTGTTGCCAGTTATCAAACACATTGTGAAGGATTCTCATGTAAGGTGTGGGGCCAGACTTCTTTAATCTTGCCAGGGTGGGACCCCATTGAAAAAAAATGGTACTTGAGCCATGGTATCCATGCAACGTCCAACTGATTTCTCTTCTTACTTTTGTGTCAAAAATCTTGGAAACAGCTGTCACAAATGCCCTTATTATTTATGTGAAATCAGCAAACATTTTGGATGCCCAACAAGTAGGCTTTCAGCCTAATTAAGGTACTGAATCGGTTCTGGTATCAGTCACAGATATTCGTGGAATGGCAGATGGTGTAGGAAATGCGGTATTGTCTTGTAAGATCTTTCCACTGCTTTCAACACCACTGACCACTTTACCCTTTTATTCCGGTTACAAGCGGCATGTCTCTGGGATACAGATTTATCCTGGTTTCTATCTTTTTTTATTCAAACGGACACAGAAGTCAAGATTGCTACCATTCTTTCTGATGCTCTGCCTACTCCTTATGGTGTTCTAGGTCCCTTGCACATGGTCATTCTACTCAATATCTATGCGTGTTCACAGGCTAGTTTCATAAATTCATTTGGTCTTAAATTTTATTCTTACACCGATGATAAACAGGTTATATCTGGCTGCATGATACAGATATGGATAATGACACCGCAGACTGCTATGGAATGGTCGAAATCAGTGAGTGGATAGGAATAAACTAGGTGAATTGTAACTCTGACAATACTGAGGTATTAGTCAACAGAGTTCCTTCCAAAAGGCACTGGCTTTCTTCCAAGATAATTTTCCTGTTCTTGTCCTTCTGTCAAGATTACCATTGATGTTTATGCTAAGGGTGCCTTGATCTTTCAGGCAAACATTCACAAATATCAAAACACAATGATTAAGGCCTTTATGTCACACACTACTGCTTCAGTTTGTTTGCACTAAATCATTTCTATTTGTTTAACCAAAATACAATTTTGTATTCACATAACAAAATAGTTAAAAGCCATTCTCATAGCCACATTTTCCAGACCACATTTAGAGCGATCATCCACGTAGGTCCAACATCTATATGATGTATTTGAAACCACACCCCAGGTTAAATACTTTCAATCCTCAGCTGTGCTTTTTCTCGCTCTCTCTCTAAATATATATAACCTGTCCTTTGTTTGAAGTGTCGTAAATTCACAGAAAGTCGACACTGTGTTTTGACCGTCTCGAGAAACATGGCTGATGTTCTAGTAACTTTCGACTTTCATCAGGACATGATCACGTTTTTAAATACCACAATGTGTATTCGGTGTCTGTGGAAAACCAAACGTGTATGTACATATTAGACAGGGTGGAAGCAAGTGTAACATGTTAATTCAGATGGGACTAAATGCGTCTGGATGACTAAATGCATCTGGGAAAATTTAAGAAGTCACTATGTGTACTACTACGCATCAGACCTTGGTAGTAGCCAGAACCAAAGCGGGCAACCTGGTATCCTGCTTGACTAATTGGGAAATGAAGTAATTTGCCCATGCCTATAAATCAATATAGGAAGTGTGTCAGTATAAGGCAGCACTCCACTTGCAGTAGTGTCTCAGAGTAAAAATGATTGCAACCTGGATGACTTACCTGCTGTGTGCAGGCTGTTTCACCCAGTAGCAGACCTCTGCTTCTCTGTAGATTAGAAACCTCCAGGGTGGGAAGGACCACGCCAATCCCAAGGAATAAATCCTGTAAATCAAAGTACATAAATTGGCCTAAGTGAACAGCAGCCAACCGCTGACAAGTATGGAGGAAAAATTACACTTAGTGCTGCAATGTTCTAGAACGTGGCCCGCTGTTCTCATAATATCTTAAATTCCTCAATTTGTGTAGGTCCCCTATGGGTGCCCAGTGAAGAGCGTCTCGGGCAAATCTACCCGTACCTTGAAAATCTGTGCTTTACGTAATCAAACGTGAAATCTACCCGTACCTTGAAAATCTGTGCTTTACGTAATCAAACATGATGCACAAGCCCATGTGCTTTGACATTCTATTTACATGCAATATATGGATAGGACCCAAGTCGACTGGAGTGACCAGTGGGGAACGTCTTTTCAGGTTCTCTTAGTCCCATCACAGACACAAAATTGCCCAGTGCCCCACTCAATTTGTGTAGGTCCCCTATGGACGCCCAGTGAAGAATGTCACTGAAGATAGACAGTGGCCTTCACATACTAAGTCTGCATCTTCTTAAGTGTATTACATTGGAAGATATTGTTGTTCCCAATGATTTAGGCAATATGGGCATAGGGGACACTGTAACCTCTTGTGTTTTTATGAATGGACATTGTTAATGGATCGGTACGGACACGTCCACATATGCGGTGAAGTATCCCACCCTATTGGGTATACAGATGAGAGCAGAAATGGGCACTGCATCAGTGCAGTGCAGGCACTGTATGTAACTATTAGAAAAAGCTGCAGCATCTGCAATGGTACTAATACACGCCATTGGCATTTTGAACAGAGGGGCTACGGTTATCACTAGCCCCTACAATATACTGATACAAGATATCATTGCGCAAAGTAACATCATAATTAGTAGCCAGTTTTTTTTTAAATAATTGAGCATGGGTGTTTTCACATAACCTTTAAATTATATCTGTCTAGTTCTATAACTATAGCAATATTTAGTCCAATGTTTGAACTTGCATGTCAGTCTGCGATACATTCCTGTGATGCACTCACTATTAGTGCATTGGCCCATTCATTATGGCCGCCCCGCAAGCTATGCTTCCGGCTTCTGCCTTTGTTGATGCAGGTTACTTCGCAACCTCTCATGAGCTGAAACACCAGATTTCACTGTGTTCGGCGAGCTTGACGAGTTCGGGGGTTTCAACTATCAGCTAGGCTCCCACCCCAAAACGAGGTTGAGTGTATTGTATGTTAATTCATTTTATTCTAGTTTGAGTGGCATAGATAGTCGCAATATGCTTCTCGAAGAGACAGGCTCCCCATGCATGATGTCAGCATGAAATGGGCTTGGCGACCTTGAATGCAGTGGGGCACTGGTCTCTTTTGTTCCCAATCAAAGAGTTCCAAATACCAAAAAAGTGCCAAACCCAAAGTTCCTAAAAGTAAAACAAAGCTCCATATATCTGTGACAGAAGCTGTGCAACAACCAGGGAAAAGGTGTCCTTTTCCCTGGTTCCTTCTCTTGGCAATTGCCTCATAGGTCCCAGACCTCTGCTTCTCTTTCATTCTGCTTGCGCCAACTTGGTTCACTTCTCTGCCTTGTATAGTCCTTCGTGAATTGTTCTGTGGTTTCCCCTGTTCTCAAGAGAGTGGGTCCCAGACACCTATTTGTTTTCGGACACTTGGAGCCCTTAAGTACCATCGCAAGGAAGATGACTTGGTTGGTTCTCATGTAGTGGGTCCCAGACCCTTCTTGACGTGCAGGTACTTGGAGTCCTTTTCTCCCAAGTACCTCCACGAGGAAGATGACTTCTGTTACTCTCACATAGTGGTGGGTTTCAGACCCCACTTTTTTGTGTTCGGATACTTGGGTCCCTCTGCTTCCAAATACCGCCAAAAGGAAGATGACTTGTGTTGCTTACGTTTGTGGGTCCCAGGCCCTAAAATTGTTTTGGTTGGTGGACAAATCTGGTTCACTTGCCTGCCAGGTACTGTTACTATGAAGATGACTGCACCCTCTTAATTTCCCAGCAGCCAGCGAGAGTGCCACCAACGCCCACCACTAGGGAGCTCCGGTCCGCCCGGAAACACTGCAGTCTCAATCTTCCTCTGGGCAGTGCGGTCTTCCCTTCAACTACCACCTCCCAGGCTGCAGGAACACCAGGGGCTTATTTCTGCCAGCTTGCCTTCTGGTCCTTCCACTCTGGACTGGCCCTGGTCCTTGGGATCCTGGTCTGCTTCCTTCCATCTTCCTGCTCCGTGCAAGCTCTTCCAGGGAGGACTAGACAACTGCTTCCTGAGTCTCACATGTTTTTCTACTCTACATTGGCCAACAAGCAGCTGGCAACTAGGCTGCGCATTGTGATTCTTAGGAGTACTATTCATGCCTCTGCTCCTCCTCTACGTCCCAGCACTTATTCCAACTTGTCTAGACCGCTCATGTTGGTTCCGCGGGGCACTCTGTATTCCTCTGCTTATCTTCTTCCATCTCAGTGGTTGTCAATACTATATCTTTCAACTCCTCCCTATTTGTACTCGTCTTAGTATTTCTACTCCCGATATCCCTTGGGTCAGCTGTGATCTTCATAGACCCAGTACTTTCTAGGGAAATAGCCAGGTGACTATACCTCATGACCCTGTTAGGGAAGGTGTTGTTGTTAAGGTTATAAGAAGTGGGTCAAGTGATTGGCAGGGATACCGCGGTCTCTGGGGAGGATCATCCCTAATCCCATAAGGGGTTTCCCCCTCCCATGTGATCCTCCCCCTGTGCACCACCCCAGGGGGATTATTGTACTGAGGACACACTGCCCTTGCCCCATGGGAAAGGTCTCTCCCTAGGACAGAAGAAACTACATCCACAGATATGTCACACACCGATTGACCCACTTGTGTGTCACCTCTTGAATGTGTATCTAAACATTAGTGTTGTGTGAAGGTATGAATGGAACTCAAGTGGCAGATTTGCAAATAGCATCTAGGGGCTATGAAAGCTAGAATAGCTCATGTGCCCAGAGTTGAGTGTGCTCTGGGACTGGCAAGAGAATAACAAAGTTGAATATATCTGGCAATACATTTAGAGTAAGCTGATTTCGAGATAGGATCACCTTCTCTCCCTGTGGGTAGCGCCACAAAAAAAGGTCAGTTTTTATGGTTTAGTCTTTCGAAGGTAATACACGACAGCCCTTTTGACATCGAAGGTATGCAGGCTATTTTCTGCTGCATTCTTTGGGTGTTGGCAGCAAGTTCTATGGATTGGTTTACATGGAACTTCGAGATCAATTTTGGTGAAAAGCTTGGATGTTTGTGTAGTACCACCTTGTCTTTGTGAATAATGACACAATGATCTTACACTAAAAGGGCTTGTAGTTCACTCACTCTCCTTACTGACTTAATGGCCACAAGAAAAGCAGTTGTATATGCCCCATGAGGTTTGTGAGCACAACATTCAAGTCCCAGCCTGGAGTTGGATTAGCAACTTTTGGGTATAACTTTTGAACACCCTCATGAATGCTTTCACTACATGCACTTTCGATCTCAAAGTTTTATTGTGATGTGGTGTAGGCAGAGAGTGCCGCTAGGTGTGCTCAAAAGGAATTAAAGACGACGCCTGAGTCTAAAGGATATAGTAAATAATGTACTATATGTGAAGGTGAACAGGCAATAGGTCTGATGTCGTGTGCCTTACACCACAAGGCAAAGCATTTCCATTTGTTGAAATAGCAGTGTCTTGTGTTAGGTCTGCGTGCTTCCTTTAGAATGTCCATACACGTTTGGTCTAGGTTTAAATGACCAAACTCTATGACATCAGGAATCAAGCTGCCAAGTTCAGTGTCTGAGAGCATGGATGGAGTGTTGTCCCTTGGTTCTGTGACATGTTGTATGGGCATGGCAGTGTCATTAGAGGACAAAGAGACAGCTTTAGCAGTTGTCAAAACTAGGTTTGTCGCGCCCACATAGGAGCTATCAGGATTACGCAGACTTGTTCCTGGGGGTAGCTTGTGGACTTTTTTGTTGCTAAGTGGAATTGGCGGGGGAAGCGTATGCACATTTCCCTGACCAGGCCATTAACAGAGCATTCCCCCTGGATCTTGTTTGGGGATACCTGGATGCGCAGCCGTTGTATTGTGTCTTCTCCTTCATGTAGCAAAGAGGTCTTGGTCCGGAAACACCCAGTCTGTGAAGACGTTGCGTAGGATGTCTGCATTCAACTGCCACTCGTGTTCCGACGGCAGTTCTGCACTTCTGCTTAGTATGTCTGCCAAAGAATTGTGTTCCTCTGGAACATGTGCTAGGAGAAACATGATGTATTTCAGTGCCCACAGCCAAACGTTCTGTGCTGTTTGGACAGCCCTGGAGAGTATGTCCCTTCCAGTTTACGTAAAACATGGTTGTGGTGCTGTCTGTTAGTATGAACACTGTCTTTACTACTAGCTGTGGTTTGAATGCGTGTAGAGCTTTGAAGACTTAGCAGTTGTAGAAAGTTGCTATGCCTCTGGTTAACACTTGTGTACACACTCTGTGTGCAGTTTGTTGGAAAAAATGAGCTCCCCATCCTGATAGCGATGCATCTGTAGTTGCTGCTAGGGTGCTGAATGGCTTGCCCTTTAAAAGGTTCTCCTTTGTCCACCACTGCACAGATAGAACAAGAGGATGCAAAACCACCACTAGATCGACCCATAGACCGCTTGCTTGCAACCACTGTTTTGTTAACCACTCTTGTATTGGATGCATGCGCAACCGGACGTGTGTTACAAGGTAAATGAAGGAGGATATCATTCCCAGAAGGCGCATGGCCTTTCGCGTAGTTACCTGGCAACTGACTATGTATTGAGGGATTTGAAAAAGCATGTTTTGCACCCTCTCATTGGAGGGGAAGACTAGGCTGTCTTCTGTTCGTATTTGTGCCCCAGGAAATGATTTCACCTGACTGGGCAAAAGACAGTTTTTTGTCTCGTTGATTGAGAAGCCCAATTGATAAAGCGGGTTAACTCTTGGCTGAGTATTTTGGTAACACAACTGAGGTGTGACCCCTTTTATTAGCCGGTCGTCTAGGTAAGGGTACACTGGAATGGATTTCCGCCATAGGTGTGCAGCTCGCACCTGCAAGGACGTTTGTAAACTTAGAATTGATAGTGTTCGTTTCCCACCTTGAATCTTAGGTATTTTCGGTGCGCTAGCGACATTGAAATAGCAATGTATGCATCTTTCATGTCCAATGCTGTCATGTAATTTCCTTGTTTTATAGGGGGGATTACTTCCTACAGCATTGTCATCCTGAATTTTTGTGGGATGACATATATGTTTACATGACGCAGGTCTAAGACAGGGCGCATTGTTAGATCTTTATTGGGAACAAGGAAGTACACTGAATAAATAAATACCTCTTGTTTTCTTCTAGAAGTGGAGCCAGCTATATTGCTCCCTTCTGTAGCAGTTGTAAGGAAGGCATGGTATTAAAAGTATGATAGACACAATGAAGCACAGTTCAAGGGTGTTTATTCGACTGCAAAATGGGTACGATAAAAGCCTAATCTAAACCTAAATCTAAGATGGGAGCAAGCTATGACCATCAAATAATAATAATACAGCCCTAATGGAGTCTAGTCAAATAAAAAGGGCCTATACTAAAAAATAATATTGTCAATCCTTACTGCAATGCTACAAATAGTATGGGATAGTGTTCACAAAAAGAAAGAAGTGTTCACAAAATGATAAATCAGGATGTTTAGGCCGTTGGCCTCCCTTCCCCACGTTTTTAGCACGGGACATGGCGGATCACATTTGTACAGCACACTCGGGATCGATCCGGAGCCACTGCCATGCCTCCCTCCTGAGATTTGGCCCCACAACTGCTAGCATCTTACAGAGAGCCCCCAGATAAAGTCTAACCCGTATTCGACCCCTGAAGCACGACCGCAATCCTCTACAAAGTCCCGAACACGTCCCACAGTTAGACCATCCGCACCGCGAGGAAAAGAAAGACAGAATCCATCCACTCAGGACACGCACCCAGTGCGTGACACTAGCTCTCTTGCACAGCTGCCGCCACACGCAGCCGAATATTGAAACATCATGACCAGGCAAACAAAGTCTATGGCCTACATAAAACGACTCCTCTGCCCCACCTCGACCCACAAGTGCAACCACGCTGGCACCAACAGTACCCTGCAGGCCATCGTGAACCCTATCAGACCAACGAAGTACGTTACAAACACTCTCATGGTCTGCGAACCTTGGAACACAGTGGAAATAAACAGACACACTGCCGAAAATGCAACAAAAACAATGCATGCCTGGCTCATACAGCAAATATTAAAACAAGTTACTTACCAACTGTAACGTTCTTTCGACTGCATGTACCTCCCACGTATTCCTCATCTTAGATATATCCTTACCTTCAGCTTTGCTGCTTTGGAAAAAAAAAAGATCTCCACCAGAGGGCGCTCTGCTCGAGTCCGTGGCGTCGATGTCCCTCGGCGGTATGCGTCGAGCGTCGACGTCATCCGCAGTATAAATGGCTCGAGCTGCGCCCGTTGGCCTCAGTTCTGTTTTTTCGTATGTTGTAGTCAATAATTAGTAATTAAGGCGTGTCCCTTTGACCAAAAGCTCTGAAGGAACTTTGAGTGTAAAACACGTAAACTGTACTGTGGGGTAGGCTGGGAGGGTTGATGAGGAATACGTGGGAGGAACATTCAGTCGAAAGAACGTTACAGTTGGCAAGTAACTTGTTCTTCAAATGGATTGTGTCCTCCCACGTATTCCTCATCTTAGATAGCCTCCGAAAGCAGTTTGAATTGGAAGAGGGAGTACCATAAATATTAATCATGTACAGTATGAAGTACTGATTTTGCAAAGAGACCCCACTGTGAATAAGTCGAGTCTAGGGAGCAGTGCTTTACAAATGTGTGCATGGATGACCAGGTGGCTGCTGCGCAAATATCTTGTATCGGAACACCCCTCTGAAGAGCTGGTGAAGTCGCCATGTCCCTAGTTGAATGAGCTCTCAGCCCATCTGGAGGATCTTTCCCAGCCAATTTATAACAGTTATAGCTAAAATTATCCTTCTGGACAATGTTTGTTTTGTCACTGCCAGCCCTAATTTACGGCCAGTATATCCCACAAAAAGTTGGTCACACTGACGAAATTTTGTCAATCTCGATATATAGAAACTAAGAGCCCTCTTAGGGTCTAATCTGTGTAATCTTTCTTCCTCCTTACTTGCACGAGGAGGAAGATAAAATGCAGGCAGTGTTATTTTTTGTGACAGGTGGAAATCTGAGACAAATTTTCAATAGAAAAGAGGGTTTGACCTTAAGAACAACTATCTTTGTGAAAGATGGTGTCAGGAGCTTTGCTAGAAAGCGCATGCAACTCGCTCACCCTGCCGGCTGAAGTAATTGCCACTAGCAGTATTGTTTTTAGAATAAGGAGCCTTAACGGGCAAGAATGCAATGGCTCAAATGGAATACATGTGAGAAATGTCAACACTAAATTTAGATCCCACACAGGTACTTGAAAGAGTATTGGAGGAAACACATCAGTAAACCCTTTTAAGAACTGTACAATAATAAGGTATCTTGAAATAATATTCCTCCTCTGAGGAGCGCGTAAAAATGGATAGCGCAGACAAATAACCTTTTATCGTGCCAACTTGGAGCCCCAAATTGGCCAAATATAAAAGAAAAGACAATATTGTAGGAATATTACATTGAAAAGGGTCCACATTCTTATCTCTGCACCAGTTATTGAACCTGTTCCAACAACACTGGTATAAAGATTTAGTTGCTGGCCTTCTGGCCGAAAGCAAAATCTCCATTACGTCATCCGGAAGGTCCCAATCTTTGTATCTCAGCCGCTCAGAATCCATGCTTGAAGGCTGTATCTTGACCTCTGGATGGAGAACCAGACCTTCCTCTCGCGAGAGAAGGTCCTCTCTTTGTGGAAGACCTATTGGAGGGCAGATGGACATGTCCAGAAGGTCTGGGTACCACGTTCTCCTGGCCCAATCCGGGGCAATTAGGATCATGGATTTCCCAAACTTTCTTAACCTCCTGATGACTTGAGGAATCACGGGACTGGAGGAAACGCGTACAGGATTGGAAATTCCCAGTCCACCACGAACGCGTCTCCTAGAGCTCATCTTGGAGGAAATTCCCTTGAGCAGTACAGTTTGCACTTCCGGTTGGCACTGGTCGCAAACAGATCCACTTGTGGGGTTCCCCAAAGGGCGAAAAGCTCTTGAATGACTTCCTGAGCTAGTTCCCATTCGTGGGATACTGTGCTCTGCCTTTTCAGAGCATCCGCCGCCGTGTTCTGCTCTCCAGCTAGTTGAATTGCCGTTAGAGAAATTCCTTCCTGTATTGCCCAGAAACAGAGCTGCATTCCCTCTCTGCACAGTGGTAGTGACCCTACTCCTCCTCTCTTGTTGAGGTAGTACATGGTCACTGTGTTGTCTGTCATTATCAGGACATTCTTTCCCTATACAGAGGGCAGAAGGGCCTTCAGCGCTAGTCTGATGCCCTCAGCTCCAAAAGGTTGATGTGTAGTTTGGACTCCGATGGAGACCAATGACCGCTGATTGTCAGTTTGTTGGTGTGGGCTCCCCACCCCGTGAGTGAGGCGTCCGTCACTACCGTTATCTCCGGCCATGTGAAAGCAAGCATCCCCAAAAGGCAGTACCCTCCCCACAATAAGAGGCAATAAGGACACACCCCAGGAGGGAATGAGACCAAGACCAAGTGCGGGTGATGTAAAAGGGGTTTTATATAATCAAAGTAGGGCATGCAAAGGACTCTGCAAGCTCAGAGCGCTCTTTCTGACAATAGCAAAGACAGTCATATTTATTACAAAACCACGTCATAAATCCTGTAAGCTATGGGGGGGCACATTGTCTCGGGGATTGGGTGGCATTGACTAAGCTATAGATGGTACAATGATGAGCTGCTCCAGGATTGGTGGACATCAACGTGGGGTGGACGGGTCAGCTGGGCTCGTCGGGATCGAGCTGCCAGGCCAGGCGCGGTCTGTGTCGAGGATTGATGGCTGCACTAACACTTTGCCCTTGTGGCTACACACACACAAACACTCATCCCTTAGACGATTCCAATTGTCCTGTAAATCCTACAATATGTTACTCTAAGAACTAATAGGAGACCGGAGAAACAACATGCAATGTGAAGCTTCACCAATACATCAGTGTACTATTACACTTGACCTGTTGACCAGGTGTCATAAGTCTGTGCGTCTTGTCAGAGGGCACAAGGTGAGCTACCTTGTCATTCTGTTCTGTTAGATGTGGTGAGGAATTGCTTTATGATATGTTAGTACAGGGTTGAATACCTATCTCCAAGGCCCATTAACTTGGGGTGAACTGGAGTACTATTGGATCAGCAAGGGCACACCTCTGTCCCCTCAAGGCGGTGGGGTTTAGGACCAGGTTGTAAATAATTTGTTTGGCCGACTATGGAGGCCTCGAACATGGGAGAGGTGAATACTTGAAGCGGGTCCAGCAGAATGAGGGGAGGTGAGGCTGTGCTGCTCGAGCACCAGCAAGCCCTGGCGGGCCTTGGCGGGAGGAGGGGAGATGGCCTTGTGGCTCTAAGCGATTCTCTGTGTGTGGGCTGCACAATATATCATACGGGGAAACAGTTAGTAAAGTTAGCATCATTAGGATGAGTACATATTTCTATTATCTATAAATGTGTTTACTTCTTCATACATGGCTATGAGAGTCTGGCAGTGGCACATGCATTGCATAACAATAGTTGCACACGTATTGGTAATTCATAAGGCAACAGATAGATAACACGTGAGGTAGCATCAGGTTGGATCATGCACTCGGGAGCAAAGAAGCAATATGTTCATATACAATCGTGCATTTGCATTCTCGGTTATAACAACTTAAACGTGTTTCACTTTATTACACACAAGTATTCTTAGTAATGCTTTTTCGCCTTCCTTTGTAGACTAGCAGCAATCATTAGCATTAGCATTAGCATTAGCATCAGTTAGCATTAGGTGGGGCTCTATCAAGCCCTTTCATTAAGTCTTCAAGGCACATGGTATCTTGCAATGGACTTAGGTCATTCTTGCTTTATTAACTTTATAAGCTTCATCCCTTCCTAACACCCGTATTATAATTTACAAATAACCCTGTGAATCGGTGGGTTTTGGTATGTAGTCAACACTTCGTCTGGGGGATGTGGGCACGGGTTCACACAGGAAGGTTATTGACACCATATATTTGAACTGTTAAGGGTTAGATGCCGGGTCGAGGCCTGTTCAATTGGAATGGTTCTCGTTATTTTCCAGACTCAAACCACGAGTCAGGTCACTTCGGGGACAGTGATGTACTGCGGAAGGAAAATGATGCAGTGTTTGTTCTGATACTCGTTCGTGTCTGGTTGCTCGTGAGAATGGGCCTTTAGCGGATCTGCCATGGGGTGGAGGCGCCGGGGGAGTGCATGGCTCCCTGTGCGCAGTGAGCGGGGGCCGAGCTGCAGCTCTCGCAGGCAGGCTGTTTCATTGGGGTTTTGGTCGTTTATATCTAAAATGGAGTCTTGAAGCTTTCAAAATGTTGTCTGTGGTATGTTACAGTACAAGTCGATTGGCCTTGCGTATCGATCAGCAGCCCTCCTGCCTCCCGAGCACAGGTGCATGGAGGGCCGCCGACGAGCCACGAGCCTCACGTAGGTGGGGTAAGCCGGGGAGGGGGTCCTATAGACCTGTCCTCCCATACACATGGTTGCCAAAAAGTTTCTCCTTCGAGGATATGTTTGTTGCAAGCCCACCATCGCAGATCTTGTGCCACTCTGGTCGGGACTTGCAAAAGATCTGACATCTCCCCTGATAATTGGGACCATTGAGTCCTGAGGGCCCACTGTAGGGATCTCATCCTCAATCTGGCCTCTGGCACCAGAAAAATGCAAGATGCCATAAGCAGATGCTGGGCATTTTGGAACTTTGTTACCATCTGCAGAATGTGGTGAGCTCTCTCTTCGGGAGGCAAGGCTTTGCCCGAGAAAGTATCCAGAACTGCTCCGATAAATTGTGTGATGGCATCATATTTGACTTCTGGAAATTCAGAGAGACGCTCAGTCTGTGTAGGAAGTGGCAGGTCTTGCTTAGATGTTCCTGGGCTTGTTCTGGAAAACATTCCCCGATTGACCAACCGTCAAGGTAGGGGTAAACGTGAATTCCTCCTCTTCTGAGACTCGCTGTCCCCATCAGCTTGGTGAAAACTCTCGGGCGGAGGTCAACCCGAATGGCAGAACTCGAAACTGATAGTGAGAGTTGCCAATCGCGAACCTCAGGTACTTTCTGTCCTTGAGATGGATTGGCACATGATCGTAAGCATCCTGAAGGTCCAATGATGCCAACCAGTCCTGGAGTTGGAGCGCCTGAATGATCTGAGAAAGGGTAACCATCTTGAACTTCTCCTTCCTGAGCAACTTGTTCAAGTTTCTTAAGTCCAAGATGGGTCTCAATCCTACGTCCTTCTTTGGGATGAGAAAGTATGGGGAGTATCAATCCTTGTTCCTCTCCGCTACAGGTACATGAATTATTGCACCTTTCTCTAGCAGGGTTAAAATTTCCTGCAACAGGAGCGGGTCTGGAATTTTGGCAGAGTTGTATCCCAGAGGGTGATTCTGAGGTTTCTTCTGAAAGAGAAAGCAGTAACCTTGGGATGCCGTTTCCAGTGCCCAAGCATCTGAAGTAATGCCCCGGCATTTTCCCAATGCTGAAAGGTTCTGCCTCCCACCGGGGTCTTGTGGGTCAAAACCTCAAAGAGTGGCTTTGCAGTAGCGTCTGATGGGACAGTTGCCGCTGCTGGGGCAGATCTAGCACCTTTTCCTCACCCCTGAGGAAATTTCCTTTGTCCTCTTTGACTGGCCTGTCCCCTTCCTTTTCCAAATGAGGAATAACATCGAAAGAGATGACCCCTCCAGGAAGATGAGCCTGTGTAAGGGCGTTGTTGAGGTTGCCGTATTGCGGCACTAAGTAACTTTGTTGCCGCTTTAGAAGTCTGCAGCTTCTGCAAACTTTCAGCCACCTTGCTGCCGAACAACCTCAAGACGTCAAATGGTATATTGAGAAGTCTGGCCTGCACATCCGGTGCAAAACCTGACGTTCTCAGCCACACGAATCTGCGTAGCACAGTACTAGATGCCATGGACCTACTGATGCTGTCAGCAGTGCCCAAACTTGATTGGAGGCATGCCCCCATAGCCTCCTTTCCATCCTTAACTATGGCTAGAAAACCCGTCTAGTTCCTCACCATCAGGGATATGTTCAGCTGCCGCTGCAAGGGTGCAAGTTACATTTGTAGATTTCAATGAAATGCTACCCGAATAAAAAAATCTTACGGGATCATGCATCAATTATTTGGTCATCCCTGTCTGGGGGAATTGTAGGGTACGCTGCATTCCAAGTAGACGTGGCCGCCTGAACCACGCGACTTTCAGGTGATGGATGTTTCCTTAAATATTCAGGGTCTGAAGAAGGCGGCCTTTATTTAGATGTGAATTTTTTATTTACTGCAGGAGCTGACTCAGGGTTTTCCCATGCAGTACTCACCTTCCTTTGCAAAGCTATGTGAAAAGGAAGTATGGGGTCTTGTTGAGGTCCCCCCAAAAGGATGTCTGTCATGTCATCTTGGTAAGTAGGGGAATTTCTGTTCCATCCCATAGATTCTGTTACCCTACTCGTTAATCATCTATATCCTGCATCTGCATGATCAGCAGGGTCAGGTTTTTCAAACTCATACTCTGGAGATGTGTTCAGACCACTTGCTGTCTGTAGGCACTCCTATAGACCTGCCATTTTTGATTGTGGCACAATCAACTCCTCAGGAGCTTCCCTTGTTCCAAACTTTACTGTCATGATGCCTACCCCCAGAGGCCCAGACCAAGTCCAGCAACCCCGGAAGTAGGCATCAAGTTATCCTAAGCAAGCCCAACAACCCCTGCTAGGGGCTATTTGGGTCCAGTCCTGATACCTATGGTGCCAGGCTGATATGGAGAGTCAGTCCTGGCGCCAGCCAGGCTCAGACATTAAAACTTACCTGATGCAGACCATGCTGCAAACTTACCTGATGCAGACCATGCTGCAAGTGCTCCAAGCCAAAAGAGGCTTGGAAGGGACTACTTTACTTGGGGACTATTTTGTACTCGGGCGGGGCTGGGGAGGAATACTTACCTGGGACTACTTTGGAGGCTATTTAAACCACGCCCAAAGAGCAGCACACGCTTCGCGTTATTCTGCATCGAGCAGCGTAACGCTCACCGTGCCTGCAAGTCTGCATCCAGCCTTCTGCCACGCCCGCCTCGAGTTTGGAGCTCCTAAAAAAAGGGAGAAAGAAGGAGAAAAGGTTAGAACAAGAGCAATACCTTTAATCCTTACCTGAATTCCCAATCCATCGCGCCTTCGAGCTGGAAGAAAGAAGTTATTTTATGCGCGTCACCACGCCTGCTGCATCGCCACGCTGAACTCACCGGCCTTCGCAGCATCTTCACATTCCACCGTCTCCTCCTGCATGTTCCCGCCGCTCTCTGGCGCCTAAGGAGAAGACAAGAACACAAGGTGAGCCAAGGGAATACACAGAGGAATATTAGTTACCCCCCCATAGACTTACCTAATTTTACCCAAGGGGGTACTATTCCTCTTCACGGGTCGGCGCAGCTTCCACTGCATCTTCGCCGAACCCCGGGCCCTAAGGGGAAATAAAAGGACAGCAAGGTGAAACAAAGGGACTAACAAGGGGAACCCTCCTCACCACAATAGACTTACCTGATTTTACCGCCGGAGGTATTATTCCCCAAGACTTCATACTTTCTCTCAGCGCCTAAATAAGGCAGAAAGCAACAGGTTACATTTTGACATTATTTTATCGAACTGTGTTGGAAAATACAAATCGTTACCAGAATACTACCGGTTGCCACAAGGAACTCTTCATTAGGGTCAAGCTGCAACCTGCAAGGAATCAGACAAGAGTGGAAGTCAGGCATTTGAACTCTTACGAACTTTATACTTACAGCGTCTTGCCGGGAATCTCGGAGTCAATATTGCTCTGGAACTCACCAATTCCTTCGAGCCAGTGAAGCAACTGGTTATCAACGCGCCCCTGCGCTCAATGCAGGATGGAGAGCTCATCTTTTCAAACCATCAGGTGAGACTATAAGAGGGGACATCAAAGGTGATCTGTGGGGAGAACAGCGGGGGTGGAGGGATTTACACTCAACTCCTTGGGTGGTTAATTCCCTTTCTCCATTTGCAGAAGAATATTCCTACGGGCCAAGCAAACGAAGCTAGGTGGGCCAGTCCAGTCCGTCATCTCGGCCCTACGCGTCACATTGGTGGAGACCGCAGCTGTCCAGTTCCGATCGACGCCTCTGTAGGAGCCAGGTGAGCGTAACATTTACACCAGCCAGTTAAACATCCTCCTCTTCTGAGGATTTTTCCTCGTAAATGGAGGACATGGATTTGAAAAAATCCTGTCTATTTTCCGGATGGAAAATCTTCTCCGGTGGCATAGACCTTGCCTTCGACACAGAAGTAAATTTAGTAATAGGAATTAACGAAGATGTCGACAAGTGCGGCGATGTTATCGGTAATGGCTTCGATTCAGTCAAAGGAGCCTTCGATATCGTCGAAGGAACCCTTAACGCCGTCGAAGGAGTACTCGACTAAGAGTCTTTGAGTGGCCTGACAACACCTTGGACTCAGACGTCTTCGAAAGAGGCTTCGAGGAAGCCTCCGATGATGATTTTAATGGCGGATGAGTATCTGATGCCATTTTGTTGAGTATTGCCTCCGGTTTTTGCACCGGTAGGCGTTTGTGAGGCATCAGGGAGGATCCCCTCGACGATTTTTCATCAGATCTTTTTGTCTTAGATCTTCCCGTCACTTTTAGTACGAGCAGGGACATGGCTTTCACTAGACTTCTTTGAGGGGGTCTGGGCAGCATTCTCAAAGATTTTTAACAGTGAGGCTCTGAAGGCCTCCCACTTCTTCGGGGAATCATGTTTAGAAGGGCAGGTGATAATCTCTTCTGAAGACGTCGAAGAAGAGGGAGACCAGTGTTGCCTTTTCTTTGACTTTTTTGAAGAAGAAAACTACTTCCTAGATCTACTCCTCGACCTTCATTTCTTTGATTTGTGACGTCTTTCACTAGACTCAGCCAAGCCTTTCTTCCTTCTTGAAGAATACTTCGAGGACTCCAACCCCACTGCAAGTTTACCTCTACGTTCCTTTGTAGCTTTATTGGTCATCGCCTGACAGGAACCGCACTCGTCTTTCCAATGGTCGGGACCGAGGCACCAGAGGCAATTTTGATGGTGATCTGTTATCGAGATCTTCTTCCAGCATTTCTAACATTTCTTGAAGCCAGTTTTCTGTGTGGAAGGGTTTGATGACGAAGACATTTTAACGAGAACTGAAGCGCTGTTTTCTTGATACGAAGCGAAAGCTATCGGAAAAACGGAACTGAGGCCAATGGGCACGGCTCAAGCCATTTATTCTGCGGATGACGTCGACACTCGACAGATATCGACGCCACGGACTGGAGCAGAGCGCCCTCTGGTGGAGAATTTATTTTCCCAAAGCAGCAAAGCTGCAGGTAAGGATATATCTAAGATGAGGAATACGTGGGAGGACACAATCCATTTGAAATGTAGGCATTGATAACAAGGGTGTAAATAATGTATACCTTGCCTAAACTGCTAAATTTAATGTATGCATTAACATTTAGCAAATAATGTATGCATACTTCAACCAGATACAACTTTTTGCATTGCTAAAAATGTATGCCCTTGTTACGCTCACCTGGTTCCCACAGGGGCCTAGATGGAACCCTGACAGCTGCGGCTTCCACCAGCGTGAAGCGTAGGGCAAAGATGACTGTCTGGACGGACCCCCTCAGTCTTGTAAGCTTGACTCGTAGAAATATTCTCCTGTAGATGGAGAAAGGTATTTAGCCCCGTGGGTGTGGATGCAGACCCCCCTCCCTGCTCCCGTTCTCCCCACTTGCCACCTCCGATATTCCCAGTCAGTGTCCTCACCTTATGTTTTTGATTGGTGAGCTCTCCATCCTGCGTGGCATGCAGGGGTGCGTCGATACCAGTTACTTCACTGGTTTTAGGTGCTGGGATTCTGGACGATTATTGAGTCCGGAGTTTGCCAAGTTTTTGAAGAGTTCAAAATGTCCAAAGTTCACTCTTGCAATTCCCTGTTGATTTGTGGCGGCAAATTCTGTCTGGAGGTTGCTGGCGGCGTTCAGGTAAGAGTCTGTATCACCCAAACTATCCTGTAAAGGTGCGTGAGATTAGCTCACTGTCTTTTCCTTTTTTCCTAGATGCGGCGTATTGAAGGATAAAGCCTCCGGTGATAATCAGGTAAGTCTTAATTTAAGTGATGGCTCACATTGCTTTTTCTGGTCTTTTCCCCAGGTTTTAAAATCACCAAAAAAGTGACGGAGGCAGCACCGAGTCGGAGATGCTGTGGGCTGGTGAAAATGGAGCGGCGTTGCAGCTGGGCTGCAATGCGTGCCGGAAGAATGTCCCTTCAGGCTCGGAGTGATGCAGGGTCCGAAATCAGGTGAGGATTAAAGTCTGTAATCTAACCTCTTGTCCTATTTTCCCTTTCTCTCCTAGGGGCTCCGTGTTCGAGGCGGGCGTGGCTGAAGGCTGGATGCAGGTTTGCAGACACAGTGAGCGTTACGCTGCTAAATGCAGAATAACGCGCAGCGTGTGTTGTAGATCGGGCGTGGTTTAAATAGCTTCAAAAGTAGTCCCAGGTAAGAGGTCCCTAGAACCACACCCGAGTGAAAAAGTAGTCCTTGTGGAAAAATAGTCCCTCCAGGTCTCACGTTGGCCTGGATGCATGTGCAGCATGGTCTGCCTCAGGTAAGTGATGATTATGAGCCTGGCGCCTAAGGTGCCAGGACTGAACCCAGATAGCCCCTAGCCGGGACTTCTGAGGTTTAAACAAATGTCCGGATGCCTGCTTCCGGGGCGGATGGGCTTGGTCCAGCTGCCTGGGGGCAGGCATCATGACAGCCCTGCCAATTGCATGCCTTGCCAAATCTCAGCCAAACAGCTGAAATAAGTATATGTACCGTCATAGACACAGCTGCATACCTCCTGCCTAGAACGACTTACAAAGATGCGACCCCCTCCTCTGCAATCACGCCTGCCATTGCCACACTGCCTCATTCGAGCTTGGATGCAACCAACCACACTAACTCGACTCCTAGAATCAAGGGTAACCCAGGCATCAACAATCCTGTGTTAAAATGCACACTCATCAATGCCCGACCTCTCCCAGCCCATGCACTCGACATTAACGACCTACTCACCGCACACAACCTCGATGCCCTTGCTGTCTCTGAAACCTGGTTGCAAGATGCATCCGGGCTAGCCCTCCCTCTTGCCCTCCCAACCGGCAGCAACATCTTTCGGAAAGACCGCCCTTTGGGCAGATGAGACAGGGTCGCCCTCCTGACCAAGGATTCCCTACCCATCAGGCAAGTCAACTCTTCCCTCGAAGGAAATCGTGATATCCTATCACTCAAACCGTCCATAGCGCCAACCTGCACCATCTGAGTACACGTTATCTATCGACCGCCCGGTGCCGTAGCCAGTTCCCAAGAAAATCTCTGCCACGGCCTGAACGACAATATCAAAACCTTAAAAAATGATACTACTGGGTGACCTCAACCTGGGTCTCAATGGCCCTCATGATACCCATACTGAGGCACTTTCCAAAGCAGTGGAGACCTTAGACTTCAAAATCCACTCTAGCAATCCTACACACCATCAAGATTGCACACTAGACTGGGTCGCCGACCTCAACTGCCCTTTAATTATCAACTCGAATACCCCCTTCACCTGGTCAGACCACCACATGATCCACTTCTCCATCCCCCCACCCCACCAAACCCATACCCATGTCTATACCTCTCCAGCCAGCCTTAGCATGCAGGACCCGCAAGCAGATCAAAGAGCAGCTTCTGCCACACCTGAACATTCCTGAGCTCAAACACCCACAATCCAGGGACCCCAACACCCTCACAGACCTATATGCCTCCACATTAGCAAAGGCAGTGAACACCGTCGCACCCCTCGCACTTCGGAAAACAAAGCCAGTTAGACACTCAAACGCCTGGTTCACCCCAGAGCTATTAGAACTCCACAACAAAAAAAGACAGACACTTTGCACCTGGCGAAACAACCCGACAGATGTCACAAGATTAAAATTCCTCAAAATCTCCAGTGATTATCTTTTTCAAATCAACCACATTCAATGCTAGAACTGCACATGCTAAGTCAGACACAATAGAGATCGTCTACAGAGAACTCGAAACTCCTGCCTCCCACCCCCCTTAGCTTATCAACAAAGACGAAGCCTGTTGCACCAACATCCAAATCGCCATGGTCAACAAAATGAACCACTTCAATAACAAAATCAAAAAGGCACATTGATACCCTATAACCCACAGCCTCAGACTATGGAGCAAACGTACAGGAGATCCCTCTGTTCCATTTCATAGAGATCTCTGAGCAAGAAGTACAAGCAATCATAGAAAAGCTAAAACCTTCAAAGTGCAAAGGGGACATATGCCCAGCCGCAATTGTCAAATACGGCCTCGAAGCACTTGCACCCCCCCTCATCACCAACTTCATAAATGCCTCCTTCAACGCAGGTGTAGTGCCTTCCAACCGCAAGGGAACCTGTGTACTCCATCTCCTCAAAAAAAAAACTGGAACCCCTTATTCCCAGTAACTACAGACCCAAAAAGACAGTCCCTTTTCTACTGAAAATTCAGCATAAAGTCGGTTACTTACAGGTCCAAAAGTTCCTTGAAACCCACCACATTCTAGGACTAGACCAATACGACTTCCGCTCCAGCCACGGAACTGAGTCTGCACTGTTGGACTTAAAAAAACAAACGGACGAGATCAGGGTCAGGGGGAAACCAGCCCAACTCCTCCTTCTCGACCCGTCAGCAGCATTTGATTTAGTGGATCACAAAATCCTTTGCCACCACCCCTCCACTGCAGCTCACCTCCCACCTTAAGCATCCAGGTGGGTAACCTCCTTCCTCAAAGGGAGTCATGAGAGTGTTCTCAGAACAGGCGAGTGCAGCCCCCACCCCATCACTTGCGGTGTACCACAAGGCTCCTGCATCTCCCACACGCTTTACACAAATTTCCATAGACCACTCTTTGACATCCTGGATGCCATCAGCAAAGCCTACACCAACTATGCCCATGACACCCAAGTTCTCCTACCCTCTCTGGTAACTATGACCAAGACTCTGGAACCCTCAATACAGTCTATACCACTATCCAAGCATGAATGGCAGCCAAGCGACTGTGCCTAAAAGACTGAAATCTTGCGGGTCGGCTCCCACTCTATTAAAAAAATACAGCGACCAATATGTGGCCTTTGACAGACAACATCCGAATAACCGTCTCGTCTACAGTCAAGACCCTGGGGGTCTACCTTGATGCCATGCTCTCCATGTCCTGTCAGGTCAACTCCGGCACCTACTCACCCAAACTATTGAACGCGGCCAAACCCTCACTCTCCACCCACAGTTGCCTCACCATCGCCAGGGCAATCATAGGGTCTAAACTAGACTATTGCAACACCCTCTTTGCTGGCATCTCCACCAGAAACTTCAAGAAATTGCAAATCATTCAAAACAATGCACTACGAGCTGTCCCCAGCATAACCAAAAGAACACATTTCAGGAGCCAGGAGAGCAGCCCACTGGCTACCCATTAAAGAGTGTGTCCTTTTCAAAACCCTGGCCATCACACACAAATGCCTCACCAACTCGGCGCCCCCCTATCTTTCTCAAAAGTTCACAAGAACATGCTCATCCCAGGCCCATAAGAACACAATACGACCACCGCCTCGGACCACCCAAAGTCAGGCGTGCCAAAGCCGGAGGGACAAGTTTTCCATTCATTGCCACCAAACAATAGAACTCCCTCCCTAGCAGCCTCAGAGCAGAGCCCTCCTACCGGGCATTCTGCTAAGCCCTAAAAAGCTTGCTCTTCAACTAACCACAATCCATACGCCGGTACTTGTATTTGCACGTACTAAATTATGCTGTAACCATGTATAAAAGGTTCGAATCTGACGCCTTCTGTAACCATGCACAGATGCTAGCAACAACTCACTGTAACAACGCTGCGATGCCTGGGGGCTGTTGTGTGCTTTATAAATGAAAAAAATAAATACGTGTGAGGGGCAGATATCTTTTGATGTTAGAATGTTTTCCTTCAGTCTTATTTTCACAGGCACAGAAATTTAATATGATAAAATGGCTACTTGTGAACAACCTTTATCAAATTGTCTGCCTCACATTTCTGACCCCTCAATTTCCTCAACCAGACAGTGGGAATTGTATTCTAAATGCAAGTGACAATCAGAAGGCATTCTCAAGCAGGACAATAACAAGGCATTCTTTCAATATAGAGTTCAGAAATGTAGTCATGGATTAAGTTGATGATATTAAAAAGGTTTCTAATACAAAACAGGGCAAGTAAAAACGAAACTTTTTCAAGCATTATTTTAAAAAAATCAAGAATTCACTGACGAAAATAGGTAAATAGCATATCACAAAAGAGAACTACATGATGGAGGAGCTAAACTGAGATTAAATAATGCATACAATCCATCATTGATTTACAGTGAGGTAATGCAAGTAACCTAAAATAAACTTCTGCTTTCAATATAGTCAAGCTAGTCAAGATATGTACTCTCTTATCCCTGGTAATCACAAAGGAAATTGTTCAAAAATAGAAACGTACCTTTGCAAGTCCAGCTCGATGGGCTCCTTGAGATTCCATGTATACCAAATATTTGTTGAAATCCTTGAACTCTTCCATTGTAGGCCTGAAAGTCATGATTTTGCATCCGGCATTTGGGGGACTTTCAGAGTCAGAGTCGGAGTCAGCCATTCTAACTGCCAATCTTTCTCCTAGAAAAGGTACATTCAAGTTAATGTCTTAAAATGTGGGCCAATCAGGTGTAAAGTCTTACAAAATAGAAAGGACTTGTCAGGTGTAGTTTTAAGCCTATTCATCAGACTGAAAGGTTGGTGGTAACCATTAGAGAAACTCCAAGACATTCAAGTTAGGCTCTCTCTCACTACTTAATTGGGGCGATAGGGACACCTAATGGTGGATGTGGAAATTGCTTCTTACAAAATGCTGTTAAATTAAACTAAAATTAGAGGGTGGTTACCAAGAATAAGTATTCAATCACACAAACCCCACTCGACCCCTTCCAAGGAGTCATACAGTAGCGATCCCAGTTTCCAAAGCCAAGGTCAAAATATAAATAAACTATGATATGTGTTGAGAGGGATGTAGGAAAAAGAGGTACTGTTCATAGATGAGCAGAGATTCCAAAGGATAACTATAAAGGGAAATGTTCTTTTAAGTGACAAAAAGTGTTCTGCCGTTTCCAACCCATAAGAATGGATTGCCAAGAAGACAAATCAGGCAAAACGTGAAGATGCCCTTCAGATTACAGTGACTGGCACCTTCATCTGTATAGCCAAAGGTATCCGATCGATGAAGTCAAATTTAGGCCATGAAAATGTGCGCTTGCTAGTCTTTGGCTAGTAAAATTGGCTCTTGAGAGTGAGAAATTGTGTCTTGTGTGCACATGGAGAATTAAGTGTATGAGTGACTTTATGCCTGGCTTCTTCTAAACGTATCAACAGAGTGTGATGCAGGATACTATACATCATGCTACTGATGCGCTACAAGCATAACCCTTTTCGGTATTTGCAGTCCATTTGATTCAGCAGTGACGCGGTACCTTTCTCATATCCTTTCCCTATCAAAGTTGGATGTTGGGGCTTGGACAACAGATTGTGGATGGGCTCTGCTTTGTTGGAGTGACCCCGGAAATAGATGGGAATATGGATTCCTCGGCTTGGAAAAATACAGTTTCACAACTTAATGACAAATGTGTTTAGAATTGTACAGTCTCTTAGTTAAAAACAGGGGAGCTAAACACCTATAGGGCACTGGTCATCCCTCCCACTGACTGTGACAATGCTGTGGCAGGCAATCTTATTCTAGCAAGGCGGTATATTGCTTAAGGTTGTCAAAACAGGTTCTCAGTGTATTTTACCGAGAAATTATTTCCTGAGCACTTGTTTCTGCATCTCTTTTTAGATCAAGATTGAGTCCAGAACAGAACACGTGGAAACCATTTGTGTGCCAACCCTAAATGAGAGGTAGGCAAATTGTATTAGGTAATATGTGCAAACATATTCAGTTCAGGGGAAATTTATTCCGATATTGATTTTATTTGCATTACAATTGGAGCTCTTCTGGCCCTGAGGAAGACGTTGTCATTGCTTGTCTGTCGAAACTAGGGGGCTTCTCCTGGATGATATGATCTGCAGTTCACAGCAACCTCTAGGTGTAGGCCAGTTTGAATTACCCTACTAATAATGAACACTAGTAGGCCATAATGGCTATATGACTGGGTGCAATACCCTGTGTTTGCACCAGCATTATAGACATCTTGTCCGGTGGCTTGAAGTTTTTACGTATGCATGTGCACTTTGTGAATTGTATGCATTTGCACTTTGTTGATGTCATGTTTACAATTTATAGCACTTTCTAACACTTTGACACTTTATATTGCAAGTATGAGATGTGATCCAGTATGTGAAGTATTTCAAAAACTAAAAATTACATATATATCGTTGTTTTTATTGTATTGATTTATATATATGTTCATGCTCATGCAATGTGTTGGATCTGCATATAAATTAGCGAGAACTTATGTTCCTCATTTGAATCATACATATGTATCTGCCTTTTCTCTGAGAAGACATACGCATTTACTATTTGCTGCCAGCCTGGTCTTCTTAGGCACTATAGGATCCCTGGGGTTTTGTATATACTCAGGTTGCCAAAACAACATTTAAAGGTCTTTGATGTGCGGGTTTATCATGTGCATTAACCTGTCAACATGGCTTTTAACTGCCACAGAAAAATTGAGGTATTATGGAAATATGTTATGAGCTCCTATAGCAGAGAATTCACTTTTATGGCTGTTGAGCACAAGGATCACAGAGTAAGAACACCATCACCTGATGAAGGGGCGTGGCTAGACTGGGCACCATGTTAGATCCGTATCGAGGTCGCTCCTCGGACCCAGGGATTCCTCCACCTACAATCATATAGAAAAAGGTAATCATGTCCGAGGGGAGAACGAAAAGGAGTTCCATAGTCCGCTGCGGACACACCTACATGAGTGACAGTGATAACCGGGGGTGCCAAACCCGTCCAATGAGCCTGTGGCATACCAAAAATGGTGCCACCCACCAAAGCAGGGAAGACGCCGGGAGCAGAATCCTCCCAGGGTGGCAAGCACCTTACGCTGCAGTGGCTTGATATGGGGAGGTGAGCCAGCCCATTGTAAGAGTTACGTTGGGGCCAAGGCTCAAAGAATTCATCCCCGACTGAATCTGACAGGGGTGGGTGAGCATTGGCTTGAACTGTTGAACCGGGTGGGCAGAAGAGCATTCCTCTTGGAGGTACTGCATCCATTCATTTCACTCTTACCGGGCAGGTTCCTGCATAGCCTTCTAGTAAGGAAAGCTGGCTTAACACTTCAGCTCCATGACTATGTCAAAGGACCAGCAGAAGCACATACTGTCCAAAGCAGCATTCACCAGCAGAAGTTACATTTTTGAGAGTGCATAAATCCTCTTCCTGCTGTACAAACGGTGCACATTCTCCAAGGTGCAAATGGGAACACTGCAGGGTAATCACAGAGAGTCTTCCTGAACCTGAAAACATCTTGGAGCAAAAATGGCAAGCCCCCCAAAACCCCAAGGGAAATTATATACGTAACTTGATGGAGAGGAGGTGGACAAGACAAAAATAAACTAGGAGAGGTCATGAAAGCTGCACAGGTGCACACAGAACTGAAGATCTCCCCTGAGACTGATGCCTTGAAAACAAAGTGATCTTCACAAACGGCTTTCAGAAATCAAAAAAAGGAAATGCAGGGAAGGCTGGCTGATTTACAGCAGAAGGTCTACAGCCTTGGTCAGCAGGTCCGAGCCGCAAAGACTCATAACAAAGTCTGGATGATGTGAGACAGGCAATGTATCAAGAGACAGAGTCAAAAGTAATAGTTGAGAACTTTATTATCAAACTTTGTGGGGTTGGTGTAATGCCTACCTGGCCCCAACTCTGAGGGGATTGTTCCCACAACTGATGCTTCTAAGGGCCGTCGATGTGCGTAAATCCAAAACTAATGTTTGTCTGTGTCCAAATGTGATAGGGGGTCTTCTTAAAGGAAAAATGGTGGTTCAAAAGAAAAGGTAAACCACAGTTGGTTTCAGGTAGTCTTACCAATAGGTGTAGTTCTGTCAGTTCAAAATAACTCACCTCAAAGGGGTTTCCCCTGGAACCTTCCACGTAGGGCTCTTACAGCAAACCAATAAAGTTCACACGGTCTCTTGGGTTCCCTTCCCCAAGCTTCGATCTTCCAGTTCCAAACAAAGAAAAGAGACAGTTCCTGTAAGGCTTCTCAGGGTTCCCTTCCCCAACTCTAGGCCTCTCGTCTCAAAGTTCAACAATTTGTTTAGTGGGCCTCATAGGGTTCTGTTCCCCGAGCTTAGGCCCCTCTGGGTCAGAAGATTCACTGTTTCTTACTTTACAACTTAACTGAGTATTCACAGTTCCATTCAGGCCTACCAGCGTTCCCTTCCCCAAGCATAGGCCCTTTCTTACAAAGTTCACCAATGTCTCTGGTGGGGCCTCTTAGGGTTCTCTTCCCCAAGCCTAGGCCCCCCCTGCTCTCAAACAAACAAAAAAAGTTCTTGTCAGAATGTACCTTTCACTGTACAGTTCTTTCGTGGGTGTAGCATCAGAGACTTTCAAGAACGCTGGGTTCTTTGCTCCTCCAAGGCGCGACCACTCCGACCTCTAACCCCTCTCCTTAATCTCCGGCACCTTTTCCTCTTCTGTGCCTCTTTCACCATGTCCTTTCTTTAGATTATTGCACACCCTGCACACCTTTTCCTATCATGCACACTTGCACTTTCTTTCCACTTTTCAGTGCCTCTTGCACACTTCTCACTTTACTTTTCACCATGCTCTCCTTCAACCTCTGTTTCATGTGGGTCGCTTGCACCCTTTTCTCATGTTGGGGTTACTTTCACCATCTCTTCATTGTCCATTTTCCTTCTCACTGTCTCTTTGGTGCCTCTCTGTTTCGGGCCACTCGCACCCCCCCTTAGCTGCTTTAGCGCTGCCAGCACACTTGCTCTCTGTCTTTCTTTACTTCTGCGCCTCTAGCGCACTTGTTCTGACATTCCGCTTTCTTTCTCTTGTCGCTTTCCAGCTTACGCCTACTTTGCTTTGCCTTTATCTTTTTTTGCTTTGCTTTCTTCCCGCTTTCGCTCATCAGGCTCTTCCGTTCAAAGCGATCTTACTTCCGCTCCAGCTCCAGCCACCTGCACGCTACGGAGTTTCTCCTTGATTCATGAAAATCATCAACAGTAGCACAGCGCCAGTGAGCAGGTCAAATCAGTTCAAGTGAGTTTGGTTTGATGTCAGGGTCTCACCACCTGCCCCACAAGACAACCCTGGGACCCACACAGGCCCCAGTGAAACGAGCACTGGCCTAAATAAGGCTGATAAACTGCCTTCTGTCTAGCTCCCAGGAGATACGTCTCCCTCGCCACGCTGCAGACCTTTACATACACCAGGCCAGATTCCCTGCGTCCCACACTCCACCGGTCCTCCTGGGCTCCTCTCCTTGCAGCCTTCTGCTCCTTGGCCTCCTGGTTCCATCCAGCACAACTCCTGCTCGCTCTATGACCCTGGCAGAATCACCATTCATTTACTGCAGGTGAGTCAACTGGAGTCAGGTGTGCACAGTTGGGGAAAAGTGGTGGACCTTGCCTGACTATCAGTGGCACAATTCAAAGGTGTTAGATGGTAGGCCTCACCGTGTATCGCTATGTTGTTGCTATGGGTAATCATTATTCTCGGTTGCCTTTTCTTCGTCCCAGTACTTGCTGTAAATAAGAAAAGGGAGATGGGGTGTGATTGAAAATAATTGATTGAGGGAGATTGGGTTGGTGTATAATTGAGAAAGGGGGTATACCATGTCTCGCCCTTTGGTATTCTCCTCCCAATCCCCTGTGACCCTTCACTCAGGTGTGGAATGGAAACTCGAGTCCCATGTATCACCCGATGACATTCTCCTTCCACTCCCCCGGGATCCTCCACCCAGGTGATCCTCCTACGCATATACTCCCCCAGAGTCGCGATCCAAAAGGCCCTTCCCTTGCCACCTGAATGGAAGATCCCGGGGAAGTAGGTGGGCGAATAGCATCAGGTTTCTCACAATGTGCTTTGCAACCAACAGCACTAGCTTGCCGAAATTCAAAGACAAAGTAAAATCATTAGATCCCCACTGCACTGCCTTATGACACAAACAAGTGTAGCTTGAGAATAGATTGCAGAGAAAAAATATATGCATCCGCAGAGTTACGCAGGACGTCTTTAGCAGGGATTTAGAACCTTTTGTGCACATCCGGTTTTGTACCATGCTTCAGCTTCCTGATGAGGTAGTCATGGAACTCGATAGAACACACCGGACCCAGCTGCACAAACCACTGCAAGATGGCTTGGTCCCAGATGTTCTCAATCTGGTACACTTTCAAGCAATTAATGATTTCATCATGAGAACAATGAGACAACAGACTAACATTATGTTCAAAGATACACCCATTCAAATATTTCAGGACATATAGCCTCAACACTCCTCAAAAGAAATGTCCTGCGAGAAGGGGCCAACTGGCTCTGATCTAAACAAGTCAAATACAGGTAGTGGTATCCGTGCTCCATCAGCTTTACATGGAAAGGGAAGCACCGGTCTATTTGGTCCAGTATTGGAGGATGGTCCCCCCTTCATGTGAATGAACAGATTATTTAGGAGATGATGCGACCTTGGGCACTTCAGAGCTCTTCTCTGAAAGATGGATCACAGTCAGAAGGCTGGCCAGGAGAAAAATGGGGCGAGGGGTGGGTTCCTTAAGTCGTCCAGTGAAGTAGTAAGGCTCTTAAAATGTCTTGGGATTAGCTAGCTGGTGTTCTCATCCCAGACACCTCCTCATGGGCCCACATAAACAAAAACAAAGACCTTGATCATCAGTTATTTGTTACTGTTCACATCCTACGTCCATTTTTGCTTTTTTGCGCCCTCCACTCAAGTGAGTTAGTTGTGAAAAAATCTGTCTTCACACATGAAGAAATTGTTGCTTATGACAATAGTAAGTAATTTCAATGTCAGTAATTGATCAGATTTTGGAACTTCCTTCATGCTCAATAGCAGCCATTCCATGGCTTCAAGTTCTGCGTGATGTTTGTGTATAAACTTGAGACGTCCATGATGTATGTATGTCAGTATTTTCCTCACAGGTCATCGCATCAAGTTTCTTCAAGAAATGATTTGTGTCTTTGATATAAGAGGTAAATCCATGTGTGAGCAGTTGTGTAACCCGATCAATGTATTGGCGTAGCGGTTCAAGTAGACTGTTGTTGGCAGCTATTATCGGCAGTCCAGGTTCATTGAGCAGATTTATATGGACTTTGGGTAATATGTAAATGACAGGCATTGATGGATGTAGGTTAGTTAGAAAGGTCCTTGTGCGATTTGTAATAAGTTCATCGGCTTCAATTTTGCCGAAGACAGTGTTGATGTTCTGTACTTGTTCAGTCGGGTCATTGAAGATTTTCAAATAGGTGTCTTGATCTACTAGCGGTCTTTCAATTTCATGTCTATATTTAGTGGTGTCCCATATTACCAAAGTTCCTCCCTTGTCTGGGGGTTTGATAATAAGGTCTAGATTGTTCCATAATCTGTCAAGCACTTGTAGTTCACAGTGTGTAAAGTTAGAACACAATCATTTTTTAAATAAAATGTTTCAAGATCCATGAGTACTTGTTTCTGAAATGCATCTAAAATGGAATTCTGAGTGGGAGGGATAAATGTACTTTTAGGTCTGATTTGCAAGAAATCTGATTGCGTCCTGTTGTCCGCGATTTCAATTGAGTCAGAAAAAAACTTTTAATTTCATTTTTCTGGTTAATTTGAAAAAGTAAATTCTTTCTTTAAGTAGAGAACTACTGTAATGTGGGACAAAGGAAATACCTATGTAGCTTGTTCAAATTTGGGTAATTTATGACTGGAGATGTTGATTGTAAAGACTGGAAGGGGGGGGGGTCTGTACTTCTGCTCTCTATACGGTAGAGGAGAGGCACAGAGGACCCCAGCCAAGATTCTCTATTGTTGGTAGCAATGGACGAGCAATCAAGGCCTACCTTCTCAGGAGGTGATGCAGGCTCGTTCTTAAGTACAGTGTAGTCCCCAAGCACCCACAAAGGAATGGCCACACTCTGTATTAGTTAAAACACAGGTCTTTATATAATTAATGTTCAAGGTTATGTACAATATCATGATAACTCACTTTGTGCTTACAATGGCATATATACAGTTCTGCGTGGTACCACTATTACTATTAGATCTCATTAAAGTGCATCAACTGTACAGTTAAATGTCACACAAATCAGTTCGTAAAGGAAACCAACAATAGATATAGGAGGAAAGTAAGATGATGAGAACAATAGGCAGAATACTGGCCTCTACCGTTAGAGACAGTTCCATGTGGAGATCCCCCCCACCTGGGCATATATCACAAGCCCAGTCCATATATTGTTCACAAGAATTTTTCCAATAGTTCAGCAACCCCAAAGTACCTGGTGGTGTAGAGTTCCTCGTCGGGAAATCGACGGCCCTTCTTGAGTGCACTCCCTTTAAGGCAGGAGCCACGGGTCGTCGAACGTCCAGCGATGAACACAGTGAACTACGGCGGTGAAGTGGCAGCTTCGTTCCTAGCGGTGCTCGTCGACGGGGAAGCGTAAACGTCCTGCAAGGAAGAGGCATGTGGGGCACCATGTCGTCGATAGTCCTGGACCGTAAAGAGTTTGAAGAACTGTGGCTCAGCAAGGGTGTCGAGTCGTCGGTGTCTTTGTGGTCTTTGGGTGGCGGGAAACCCACCGGCGGATGCCCCTCGGTGCATTGACGGCCTGGCCTTCTCCGGCAGCATAAGGCGGGCTGCGGTGCGGACGACTGCATCTGTGATTCGAAAGTTCGTAGGCAACGGGAGTACAGCGGCTGCGGTCGACGACGGCAGTCGACGACAGTGGCGGACAACCATACGGGCGTTTCTCTTTGGGATTCTGCAGCAGTCCCCGTCTCCGGGCGGCAGCCTGTCATAGGTCTACTAGGGAGCTTTGGCAAAGATCAGCTGGTGCTCGGGAAGAGGGCGCCTTACCAGGTCCTCTCTGGGTCAGTTCTTGGAGACACAGCAGCTTTCAGATTGATGAAGTAAAGCAACAGCAAGACTTATCTTCCAGCAGGGCTTCAAGGTTAAGATTCAGTTTCAACTCCAGTTTCTCTTCAGCTTCTGAGCACCAATTCTAGCAGTGAGAGGCCCCCAGATATACTAGCTGATCTCCCATTCATTCTGCTGGGTCACACTCAGGCAACCAATCGGTCAGAAGGGCATTCATGCAGGCAGGCATCCAATCAGGTGCATAGTGCATTCAGGCTATTCACTTCTCTCCAAACACTCACAACAATTTATGTGCATTGGGACAAGTACCCAGCCATTCAACACTCCACACTGCATTCATACCAGTTTCGGGCAGGGCTGTCTCAGTCATTGTGTCAAGCACCAGATACTAAGACATCCACAACACAGAATGCGTATTCGTCACACACTCCATTCACCCAGGTCCGACCCACAGGGTGTACCCAACACATACAGTCACTGGGAAGGCTCCAGCCAGTCTGGTCCGGACTTCACAACACCACCATATATGGAACTTCCACCCAAGAGCCAGTCAGGGGGAAGGGACAGAGTCAGGGCTTCCCAGGACTTTGGGACAACAAGGACAGGCAATAGAAAGGATGAGGCCACAGGGGCCATCTTGTTTCCTATCAGGAATCAACTGATTCCAAAGGCAAAAATGGAGGATACTCGGAGCAGCTGGCAAATTCAGCATGGAGCTGCCACCAGCCCATAGCCTGCTCTGTGGGCCACACACAGGTGCCCAAAAACATACACTAGGGGCACTGGGGGCACAGGGTTGTACCCCCACCCATGGGTGCCATGGGTCTGTACACCAAACCAAAGTGAGCTGCACCGCCAGGAGTCCCACATGAACTCCTGCACGGAAAACACAACAGAACACAAGATAAAAGGCAGTAAAGGACAAGGATATGGAGGTCCTGTCTCTCCGATGCATTTCCAGCATCACAGTTGTCCGCGAATTCAATTGAGTCAAAAAACACTTTTAATTTCATTTTTCTGGTTAATTTGAAAAAGTAAATTATTTCTTTAAGTAGAGAACTACTGTAATGTGGGACAAAGGAAATACCTATGTAGCTTGTTCAAATTTGGATAATTTATGACTGGAGATGTTGATGACTAAGTCTTCTTTTGCGGAAAGTTCACTTTTCTTGTTGGATTTTTTCTTCTTGGCTCTTCTTGTCGGACCCGATGTAAAAAAAGAGTAGGTAGTGGAAGCAGAAGATATCTGAGTTCTGAGTTTTTGATGTAGATGCAATTTTAGCGTCATCTTTGGGAACTCTTTCTTGTTTGGCTTCCCTGTCTGGTACCTCGTCTGGAGTGTCTATTTCTTCACTTGATGCTTCAGAGGAGCACATTTCTGGGTGGGGTTCCAGTATGTTCTTGATGTAGTGAGTTCTTCCACACCACGTAGTGTCTTTTTGTGAGTAATATTCTTTCCACGTGTAGACGATGTCAAGCTCGTAGTCGAGGGTATCCCTTCTAAATTTTCTTGGGTTCTATCTCGTTTTTATAATTGTCCAATTTTGTGTTTATGTCCTCTAGCACAGATGCTAGTTCTTCTTTGGTTATTAGGGACGCTAGGATGGTCTTGGTGGATTCTAAATCTACCTCTGTTGAGTCTAGGGATTTTGATAATTCCTCAATGGTCAAAATGATCAGATGAAGTGAACACTTGAATTAATCTCCACCACTTGACAAATTTTGGATTGTCTTTGCAAAGTGTAGGTTCAAAATCAATTCTCAGTCCCTGGGGAATACGTTGGGCTCTGTAATATTGGGAAGTGTGGTAGCGTGAAGTTTCTACTCCCTTTGGGTCTTCCTCTCAGGTGGCAAGGGAAGGGCCATCGCTTTTGAATCCCAACCCTGGGGGAGGATATGCGAGGTAGATCACCTGGGTGGAGGATCCTGGGGGAAGGAGAAAGTCATGGGATGAGGCACGGTATTCCCACTTTCCATTCCATAATGAACCCTCAATCCCTGAAGTCTTTATAGGATATTGTCAAACACCCTCCAGTTCTTCTTTTCAAATCAAATCCTGGATAAAATCCCAATATCAAGAAACTAAGAAGAAAACACTAAAAAGAACACCTCATTGCAGAACTGTCCTGCATTAAAATCCTTTGGTAAAATAAAGAGATTATCAGAATACCCTCTGGTCTCCATCTACTTCTGTAGGGTATTATCAATCTTCCCAACATCCACAGATTTCAGCTCACCCACATGTATATCCCCTTTTGCCAAATGAGAACCAACATCCACCTCTGCCTGCCTTTAAAGGCTGTTGTAAACCCTCTGCCCTCAATTCCTCTAATTCATTTCGCTATAGCAATGGGACAAAGAAGATGTGACTAGGACTAATGCACACTAATAGATCCTTTCACTATTCTAGTACTGAGACGAGGAAGAGACCTACAGACTGGTGTAAGGCTCAGGCATATCCAGAATGTTTCGCTAATTGTGGTTAGGCAATTGAGCATGAAGACTCACACCTGGAACCTGTTTAACAGTTGCAGTTGTCTAAAAGGTGGAGTCAGAGAGAGACCAGCAGGGAGACCTGCAGAAGGAGAAATCCTGTAGAGTAGGCAGCAGCTGAAGGTGGTCCTGTCGGGAAACCAGGACGCCGGCGAGAACTGAAGGAAAGTGTGGTGCCGGGACCAGGAGGGGCCATGAGAAGGCCACAGCACCGGGAGCTTCACTGGTTGGTGCCTGCATTAGGAGCTCTGGGGTCGAACAAGAAACCCAATTGTTATAAGTTACTGGCAGCATCCGTGGGACATAAGCGGAGCTGTTGGAGACCCACACAGAGAGAGAAACTAACTGCGAGCGAAGCTCACCATCCACAGAGGACATGCACACAGAGCAGGAGGTGACAGCCACCTGGAGTAGACGACAGAGACCAGCGAGAGAGAAAAAGGGATCACTCGAACCGGGGCTCTCCTGGGGCTGTTACATGGCACAAAGGGAATGTTGAATGAATGAGAATTACAGTGCAAGACAGGGTGAACCAAATGAATGGTTTTTGATGATTACTGCAACGTGTGAGCAAACAAGAACTAGAAGTCATTGAATGCTGGACTGAATGAGAGCTTTTGGTGAGCATATGAAAGCTTTTTATAAACCAATTTGCAAACGGCAACTTGGTGTGAAAAGCGAATACTGTATATTGCAAGTTAAGAGCAAATCTGATGAAAAGCAATATAAAGCAAGAACGGACTATTGCTAAAGAGTGTGAGAGCAACGTTGTGAAGGGAAAAAGAGCACCACAAAGTGAACTGTATAACTGAGCTCATGGTGGCAAAACCCAGAAACTGGCACAGAGTGAAACACGTTGTGGCAAAGCCAAAAGGCTGCCAACGTGAGAGCCAAGTGAGTGTGAACCAGAACACAGGCGTAGCCACAGAAGAACCTGTGAGGGCAAGCAAGCCCAGGGTGACCAGTTGCGTGACCTGTAATGAGTGGAATGTGTGGTCCGACAACTGCGCCTAGACTGGTTATACCCTATCTGTGAAAGCCAAGGAAACGTACAGAAAGTAATTACAAGTGCCTCAAAGAGATTGCTGAAGTGAAGCTGAAGAAGCAATTGTATGAACTGTCAATAACTAGGATTGTATGAACTGTCAATAACTAGGAGCATAAAGTTCACCTGGAATTGGTTTTGAATATTCAGAGACTGACTTTAAGTACAGGTTGGCAACCTAGTGTATTGGGGAAGCAGAATCCTGAGACTTATTTTCAACTATGGTGTTTTCTTGGGGAAAGGAACCCAGAGATCTTGTTTCTGAACTGTGTTGTATTCCTGGGGAAGGGAACCCTGTGATTCCTTTTGAGATTTTGTGGCACTGTCTTGAACTTGGGGAAGGGGAGCTGGAAAGTAAGCCCAGAGCTGGGGGAAGCTCAGAACTTTATCTGGAACATGGATTCTTTTTTTGCCGACATCCCTACAAATTGTTTAGCTTTAGTTGTGAATGCAAGTATAGTAAGATTTCAGACTCAGACTGTCCTTAGTTTCTTTAGGTAGGGAAATCCCACCTTAGTATAGGGTTGGTTAGGCCTTCAACCATCCTGACATTTAAGTTAATAAAATAATTTTTATTTGAACTTTGAATCTGTTGTCTGTGACTTGCTTCATGATGCCTTCACAACACATTTATCATACAAGTTAAGTACTGGGACGAGGAAGATGCAAGTAAGAGCAATGCAGAACTCCCAAGCCAGGAATGAGAGGTCTAGACCTTTTAGAACCAATTAACCTGGCGGGAGGTTTAAAAGCAGCAAGAACAGTGAAAATTGAGTGAGCTGTGGAAGCAGATCTACAGAAAGCTGGAGGAGTGCAGACCTCTCCTGGAAGGCAGCGTGGATGACTGAGTGCTCGAAGACGCTGGTTAGATGCAGAGTGTATTCAGCAGGAAGCAATGCTGAAGGAAGCTTGAGGCCTGTGGTGGACTATGGCAACGGAGCCAGTGTGACCAGGCAAAGCTTCCGTGTGAGGCCTGAGCTGCGAGAGAAGCATCAGCTGCAAGAGCAAAGCCACAGAGAACCGCTGGGGAGACAGAGTGAGGCGCAGCACGAGAAAGAGAGCTTGTGGCGGCCGGAAGCCTCGCTGGAGCGCCGTAAGCATCGACCGGTGAGTCAGCCTAGGCGGGGGAACACCAGGGCAGCAGGCAAGCATGTCAGACCTGTGAGAACTGTAATAAATGCCAATCCAAAGGAAAGCAAGCACTTTTGAATGCTGATGTGAATGAAAGCAAGTACTGTTCAATACTGATCTGAATGAAAGAAGTTTTGTGGAATCTCACGCTATAGAAGAACTGTGTAATTTGAGAAAACAAGCATTGGCAAGAGCCATAGGAACATATTAAAGTGCAACAAGTGAATAGTGGCAAAACAAGCAATGGTAAAGCATCATGATGATATGAAATGTGAATAAACTAAGCACCACTCTAGAGTTGAAACAGTGGCAACGTGCATACAAGGAAGAAGAGGCAAGATAGGTGTGTCGGAAACGTGACCTGTAATGGGTGGACCGAGTGGTCCGACAAACAATCCTAGACCGAGGACACCTACCTATAGAAAAGCCACTTAAAATAACTGCAACAAAGTTTGTGATTGAATATAAAGGAAATTTGGTGTGAACTTAAATTAAGGAACTGAACTTTGTGAAATTGGTGAAAGGTAGCCAAACCAGAAGAGCTGAAAAGTATCACAAAGAATTGTGTTTTGGAAAGGTTGAAAGTTTTGAAACCTTGGGGAAGGAAACCCCTTGGCAAACCAAGAGCAGGAGGAAGCTCTGATTTTTTATTTGAACACTTCTCATTTTTACGCTGGCCTCCCTACACATTATATACAAATAAATGCGAGGGCAAGCATAGGTTTTGGACACAGACAGACTTTTACTATGGACTTCCTGACGCAGACTATCCTTAGTTTTATTTAGGTAGGGAAATCCCACCTTAGCATAGGGCAAGCTAGGCCTTTTTCCAACCTTTTTTTTCTATTTAATAAAATAAAAGTGCATTTTACAGTTGTCTGTCTACTTCATGATGCCTTCACAAATAGTGCCACAGGGGTCGAAATTGGTATTCATGGAGCAGGAGTTGAAAGTAGATCCTGGGTTTCAAGGCTTTTCCTCTGACCAGGAGTTATTCACCAAACCCAAGAGCTACTAAAGTGAAATGCCATGAATGCCTTCTTGCCATAGTGTATGTGTAACGGGGGAGAGAAAAAACTATCAGCAAAAGCACATTAGAAACAGATCGAACGTATGGAATAATTTTACATTGCGAGATGCACTGATGCACTCTTGTCAGAATGGTCACCCAGAGTGCTTAGAAAATCGTGTAATTTGATCTTATTTACAAACTGGTACACACACCAACAAATGAATCCATCGCACACTCTGCTCCTGACTATCTATTGGTTCCTCTGTCTTTTGCCATATTGCTTTACAATTAATTCACATTTGTTTCCTATGTTTTGGGATAATGTCCCTCGATGATGCTGCCTCTCTCTTGGTCTTTAGCTAATCTGCCTGTCATTATATCCATCATTGTAACTGCATCTATGTCGATTCATGAACCTCCATTGCTATCTCTTCATTGCTCTGGTAGTTTTCTTTCTCGCTGCATATTCTCTGCTAAACGCTTGTTCTCGTGCTGTACTGCTGCAGTTTCTCTTGTTGGATGAAGATCCAGGGATGGGTGTGAGAAGTAACTGACTGTATTTGTTTGCCAATTTGCATAAGAAAAGTACATTGGTGATATCAGATGTGTCCGTATGGTAGGAGTGGGCTGGAGGACTGATTGGGGCTAATTCGTTTTGGGGGGCTTTGGGAGTGGGACCAGCTATTGAATAAAGATTTTTATGGGAATCGGGACAAAAGGAGATGGACATAATCAGCTATCTCATTGGCTCTTATGCCAGATTCTGACAACATTGCTAAGTCTAGGGCCTTACTTCTGCAAACATGTAAACTTCACTGCATCACAGTCTGCGTCAGTAACATCACTGCATTGTGAATAACAGATGTTGCTATTATCAAACTAAATGACACTCATTTTGACTGCTGAAGAAAGGAAGGCACGGACGGCCCAGCTACGTACCGCTTGCACCAATATCTTTGGAGATTGACATACGTCTACCTGGCCTCATGGGATGAACCCACTTTGCAGTAGTAAATCTTCTAATTTTTTTTTAATGCTGCACAATAATAATTTACATGCAAAGTATATGTTGCAGTTGAACATTGCATAGCCCACTAAAGCTGGTAATGCAGACAAACAGCTCCCTGGCACCACTACTGTTTTTGCACAAGCAGCAGACATCATTGACCAGTCTGCTTTAGATAATTTCAATTCTATCAATACTTGGTCATTTGTTTTACTTAAGAGCAAGCGCACACCTACTGCTTTAAACAAACAATGTGGAGGAAAAGGATGTTCAACACACGCTGAGGCACTTTTGTAGAGTGCCCATTAAAATAGCTGCACCACTTTGCAAGCAGGGCCATTATGATGGCTCTCAGATGCAGCAGCTTCTAAATAAAATAGCCCTGGCTCCCTTTACTGTAGGCCCATAATAATGCTACAGTATACAATACATGTTTAGTTTGAACTATATTAGGTGTCGCTTGCAACACCTATAAGCCAAAAACGATTGCATTAGAGTACACATAGGGAGAAATGTCATAAGAGGAAGGTTACACAGCTTGAAGTTGTTTATTTGCCCTTCCATTGACTGCCCATAGCTATGTCCCCATGGCCCTTCACACCCAGTACCTGCCTCTCCCCGCCCGCAACACCTCCTCATGGGAACTCTTCAGCTTGCTTTAATCAAGGTTTTGCATCAGACTTTGCACTCAAATGCCTGCCAGGGTTGTTTCAAAGAAGTCGTCTGAGAGTTAATAACTTCATTGGAGCTCTAAACCCCCTACATGTGTAATAAGTGGCTTAACCAGGGTCTGCCATCAGCCACTCTATTTACAAGCACTAAACATGCCCTTTACTGAAGTCCTATTAAAAACAAGTATTGGCAAAGCCAACAGTTTTGGCTTGTGTATAAGCATTCGGCATTAGTCAGGCACTGCTTCTAGATGCGCAGTTTATCGCACCATTTTGCACTTGCTGTCATCAACGGCCAGTTAATACTACTACGGCAGTGCCTGGCAAGTGCCTTTCCCATGCCTACACAAAAGGCCAAACTGTTGGCCAATGCTTGTTTTACAGGTCAGCACTCACTGCTTTCAGCTAATACCATTCAAACTTCAATTGATAAATTAATGTCCATGTGAAACTGAGGAAATCTAATGCATCTTTTGAAGCTTAAATGGGCCTGTTCGGTGGAGCACTACAAACATGGAAACAAATGTATCTGTCATTGTACTTCCAGTTTCCTGACAACTTGCAGCTCCTGTTATGCTCTGCTCCCATCTAGTTGCAGTAGCAGGCAATTACAGCAGAATCAGTTTTTGAAGCAGGCGCTTTTTACAGCTCCTGGCAGCCTTAGTGGGAGGCCTTACCAGGACCCAAATCACTCGAACTAGAAGCCATTTAGCGCCCAGCGCCTGTGAATTTCAAACCCTGGTGTCAGGGTGGGCTGCGACTCAACCGAAAGAAGTTGGGGAACCCCAAGTTTGAGACATTAAGTCCCAAAGAGTCAGACCCCTCAGTATCCATGGAAGGCTCTGTTGGGTTCGATATTTGCAGCAGTAGGGAAGACATTATTCCCCCAGGTGAAAGAAGATTAATTCCCACTGATCTTGTCTTGATTCCACCCCCACACACATACATCAGATTGGCTCTCAAGTCGGGGTTAGCGTGGAAGTTTGGAATCGATGTGTTAGCAGGTCTCATAGACCCAGGCTTCAGGGGAGATATAAAGGTGTTACTACAAAACCATGGGAAAGATCCATTCCAGATCTGTCCGGGGATAAAAAACTGTACAGGGGATGCTTGAAAGAGCAATATTTCCTAAGGTAAAGGAAGAGGCCGTGAACAGATCATGGTACACAAGGCTTCCAGGAGGTTGATGAAACATCCAACACCCACACTTTAACCCGTAGGAAGAACCAGAAACTCTTCACGGCCTAACCTTTGCCCAAAGGAATGACCCACTGTTAGCTGAAGACTAAATGCAAATCATACAAGAACTAGAGGGCCGTGAGAAAGGAGGACCTTTTTCTTTCTAAATAATGGGTTGATGTATGGGGGAAACAAACCTTCAGAGGGCCTGGTTAGAACACAGTTAGTCATACCCAATAGTGATAAGCAGGCTGTCCTGGAAATAGTACATTCCCATTCGACGGGTGGTCCCTTAGGGCAGACAAAACCCCGGGCTCAAATCCTCAACAAATTCTACTGGCCAGGAATTCACGCAGATATTAAGACCTTTGTACAATCATGTGCAATCTGCCAAAAGGCCAGAGCCCACATGCCACCACCAATACCCTTACAACCACTCCCAGTCATTGAGATTCAGTTTTCCAGAATTGGCATGGGCATTGTAGGACCCCTGGAAACATAAATTAGTGAACAAATACATACCTGTAATAGTAGATTATGCCACAAGGTATGCAGAAGCCTTTTCCCCTTAGAGCCAACACCACCCAGCAGATCCTGAAACACATACTCTGCTTTTTTTTTTTTCGAGAGTAGGGTTTCCCAAAGAAACCTTAACAGATCAGGGCTCTACATTCATGAGAAAACTCATGGAGGAAGTGAAACAACTGTTACATATTACCACCTTAAGAACTTCAGTATATCACCCACAGACAGATGGGCTTGTAGAAAGGTTTAATAAGACCCTGCAAACTATGTTACAGAAGCTAGTGGAACAAGACGGAAGGAATTGTAATGAAATGGTACCTTGGGCTTTTTTTGCTGTTAGGAAGACTCCCTAGGCTTCTACAAGATTCTCCCCGTTTGGATTACCATACAGACGGTAACCTCAAGATATCCTGGATATGTTGAGAGAAACCTGGGAAGAAAGGGGGGAAGCCCCAATTCCACTCTCCCAAACCACCCACCCTCTTAAAGAACACATGACCATAGTAAGATATTTAGTCCAACCCCATATGGCCAAAGCACAAGAACAGCAGAAAACCTCATGATCGAAAGGTCACCTTAGGATCTTTGTAGGTAGGACAAAAGGTGTTTGCCAACCTCTGAGAATAAGCTAATATCCAAATGGCACGTGCTTTATGAGGTGCTAGAATAGACAGGACCCTGTACGACATGCATTACTCACTGTAATAGCATTTCTGATGATTGTATCTGCTTAGATTCACATGCTGCGCATATAGTGCAACATTTAGTGGTAATCGCAGAGTATTGCATCTTTCGAAAATCGAAAGGGGACGTCGACACGAGCGCGTTTGTAAAACTATCCCTAACGTGACGTTTAGTGTACCCAAAATCCCTCACGCGAAGTCCCTCAGATTGTTTTTTTCCACCCAACTAGTTGGTCACCTTATGCAGAGCTCGAAATTGTTGATATTGCTCATTATTTCTTTGTCCCACGATCGATGGTCTTCGCTACTTCTTTTCAACTACTTTGTGGACTCCTATGCCAAAGACATTCACTGCTGTTTGGCGACTGGAGCATTGATTGGTGTCTGTCAACTGCGTGGCCTCGTCCCTCCGGCCAGTCCCTTACCGTTGGGAGAGTGGGCCATGGGTTGATTCTTTTTCGAGAATGCATTTCTTTTTTCCTTCGCTTTCTCTCTTTGGTCTGGCTGCACTCTACCTCTGCTATGGCGAGGACACCCTTTAAATATTGTCCGTCATGTAACGGAAAAATTCCTCTGGAAAGACACCCATCGCCGTTACAATAGGCATTTACCTCGTGACCATGACGAGCGTTCTTGTAAATCCTGCAAACTCTTTCGTCCCAAGACTTTAAAGAACAGGCAGACAACGCGGTGGGCAGCCTACACAATGCAGGCCGAAAGTTGTTCCCCTGTTGCCGCCGCCGCTATGGATGACAAGGACTCCAGCGGCAGCCATGGCTCTGACCTGGAAGCCATAGACCTTTCAGCGGAACCCTACGGTTCCCAGATGCCCATCCCTGGCCACGACAGACAGGCCAACGGCACTGTTAGGAGGAGTTCACACCACAGCGACAAGGGCACACATGCACCACCCAAGACAAAAACAACCCCTAAAGGCTCCTCAACGGAAACAAAGAAGCGCCAAACAGACAGGACCCTGTAACTACAAAATTTCCAAACCCGACCGCCGAAAAACCCAGGTATACCATATCAACCTTTTAAAAGAATGGAAAGTCCACTACCACCATTCTGTCATGTTTACTACCCCATGACTCTGATAGAGAGGTACTGATCCCTCCCAAACTTGGTAATAACCAGAAACAAGATATATATGACTTACTCCTCCAATTTACTGATGCATTCAAAGAGGAGCCAAGGAGAGTGAAAGGAATTTACAACCACATCCGCACCCCTGAGGGCAAAGTGGTAGACCTAAAACCTTATAGACTACACAAGGCAAGGAAAGTGACCATCATCCAGAAAGTTAAGCAAACGATGGAAACTAATATTATTGAACCATCTAATAGCCCCTGGTCTTCCCCCATTTTATTAGTGGCCAAACCCGATGGAAGTTGACATTTTTTATTGATTTCAGGCAAGTCAATGCCATATCAGCGTTTGATTCCTACCCGATTCGCGTATTTATGATCTCATTGATATGTTTGGCAATGCTGTCTGTCTCTCCACCACTGAAAGAAAAAACTGCATTCGCCACACCCCAAAGTCTGTTCCAGTTTCAAGTCCTCCCATTTGGATTACATGGGGGCCCCTGCAACATTCCAATGGTTGATGGATAAGATCTTACAACCATACCCTGAATTCTGCAGGGCCTAAATAGACAATATTGTAATCAACATTAGGACCTGGGAAGATCATGTTTATCACCTGTATACAATCATGTTAAGTTTTGAGAGCAGCAGGTTTAACAGCTAATCCTTAGAAATGTAAACTGGCCCAATCTGCAGTAAAGAGAATGTTAACACCAAGAACATAAAAAGATGTTAGGGCGTTTTAAGGGCTGATAGGCTATTATATTATCGCCGGTTCATCCCCGATGTTTCAAGTAAAACCGCTAGACTCACTGACGAGTTGAAAAATGCATACGATCAAGTGAAATTGAGAATATCAGAAATGTTACACAACATTAAACCCTCTGTCAAAGCCACAATGCTATAAATAAGTAGGAAACTTACTGAGAGAGAGAAACTCTCAGTTATAGAAGTCCATTGTCAACTTAAAATACTATTTGTTGGGCTGAAGTTCACACTCATCATGGGCCATTCACCTTTAGTGTGGATTAGCCAGCGGAAGGAGACAAATGAAAGAGTTATCCAGTGGTTCTTGGATCCCCAACCGTATTGTTTCACCATGGAACACCGAAAGGGTCGAGATCAAGGAAATGTCGACTTCCTTTCTCGGTTCACCAGTGAAACATCAAGATCCAACCCGCATAAAGGAAGGGTATATGAGGAATCGGACGGCGTCCTCACTTCTTTCCCAAACATATCCTCCCCCCAGGTTGCCAGGAAAAGGCTGTCACCATCAGATCCTGACCCTGGGGGTGGATATGCAAGGGAGGACTACCAGTTCCCTTTCATAATGAGTCTGCCATCCCCCAGTCCTTTATAGGCTATTGCCAGTCCCTTCCCTAGGTTTCCAGTAAAACATTCCCCAATAGACACAGTTAAGTACTGGGACGAGGAGGCGGCAAGCAGGAGCAATGAGGAACTCCCAAGCCGGCAATGATCAACCTGGCGGGAGGCTTAAAAGCAGCATGAACGGTGAAAATTGAGTCAGCTGTGGAATTAAATCTACAGAATGCTGCAGGGGCGCAGTCCTCTCATGGAAGGCAGTGTGGCAGACTGAGTGTTGAAGGACCCCGGTTAGATGCAGAGTGTATGCAGTGGGATGCATGGCTGAAGGAAGCTGGAGGCTGTGGCGGACTAAGGAAAAGGAGCTGACATGACCAGGCAAAGCTGTGCAGTGAGGCCCGAGCTGCAAGAGACGCATGGGCGGCAGGAGCGAAGCCACAGAGAACCGCTGGGGAGACAGAGTAAGGCGCTGCACGAGAGAGCTTGTGACGGCCGCTGGAGCACCGTAAGCACCGACTGGTGAGTCATCCTAGGCAGGGGGACACCAGGGCAGCAGGCGACCATGTCAGACCTATGCGAACTGTAATGAATACCGATCCAAAGGAAAGCAAGCACTTTTGAATACCGATTTGAATGAAAGCAAGTACTGTTGAATACTGATCTGAATGAAAACAGTTTTGTGGGATCTCACGCTATAAAAAGGAACTGTGTAACTTGAGAGAACAAGCATTGGCAAGAGCCATAGGAACATATAAAAGTGCAACAAGTGAATAGTGGCAAAACAAGCAATGGTAAAGCATCATGAGGATGTGAAATAAGAATAAACCAAGCACCACTGTGGAGCTGAAAAAGTGGCAACTGTATTGAAGGAAGAAGAGGCAAATTAGGTGTGTCAGTTGCGTGACCTGTAGGTAATGGGTCGACCGTGTGGTCCGACAACTGTGCCTAGACCGAGGACACTGACCTATAGAAAAGTGACTTAAAGTAACTGCAAAGAAGATCGTGATTGAATACAAAGGGAGTTTGGTGTGAACTGAAATTAAGGAACTGAACTTTGGGAAATTGGTAACCAAACCAGAAGAGCTGGAAGTATCACAAAGAATTGAATTTGGAAAAGTTGAAAGACTTGAAATCTTGGGTAAGGGAACCCCTTGGCAAACCAAGAGCTGGAAGAAGCTCTGAACTTTTATTTGAACACTTTATTTTCCCACTGACTACCCTACACATTGTATACAAATAGATGCAAGGGCAAGCATAGGTTTTGGACACAGACAGACTTTTACTTTTGACTTCCAGGCGCAGACTATCCTTTGTTATTTAGGTGGGGAACTCCCACCTTAGCATAGGGCAAGGTAGGCCTTTTTCAAACCTTTTTTTCTGTTTAATAAAAGTTTGTAGCCCAAACTTCAGTTCGGTTTTGATCCCTACACGGTCTGTTATTGTGCCATGAGATCAAAGACCCAATCTGAAGAAATATCTGGTAAAACTACCGTCAAGAGAACTAAGAGTGAGTCACAACTACCGGTCGTTCAGTGGTTGGAAACCAGCAATACTTTGAATAGGAGAAGTGAGCAAGTAATGGAGAGTGCTCAACTGAAACAGAAAAAGAACTATAACCCTCCACTGGGGAGGACCCAAATTTTATTTGGACACATCACATACACATACACATACAAATGATTGACAAAAGCCATTACATCACACTTTAAAACACAGCATTAGAATTGTCAGAACAAATCACAGTTAAAAGTGCAGCAATTAAGACCAGATTTCTTATAACCACTAAAACATATCTGTACACTTAAAACCCCCTTTCTCAGGTACGTAGCTCAGTTGAAACAGCCCAGGCAGTCAGCACTGATTCTACCATCAGTAAAAAAGAGTAATGCCGGCCTATATAGACTAATGTTTGTAGGCTTGATCACCTGCATGATGGTGGAACAGCTATCCTCATACGCTGGACAAAACAGAACCAAGTGCTTCAGATCTTCCCCTGCAGCCCCACACGCTGGGCAACATGGGTCATTTGGGAAGCCGGGACACTTTTCCGTATTTCCCCTTAATTGTAGGCAGTGAAACCATGCCCGTGTTAGGAGCCATCTATCCTCCTTTTCTTGCGCTCCACCATATGTATGGCTGGATCTCAGATGCCCTGCTTATCACCACATGGTTGCGCGATCCACGTTTCTCCTCTGTTCCCGCGCTCCTCTGTGTAATGCCCACTTGCTGGCTCTCAATTGCATGGGTGTCAACAGTGCATCTGGGGGAAACCGAACTTGAATGTTACTGGAGCGCAAAGACTCCTTCACAAATGCCAACCAGGACATTTTTCACCAACTTTCCTTGCCCATAAAGCTCCGAATGATAAAGTGGCATACAGTTTGCCCATAGACGTAGCCAAAAAAGATTAGGGGCGGCAGCCCATTGATCCTCCCATAACTGCATCCCCAATTCCCTGTGAACAGAGTCAGTAGTGGTTGAACCCGGGAGGCCCAAAGTGCTGTCTGAAGAATTTGTTTTCTTTCACCTGTAGTTCTGCCGCCTTCGTGTGACCCAACAATGGGGCCCCATATAGGGTATCTGCCTTTGTCTGGGCGGCATAAACCTTCAGAACTGGACTCAGCAGCTGATCCCGGCACCTACTCAGAAAGCAGGAAATACCTGCTAAGTACTAGCTCATTTTCAGAGACTGTTTTTTGATGTGGGCAATGACCGTGACCGCCTCTGAAAATCTGACACCCAAGTAGTCTAATTCTTTGACCCTTGAGATAATTTCCATGTTACAGATCATAGGGTGCATTTTAGCAGGCCTCTTCCTGCCTACGCACCCCATCACCGCTCACTTGGTGGAATTAATTTTAGCCCCATACTATTCATGAAGGCTGAATAAGCATCAATCATTCGGGTTGTGGCCATAGGAACCGTATCATCGGCATAGGCCAGAACTGAAAAGGCACTCACCCCCTCCCCTATCCCCCCCACCTGAAGGCTCCCCCAGAAGAGCCAACACAGGTATCCACCAGGGCCTTCAAGAGCCCATTAATGTATAGCGGGAACAATATTGGGGCCATCACGCAGCCCTGCCGGACACCCAGCCTGACATCAAAACACTCTGTGCATTGCCCCCCAGGACCAATTGGAACGCAAGCCTTGTTTTCTGTGTGGATTTCCCGCAATACAACCAAATTTTCTTCGGGGCATCCCAGCGACCCCAGCACTGCCCATAGCTTTGATTTATCTACTTTGTCAAAGGCTGTGCTTAGGTCCATGAAAGCAATAGGTACAGATTGAGACCCTGTTCCGTGGTATCTAGCCCCGGGCGTATACCATACTGAATATCAGAAAGGACCGACCCATCAGAGAGCCAGGACTCTATATGCCCTACTAGGACCCTTCCAAACATTTTAAACAAGGTACCTAAAAGGAATATCAGTCTATGCGACAACAGTCTCGTGGGTCTCCTTTATTAAAAAAATGGGAAAATAGTTGCTGTTTTCCATGTCGGCTCTCTATTCCTAATCATGTAATCAGACACAAGTTCGGCCTTACATCTTTGTCCATGGTAGTGCGCTGGACCAAACTATGTCCATTTTGAAAAATGTTATCTGCACCAATGAATTCATTATTCAAATTTCTCCACACTATGTTGGTTAATAAATCTTTCTTCTTTGACTAAGTTCAGTGCACACATGCTCGCATCTCATGTAAAAAAATTTAAAAAACGTTATGATCTAGACTGGTGTGAAACGGTGGATCGATTGAGTTCCTACTCACTGTATGTGGAGTATAGCTGTTTCTCTAGAAAAAGAGCTATATTGTCTAGGTACAGGGTTCGAAATTGAGGGGAGCCGGAAGCTATTAAGCTCCTGCTTTTAGCATAGTAGAGACTGGTTAGCTTGAAACCAACAGTTACCAGAAGCTACCTTTGGCTCCTAGGGCCAACTGGTGCCTTCCAAACATGTAAATTTGACATTAACTTTGAGTATTTGAGAATGTTCATAAAAAAGAATTAGAACACATCCAATACACATTTAAACACAATGGGCCATAGAAAATGGACAAAATGTTAAAGGAGCATCTCTGGTAGCTCCTGGTTCCCCTTCAATAGCTCCTGCAAACTGGGTGATGTCCGACAACCAGGAGCTGGTTTTAGCTCCTGCTCATTGAATCTCAATTCCGAACCCGTTTAGGTAGATCAGCTTATTCCCATGTAGTAGGGCCTGTGATATATTGAAGATTTAAAGTTAACCAACTACCAACATTAGACATTTCTGGCCCTAGGATTACATTACCTGCGCCTGACCAAATTTGTTGACTGTGCAAAAAATTGGATTGCCCAGAAACATTAAAACATATTGTACCCTCTAGCGAAGCTAAGATTCTTTTTGGATATATGCACTTTAAACACTGGAGGGACTATCAATCTGTTAGCGCTGATGAAATATTGTAGGCAAGTCTAATACAAGGGAATAATGTAACTCTGCTTTTAGACTTGTATTAGTTTCTATTGGATGCATATTTAATTTGTTGGGAATTCAGTTTTAAGCTTATCGGTTATTAATAATTCCATGAATGGATTTATTTTTATTGATTGCATACCGATTCTGTTTTAGCATTCCAATGGAATTGTGAATATTTCGATTATAAAAGTTGATGTATATGTTGACATTTGTATTTCTAATGTCTGTTTCCTTGTCTTGTCAGAGGGTATTGTTGTGAAAAGGTTTATACATGACAAACCAATTTACTAATAAAAAAAGAAAAACTCCAAGGGACTCATCCTACTCGTCCCAGTGATACCACGAAGAATAGAAAATGAAACTCTTCACCATAGAGGGTGAGACTTATTACAAGACTTACCCTATTCGTCACAGTGATACGAAGGCTATCCAAGAGAGCAAAATTAATTATGAGACTAATCTTACTCGTGTCACTAATACCCATAGTGACCAAGAGAATAAGAATAACTATTGGGTCTATTATACTTTCCACAAAGAGAAAATCGGTAACCCAGAAAAGGAGAATCACGAGATCAGATATTTTACTCATGAGGAGCTAAAGAACCATAAGAACACCGAGAACAGGATTCTATTCCCCAAGGACAATAGAGAGACTTTCACACACACTTGAGAAAAGCATAAAAAAGAAGATTCATAGGCCAAGAACGCAGAGGAGAAGTTTACAAAGTAAAAAAGAGTGGAACCAAAGACTTTGAAAAGTTCCCTAAAGGAACTTTTTAAAATAAAGTGTTCAACTAATACAAGAGATAGTCAAAACCAAAGAATCAGATATTAAGGCCAGGAAGCTTATCTAGGAAAAGGGACTCATTCTCCTGGGCTTTTGTTGTTTTGTCTTCGTGGTAGGGTCAGTGTAGCTTAGTTTTGGACGGAGGACAGACTGTTTGCTTTGGACTTCACAACAAGACGACGAGCACCCTAGTTCATTTTATTATGAAGGTTAATCCTCAGATTAGGGATAGTGACGTCTTTTTACTTATTTCAATAAAATATCTGCACTCCTTCCACTACCATCAACATTTTTTTTAACAACTTTATTTATTTTGGTTACAGCATAACATGTAATTATCATCACTGGAGCAACCCCCTTTACATTCGACATACTGAGAATGTTTAATCACGCCCTTCGGCTGTCCGCCTTGTGGACTCCCCCATGTTTGTAAAGCTCTGGCGATCCGGCGTGGCGTGGGGGCCATATGGCCTTAGAAAGTTTGTCACCAACGTGGCTGGAAAGTTAGTGCTGGGAATCGCTATGGTATTCCGGCACCGGAGCCCAACGGTCAGTGAAGCGATGGAGAGCCCCTTCTTTTTCCGCCATGACTTTCTCAGCCACCATTATTTCCCAAACTCTAGCCTTGTACGGGGGTCTGACCGTCTGCATGTCTTCTTGAAGGAGACGATAAAGCCTGGTGATCTGCCCCCATCGACTGTCTTCCCAGAGGGTGTGCTCGAGGGCATGTAAGTCCTGAGTGGCCTCTTGACGGACCACCGGCTGCGAGATCCAGTGTTGTACCTGGGCGTATGTGAACCTCTCCTTATGTTTGTTGTCTCAATTCCTGGTGAGGAATCAGGGTTCCATATGACCGGGAAGACCGGGCTCAGGCCCTTAGGTAGTTTCTTCCTGCGCTGGGCCCATGGCCATGCGTCCAAGGTTGCTTTGGTAGAAGATCGCATCGTTGGCCAGCGGCCGCGGGCGGCACCTCCGACATATAATAGGGAGTTTAGCTTTAGCTGGCTTTTAGCTTGTTCGATACGTGTCCATTTCAGGGGAGTCTCTTGTTAAGCCCAGGCTGAGGCGCTTGTGAGTTGAGCTGCTAAGAAATAGTTCATGAGGTTGGGCAGACCTTTGCCGCCCCATTTAGCTGCTCTTGTCATGACTTACATCGGTATTCTAGCCCTGCGCCCTTTCCAAACTAATTTCAAGAGTTTCCTCTGTAGCTGCTCCAAAGATTGTTACGGGGGCGGGGGGGTAACCACAGAGTAGAGCATAAATATAAAAGTCTAGGGAGGAGGTTCATTTTGCATGCTGTAACCCAGCCCAGCAGGGAGGTTTCTTGGCTGTCCCAACGCTTCAGGTCGTTCTCTAGCTCCTTGAATAAGGGGGGGGAAGTTTGCTGCAGACAGCTGTTTCGAGTCCGCTGTGAGACGTATCCCGTAGGCCGAGGAAGCGGTGCTCCATGTCAGCGGGCAGTGCGTTTGGAGGATTGCCATAAGGGGTGCATCTAGGTTAATACCTAGTGCCTCTGATTTAAAGTAGTTTACCTCGAGTCCCGCCACTTATAACCACTCTCAACATCCAGGGTACTAACTCCCCTGCTAAAAGATCTATCTTAAAAAGGCTTCTAGACCTTGAACCTTTGATAGGGTTCCTACAAGAGACCCACCTTCTACTTTATCAATTTAGTTTATATCATAGGAACTTCCCATTACATTTCTCGCCTTCTGCGGCCAGAAAACCAGGGTTGTTCTAGCTTGGTAACCGCAACCATCCCGTTTAAATCAAATGTGGTTTTGAGAGATACCAAAGGGAGCTACATACTGGTGTGGGGGTACTAATCTGGCATGCCATCCTACTATGTTCATTATAGGTACCCAATGAAAAACAACATCTATTCTTGCTGGACCTTTTCCCTAAATTAGCATCATTTGCAAAGGGTAAAATGATAATTGGAGAAGACTTCAATATGATCCCGGATCCCTCCATCGATAACCCTAACCCCCAGTAGACTTTAAAAGTACATTGGCACTAGCAAGAATGTTTAGAGCGCTTGGGTTAACAGATGCATGGAGAGTCTCACATCTGGGGGGAAAAAAAAGACTTCATACATCATTCATTCATACATACATACATACAAGCCATTCCGGGATCGACTTGGCCCTGGTTCTCAGCAAAACAAATCCACTTTATCCCAGAAGTACAGATTGAATCGAGAGTACTATCATATCATGCTCCAGTTAGGGCTACAGTTAGACCAATTAGAGCTTCTTTGCCAGAGCATCATCCCTCGAAGCTTTACACTCCAATCCCCAGAGTCTGTGTTCTCAGGGATGAAATGGCATCCACAACACATCACCTTTTCCATGACAATTTCAAATCCAGGAAGAATATAGGTACTCTTTCGGATGGGTTTCAAGCTGTGATACGAGGAGAATTCATTAGCTACGGTGGTGGGTCGGAAGGGGGAGTTGGACACGTTGAGAAAACTCTGCACTCTTTAATAAAAATTATAGGAATAATACCCATCTCTTTCTATTGCTAAAGGGAATACTCTCCCCATCTAAAAGGAACTAAAGGTGCTCGTAAAATGTCAGGAAGTCCTAAGTAAATATATCCTCCGCTCAAACTAATTCTATCTGACCCTACCACTAAATATAATTGATGTAAATAGGGCAAGATAATGTATCTTCCGCTGGTCTTTTCTTCTTTTTGGATACTCTTTATATACAGGTTTCTTTTTAGCTCATATAATTCGTAGAGTAATCTATGTTGATGGTCTTGTTTTATCAACTATTGTAGTTCTTCAAATTACTCTTGGTTGTCATGCTTTCTGTTGCCCAATCTTTGGAGTACTTTTCCATCCAGTAGGTTCTCACACTCTTGTCATCACATATGTTCTTCCCAGTCTATTTGCTCAGGCTTTCCTGAATTATATTTGCCTTGATTCCCTTTTGGGCTTCCTTGGCCAAAGATTCTTTCTCTGAGGCCGTCTGCTTTTTTATCTTTTATCTTACCTTTCTTGTTATGGGTTACTGTGTTGTACTTTCTCAAGCCTTCAACTCTGCAGATATAGGGAGGTTGCCCTTCCTCCCAAGGGTTTTAGCTCACAGTCTCGGTTGGCTCTGCACCTTGTTTGGCGAAGTCTCTCTTTTTTAAAAAAAAAACTTTCTTTGTTGAATTTCAACAATTAAGTACAGGTAACACCCGATATAACATAGATTAACAAAAGCCCAGTTCACCTCTCCCTTAGCCAGGAGGAGAAAAGGAAAAACATAACTCTTAAAAGCAAATACATTTGCATTATTACAATCAGATTCATGCGTACTCTACAGTTGCCAGCCTGTGCCTCCCTCAGCTGGGGAGAATTCACAAATAGGACCAGTTCAGATAGTCTTGCTCACCACCACTGAAATAGTTTTTATATATATCCGTGGGGGCAAAAAGAATAGAGGTGATCCCTCCTACACACACTCTGGAGTGGACGTGGGGGTCTGGGAAGACGAGGCATTGTCTATCAGATTGTGTCGGAAAGGAGGCCAATAGTCGAATGGGTGGCTGGTGGGGGTAAGGGGGCAGAGGCAAATCTAGTTTCTCTCTGTTCAGACTGACTCATGACTTCCAGCCACTTTGGAAATGTGGGGGGGCTGGATTCCCCCCATGTTTTGGCTACTAAGTATCTGGCCACTACTGAAGCCACACCCAGCAGCCTTTTCTCAGTGCGGTTGCTCCCCTCAGTCAAGGCTAAGAGCCAAAGCTTCGGAGAGTATTCTCCCTGCAAGGACAGCATACTTATCATTGCATCTTCCACTTCTTTCCAAAAAGGTCTAATGCGAGGGCAACGCCAGGCAACATGGTAGAAGGTAGCGGCTCGCATGCCGCACCTCTTACAGCTCGGGGAGCTATCAGGAATGAATTTACTAAGGGCAGTGGGAGAGTAGTAAATCTGATGAAGAAATTTGTAGTGAATCATCCTATAACGTATATGGATATGTAGCGAGACTGAATACAAATAGTTTTCCACTGATCATCACTCAGCGATTCCCATATTTCTTTATACATGTGGGTCGGAATACTCTGCCCGTTTCTAAGCAGTCTATAAATTGTGGAGACTAGCTTCCGAGGGGATGGAGGATGCACGATGTAGCACTGAGCAGGGTGGGGAGTGGGAGCATGCGGGAACTCGGGCCATTTATTTTTCAAAATACACCTAAGCCTGTAGTAGTACAGTAGAGTCATGGCGTTGTGCTCACCATTTATCCTAAGTTCCTCCCAGGTCACAAAAAGGGTGTCTCGCACCACATCACCCAGAGAATGCACCCCAGAGCCCGGAAGTGTTCCTTAAAGTATTTTTCATGTGTCAGTGAGGTCCCGACAATGTTGTAAATTGGGAATGTAGGTAGATAGTATGGAGAGGAATCTAATAGGTGTCCTATCTCATCCCAAGCTCTGCAGATAATAGCCAATGTTTGAACCTCGCCCTTGGGGATGGTCTCATGAGTACCCCATAGCAGGCCCATCAAGTCATTCGGTGCGCAAATAGCTCTAGCCAAATGTGAATGAGGCGATTCAGGATTTGGGGGAAACCCACCCGGCCATATATTGTGTCTGGGCAGCTAGATAGTAAAGATACATGTCTGGATACTCAAGGCCGCCTTGTTCGGATGGCCTTGTAAGAGTGGTGTAAGCTAGCCTTGGCTGTTTCCCGGCCCAGACCAACCTCGTCAGCATCTTCCGGACCCGGGACCAGTATTGCGCAGGGGGCCAGACGGGTACATTGCTATATGGGATACATTACTCACTGTAATCATATTTCTGATGCTTGTATCTGCTTAGATTCACAAGCTGTGCATAGGCCGACATCTAGTGGAAGCTGCAGAGTATTAGTTTGTTTTTCGAAACTCGAAAATGGGCGTCGACACAGGGCGTGCCAGTAATACTATCCCTAGTGTGACATCCACTGTACCCATGATCCCTCACGCGTGTAGGACCCTCAGATTGTATTTTTTCTGACATGAGGTAGCATGAGGAGAAGTGTGAATACAGATGATCCAAGCAGATAGAAGAAAGGTAAGACTACAAGCATCCATGCGCCTTCTCTCAGAGGGGAGGAAGGGTGGGTCGCATGTGAATCTAAGCAGATACAAGCATCAGAAATACTTTTACGGTGAGTAATGTATCCCTTCTGAGGCTTGTGGAATCTGCTTAGATCACATGCTGTGCAGAGATTAGCGAGCAGTACCTGATGAAGGAGGTGGGATGTGAGAAGGGTCATGAGCAAATAAATGTCTTAGAACCGCTTGTCCCACTTGTGTATCTGTCTTGGAATGGGTGTCAATGCAGTAGTGCTGAGTAAAAGTGTGAATAGAGCTCCAAGTAGCTGCTTTGCAAATGGTGTCAAGGGGGACATTTGCAATGAAAGCCAGAGTGGCCCCAATGCCTCTTGTAGAGTGGGCTCTTGGCGTGAAAGGCAGAGCTTTTTCAGAAAGGGAGTAACACAGCTGGATACAGTTAATAATCCACTTAGAGATGGCACCTTTAGGGACGTGATCCCCCTCTCTGACTGTAGCTACGGAGACAAACAGTTGGTCTGTTTTCCTTAGCGGTCTGGTCTTGTTTACATAGTAGAGGGCCGCCCTACGCACATCTAGGGTGTGTAGTTTCACTTCAGCCGAGCTCTCTGGGTCTTGGAAGAAAGCCGGAAGCTCAATGGACTGGTTCACGTGGAATTTAGAAAAACTTAGGTGAGAACCTAGGGTGTGTGCGTAAAACCAGTTTATCGTTATGGACAGTAAAGAAGGGATCTTGCACTGACACAGCCTGAATTTCACTGACCCTTCTTATAGATTTAATTGCTACTAAGAAGGCCGTTTTATGGTTTTTGAGACTGCTTTTATGCATGGGCTCGAATGGGGGGCCCATGAGTTTAGATAGCACCACGTTAAGGTCCCATCCTGGTGGTGGGTTTGAAATAGAAGGGTGAAGTCTCTTTACTCCTTTCACTACTGGTACTTTCCACCACAACACCTTGTTATGGGAAGTGGTGTATGCCGACAGGGCTGCCAGGTGTACCTTCAGTGAGTTAAAAACCAGTCCTGCATCCAGCAGGTGGAGCATGTATGTAACAATAGTGGAAGGAGTGCAATCAACTGGGTTGATTTGTTTATTCTGGCACCAGATAACGAATCTCTTCCATCTGTCAAAGTAGCAGTGCCTCGTGTTTGGCTTCCTAGATTCTTTTAGGATGTCCATACACCTCTGTGGTAAATTGAGATGTCCGAACTCTATGACCTCAGGAGCCATGCTGCCAGGTTCATTGAGTTGGGTTGAGGATGCACTGTTTGACCTTGGTGCTGGGACAGTAGGTTGTACCAGGCCGGAAATTTGATGGGTTTGCACACCGCTAATCTGCTAAGTGTGGGAACCACGGTTGTCTCGCCCACATGGGAGCAACCAGGACTAGCGTCATAGATTCTCTGTTCATCTTGTTGACCACCTTCCTGATGAGAGGAGTTGGTGGAAAAGCGTACGCAAACATCCCTGACCAGTTCATCCACAGGGCATTCCCCTGGGAGTCTGGTTGGGGGAACCTGGATGCAAATCCTGGGCATTGTCTGTTTTCGCTTGTGGCAAATAGGTCTATACTGGGGAACCTCCACTGAGAGAAGATATCTTCTACGACTTCTCTGTGTAGACACCATTCGTGTTCTTCTGGGAGGGGGTCTCTGCTCAGAGCATCCGCTAGAGAATTGAGATCCCCTGGAACATGTTGCGATGACAGGAAGATGTTTCGTCTGAGTGCCCATATCAAAATTTTCTGGGCCAGCTTGGACAGATTTGGCGAACGAGTCACTCCTTGCTTGTTCAAGTAAAACATGGCTGTAGTGCTGTCCGTCCGGATTTGCACTGACAGATTTAGCAGGTAGGGCTCGAGCGCTTGAAGGGCTCTGAATACTGCCAGAAGCTCTAGCAGGTTGATGTGATTCTTGGCCACTGAGTGAGACCAGAGACCCTGAGCTGTGTGGTGGAGATGGTGAGCTCCCCACCCTGTCAGGCATGCATCGGTTGTGACTACCGCCTGTATCTCGGGATCGTAAAAGGGTTTCCCCTTGGACAGATTTTCTCTTGTACACCAGTGAAGGCTTTGTACAAGTGTTGGTGAAACGACCACTAGATCCTCCCACTGACCACTTGCCTGAGACCACTGTTTTGCCAACCATTCCTGCATGGGACGCATGCGCAGGCGCGCGTGGGGGACCAGGTAAATACATGATGCCATCATGCCCAGCAAACGCATTGCTTTGTGTACCGTTATCTGGCGACCGGACTGATATTGTGGAATTTGCAGCAGTATATTCCAAATTCTTTCCTCAGAAGGAAAGGTCAACCCCTCTTGAGTGTCTAGGATAGCTCCTAGGAACTGTTTGGAGGTGCTTGGCACCAGACTTGACTTTTTGTCGTTTATTGAGAAGCCCAATTCGAAGAGGAGGTCGATTGTCCTTTGAATGTTTGTTCTGCAAATTACTGGGGTCTCCCCCGTGATGAGCCAGTCGTCCAGGTAAGGGTACACCGGGATTGCCTCCCTGCGTAGGTGTGCTGCCGCCACTGCCAGTACCAGTACCTTGGTGAATACCCTTGGAGCCGAAGCTATCCCGAAGGGCAGTACCTTGAACTGGTAGTGCCGACTGTCCACCTTGAAGCGCAAGTACTTTCTGTGCGCTGGGAACATGGAAATATGAAAATAGGCATCTTTCATATCCAATGTTGCCATGTAATCCCCCTTTTTTAGGAGGGGGATTACCTCTTGGAGAGTAGTCATGCAAAATTCTTGGGGCTTGACATACTTGTTTGCAGGCCGTAAGTCCAATACTGGGCGCATTGTCAAATCTTTTTTTTTGGCACAAGGAAGTAAGTTGAATAAATACCCTTGTTCACCTGGTGTCCCGGGACGAGTTCTATCGCGTCCTTTGCTAGCAGATTGACGATCTCCTCGAGGAGGATCTTCTGGTGGTCCAAATAATGTATTCTTTGTCATGGAGGATGGTTCCGGGGACGCTCTAACAGTTCTATGCAGTACCCTGCGGAAACTGTGGACAGCACCCATCTGTTCGATGTGATCCCTTCCCAAGCTTGGGTGAAGTTGGAAATACGTCCCCCTACTGGGGTTGCGTGAGAAGCGACCCTGAATGGAGCGTCACTGTTTTGGTGGAGGCGTGCCGCCTCCTCTACTGGGGCTGCCACTACCTTTACAACGTCCTCTTTTATGACCCCTGCCGTAACCCTGGGTAGACAGTTGGTTATTATTGTTCCACGGTGTACCCTGCCCCTGCGAATAGTTAGATCCTCTCTGGGAATTTTGGCCGTGTGGGCAACGAAAATTGCCATTCCATCTCTGATTAGGGGATTTATTGGTTAGTTGGCCTAGGGATTTGAGTGTCTCATAATCGTCTTTGGCATTTTTCAGCGCGTCCTCGACCGCCTTACCAAACAACAGATCCGGCTCCACCGGTTTATCTAACAATGATGCTTGGGTTTCAGCTTTTAATCCAGACTGCCGTAACCAAGCGTGTCTCTTGATAACAGTTCCTTCTGCTATCAGGCGTTATCCGCGGCATCAAAGGTTGCTTTTAAAATGCAACCGGACACGGCTCTTCCCTCCGCCGCAACTCGTGCCAACTGGCTCTTTAAGGGTTCTGGAGCGGAGTCTATGAGTGCCGCAACTTCTTCCCACTGATGGCAGCTGTAGCTGGCCAACAGCGTGGTGGAGTTGCCAATCCTTGCCTGGTAGGCGGAAGTGGAGGCTACTTTCCTGCCCAAACCATACAGTTTCTTGCTCTCCTTGTCGGGAGGAGCTTCGGACGATGACAAGGGTGTTCCAGCCCTCTTACGGGTGTTTGTAACAACCAGGGAATCCAGTTTCAGATGCCCCCTTATATACAGTGGGTCTGATTGGGCTGCCCTGAAACGTTTCTCAATCCTGGGGTTCACTGCTCTGGTGAGGTTAGGATTTACAAGTGAAGGGTCTATTCTTCTCTGAATAGACTTAAGGATAGGGATGGCCTGAGCAACAGGCCTCCTTTCTCCCACTAACTCCGCGGCGAAGTCCCTCTCCTCTTGAGCACCCTGGGTGTCAATGTGGAAATGTTCTGCCGCTCGGGTCAGAACTTCATTCAGGAGAGGTTGATTGTCGACAGGGGAGTCGGTAATCGGGGGTTCTTTCTCTACCGGGGAATCTACTCTGTAGGTCTCAGGGTCTTCCCCTTCCTCTTCTTGGTCCTCATCAGAAGCCCTTACCACTTTGCTCTTCCAACATGCCTAAATCAGGATCCTCACAAAAGGATGTATCCCCTTGATATTGAGAGTAGGGCTGTATTTAGAAGGGGTCCGAAGACCGTGTTGGGGCTTCAAACCGGGACTTCTTACTTGGAGGTAGTGGATCCTTAGAGCCGGAGGGTGCTGACCCGTTGGGAGTATAGGAGAGAAAGTGTTCAGGGTTTTTTGCGTACGAATCTGCCAATGATGACTTCCTTGACATAACCCTGTCCATGTCATCAGTAGACCATTCTCTAGAACTGGGAATGACCTTTTCTGGGACTTTCTCCGCCTTACCCTGACTAGACTTACTGGTTTTAGCAGGGGTCCTTGGGATAACAGAAGACTGGGACTTGTCTGTCTGTTTATGTGGAGTGGAAAGTTTTAGAGGTGTGTGAGGAGGCTGAGACTGCTTTCTTTGTTGTTTTCCCCCCTTCCCGTGGGCGGAAGAGTGTTTTCCCTGTCTTTTCGCCCCCTCGAAGCCTTCCGACGCCTGGCGTCGAGGTTCGGGGGTAGTGTCCCTCTCTTTAGAACGTGGAGGTAGGGACTCGGGAGCCGCCGTTACGCGGGCTGCGGGCGCCGACTCCTGGAGTGCGGTCTGGGGATGGAAGTCGGCTTCGTCTTCCGACGATCGAACTTCCGTTACCTTGGGGAGCGAGGCACTCTTGGCAACAGTGGATGATTGCCTGGAATCATGCGGCGATCTAGATCGAGAACGCCCAGAGGACACCGATTCGGACCGTTCTCTATGTGCCTCTTTCCGAGAACTCGACGTGCGCATCGAGTCTCGGTTGGACTTCATGTGCTTTGTGGAAGTGCTGTGGGTAGCGCTTGTGTCGCCAGGGGTCTTCCCCATAGCCGCCCTGCCTGACGACCATCCGAGTTCAGGGACTTGCCCTTGGCCGTCTCTTGGCGCCTCGTTGTCCTCGCCGTCTGAAAGCACGGCGTCGCTGCCATCGCTGAAGGCGCTCTCCGCTGCCATGGCCTCCTGACGCCTGGCGTGGTGGGCCCAACGCTTGATCGAACGGTCCTTAAGTGTTTTCGGTTTAAACCTACTACACTCTCTGCAGTTCGCCTCGGGGTGGTCCCTCGGCAAGCAGAGATTGCACGTGGCGTGTCTGTCAACCCAAGGGTACTTGCGGTTGCACTTGGGGCAGAATTGGAAAGGGGTACCCTCCATACGCACCTTGTGGCAGCGGGCTGTTAAGTGTAGGAATATATAAGAATGTACCTATATACCAAAAGAGTGTAGAGTATGTCCACCCGCCACTCTCCCTACTTGCAAGGCCGAGGCCAGAGGCCTTCCGAGGCCCAGGCCGAGGCCAGAGGCCTTCCGAGACCCAAATCCGTTGTGCAGCTATCGACGGTCGATTTCTTCTCCGGGCCGGCGTCGAGTGTGGAAGTTCGGTGACTCGACGTTGGGGTGGAGAAAGGGGAAAATATAACGATATTTTGCAAAAGTATGGCTAAGGCCAGGGAACTCCGCAAAATGCTTCCGACCAGTATGGTGGAAAAAAACAATCTGAGGGTCCTACACGCGTGAGGGATCATGGGTACAGTGGACGTCACACTAGGGATAGTATTGGCACGCCCTGTGTCGACGCCCATTTTCGAGTTTCGAAAAACAAACTGTAATACTCTGCAGCTTCCACTAGATGTCAGCTATGTGATCTAAGCAGATTCCACAAGCCTCAGAAATATATATACAAATGTTTGGGGAGAATTACCATTTTCGCTAATGCGATGCGAGCTGCCCGAGATATAGGGAGTAGTAACCATGCCTCCACCCTCTGCTCTAGGGTCTCCAATACATGCACATAGTTGCCCCTTACAGGATGTCTTGCATGGTGGATATCATGATACCTAAATATCGTATCTTCTGGGGGCACCAACGGAACTCATCTCCTATATCGGCCTGCTGTACACTATGGGTTATAGGAAGTACTTTGGACTTGGACCAGTTGATTCTGAGTCCCGACAGTTCCCCAAACCTAGCCACCTCATGTACCAGGGGGGGGTGAGATTCTGCCTCGGGTGCTTAACATACAACAGTATGTTGTTGCTTATAGGGACACGATGGAGAGGTGGACACTGAGGTGAACACCTCTATGTGAGTGCAGATCGCGGATATGACAAGCAAGGGGCTCCATGGCCAGAGCAAACAAGACTGGGTAGAAGGGGCAGCCCTGACGTGTGCCGCGGGAGGGATAAATATGTTCAGACATCACCCTGTTAGTGTATATAGCCGTTCTAAGGGCAGTATAAAAGGAGTTTGACCCACTCTACGCTAAGCCAAACCCGGATCGTCTAAGGACTTCAAAAAGAAAGGTCCATTCCACCGAATCAAAGGCCTTCTCTGCATCGAGAGCGGCCACTGCTGTTGGTACAGTAGGTATTACATTGTGCATGAGGGTGAAAAAACGCTGTGAATTATGTTGAGTAGAACAACCAGAGCCGACATGGGAGGTAGGATATGCACAGTGAGAATTTTGGCTACAATTTTATTGTCGGTGTTAATGAGGGATAACAGCCTATAAGAGGATAGTTGCTGGGGGTCTTTCCCTGGTTTAAGGAGCACAGACACAAGAGCTGATCTGGTAGTCTCTGGGAAAGAGCCGTTGGAGAAGGCATGCTCATACATGGCCAGGAGATGGGGTATTACCATTCCCTCATACGCCTTGTAGAATTCGGCTGTTATACCATCTGGGCCAGGTGCTTTCCCATTAGGGAGCGATTTTATAGCTTCCCTTAGTTCCTCTTCAGTGATAGGGATGTTCAGAGAGCCTCCCTGGTCTGGGTCCAACCAGTCCAGGGCAATCTCATCAAGGTACTCAATTAATTTGTGTCCAGGGCCGGGGCGGGACATATACAATCTGCTATAGTATGCCCAAAATTCATCATAAATCTCCTGCAAGTCTCTAACTAGGGTCCCATCAGGGCGTTAAATCTCAGCAATACTCGACAGTTGCTGCTCTTTCTTTATAGCCCATGCTAGGGTTCTGCTTGGGCGGTCCCCTTCCCCATATCGCACCCCCACGATTGGGTCTCCCATATATCGCTCCTCACTCACGGCCAATAGATAGAGCTCCGCTCTTAGAGATTGTAATTCGCACCGGAGCGTATCGCTATCCGCAGAGCCCTGCTTATTTTCACCATCGCGGATCTTATCCTCTAGAATGCGCATCGACCTGCGGATAGTTTTGAGCACCCCGCCCTCTCTAGAGATACAGCACCCTCTCAGATAAGCCTTAAATGCCTCCCATATCGTGCCCTGGTCAGGAACCGAGCCCGCATTAATGGAAAAGTAGGTCTGCATGTCCTGACCTATCCCCGACCTAAAGTCCACATCTTCTAGAGCAGCCGCTCTGAATCTCCAGCGGAGAGACGTTTGAGGGCTTTCCACGGGCATGAGTCTGAGGAGAACAGGAGAATGATCCGACAATGTATGCGGGAATATAGTTGTTTCCGTCGTAGTTCAGATTATAGAAGGGGACCCCATAATGTAATCAATCCTAGATGAGCTGCCATGTACACCCGAGAAAAAAGTATATTCCTGGACCCCAGAGTGTTGAGAGCGCCATCTATCGCTCAGATCATGATACCAAGAGATGGAAGACCAGGCCCTCGCCGCAGCCGGTAAGGATAATTGACAGGTAATGGATCTGTCCTCATCAAGCGTAAGGGCCATGTTAAAATCGTCGGACCATATAACCCCATACCCAGGAAACATGTGTAAATGCCTGGCACATCGGTGAAAAAACTCAGGAGAATTAGTGTTGGGAGCATAAACATTATCAGAAGGAGCTTAACACCGAGCAGTTCCCCTGCTAGTAGTATGCATCTGCCCTCCCCATCTGCAATTTGTCGATGCAGCCTGTAGTGCAGAGAGCCATGTATATATGTAGCCACGCCTCTTGAGTGCGATGTGTAAGATGATTCATATCTATGTACCCCCCATCCCGCAAGTTTAGGTAAGGCGGCTCCTTTCGCAAGGTGCGTCTCTTGTACGCATAATATGTTTAACCCATGATTTCTACAATAATTTGTAATTAGATGTGCTTTCTTGGCATTAGTGAACCCTCTAATATTCCACGACATTAAAGCTATTGTTTTCCCCCACTGTTCACCTAACTGATGCGCAGTCATGGCATTTGTGATGGTTTAGTGGCAGTGAAAGTATTCAGGTATTTGCCAGCACAAGACATAGGTTGTGGTGCAACTGAGAGTTGGCCCGCTCCCAACAGTGTGTATTGACCTGGACTCTTGGGCCATCTGTATAGTAGATAACTTCAAACAGAACCACCACCAACTTAGTAACCAGCCATCCCAAACCCACCCACGCCAGAAACTACAACCTACTGGCTCCCCCAACCCACCCCCATGCCCAGCCAGAATCATAACCTCAAGAAAACAATCTGCAATGTCTGCGGAACCTGGAGCGCTAGCGGCGGCCAAGCTGCTCCTAATGTTCGAGCCCGCAGAGTATTATTTTCTCTGAAGCCCATTCTAAAATCTGGGTTTACAGTCACAGAATTGCATAATCGTAGCTGCTGGGGTTAACAGGCTACGAGGACTTTAAGAGTGATGTGGCGAGCGCCTCGGGGAGCACTCAGGATCCGGAAGGTTCAGGACAAAGCGCGCCACAGCCTCCGGCGAGGTGAAGACGACAGTGGATCCGTTATGTTGCACTCAGAGCTTGGCCGGATAGAGCATGGCTTACTTAACCCCTTTCTTTCTAAGGCTTTGTTTGACAGATTGAAATGTTTTTCGCTGCTCCTGGACTGCCGGGCTGAAGTCGGGGAACAGGCGGATGGTGGAGGATCCCCATCGTAGCTCTCCTCTCTCCAAGGCGGCACAGAGAATAGTGTCCCGATCCCGGTAATTAAACATCTTGGCAAATAATCGGTCGCTCAGGGGCCCCGGGAGGGGGCCTCGGGCCCAACGCATGATGGGCTCTTTCCACCATAAACAAAGCTGTTGCTGGAGGTCGGCCAGGATATCCATCAGGAGGGACTCCGTAAACTTCTCCACGTTCTCTATAACTGTCGACTCCGGAACACCAAGTATTCGAATATTGTTCCTCCTGGAGCGCTCCTCCAACTCATCATTTTTAGCCATTACTTTCTTCACTGCTCGCTGAAGCTCTGCCATCTCCCGCTGCAATGTGGCGACCTTATTCTCGCCCTCTCCGATTCGTTGCTCCGCCTCAGCCATACGGCCAAAAGTTTATCAATTTGAATGGCTGAGGTGTCAACTTTACATGTCAGTGCATCCATCTTAACCCTGAGGATGTCAGTACTACTTTTTAAGGCTAGGTGCGTTTGATTTAGAGCAGCTGCGTCAATCTGGACGGTCTCTTGGTCAGAAGGAGGGGATGATGAGGAATGGTCGGTTCGGGTAAATTGATCCATCTTGGGTTGCTTTTTTTGATTTCCCCATATTGAGGACGATGTACGAGTAAGGAGCAGCAGTTCTCGCGTGGGCCAGAGTCAGAGAAGCAGTACACCGCTCTGAGGTGAATCTCGCCGATGTAGAAGTTGGTAGGTTTGCGCCCCAAAGCTAAACTTGTGTGGAAGTCAGCTAAGTAAACCCCGTAGCAGGTGTGGCAAGAATGTCTCTACACTTCGGTCCGGAGCCGGCAGCCACAGAGGCAACGTGGGGTGGGGTTCAGTAAAGGATCAGACAGAACGTATTGGAATTGTAAATCAGAACAGCTTGGCAGGAGAAATCATGGCAGTGTACCCCGCATTGATGACTAGTTCAGGCACAGCACATTAATCCAGGGAAAATAAAGAAAACTGAAGTGCAGGCTCTAGAAGGGCCAGGGGTGATCCCCCACCTACCAACTCAGGGGAGACAAAGCACAGCCGTAGTGAGGTTGGGAGACCCAACCCGCCACACCGCCCCTCAGCGGGGACACAGAAGGGACCCTGGTCTCGCAATACCTCAGGGCTACAGAAGGGGAGATTGCAGGAGCCACGAGACCCAGCCCGGGTCCGCAACCCATAGGCTAGCGTTCCCAGGAGAGGCTCCCCTGTCAGTCCGAGCATGCAGGGGCCGCCCGACGTCGATTGACTCAGTGCCGGCAACAGTCCCCGAGGTCCTCTGTTGGTTGTGTGGTGGCAGAGGGACCAGCCGGACAGAGCGAAACACTGCACCAGAAAGCAGCAAAGAGTGAGAGGGGACAGCGCCGTCGTCAATATCACCCGGAACATCTACATATCGGTCGCTCAGGACTCGCGATCACCACCGCTCGCCACGAGTCAGACCAGTGCAGAGCAGCAGGCAGAGGTGCCCCCAGCCCCGGAACGCTGCATGCAGGGTAAGGTCTGGTTGAACGGGTCCAGAGCTCCGAGCTGCCTCCGATCCGCTGCAGGTCAGGGACGAGGCAGCCGTCCGCAGTCAGAACCAGGGCTCCCGGCCAAGCGCCACCAGACATCGGGTGAGCGTCTCTGCCCCCCACCGCCAATCCGACACGTCCAAAAGGCCACAGTAGTGCACCCAAGTCGATCTTCTCACTTGGGCTTCCAATCGGATAGGGGAGTAACGCAGACGGTGCCCCAGCATTGGTGATAAATTAGATTGTCCGCGTTGAAAGGGTACGGGCACATTCAGAGAAGGATTTTGTAAGGATATTTACACCTCGAACTGAGCCTCTCAGGCAGCGGCCATCTTGGCTGACCGCGCAACAGCGCCCCCCCCCCCTAGTCTCTCTTTTATATACTGCTCACTTTGTTGGTTATTTGCTTTCTCTGGTTTTTAGAGTTCCAATCATTCAATTTTATATTCTCGCTCTCATCCTTGGGTCTGGGGCGAGTTTCTTCAAGCATATAATGATTCCCCAGTGGCCTCCTACTGGTCCCGTTCTCCCACCCTCCCCCGTACCTCTCACTGTGCAAGGAAAGGTTGCAGGGCTCGGCTCTTGCTCAGGCACTGCTTCTTGCTCTCCTCGCAGCTCGGTTCCCTTTCTCTGTTCCTCCCCAAGCGCCTGCCTTCTCCAGATGGTGGCGATCGGAAGATGTTCAGACTTCCTGTCTTGGTATTCTCTGCGCTGTTCCTCTGGAATTTTGCCCACCACTCTGCAAGCATGGTCACACCACTCCCAGGTACATCTTCTCTCTGTTCCTTCTTGTACTGCTTCCTTTGCGGTTGCATACACTGGGCCTCCGGCCTCCTCCACTGTGTTTCTCTGCCTCTTCGAACGTTGAGGGCTCTGTGGCCTGCCTTGACTCCACCTTCACACACGTGTTGTCAGGGCTCTTCCCCTGCACATAGAACTCTCCTTCTGCTCTGGCTCATCCCAGTTAAATACACATCTCTGGTTAAAGAGACATCCCTCTGGGTATCACCCAGTAAGCAGGGGCTACCAACCAGGAGCAAGAACACAGTGCAATACAAATTTAACTTCCACATGAGATGCACACTAACATTTGGGCCATTACGTATATTATATTTAAATGGGTCCTAGATGTGTCTTAATCCTTCTTTATTAACCTTCCCAAACACTCAAGTTAATTTCACATAAGTATGTTTGTAGGCACCACTGTGTCTAGGAAGCCAGACGTAGCTCCTGGTAGCTGCTGGTTTCAAGCTAACCAGGCTCTCCTAGGGTAGAAGCAGGAGCTAAATAGCTCCCAGCTACCCGAAATTTCGAACCCTGGTATATGTAAATTGCCTGCTGAGCCGGCTGCTGAAAGAAGCACATTGCATAGTCTTTAGATCTGTTACTCTTAATAAAATGTAAGTTGTTACACAGGGATAATTCCTGCTTGTGATATAATGACAGTTATTATTATCCCACTTAAAAGCGCTAAAGTTATCAACCCTCAGAAGTATGAAAGGCCCAACAGGCGACTAACATGAAGTGCACGTCCGCCTCATGTGAAAGCAGAACACTTAACTACGGAGCCGTTGTGAGTACTTGGTGATGTGTGACACCTGAAATTGTCTGCTCCCTGCACAGCACAGATATGGGGCAGACATGTAGCACAAATACAAAAGCACAAAAATGCTGCATCCCATCACATAGCATACTGTATAAATACTGGTTTGTTATGTAAAAACACAATTTGATAACCAACCATCCTAACGGGTTTCCATGGCATCTTCGACGTTATGCCAAAAGCAATCTGCCTTCCCTCATCAGTGATAGCACCAAGAAACCCTATGCCAAATTCTGAGATAGGCCATGAAGTTCAGACCACCCGACATGTATTTTAAAATAAAAGTAATTACCATCAACTGGGGTTTCAGGTCATCTTTTCAAAGAGATCACCACAACACTTATACTGCATATTCAATCTGGACACATACCAAAAAGGAGCCAATATTTACTGTTGGCATGCAAGAAACTGGGGCATTGATGGGGGAAGGACGGGTTGTCTTCACCGTCTGAACACTATTTCCTTTAAAATGTATAGTACCACCCTTTATAAACTCATGACTCATTACAAATAACATGAACGATCGCTCAGTCGACAGCGACCCACCTTTAAAGACCCTTCCGAATGTGGATGTTTCTCTGCTGGCAGAGTGGTTGACACTTCAGGGGTCCAAATTGGAATTCATAAAGCAGGAGCTGGAAGTAGCTCCTTGGTGTCAGGATTTTTCTCTGACCAGAAGTTACTCATCGTGAACCAGGAGCTGCCTAACTTCTAAAGGAGATACAACTAGAACTTTGTATACAGTACATTTGACAAATCATGTTTACATGTCTTCTAGAGGTTTCAGAATGCACCTTTTCTGCAAATTCCCAGACACAGAGTAAATATTCAGATAGGTTTATTTGTGTGGCACCAGTTCTTGGGGTGCCAATGTTGGTGTCAAGCTAACCAGGCTCTTCTAGAAGCTTAATAGCTGCTATCAATTTTGAACCCTAACACTTCCCCTTTCTATGTATTTCTCCTCGTTTAGCAGCATTTACCAGCTGGGGGGATGGGGATGGAGTGTTGGCAGGTGATGCAGTGAAATCGGGGGCTACTTCAGATACTGGGTTAATACCTGACACACGTCTCTAAACCACCTCACACCAAACATGGGAGAGGTTTTAAATCTGGCCAGTGAGTGGCGAGGTAGGAACTCATTTTCCGCAACTAATTGGGCATAATACATTTGAAAAGACACTCACTACAGCACTGGGGGGGGGGGGTTCCTTTCTAAGGAGCTCGGTGAATTTGGCGCCTGTGCCTGAAATCCATGGGTAACCAAAACATTTTAGGACACAATTCCAGCCGAATGGCTCAGACTTTTATCATTCCACAATCGGATTAGTCACAGGCTTTCGAAGTGATCATAAAAGGCTCAGCCTTATACCTTTCCAAATAAATACAAAAACCCAAGTACCATGGAATTGGTTGAAACAACAAGAGACTGTCCAACCTGTGGTGCTGCACACAGCTCAGAGAGGCACATCTTCACCTCACTGATGAGGCCCAACAAGGCTGAAACACTTGTATGGGGTTGCTGGTGGTACTCTTGTTCAGAGAGGAATTGCCATAGCATTTCGGTGCTGGACGGCCCATGTGGGCGGGACAAAGACTGATATGCAAATGGATATTTCCCATCTGTGAAAGGTACAGTGAACAAAAAGTGTGTGCTGCAAACTCTCATCTCAGAACAGTTTATCATGCCATGTTCTTTCTGGAGAGGAGTGCCTGCTACCTTTTTTGACACACAGTCAAATGGAACTGCTAGATAGGATGTGCATGCCTTTTTGGGGTACGAGGGATCCGATTAGCAGTGAATTTTGATTATTTTCTTTAAGGCAAGCATTTCTATTACACTAGAATCTGAAACGAGATAGATGGTGGGTGCTCAGAAATCCTGCTTATGGAAAATTCGATCTCTGCTGCTCTTTAAAATTAACTTGTAAAAAGCATTTTCCTGTCTAGAAAATATGTAGATTTAACCATGGTCGTTTGAAACATGGCAGTTTGTTTAGTTTTATTCTATCACTTGCATTTTGTTTGATTGCTAGAACTGACTGTATTGCCCTCATGCTCCACCAGCTGCCACACATTTAATTAGATTTACAAAATATGTGCTTTCAGAAATTGTAAATTGCATTGCTTAACAGTGCTCAAATCCGCAAGACGTAATTTTAGTACTGGAATAAAATGAACAGGTTAGAGTGTACTGTGAGGGTGTAGGAGGAAGAGACGGACACAAGGGCGGCATGATGATTGGCAAAGACTTTTATTAATAACAAAAATAAGGGAGGTTGGAGGTTTCCCAGCCTCAACAAAACTAGCTAATGAAACTGTCCGAATGTCCAAACTAATGTTCGCCGTTCTGTGTCCAAATCCTAATCTTTCCCTCACATGCCAAACTCAATAAAAGGTGAAAAAGGGAAATGTCTCTGACTGCCGACCTGCGGGCTGATCTCTTGGTTCCAAACAAAATTTCTAAAAAAGGTGTATAAAAGCAAGCAGAGGTTCTACAGGACTCAAGGGGTCTATTCCATTTCACCTGAGTCTTTCCACTTTATCCAAGATTGCCTCTGTCTCTCTAATTTTGCAGATCGGCCTTTTACCTGTACTTAGCAGGCCTGGCTCCCAGGCCCTGCAACAAGGGAAAATGGCCTGGATACATTTCCCAAGCTGTTTGAGGGTCCCAGATCCTTGGTGGGCAGAGCAGACCCCCAGGTACTGCAGTTATAAAGAACAGTCTGGGTTTCTCTCCCAAGCTGTGTTCAGGGCCTCTGACCCTTTTATTAGTTCCCTCTTCTTGGTCCACTCTCTAACGAAGTAGGGTACTTCTCGTTCTCACAGTTCTCTCTCTCTGACTTAAATTTTATCCAGATCCTTAGTTTACTCTCCTGCCAAGGTCTACGAGTGTCGCTTGTACATGTACAAATTGTGTCCCTCTTTATTACTATTTGGGATACTTTTTGCCAGCGTGGGTCGCAGACTACATTCACTTTGATATTCACAATGTTCCCTTTGTCTAATCTCTCTTCATTCCACAGCCTTGGTTTACTCTCTTGCCAAGATCTGCGATTGGCACGTGTATCTGCAAAGTTTGGATTCTCCTTTGTTACTGGTCGGGGTATGCCTTCCTTGTATGGGTCCCTGACCCCCTTAACTTCTCAAGTGCTCTCTGGGTCTCCCCAACCCTGGGACTAGCCACCGTTGTACCTTTGGCCGTCACCACCTGTTGTTCACGGGTCTCCAGGGAGCTTCAACGGCTTCTCTGGGTCTCCGGGACCTTCTCTGGTTTTCCGTGCTTCTCTGCAGTTCGGCAGTGATTTTCTTGCGCTCCAGTTGCCTCGGTCACTGGTGAGTACGTTTGCCCTTTTCCGGTCTGCCTTCTGCATCACTGGCCTTCTGCGAGTGTCTCTCTCCCTCGGACACAGTCTGCCTCTCTGCTTTGCTGTCCTGCGTGTACCTGGGCACTTTCCTGGCAACTGCCGAGCCGAAAAGGAAGACGCCGTCCTTCTCTTCCCTTGCTGCCTTTGAATGACAGCTGACCTCTAGGGTTATTCCAAAGACTAGAACGCGTGCCTTCATTCTCATCAGTGATCTTCATTACTCGGGGCCTCTTCCTTGTCCCAGTAGTTCTTGGCTGAGATATATTGCATTAACACATATGAACATTGGATAATGTGGAATTGAAGGGGTTTTGAGAAAGGTCAATGGGATACCGTGTTCTCCCGAGATCATCACTACTCTCAATGAGGTCCTCCATCCTCATGAGATCTTCCCGCCAAGTATCGCTCCCAGGGCGATTATCGGGTAGCAGTCTCGCCTCTGTGGCCTCATGGAAAGGGGCTGCCCCATCTGAAGCAGTGAAGATATCTCAGGATTCATCACAGTACAGAGGACAACCTATTTCTGTCAGTGTTTTTATTTAAAATGCCAGAGTTGCAATACCTTTTCGCTATTGCAACTGAGAAGAACAAGAGAGCAACACATTTGTATGTGTTTGATTTTCCCTGTACCACCTTGTCCAACAACACATTGGAGCTCTGTATGCAAAGTCCCACACAAACCATACCTCTATGCACTCATTTTTGGAGGAAACATACAAGACAAGCCAAAACATCTAAGACCTAAACTTCCTGCTCCGAGTCCTATAATATTACAGTGCTGTGCGCAGTGTAGTGCTGCCACCTAGAGACTTCCAGAGACAGTGCATCACATTTACCACAAACAAAAGATTTCCTGAAGACGCTCACCCACCGAGTCGAGCAGCCTAAAAATAGTACAAACCCCTTGAAAAAAGTACCCTGCCCATTCAAGCGGGTGAGGGGATTTTGCAAGGTCAGTAATCCTTCCGCATTGTTGATGGGATTGGCAGAGGCCCAATGGATTAGCTTTGCCATCTGGAGAAAACAAGCCTATATGAGTAAATCCATCAAAGAAACCCATTAAACATCCTATAACAGTGAGCAACACCAGTTGTGCATGGCTCACCCAAATACAGAAAGATAACAGAAATTAAATTCTAAATTGGGGGACTCCGACTGATACAATCTCACCCAAAGTCACATGGTAGGAGCTCGTTTTTCAAAACTCCCAAGCTTCTGAAAGCTAGAATGCACTTAAAGTGTCACCTCTTGGTATCTACTAGGTACAAAGAGGCCTCAGAGCGGTTTACATTATTCATGTAAGCATGAAGTATCCTTCAAGAAAATTAAACTCATAATATGGCAGGCTCCAGAAATACATTTAAACTGTTTTTCTGTATTACTCCACAACCATATGACTTCTAATCAAAAGTCTTCAGCAAGGGGGTGCTGTTGCGCACGCAGCTGGATGCAGCCTCGTGTGCGAGCTCCGTTGGCAAGTCTGGGGCGTAATACTTGCAGAATACGTCCCGGTTTCTGGTCAAACTGCACAAGAAGGCGTATGAGGGTCCCATGCACACTCATCTTAAAAATTATAAAGATTGGTCCGGCAAAACCGAATATATGACGAACCTCTAACGCAGGCCCGCAACAGCCTGCTGAGCGAAAAGCACCGCACCCATGCAGACCCCTCCTACTGGGAAGATACGTAAGTCACCTGGGCAGAGTTCGGGATATCTAGAGCTGAGCCCTATACCCAGCACCTGGATGGCCTACTCGCCCCGACCTGGGCGCGGCGACATCTTCAGCAACTGAGTTTGGGCGGCAGAGGGAGGGAGGTTCACCTGGCCTCCCGCATGGTGGAACGAACTATCGCGGATTACAGCTGAGCCGCAGAGCACTTGAGAGGCCCGCTGGGCTCCCCCGGTGGTTTGACCAACGCTGAATGTGACAGGGCAGACCGATCCAGGATCGGAGGAAGTCAAAAACACAAGGCAACTGGGGGCAAGCTACTTCCACCGGTTTCCCCTTCATAGAAGCACAGCCCTTGCAGTGCCGACGGATGCAGAGGAACCGGTAAGCCGGGACGGTGGGGAGAGGCGCCCCACGTCCCCGTGTGAGGATGTAAGGGCAACGGCATCAATCTCTGTCCCTGGGGTAACTGGACAAAGGGCACCCCCAACCTCAAACCCAGGGCACAAGCCCAGACCCAGCATTAGTTGAGCTGGGGCGCCAGCGGTAATCCACGCACAGAGTACCCAGCACGGGTGCAGACTGAAATATATAGGGACACAACAGCGGACCGGGGGCATCACTGGGCATATGGCAAGCCCTTGTGTTGAGCAGGAGCATAATACGATTTGTCGTAGGCTCAGCGGATAGCACCAATTCTACCCCACCCCCTCACCAACAGACACAAACATATCTCCACTGTGAGACCACTACAAGACTTATGATCCTGGTACATAGATCGCTACCATTTACCCATTATGTGACAGAGAGTGACCCGGGTGGCAGATATGTGGTTGTGCATGGCAAATTGGGCAGCGCCTAAGTACTACTGATCAATATATATTGCGCCAATATCAATGACCCTGAGTATTATGCAGAGGTCTTTCAGAAATGTGCTAAATATCTGACCGCCCAAGTCATATGTGGAGGGCACTTTAATACCATATTAGATGTAGATCTAGACAGAACATCAACCACCCCAGACCCTTAACTGGAGCTGCACGCACAATGCATAAACATATTACAGATCTGGGTCAAAGGGACGTCTGGAGTTCACTACATGGGTCACAAAGGACTTACACTTTTTATTCATCGGTCCACGATATGCACTTCAAGGTAGACCTGTGGCTGGTATCGCAGAGGGCTTTAGGCTGGACGACAGACTAAAATATTGCCCAAGACACTATCAGATCATTCACTGGTGTCACTGTTGATTGATATCCCTCAGGGTGCCCCACAGAAGACACCATGACGGTTCAAGTCTGCCGCGTTGACAGACTCAGTATATAGAACTAGGCTATCACAACACGTCCCTGAGTTTTTCGAGAACAATGGGGGGTCTGTCACCAGACAGGCAGTTCTATGGCAAGCATTCAAGGCCTACATCAGGGGAATCGCCATATCCACAGAGCTGGGAGTACTGGGAGATATACGAAGGGAATAGCTTGCCCTCAGTCCCAAAACGCGACAACCCCGATAGCGCAGATTAACGCTGATATTAAAACGCAACTGGATGAATTCCGGATAGCAGCAGACAGGCAACTGTGCTGTTTCGATAGGCCAGCTGCTGCACGAAGATACGGGGAACAAGAAAGGCTGGGTAAGCTACTGGCACATATGGTACTCGGGGAGAAGGGGAGCACGAATATTCCGTGCATAGCCAGGAGTGACGGGGTGGTGGTCACGAAACAAGAGGAAATCAGCAAGGTGTTCTACGACTTTTATGCTAAATTATATTCCCCCAAAGTGCAGCCACAGACAGCAAAATTGATAGTTATTTAGCTATGATACCCACTGCCCTCCTGTCTGGGGAAACTCTAGATACTCTAGATACACCTTTGACATTGCACGAGATAAAGGAAGCTTTAAAGACCCTCCCGGGTGGGAAAGCTCCTGGCTCGAATGGGCTGGGCGCAGTATTTTATAGGGAGTTTATAGATGTATTAGCTCCCAGTCTCCACTCAGTGTGGACTGAAGAGCTGGAAACCGGCAGGTTGCCCTGACAACGTGCGAGGCGGTCATAACCCTGCTACTGAAACCGGGGAAAACGCCGGAGGACTGTGGTTCATATCACCCATTGTCCCTCAAATACTGACACAAAGATATTTGCAAATATACTGGCTACCAGACTGAACCCTCTAATGCCGTACATGGTGTACAAGGACCAAGCGGGATTCGTGTAAGGCAGATCCACGGGGTCTAACATACGGAGGTGCTATAACATATTAACAAAGATCACGAAAAACTCCAAGGGGGCTGCAATTGCCCTAGATAAGCAAAAAGCTTTTCACACTGTGTACTGGCCCTTTTTAGTTAGAGACCTAAGCAACTACGGGTTTGGTCCGAACTTCATCAAATGGGCCCATATACTCTACACACAACCATATGCGAGGGAGTGTGTTAATGGGATACTATTGCCCATTCTAAAATTAGCAGGGGATATGAGACAAGGCTGCCCGCTGTCCCCACTGCTATTCGAATTAGTGATAGAGCCACTGGCTGACCTTCTGAGGGCACGGCACAGCTGAGTGGGGATAACAATAGCGTGGAGAGTAGAGCTGACAACTCTATACGCGGATGAGATCATGCTGTGTGTGAGGGAGCCTGAGAGACACCTGCAAAAAGTATTAAGAGCTGTACGAGAATTTGGGGATTATTCGGGTCTCCGATTTAACACTACTAAATCGAGATATTCCCACTGACAGATGCGACCGAAGAACCCGCAGAACTGCAGAGACTCAAATGGGCACCACAATGGGTGAAATACCTGGGTGTAGAAATAGCACGCACAGCACAACTAGCACACCCCCTCAACTACGGTGAACTTGTGGATGTACTTTGCGCTAAACTTGTCCACTGTAATCACCTCCCGATCTCACTTATGGGCCGACGAGCATTAATTAAAATGACTATGCTCCCTAAACTGTTTTACCTGTTTAGCACAGTACCCGTGTGGCCAGGGAGATCCCTCCTTCCAAGGATACAAGGAGCATGCTCAATGTTTATATGAAAGGGGTAGGTACGAGCGAGATGGAAATGACTAACAATGCCATATGAGCAAGGGGAACTGGCGGCCCCTGACTTCGAACTGTACTTTCTATCCGCACAGGCTTACTGCGTGGTCTACTGGGCGGAGGGGGGGCCCTGTGTGTCCCATGCGGCACTCGAAACACAAGGGAGAGACCCAGCGTGTCCCCTACATAAGCTAGCTGAAGGGAAGACAAAGAGCGATAATAAAATGGACCCTGCCCTGGTCACGTACTGGGCATGGGCCAGGTTAATTGGCCACCCCAGAAATACTGGTATGTATAATCCAGGAATGCCTATATGGGGCGCATCATACCTGCCCCCAACACAAGATGCAAATCTAGTCACGCACTGGCGGGACAGGGGCATACGTCACTTCAGAGACTTATTCTGAGAGAACCAATTCATTAGCTGGGATGATATAAAGGCAATTATAGGTGTGTAATTACTCTGTGCAAGTTAAATAAACGTTTAATTTTGAAAGTGTTCAGCAACCGTGAGATTCTCCTCTATAGAATCAGCCGAAACACGATATCTGTAGATTAAAAACAATTAATAATTGATATTCAGATGTACATATTTCATTGATGTGCCATGTTGCCTCAATGTGATATGGAAGAAATATGATTTTGAGTTTAAACTTGTCCTGCATGTACAGTCCCCACCAGTCATGTGCACAAATTCGGTCAACCTATGAATTTGAAGGGGTGTATTCTATGGGAGTGTTTGACTGCAAGTTAATGGAAAGACATGGCCAGTCAAAATGTCATCGATAGGATTGGTTTTCTATATCTATATGAAGACAATGTAAACCCCAAGGGTGAGGGGACCAACTATTATCAACTTTTGGTGCCAAAGCTGTTTCGTAAGGCAGTGTCGTAATTGACACACTACAATTTGACAGCAGGTCTCCTGGGCTTGGAGAAGATACAGAAGACACTCATTCGAATTGACTGGTCTGGGATGATGCTGAAGTCGAGCCATTCTGCGCTAGGTGTCCAAACTTCCAGAAGACATTCCCAGATGAGGTACCCAGAGCTCCACTGCAGCCATTACCGATCATAGAAGTCCCCTTCTTCAGGATCTATGTGGACATAGTCTGCCCCTTCACACCCTCAAAATCAGGAAATCATTACATCTTTGCAATCTTAGACTACGCAACCCAATATCTTGAAGCTTGCCTATTGAGGAGTGACCCCAATAAAACCATCCTCAATGTCCTCATACCAAGGGGAAACAAGCATTGCCATTCCAACAGTTTAGGCTAATATGTAGGCATGGGAAAGGCACTTGCCAGACACAGCCATAGTGGTATTAACTGACCATAGATGGTAGAAGGTGCAAGTACCTGGGCATCCAATTACAGTGCCTGGCAAATGCCTAATACACAAGCCAAAACTGCTGGCTTTGCCAATGCTTGTTTTTAACAGGACTTCAGTGAAGGACACGCAGAGTGCTTATAAATCAAGTGGCTGAAGGCAGACCTGGATGACATTTTTATTACACCAATAGCTGGTTTACATCTCAAATTAAGTCATTAACTCTCAGAAGACTGATTTGAAAAAACACTGGCATGCGTTTCAAGTGCAAAGTTTGATGGTAAGGCTTGAGTAAAAGCGAGCTCAAAGAGTTCCAATGAGGTGGTGTTTTGGGCGGGAACTGGGTGGGAATGGCCAAAGGGATTAGCATGCACAGTTATTTGGTGGGCACATAACCAAGCAAAACCTACAAGCTGTGTGTCCCTCCTCATATGCCATTTCTCTCCATCTTTACTCGAAAGCAATCGGTTGGAGGGAGGAAAAGAATTACCAGCAAATTATCGTCCCATCTCCCTTTTGGATAGTGCTGGCAAACCTTTTGGGAAATTAATTCCAATTCACCTGCAGGAATGGGTTGAGCGTGAAAATAATATTAGCAATCTTCAGGCTGGTTTTAGGGCTAATCTGGGCACTATTGATCAATGTTTTATACTAATATTCAGAAGAATACAATGTTAAAGAAAATGTATTTATATGTGGTCTTCTGGCCCTAAAAACTGCCTTCTGATTCTGTCTCTAGAGAAATCCTGTGGCAGATCATGTCAGCTCGCAACGCTCCCCTGTGGAATTGGTTTCCATAATATGATCTTCATACACTACCAATAAAGCTAGAATTAGTTTTGGGCCTGGTGGCGAGCGGACCAAAGCCTTTCATGTGAATATTGGCATTAGACAGGGCTGTGTCCGTGCCCCTCTTATTTAATATCTATATCCAAGAGATTATAGATGCATCATCAGATGGGTGTCAGGCCTGCCTGAGGATGGCTGCAGACAAATATACAAAGGAGTGTGGGAAACCCTCTACTGAGAAAGAACATGGGTCAAATACCCTGTTCTATGGATTTTCTTCCATTCAGAAGGGTCTACAAACAGGTACGCGGAGGACAGCAAATCAGAGAGGCAGACAAATACCCTGCTTTATTTTATGCTGATGATGACTACGTATTAGCAACCACTACGCATAGGTTAAGAAAGGCGATGTTTATATGTCCCGCGAAAAATGTAACCATCTTGGTCTAAATTTGAATCTGGCAAAGTGTAAGGTAATGGTTTTTAAACCTCCTTTGCAAAATTTAAATCACTGATGCTAAGTGTATGCAATAGGACCATTGAGCAGGTTTCCTACTTTGACTATCTTGCAGTGCGTTTCCATGAATCTGGAAGGTGGGGCATATGTAGCCAAATCTAGCATCATGTTTGAGAAATGTAGTGGTGGTATTCTTTCTTTTATTTGTCAGCATGGCAGTGGCGCTATTTCACCTGCCCTGGATCTGCTTTATAAACAAGCACTGCCAGCCTCGCTATATGGTTCAGAACTATGGGGCTGTGCCAACATACTTTTTTAAAGAAACTGTTGCTTCTTCCCACAAGTACGCCAACTGCCCTGCTCTATTTGGAGCTTGATTGTGTCCCGGTAGAGGTTCAATTATCCGCTAAACCAGTTCTCTGTTGGATCAGAACTTGGTCTACTGAAGATTTGGAAAAACACTGATGCCCTAGCCCATATTATGAGCCTAGATGGAGGGAGGGGTTTAAGTTGGTTTTCACAAGTAAAGTCAATTCTCTCCTACTTGGATAGGTCTGATCTATGGAATAATCTGCAAGTTGTTTTGGTACAGGGAAAACATTTTTAAAATCAACTTGTTAATGCTGCCAAACTGAAGCTGGGCCCAGACTATTTAGAATTCAAGATGGAGCCTGGCTTGAAAGATTGCTTGGACATGTCTTTTTACTTGCGATTTAGACTTGCCCCTTTACCCGTAGCCTTGTTTACGTATTCATAGAGGAATTCTGAGTCTGCCACATGTCCTCTAAGTAAGCTTACAAACAAAACATTGCTGCACTTTTTGTTAATCTGTGGGGAAACTATCTGGTTGAGACGCTTGTATCTGAGACCAATTTTACAGATTGGCAGTATTCGACATGTGTGGCCTGCTTTGATGTTTTTAAACCAGTGTTTGAGTCCAAATGTGACCTGTGCAACTGCCCGCTACATTCATAGGGCGTGGATACAGTGTAATAGTGCCTTTAAAAAAAAAACAATTTCTTTTAAAAGAGTCCAATAGCCCTGTAGTCACCGACTAATAGGTCATGACTGTAATGTTATCCGTTATTATTGTTCTAATCCAAAATTATACCTAGTAGCACTGAGAGTTTATGAATGTATACTGTGCTCTTGTTTTATGAAGAAAATATATCTTAGTCATATTGTCTGTAACTTTCTATGTGCTTGAAAGTCAAAACCGAATATAGGCTGTCTGACTTAATGGAAAATGGTTGGCTTTCAGGTGTTGCATTAGACAGCTACTAGCCCAAACTAAACATTCAAGTTGCAAGCTGCTAGCCAGCTATAAAATGTCACTTGCCACCTGAATTCTATACATACATTAGCTCACCATGTTTTACTCACCATGGGTAAATTATCACTAACCAATGGCTACTAGCGAGTGCAAATATTGCGTCCTGGTTATGGTTGGAATTGGCATTGCATGCCAGAAAGAACAACAATACAGGCATTTGGTCTACCTTTAGAGGGGCAACAAAAAGAAATGTACCCATCAACGGTGCCCCGGAACAGAGATGGCGTGCTCATATTAAGAACACGTTGGGAGCCACTTTACCCTGTGACGAATATCATCAACAGAAGGAAGCAAAGTGGTCAGTTTTACTGGATACCTTAGAAGAGTATGCCACCAGCAATGGCATTCGAATTAACAGAGAAAACTAATATTGTGGCATTTAAGGGCAAAACTAGGAGTAGCAAACAGAGTATGCAATGGAAAATAGATGAGAAAGAAATAGAACGGGTCGAATGCTATACAGGAAATGGCGTTAACCCGATTTATCATTTGATGAGATCTTATGTAGATATTACGAAGATTTTAAAAATATTGACTGAATAATATATGTTGAATAATTAGGAGGTGATTTGCTTCTCTATTAAGATAATCATATTGTTTGTGAAACGCTGCTTATTTATGTGATATGTTATAAATTGTGTGTTTTGAATGAAGCCTTTGGTGGCTATATGTATAAATAAAAAAATGTACTTTGTATTGTGGTTCTTGTAGTTTTCCATTCAAGAATACAAAAAGTAAGTTACGCCGATACTCTCTGTGTTAAACATATTTCTCTATGGAGTTATACATTTTTCAAGTTGGCCTATTAGGTTTGTTTGTAATTTTCAAGTCATCTCTATCATACAGAGCATTCTTGAAAACTAAACACCTATTTCTACCAATTAGAGCTGCAAAGATATGTGGTTAAACGCCTATGTTGCAAACTGTTTTCAAATCCTGGCTTTGCAAATTAACTGTAGTGTGTGATCCTGTGCAAACCATTTAATTTTACTCGTGTTGTTTACCAAAATTAGAAGTCCCCCCACAAGCTCTACAGTTGACATGTGTACACTATACAAAAAAATACTCTCTCGTTCATGGCAATGCTTTATGTATATGTAAATAACAACGCAACTTGACATACTACACAAAGTTATTTTTGTCACCAAGCTTTAACTTTTTTTTCAGCATCAAAGAGTAGGATGCCATTTTCTGTTATATCACTTGTAGCGATGTAAATACACATGCAAGTTAAAGGAGCCTTTTTGTCTTTTGATGCACACAGCCACACACATCATAAACCTGGCGTTGCTTTTAATGGCAAGGAAAGTACACGTTTGTATGGAAGGGCAGTTGTTAGCATGCACATGTTTACATAGTTCCTATATATACACCATGCACATACATTAAAGATGACTATCCTACGTTGTGCACATTTGGTCTGGCTGTAAAATACGACATTAGCATGGTTAACCATATTGGGTGCTTTTATCAACTTAAAGAAAGTGTTAACATGACCCATCACTGCAGCAGCACATACCCGTGCACCACCATTGTTTATATGCACAAACAATTCAGGCTTTCCGTTTCTTGCACATGTCAGGCTGAGGTACATGTGCACACCCAGCCTTTCACATGCACGATAACATATCACACACACACAAACTATGGTCTTTCACATGTGCACCCTCTGCCTTTCACATTCATGCACTACACATCCTTTTAGAAGCGCACACGACATCCAAGAACACTGCAGTCTTATGGGAAAATAGGGCTCAGAAAAGAGAGGTGAATTAAAAGAAAATTGATTTAAGATGCAGAAAAGTTTTCTCTAAAATAATTTCACATTTAGTGTGACATGATTTATAAAATGAAAAGCAATTAATCACTATTACATTGTGAATTGCGATGGGATACCGTATTTCGACAGTTGGCTTGCTGGACCTTGTAGGTAAACTGAGACACCACTTTGTTTACGATTTATGGTCTGTACCACCTACCCAGTAGTTTTTTGGGTGGTGGAGAGTACGCCATCACTTTATCCCCCACTTGGAAAGTGCGTAACCGTTCATCCTTGTTTTAGGTTTTTTCTGCAGCGCCTGGGTTTCTTGTTGGGGTTTCTAAACAGTCTTCATACCTCAAGGTCCAGCAAGCCAACTGTCGAAAACCCTCACAAATATATCAAGTGAAGAAATTGAAGGCCTGGAAGGAAAACCGCCGTCAAATCCTCCTGCTGTGTCTCAATAACACCTAGAAGACTCCCCTACCAATCTAAGGGCCTGGAGTTGCTTTGCCCATTGGACTCTCCACCTCCATCAACCAGGAACTTGCCAGATGATAGGGAGATACCCGCCTGGGTATCCTAAAAAGCCTAGGAAAGTAAAGGAAGCAGTACACAAAATCCAGACATCTGGGAGAGCGACCCGTCTAAAATCATACCAACTATCCAACGCAAGAAAACAAATAATCAAAGAGAAACTAAAGAAGATGCGCGACCTCAAGGTAATCTAGGGATTGCACAGTGATTGGTAATCACCAACAATACATGGAGAGAATTATTGATTTCAGACGGCTCAATGAGATCTCACAATTCAATGTCTATCCAATGTAGCGGATAGATGAACTGGTGGAAATCCTAGGGGCGGCAAGGTTCATCTCTTCCCTAGATCCAACTAAGGGCTATTCGGAGGTGCTTCTGGAAAAAGAAGCAAGCAAGACAGCAATTGACTCCAGAGGGCCCATTTTTATTCACAGTATTGCTGTTTGGGCTTCGGAGAGCTCCAGGCATGTTTCAGAGACTTATGGGGCGAGTCCGAGCTCCATGCCTGTTCTTTGCTAGAGCCCAGCTCAATGATAATCTTATACAGCAACACTTGGGATGACGATCTCAAGCACCCAACAGCTGTCTGTGACCAGCCATGTAAGGTTCACCTCACCACCAATCCGGCCAAATGTCATATGGTCCAATCCAGTATCAAATACCTGGGATTTCAAGTTGGAAACAGTCATGTTCTTCCCCTGCAAGTCAAGATAGAGAGAGACAGTACAAAAACACCAAGGCCAGTCAGCAAAAAGGATGTCAGGGACTTCCTCGAACTGGTTTGCTACTATCAGAGGTAGATGCTGAATTTCTCTGAAAAAGCTGAACCCCTTAAAGGACAAACTTATTAAGAGTCACCCCAACATAATCAGGTGGGATAACAGAGCCCCAAAAGCCTTGAGGAACGCACTCTGCAAAAGTCTGGTGCGATCATGCCTGACTTTACCAAGGAGTTTATCCTACAAAGAGACGTCTAGAGGTTGTATTATAACAATTATAGGAGGGAGTAATAAGCACTGTCCTCATGTGAGGAACTACCCTGTGGAGGAGCTGGTATGCCTAGATATCAAGTGGACCGCACCTGACAGTACAACAATTTAAACTTGTCACAGATCATGATCATCTAGTTTGGACAGCCAGAAACAAAGATACCAACTCCTAAACCCAGAGATGGTTCTTGGCTCTAGATCCATAACTCTTTAGCGTAGAGCACATGTCAGGTACAAAAAATATCGATTTCCTATCATTCTATCCTTAGGAGGCTAGTGGACTGGGAGGAAAAGGAGGATTTGTGAGTCCCGTCATGGTGCTGCACAGCAGTGGACTTTTTTGAGAACCCTTACTCTGGAATTTGCTGCACAGCAGAACACCAACAAGAACAGGGACAGGGCTTAATTGATTATTTTTTTAAACAATTCCTCTTGTAACGCCTCCCAGGCAGGGGAAGAGAGAATCAGATTGGTTAGCTGCAGTAGCCCAATGGGAACAGCAAGATGGGAATACGAAGGGCGACAGGAAACAGGAAGATGCAAGTTATTCTGGTGAATGTGAGAGTAGGAGAAAGGAGCGGCAGTCTGGAGTATGGGGGTGCTTAGGAAAAAAAGGTAAAGTGCTGGTTGCTGAGAGCACGTAGTGCTATGTGGTGAACGTGCATGCAATGTGAGAGAGTGTTAGAAGGAGTGACTGGAAGGTGATTGAGAAAGGGCTACGAGATTACCTGAGAAAAAGGTGGGGGGAGTAGTAAGAGTGACTTAAGCAGTAGTAGTTGTGTATGAGGGAGTCAGTGGTAAATGTGAAGGAGGGAATAGTAGTGTGGAGAGAGAATAGGTGGAGATAACTTTGGAGGGTGAAGGCAGGTGGTAGAAGGGGAGAAAAGTCCTCCGAGGTAAAGAGAACAAGGAACAAGCGAGAGGAGTTGGAGGTTAGAGAGAAGCCATGAAAGGAGAGTAAAGAGGCATAGGGAGAGTAACATCAGGGCATGAGAGGAAGAGGTCTAAGTGGGGATTCATTGTCTTTGAGGCACATCCTTACACATCCTAATAAGCAGAACGTAACGTAGGTCTACATAGTATGTAGATTAGATTGACAAGGGATAGCCTATAGGCCCTCCCTGCCAGCCAGGTAGTATTGATAGTAGGGCAAATAAGCACTATCTACTAAACAGGGAAGTATGGATGCCTAGAATAGAATGGGGACTGCTTTCTGAAAACGGGGGGGGGGCCGAAGAGGGGCCATTAGAGGCCTACCAAAGATTTCAATAAATACCCTTGAACCATCTCTGGGAGTTGATGTGTTATTTAGGCTATCTGGGACAGCTGATAATTCCCTCAAGTCATTTAGGGGTCTAAGGATAACCAGGAAACAATTGGAAGCCCACTTAGCAGACAAAAACCACCCAGGCCCTGCTAAAAACCAGGCAGTATTACAAAATCTGAGTAAACAAGACAAAATCGTCTACTAGCATGTAAACCTAAGGAAGCTACATTTCAGAGGTAAAAGATGGCCCTTAAAGATGATGAGGGAGTTGCTAGATAAAGGAAGAAGAAATAAAATGGGGCTACCAACCAATTTTTATACCGAGTTGATGACAGGGTAATCCCTGGACCAAACCCTCCACAATGAATATTTAAGCAAAATAACCCTGCCCTAACTAAAGGCCCAAGAACGGCTTAAAATCAGGTGACCTACTAAAACAGAAGAAATAGGTGTGGCCATCTCAGGCCCCCAGAACAATAAAGCAATTGGGGCGAGGCCCACCCCCTCTGCCCTCCCCTTTTCTTCATAGCAGTTAAACATCAATTCTTAAAGACCCAGTCCCAGATTTTTAACTCTCAAAGGTTGGCTCCTACTACAGCTGATAACATCACCTGCTTACTCCTAAAACCAGGTGAAAGAGGCTACCGAATGCGATCCTACTGCCCTATTACTTTGATTAACACGGATGCCCAAATATACTCCAACGTGTTAGCTGTACGATTGGCAGGGGTCCTCCCCTAGCTGGAACATTTCAACCAGGCAGGGTTTTTATCCAGAACCATAGCTCTCATGACAATATTCGGAGAGTCAATAACATTCTTGAATTTGGGAGAAGGAAATGTGTCCCCTTGGAACCATTCGCTTTAGACGCTGTGACGTACAAGAAGTCAGACTCGAGGACTTCATTTCAAGGGTGTTTATTTAAATTAAATTAAAACATGCCTATCTGCCCCTATTGCCAAGAGGGATTTTCATGCCTATAAACTAAATGAAAAGTGCCTGGTGTATGTCAAAACAAAAATGAGTTCTCAGTCCAAAAACCTATTTGCTATCTGGCCCTACCACTTCAGGAAAAAAACAACATAAAAAATAAGCAAGAACTATAGCCTCTTAGCTCAGGCTTCGTCCGGCCAATGTTAGTTGGATCTCGTGGTATAGGTCAGAGTTGAAAACAATGTTCTTCACAATTCACCAAAATAAATGTTTTCAGCTCTCTCTTTAGGCTCCTTAAGAAATGTAGTAAATCCTTATACAAATTAAATGTGTCTAGTTCTTTGAGTGGAGGGATGATTCCCTTGGTCCTTCTCCACCAACATGGTAATTTCCTTGCCACTAGTTTTATGTCTTGTACAGACTGATTGAACCCAATCAGGCTTAGCTCTAGGAGCCCGCCACAGGCTTAGCCCAGGAAATGGCTACACAAAACAACTCTGAGGATGCAGCTGTATCAGGGTATACAAAAAGGTGGTGTGTTGGTACTCATTTATCTACCCCGGAAGGATGAAAGGCTGAGTTGGTCTTGCCGAGATGAGAACCTGTGTATCACACACATATCGCAGCATTGAGCGCTCAACCTGCTGAACTATTTTACCAGCTTTTATGGAATAAAGTATAAGAAAGATGAAGATTTTCTGAGTGTCACTTAAAGCTTAAAACAGTTATGAGGCTTTGGTAATAGTGTTGTATCCTTGACCCCATTCATAACCATTCAAAGATGGTAGCACATGAGCTTGCTTCTGGCTCGCCCGCACATGCTTCTGTGTCCACTTAGAGGCTGTCAGGCACCACCCCTTTGGCTGCATGGCCAAAGGACAAGCATTGGCTCATGACACATCATGCATCCAGAGGCAGATTTAGCCTGAAAGCCCAACTGGATATAAACAAGGAAAATAACACTATTTCTTGGAATAACAGGGATTTAAACATTTTACAGTAAAATAGAAATTTAACAAACTGTTCACTTAATAAAAGAAGATGACCCTGTTGGACTTGAAAATTATATTGTGAATCTTCACACACTTGCTTAAAGTGATTCTGGCCAGCTTTTCCATCAAAATGAATGAATGCCTACATAATTTAAGAGGGGGTGCTGAATCAACTCCATATTGCTTAAGTAGTGATCTGAAATGAGCAAAGTACCAAATGCCCTACACCATTTCAATGTAATGTTGCTTTTTAACTAAAAGTCAATTAATTGCCAAATGTGCAACAACTATTATGTTGTGGGAGGAGCGGCAGAAGTTACTCTCCTCCTGCCCCCAGTTTCTTGTTTTTCTAGTTGGGCAGAAGAGGACAATATGCAGCCGGAAGAAAGGCAGACAGGAGCGCATATTTTTTTTAAAACAATTTTTTTTAAATCGGATTGGGCGAGCACCCGGTGGGGCATGTAGCTGGCCCTTGCTTTGGGCAGGAACTGGCCCGAGAGGGGGGTCAGGCCAGAGCCCTAGGTGGGCCTATGGCCGGCCCGGGCCACGCCGGGCTCGCTCAGCTCTATGCTAGAGGAGTTCCAATATGGATAGCACCTGCAGTGCCTTTTTCGGGTCCTGTGTATAATCAACACGAATACCGCTAACCATGACGACACTACTTCCTTTGCTCTTTGTACACTACGCTCGCCCCTTATAGAGGTGTGAAGTACTCAGTCTGGAAACAGTATTTTCTGTTTTAAAGTAAATGTCCTTTATTCAGGTTACATAAAAAAGGTATCGGCTTGCTGTGGAACGTGATCTTTCAAGTTGTTCGTTGGAGGCCGGACTTGAGGTCTGGAATACGGGTGTCGGCTTTTTCACTTTCAGGAACGGCAACTTAATAGGCCCAGTGAAATACTCCCTGTTCTTCTCCCCAACGCTGCACTTCCCTCTTGCTATGAAGAGCCAAGAAAAAAGCAAAGAACAACCATTAGCGGACCTATAGCCAATCAGTGTGATTCACAGACACTGCGGAACATACGTTGTTCCAGCTGACTCGGACCCTCCCCATAGGTGTTCCCACCAGCGAGTAGCATAACACCATCCGAGCTCAGCCCCATTCCAGAGCGACACCCAATCCCAACAGTGGCAGGGACAGCTATATTGATGACATGGGGAAACGTACAGTGCACGTATCGACCCCCCATCTCACCAAACCGTAAGGATGAGGCGTTTCTCGGCATGGTCAGATGTGTCTTGTTGGCCATGGCCCATAGGGAACAGGGAAGCCGGGTCTTGCCATTGGGCGTCTAGTGGGTGGCCGGACAAGGGGTATAGCCGATGCAACCCCACAAGGGTTGTATTTGGATTTGGGGTGGCGATTTTAATTGTACACTTGACCCAGTGTTAGACAGGTCTGATTCAAAGAACCAGTAGCCGGCCTTGCAGGCTAAGGTGCTGGGCTCCCTTTTGCAGCCTTTTCAGTTAGTCGACATCTGGAGGGCCATACAAAGAGACACTCAGGGCTATTCGCATTACTCGGCCCCGCATGCGGTGCACACCCAAATTGATTATGTGTTTACAGGGTCAGAATTTATTGGGGAATTCACAGCAGCCGACTATAGGGCTCGTGTCCTCTCGGACCATGGCCCGCTCCTTCTTAATTGGTAGGGTGTGCTGCCCAGATCATCCATTCCTATGTGGTGGAGATTAAGAGCAGATGCCTTACAAGACAAGACTTACAGGAAATACAGGAGGTATCCGATAGCGAGTTACTTTGAAACCAATAGGGTGTATGCTGTCGGAGGTCTTCAAGATAGTGGTTATAGGGGAAGTAATATGCAAAATGAGGGTCCAGAAGGACCCAACGTGGAATCTTGCTAGAGTGGAAGAAATGCTACAAGCGGCAGAGGGTAGGAATATAGGTATTGAGCCGGTTGCCCATGGTCTGACTGAACTGCAGCAGCGGTGTATAGCAGACTGGGAGAGGCTAGGCAGGTTTAACTACGCCAAGTACACAAAGAAATTACACGAGAACCGCAGCAAACCGGGATGGCTGTTGGCATGGCTTTGCCTGAGTGAGACAGAGGGGTATGATCTGTGCCATCAACGATGAGTGCAGTGTTGTTTGGAGGGCACAGAGCGAGATTGACACCTTTCACATATATTATAGCTCCCTGTACTTTGAGGACACTTACATGGCCGCCTGAGACATTGGAGAGGCCTTTTCATTGATTAAACTGCCTTGACTGGACAGAGGTGGCGGACACTCTATACACCCTGATCTCTGTGGAGGAACTAAAGGTCACCATCAGGGAACTGCCATCAGGCAAAACGCCTGGAGCGGACTGACTGGCGGGCGAATTTTACAAGGTGGGTTTGCTTCCTCCGAGCCTGAGAGAGTTTATCATTATACCTATACTTAAGCCTAATAAACCCCAGCTAGATTGTGGCTCCTATAGGCCTTTGTCCATGGTGAATCAAGACAGTAAAATACTTTCGGCCCTTTTGGCAAACAGGTTGAGGGGTGTAATTGGCAGTCTAGTACACTCTGACCAAACATGCTATGTCCCAGGCAGAACCTGGAATGTGAGGCAACTACAACAAATAATTGATAGCACCACGTCCCTAGAGGATCACTATGCAGTGTCGTCGCTCGACGCCGTCAAAGCATTTGACTCTGTCCGATGGGATTTGCTGTATGCTACCCTGCAGCAGGAGCAGATTCCCGAGGTGGGTTAAGCTGGTCTACATCGCGCCTAGAGCTAGTGAGAAGACCCGCAGACACATTTCCGAGGGTTGGGAGCTTAAGAAGGGTAGCAGAAAGGGATGCCTGTTGTCTCCGATGCTCTTTATCCTCGCAATGGAGCCAATCGCAATGTGTTCCTTAGAGAGGAGTTAGTGGATGCCGACATTCATATCGATGGGGTGGTGAATGTGATCTTCATTTGTGTTACGCTCACCTGGTCTCTGCGGGGACGTTGGGGCACGGTTGCAGCCCTCCCTGGAACTGGCTCCCCTTTGTCAGGCTTCTTTCCCTGCTCCTGTGTTGTGGACTGCGCTGGTTGTTGGTCCTGCCCCTGCGAGAATACAAGAGGCCGTGAGAATTTCTGTGAAATGGCTGTGGTCTCCCTCGAACCTTTCTTCCCAGAATGTGGTGAGCATGCGCCTTCCCATATAGTTTCACCTGTTAAGTATGATGGCGAGCTCTCCTCCTGCTTCTCACTGCAGGAGTGCTTTTGATAGACTGAGTTTCTTCACTGGTCCATGTGCGTGGAAGCCCAGACCGACTGTGGCTGAACCACTTCAAAGGTAAGTATTCTTCGATAATGATTATTGCCCGTATCCTTTTGTAATTTATTTTTCCTTGATTATTGTCCATATCACTTGTAATGTCTTTCTTTCTCCCCCAATAGGTGATATGAGGCCCAGCGGTATTGCGGTGCAAGAAGCGACGCCAAATGAAGGAAAAGGGAGTTCACAGAGTCCCAATAGGTGGTAAGTTTGGTTCTTAGGTAAAGCGCGAGGATTGGTTTGAGCGCGACCTTAGCGTAATGTCTTTATAGTTTTTCTAACCTTATTTGTCCTTTTTTCTTGCAGGTATGGCCTGGTGAAGTCAGACTGGAATGCTGTTATCTGAAGATCTGCCGGAGGTTGAAGGATGCCTGGATCTGCGATGATGGTGGACGAAGATGGACTCCGAGTAAGTGTTGGGGCTGGGAGCCGGGATCAGGTAAGGATGCGCTCCGACTGCGGTTGCTGCTGGAATCAGGTAAGGATGTGCTCCGAATGCGGTTGATGTTGGAATCAAGAAAGGATGCGCTTTAGGCGGTGGTGAGCGTTACGCTGCTATAAGCAGTCTAACATGAAGCGCTTGCATGCGGGCGTGGCAGGCTTAAATAGCCTGGTCCCAGCCACGCCCATTTGTTCTAACTTGTGGCCCCACGCTGCCACTCCCAGAAGATGCTGCACGTGCAGCCCAATGTACTCCTATGGCCACGCCCGACCTGGAGGCATGTGGAGGCCCTGCAGGGGAGAAAATAGCACGTGCACCAGAATAAAAGTGTGCAGAGCCTGGCGCCTATGTAGTGGAGCTTGTGGTTCTTGCCCTGTGGCCATGGCAGTATGCTGATGGCATGCTGCTTTAAAAACATCAACCTGAAGAGAATCTACAGTACATGTTGGACGTCCTTGACCTGTTTGCTGAACTCTCCGGCATCACCATTAATCGAGATAAGTCGTGTTTGTTCCCGTTGGCAGGCTTGAGGGGACTAAATCGTGACCAGCTTCTCATCCTGGACTGCAAAGGTCCCCTGACACCATTAGATATTTAGGAGTTGACATTTGTCGTGACATCAAGACTAAACAAGCAAAATACACAGGACGCCCTGTACAGGGTAGCAAAATCAATGGGCTTCTGGGGCAGGCTGGCTTGATCAATGATGGGCAGGGCCGCGCTCCTTAAAATGGTTGTCCTACCTCGCTTGTAGTATTATTTTGTGAACGCACCTTACAACATACCTAAAAGGAAATGTCAACAGGCTAGACTCCATGCTCAGGGGGTTTCTATGGAGAGGGGGTAGACATGGGTTGGCTTTAACAATCCTATGAGGCTGGCGGGATTAGAATACCATTTTGTATTGTACTTCCTCGCTGAGAAGCTGCAGTTTACGGTGGGTTGGCTGCAGATGAACCAAGGTTAGACACGGTGCTCGTGCGGCCCTCTGTCGAGCAATATTATTTGACGGAGGTCCTGTGGTTACACAAGCCTTGGCTCGAACAAGCGCTGCATCTTCTGACACTGGCAAATGGTTGAAACTCCTGGGGGATGGTGGCTCCTTCGTCCCAGCCCTCCAGATAAGGTGCACATTAGGCCTTTTTAAATCTTGTCAATACGGCCCTTTTAATTCTTCCTTGCATACCACTTATAGAGGCTATTTTATGCAGCACCCTCATAAATCATGGAGCTCACTGGTGGCAGCCTGACCAGCAGCAGCATGCAAATCCACTCTTTACTTTAGCAATCCACAAAGTTGCTGGAAAGAAGCAACTGGGATGAGTCCTGGTCTGTTTAATTTTTGTGCTAATGATTCTATCAAGATAATACTTTCTGAGTAATGTAAAAAGGGAATTTTTGTTTTGTTCACTTTGTTCAGTTGCCTGTATTTTGTAGGTTACAGCGTTATTAAAGCATCTTGAATCATGAAAATCCTTTTAACTTTGTTTTATGACACAACTCTTACTCTCTACTATACACCATCATTCAACTAGAAAACAGCTATACCCCCGACTAATTTGGCCTAGCTAGCCGATCACATTCTGGCCTAGTTGTTCACATATGCGTTCTTCGGGCCTAACGCAGCCAGAGCCCAGTCTGGATGTCCACCCACCAGACTGCACACATCCAACTGATATCTTCAGCACCACACCCAACGCTAGGACGCAGCTACAACTCGGCCGTTACATCAGCTGCACACATATCTGGTGCACCCATGCACCCAATGACACTCTCTCTGCTGACCAGAACTATGGCTCCCGAGGGCGTTCAACCTACCAGCACTTTGCGGTCATACCAATGATATATAGAGCGCTATATAAATGCCAAGTAACATAACATAACACAGCTAGTATTGTGTAAAATGAAAATTGTGTTAAACAAGGGCTGCATTTCTGCTTCAATTTCTTCAGTCTTAATCTGCTTTGATAGAGGCAGCACAGTTGCAGCAGCACGGGCATTTCATGTTTTCTTTTCATCACAGAAACACACCAAGAGATCAAGAGGGCAGTTTGGCTTTTGTGAGAAGGAAAACTTTTTTGGTGTTATATATAAGATGTGTTTGTCTTAAAATGTGTTTGCGTGCATCAAAGGGCACTATACATAGTTTGTTTTCTTAGAGAGCAACAAATAGCTAGGCATGGGGTCTGAACATTAACTCCCTTTCTGACCGCCCACCACAATCAGGTATAATGGATACTGGTAGAAGCAGTGCTGTATATATTTTCAGTGGCGCAGATTGTATCGCTACCTCTCAACAGGACTGCTATATATTCACCCAAAGTAGCCTAATTTATCAACAGAGCTGCTATACGCATATCATGGCACAATGCCAAATATTCACAGCAGGGCCGATTGCATCATGCCCACATTTCTTAGCAGGACTGCCATGTTTTGGGACAGTACCTGAATTTCGGAACAGAGCTGCTGTTAAGAAAGCACAAACATGTGTTGGCATTTTCTGCAGCGAGCTAAAGTACTGAGCAAGAACAGTGTCTGAGCTCTTCCCGCCAACCTCCAACAGTGTGAGAAGATGGCATTTCTGTCATATACTTCAATCCCTTCTACTCGGTCTTGCGCTTTTCAAAACGTCTGCTTCTCCATTGTCTGCTTTCAGAGTCCCACTGCCAAAAATCTAGCACATTTCAAAGTTATCGGCCAAAATTACAGAATACAATATACTGAATGCGTGATTTGGGTGAATTTCAGCTGTTCGAATCCAACGGCTGAAAAAGTTAAACCAAATCACGCATTCGGTGCTGGGAGATGCAAGGGTGGCCTCCGCACCCTTGCTCACTATATTGTGAGTGAGGGGGTTTCGGGGGACACCCGCGCAGGTGTACCGGGGAAAGAAAAAAGATAAAAAGGAAATGCCCCTGCGGCGCTGGTTCCCTATCACAGAATTGAAAGGGAACAGGTGTCGCAGGGACACAGCGAAACGGAATGTAAGGTAAGTAGGGGGCTGGAGGGTCGTAGGGGTGTGTTAGGGGTGTGTTAGGGGTGTGGGTAGGGTTGTGGGTGGGGGTTTGGGCAAGTCAGTAATATCCAGGGGAGAAAAGACCGAAGATTATTACAAAAAAATCATCTTCAGTCTTTTCTCCCTCAAACATTTCTGATTAGGTCTTTCAACTTCAAACCCATTTCCAAACCTCATAATGAATCTCCTGACTCATGTAGGAAAGTCCAAACATGCTTAGAGCTCTTTACAAGCCATTTATGTCAGGCAAGCCTCACATGGAACTTTCAGTGCCCTAACCCTGTGCGCCTTTCAGTGTCCACAGCCTGTTGGGAAAGGCAGCTCAGTGTATCAATAACCCTGCTGCAGAGATTATTGTGTCATCTATCACCTATAATCAGGATTTGAACTGTTAGTTCAAATCCTGATGATAGGCAAGTTAATGAGTCTGCATCAGAGGTATGCCTTTAAGATGCAGGGAACATTCAATTGTAACAGAGTTGACTTAACTTTCAATTTACCAAAAGGACTACTAAATCATAAGTGATTCAGAACACCGGGATGCTATACCTGTAATGGCTCGGAACACAACTTTTCACGGCTGCTATACTTGTAATGGCTCTGAAGAAGCTCATCCCATGAGGTCTGCTATGCTTGTAATGGCTCAGAACACACATCAGGGCTGCTATACCTATGATGGCTCAGAACACAACTCTTCAGGGCTGCTATACTTGTAGCGGCTCAGAATACACACCTCATCGAGGCTGCTATACCTGCAATAGCTCAGAGGTAGAATATGCAGATCCCATGAGGACCACTATACTTGTAATGACTCAGGAGAAGCACGTCCCATGAGGACTGCGATACTTGGAATGGCTTAGCACACACAGCTCATATGGGCTCTTATACTTGTAATGGCATACAGTATTGGTAAAGCATCTGCATTCAAGCAAAAGCTGCATCTGGTCAGACAACCTAACTCTATCATTTCCAGCCTAATGGCAAAAGAAGGTTTGCACACATCTAAAAAGGAGCACCAAATGGTAAAGCTGCACTAGATTTTTAAATAGAAAAAGGCATTCTCAGCTTTTTGGATAAGCAAAAAAAAAATAAATATAAAAAACATTTCCTAACAAAGCACTAAATACAAAACTCAATCTATTCGCAATTCCATAAATAATTTCATAAAAATATATATTATTCAAGCAGGTGAGCTTCAAATAGGGTGAAATATGAACAGTCCTTCAGGGTTTGATGGCATATTAAGCAGAAAGTCCAAAATGAACTTAACCCTGAGCCAGATCCCATTTGGTACAGACTGCAAATATTAGATAAGAACCATACCACTTGAATCTTTAAAGCCACTCGTGAGCCAGAAAGCATCTCCGACAATAATAAATCAAGGTGGACTCTTTCAGCATCCATTAAAAATCTTTGAAAGTACTGAACATGCCTCAGCTTAAGAGCCTCACAATATAATGGGAGATGTTTTCAATGTTTCTTTCTTAATTATATCTACATAATGGAGCAGAATTGCCCGGCTCTCCTGTCAGTAACACATTAAATCTCAACGGCATGTACCGATTGCGCACAACCTTATCAGGGAACTTAACAAGATACGGTTCTGGAGTACCTAGAGTCTAATAGAAAGAGATTAGGTGATGAAATAGTTTAGAATTTACCACAGTTTCCAACGTTTCTGCCCTATCAGCATATTGAACACATTTCTTAACACGTGTGGGATTATTAATGAGGGAATCAATAGTTAGTCTCAGCGTGTTTAATTCAGACAAGCGAAAGTGCTCCAGCTTCAATAGCACAACTGATTTAGTACTTCCTTTTTTAAGGTTTGTGCCCAATTGGTCATAGACTGGCTGCCGCTTAAGACCAGCTTTCTGAACAAAGACAGACAACGGCAAGTTACAATTGTGAATAATGACTGTAGGCCCAATCCAAATCTTATCGCAGAGATGGACACAAATTTTCGGCAGACAATATAAAACACTTTTCCAAATTTTTTACTCAATCTTTTTAAGTACCACATTTTACCATTCAGGGAATTATTCAAGACCATGGGCAATTTTTGGCACCACATTTAGGTTGTAGAACCGAAGAGTAGGCATGAAGGAACATTTTCCATACTATGTTTCAATTTTGCGCATCATTGGAATCCAGGTTTGAAGCTTCTCCTTTATACATTGCCGATAGTATTGTTTCAAATTTTTACTGAAAATCGGAAATCCTAAGTATCTCATTGTATTTCGAAGGGTTAACTTTTCGTTGTTAATATACCATGAGTACTTTATAGTTCTATGGCAACTCAGTCTAATAATTATAGTTTTTTTTTTAGTTATTTTTGAGGCCACTAGAGTTCAGATATTCGAGAAATTTGACTATCAGGTGCTGAAGTCCCCTTGGAGTTAAATCAAAAATTAAGAAATCGCATAAGCACACCATGCCATTCTAAAACCTTCTACAAGAGGCGGTGCATACGATGCAAAGTCTAAACACTCCGCTGCATATGAGACGTAATGATAAAAAAGAGTGGGAGCAAAAATGCATCCCTGTTTTAGCCCATTAAAAATTGGTATTGGAGTCTACAGTTCCCCCTGTATATTTAAGCGAACAAGAATCTGAGAATCTTCTTGAAGTGCAATGTGAACGGATAAAATTGACACAGGTAGCCCCAGATTGTTTAATTTTGACCAGGGTCTGGACCTGTCTACAAGATCAAAGGCCGTAGACAGGTCCATGGACGCCATATAAATTGGAGTGGAGCCTTCTTTCCAGGATTTCTCTTGTAGGAGAGATATCAACAGCCCACCAGCTTCCGTTCCCACCCCTCTACGGAATCCATATTGTTGAGGTGACAGTATGGCGTTATCACTGGACCAGTCTTCAATCTTCTTTAAAAGAAGACCGCAAAAATTATTTGGAATTACATAAGAGTAGTGCCAAGATACCAAAATGGTTTTAGTCAAAATTATGTCTTCAAAAAGAATTGCTAAAACTTTTGACCACAAGTGTGAACTACCCCTAAGAAGAGAGTTTGAAAGGCGATTCGGGCCAAAAGCGCCTGAAGGGCTAGATTTTTGGATTTGTGCCAATATATCCTCGACCGGGAATACTAAATTCCAGGTGAGTAATTTGACTGTTGACCAATCCATCTTACTTTTGGTTCGTGAATAAATTGTTCCAAAATGGCCCTTCCAAGCTCCCTCCGGAATCGAGGTGGACTGTGCCGACACCTGAGACCTTTCCATACTGTTCACTAAGAGCCAAAACTGTCGGGCGAGCCGTCTCACAATGCTGCCAGCATGTTTTCACTGTCCCTCTGTATCTGACATGCTCTATAACCCTTAAACCAAAACTGTTTCGCCTTCCTCACTCCCTCCCTTTTTGCTTCTAGGGTCAAGTGCGAACGCCAGACTCCTTACTTGACGATTTTGTTTTTGTTTTTATTTTGTCTGAGAAGAATGTCAAATTGGTGCTTGTGTTCCACATTTCCTAGAGTGATAGGAGGCTTAACGCTAGCATCTATCATTTCCCCTATAACTTCAGAAAAGTGTTCATGAGTAAAGAAATCTCTCTTAGTAATGATGTCAGTTTCTGTATAATATTCCAGAAACCTTGCTTTAAATCTAGCCACATTACTACTATGCCACTTCACTCTAGATTTTGCTGGATTAATAGTCAGATTTAAAGGATATTCTAATGTTGCCTCAATGTCATTATCAAAGGACCACTCTATTTTTAACAGTGATCACTAAGAGGAGTACTACAGATTTCAAAGTGTCGTGACCTTTCCAATAAGTAAAGTGATTGGAAAATAAAATCTATCGAAGATCTCTGGCTGCCATTAGTTCAGGTAATGCAATCTTCTGGATCCTCAAGCAGTCCAAATAAATCTAAGTCCTGGAGTTTTTTCCATGTTAACCCTGGTGAACCCCCTAAGATGCTTTTCTTATTTCCCTCTCTATTCATCAAGAGATAGCCCGGATCGCAGCACTTTTGGGGGATAAATTGAATTGTCGAGTTAAGGTCACCTAGGATAACGATTTGTAACCCAGGGAGAGTAATTATTTCTTCCGTTATTGCTTCATTGATCTTCATTGATCTTGTCAATTGTAGGTTGTAGTTGCAATCAGTAGCCCACCACTAGGACACCCAGCATGGAACCTCTTTGCTGGTACACTGCATACTTCATAGCCATCAAAAGCGAAGTTTGTAGCCATCCATATCTCCCGAAGACAAATGATTTGAAAATTGGGCATAATCACACACAGGTCGCCTGAGCTACAAAGAGCGCCATGACCTCTCCAGTTCTATGAGAGTAAGGAAATTCATTTCTTTTTGCTAAAGGCCGGATTTGAGATTTTTTAAATTGGGATATGGAATCTTAATGTTAGAGCAAGCCATCGCCAGCTCGACTCCTCAGATAGAATGTCCTGATTAATACCTTTGGTACGGGATTCCCCTAATTCAGAATTTACATACAGTCTCTCATTTATTTGATGATAATTGTGAATTAATGAAACCAGTAATAAATGACATAATATCATAACCAAGTTTGTTAAAATAGGGTTGTTCTTTCATTATTGCTTCATAAGACTATGCAAGAATGAAAAACAGGTCTTACATAGTCATATCTTTCGGGATGTATAAAATCAACCAACTTGATGTCCGCGTTCGACAAGGTTTTCAGGTTTGGGATTTCATTTAATAATGAAAGGACTCCCAACCTATTCAAGGAATCTGGCCCTCCAAAATCAAACACGAAATAGATAAGTATACTGGGTCTGTCAGGAAAACTCAATGGTCTCCACTGTACCTTAATCAAGTCGCTCTTAGAGACAGATTTAGGACCAAACATTGCATCTTTACTTCTCTGTTGGGCATCTTGATCTTTCAGTTCAGAGTTTTTACTTTGGAAGTTACATGGACTTCCTTCAAGAATATCAGAAAAAACTGCATTGTCTCTATATGATCACATGTAATTGGTTTTACCATCCATGGGTTCTTGCCTAACCACACATGTGGTAGACATCAGGTGGTCTATGGACTTCTGCTGTTCTTCCTCATTTGCCCCTCCTGTATTAACATAAGAATGTGATCCTACAACCCCCCGTGAGTTAAGCGCAGTTCAATGGGAAGACAGAGTTTGTTCAACAATGGTTTTGATCAGATGCTGTAATCGAGAATTGGTGGGAGACGAGTGGTTGTCAAACTTCTCAGATAATACAGTAGTATTCTCGGTCTCCCTCCCTTCACTTCTCTTGGTCCTGGGCAAGTTCAGAGCCCTCTTATTCTCAGTAAAAAGTTGTTTGTTCAGTGCCCCGAACTTGCGACATTCCTCAGAGTTATTAGGCTGCCCAGTTTCTTTGTCTGTATTAAAGATAATCTCCTTAACCACTAGGGAGACTTCAGTCACTTTATTTAACATTAATATACCATCTGATAGCCTAGCTCGACCATTGGGCTGCCTGTCATTAGGTGTCCTTTCGATATGCTGGGTACTTTTTGGTTCAGTATTCCCAATTACAGAATCAGTATGTCCCGCCACCTGTGTCACTCTATCTTCTTGTATTTTACCAGAGAAACCAACTTCAATCATTTAAATGATTTTGTCATTAGACTCGGCTGATAACCGCTTGCCAGGATTTCCGTTCTCCATATGTTTGGAGAAGAAATCCCGAATTCCCCTCTTGTCCCCATCTTGCTTAGCCATTTTCTTTTCCTGTTCGTTTCTAGTAATGTTAAACCCATTTTTCTTTTACCCCTTTTTCCCTTTATGCTTCATCTCATCCAAAATAGTATTGGAGCCCAGAACCCCCGTCTCTCGATTACAACCAGTGTCCTCCTCCAGAGGGGCATCTGGGTTTTGAATGGGGTCAATCTGCAAAACTTCATCCCTTGCAAAATTCCTCCAAGTATTTATAGCCTGCTTGTTTGTGCCCTTTTCCAAAGAGCGTCTTCAGCGTTTACCTTTTTCTTTTATTACAATACGCATCGGCAGAGGGTAACCTTGATTCTGATCTGGGGTCGTGAGACGAGATCAGGTTGGTATCCCGGTTTTCCCCCTCAACTGCCTCTTCTATTGGCGACACTGCCGTTGAGGCTTTTTCTGCCATCGTACCTCCTCTTTCTTCCCTCGTTGATGGCTTATGTTCATTACAATCAGTGTCTCGCAAGGGAGGAAACCCTGCAAAAGAAAGCTTGGAGAGTGCTGAAACAATTTCTTTCAATATAGTAGTTTGTTTCTTGAGCTCCTTCAGGATAGCCTGATTTGATTGAAAGACTTCCCTCTCTTCCCCCAGTGAGTCTCTACCACCCTGGGGCTGTCCAGATGGTAACGAGTCATCCATTTTGCCGGATTCTCTCAGGGGATATTGTGTTAGAGCCAAAAGAGAGATTTCCCCTGGTTGGAACACTAGCAGAGTATCAGGAGGCTGTTACCTCTTCCCCCATATCACCCAAATTCAGTTAATGCTCCTTCAGACAGGAATCTCTTTCCAGCCCTCCCAAACCCTCTTGTGGAATCCCAGACTCAATTAGAAGGGGATACCTATTTCCATCATTGAGGGTGAGAACAGCAGAATCCGACGGGGACTGCAGTGATGGAGAGAGGGGCAAGGCGAGGGCCATTTTCATTGTGTTTGAAAGGAGTGAAAACGAGGGGCGCAGAGAGTATGTCATCATACATCCGCACCCCTCTTGACACTTCCCTTCAAGATCTCGGGCCCGCCCTCATGTCTATTGGAGCAAATTTCCCTATTCCCTAAGAGATATGTGGCACAAAGAACTCCACACAACCGACACTCTCAGCATACGTTACACGACAGTCGCCTGCTTGCAGCGAATACGGCGAACAGGCACTTTTGGCACTTCCTGAGGCGCGCTGCCCCCTGTTGATATCTGATTACGAGGAAAGTGGGGCATGACCAACAATATAATTTGAGATACTGTCAATTATTCATCTGTAGGGGAACAGGAAACTCAGTAGATTCTTCCCATGCAAACAGGCACTTCTGGCACTTCCTGTGGCGCGTGCCTAATTTACTCACAAGCATTTGTGCTACAGTGGTAGGTTCGAGGAATTGAACCCAGAGTTACTTTAACGGTCTCAAGATTTAATCATGAAAAGAAATATCCCCCAGATCTGAAGCAACCGCCAGATTAGTTAGCCCTCTTGTTTCCTGTGACTGAATTAATAACAAATGTGAAGTCCACACCTTACAAAATCAACGTTCCACAAAAAGGTATTTTAATAAAGGTTTTTAATAAATGTTCTCTTCATATAGATCCACCATTGAAAAAAGGGTTAGAACATTGATTCATATCGTGCATTGAACCACATTCGTCCTGATGAAGGCCTATTGAAAACCACACTTGGTATGGTCGCTTGGATGTACACACCTATTCCCGTTAAAGGCCGAAACACCCTGTGTTGACGCATCGACCAAAAAGTAAGATCTGAATAATAGAAACTGAACAGTGGTAACTAATTACATTTGAAGGAGACCACTAGGTGGCATTAAGGTTTATGTTGTGCAACCGGAACTGAAGAAAACAGACTGTGGCCTAAATAGGGTAAAGTGAGATAGAACGTCTTCCCCACTAGACCTGAAATTCCGACCCTGGTTGTGGAACAGCCACCTTCAAAAACATTGTACTGAATATTGGAAACGGATATGTTGTTTTGCAGTAATAGCACCCCTTGACTACTAAGCCCAACTTGAAAGAACCTTAGCTCTTGCCAACACCTTAACAGACCTTGGATTTACTCCTCATATCCATGAACCTACACATATCAAAAGGTCGAACTCTTGATTGGCTCTCTGACTTGAAGTGCAACATCGACACAGTGTCTATGACTCCTTGCATATGGTCAGATCATCACAAGATTACCTTCTCCGTCAAATCCATCAAACAAAGCCCCAAACAAAATATCACACCTTCCATCAGTACCAGAAACAAGAAGGACATTACTAAAGAGAAACTACTCCCTCTTATCCTTCCTCTCCTGAACAGAGCATCAGTATCCTGCTCAGACCCTACAGCTCTAGTAGATACCTACACCCAAACTATCCTAAGAGCACTAAATACCATAGCCCCACTGAAACTAAGAAAACCCAAGCCCATCTTAACTCATGGTTCTCACCACACTTGAGAGACCTACGTAAAGCGAAAAAAAACACTGAGGCACGTTGGAAAAGCCATCCTACAGAGGTTAACAAAAGCTCCCTTTTCCTAGCCTCTTCTAATTTCAAAGAAGCTATATTTCTTGCCAAAAAAGACATTTACAATAAACACATCCTTCAGGCTGAATCCAACACCAAAGAGCTTTTCAAGATTCTAGAAGAACTTGAATCCCCATACCCCTCTTGACAATTGCAGCTCTGAAACCGCATGGTGTAATAATATTCAAAAAGCGCTCCTCGTTAAAAATCGCTACACTCCAAAGTAAGATCAACGCAAAAAAATACAGCCTCATTTCGGATAATTCCCCCCCCCCCAATACAAATTCACCTACTACACACTCCTTCAAACCTTTCAGCTTCTCACCTCTTTCCATCTTTGAAGTAGAAAACATCATCAAAAAACTCAAACCCTCAAATTGTCTAGGTGATTCTTGCCCTGCCCCTATCATCAAGGATGCTGCCCATGATCTCGCCCCTTTTATCACGACCTTTATTAATGCTTCCTTCAAATCTGGATCAGTCCCTGACAACCTTAAAGACGCCTGGGTCATCCCTCTAATAAAAAAAACACCTTAGATCCCAGCAACCCCTCTAACTACAGACCTATTACCACAGTACCCTTTCTATTGAAAATCCTGGACCGCACTGCCTATTTACAAATTCAGGACTATTTAGAATCTAATAAACTCCTTGGCCTCTGGCAATCTGGCTTCCAGCCGAGGCACGGAACTGAAACTGCCCTTATTGATTTGACTACTCCTGTTAGACCCATCGGCAGCATTTGACTTGGTCAACCACCAAATCATCTGCCACCACCTCAAAACTGCAACCCACTTCTCTGATGAAGCTACTTCTTGGATCAGGTCTTTTCTGGCCAACAGAACTATGCGGGTCTTCTCCCCATCAGCTGCCGCTGAACCCTCACCCGTTCTGTGCTGGGTCCCGCAAGGGTCCTGTGTCACACCCACACTGTACAATGTCTTCACAAAGCCACTCTTTGATATTCTTGACCATCTCGGTGTCACCTACACCAATTCCACCGATGACACCCAGATACTCATCCCTATCACTGGTGACTATGCGACCAACATAAAAGCCCTCAATCATGTATACCTAGTCATCCAGGCCTGGATGGCACATCACGGGCCGTGCTTAAACGATGATAAAACTGAGCTACTTATCCTAGGTTCCCACTGCCGACTCAATAAATTGGATCGAGCCTTCAAAGCATTAGTTATTGATGGCAATACAATCAAGGTATCCAATGATATAAAAACCTTAGGTATATCTCGATTCCACATTATCCCTTACCAGACAAACCAACGCTGTTGTCTCGGCCTCAGCCTACACATGCAAACTTATCACTGCATGCAGACCCTTCCTCACTGCTGCCAATTGCATCATTTTAGCCAGAACCCTCATTATGGCTAAAATTGTCTACTGCAATGCACTTTATCTAGGAACTAGACAAAGGAACATCAACAAATTACAGGTCACGCAGAACAATGCCATCAGGGCTGCCCTAAACATCCCCAGGAAATTCCACATCTGCGACACCAGGAGCAGCTTACATTGGCTCCATGTGAGGCACAGAGTATCCCTCAAAACCCTTGCTCTTACCCATAAGTGCCAATCCAGCCTGGCCCCTGCTTACCTAGCTAACCGCTTTACCCCCCATTCCTCATCCTACCCTTCGAGATCTGCCCAAGCTCATACCTTATCCACGCCTAGATTCAAGCTGCAAAAAGCAGGGGTGGAGGGGGGTCGAGCTTCCCAGTCCTTGCTGCCAAATTACGGAATACTCTCCCTAACTCACTTAGAGCTGAACCATCCTTCCACTCGATCAAAAATAAAGCCAAAATCTGGCTTTCCGCACAAGATTGGGCCCAGTCTTGCATCTAACACCCTCTTCGATGTGCTTGCCTTTGACGTGGCCCTGTCAACTGTAACTGTACCTTTACCGTTTTATGATCCTACTCAGAAACTGTTTGCATACCTCCTTGTATCCTATTGTGAACTTTACTAGATTGCACATACCTGTTTCTTTACTCCTGTACCTGCTTCCAACACGGTCATATCATGTACTTACCTGTAATACTGTTAATATCAAACCACCTCGCTTTGTGTATAATAGCTCTCCAGTAACCTGTAAATACCTAATGTATATTTGTAGGCTTATGCCACAACTGCTTTGTATGAATATTCTGTATGTATGTTAATCTGTATCTAACCTGTCTGTCTCTGTAACCATGTACTTTAAGAAATGCGCCCAGATGCCTCTGGGCCAGGTGCGCAATACAAATAAACTAAACTAAAAAAGAGAGTCTGGATCCATACTGTGCGAAGAAAACTATGTTAAATGTTTGTAATGTCTGTTGTGAACCATAAGCATTGAAATGGTATGCATAAATGTAGAAAATGCTCAACAAGGAGAAATAAAATTACCTTGGGAGCTTAAAAAGAAGGAACAAAAAGGTGCAGTGCATTTTTTAATGTTGTATGTGCATTAGAAATAGAGGCTTTACTATAACTGGAGATCCGAGGGAGGGGTAGCTTTCCACTTAACTCATTTTGACAGTAATATTCAAAGTTAGGATCTCGTACCGATAGCGCATTTATGTTTTTTGGTTTGAAAATTAATTTAAAAAACGAGGGGTAGTGAAGAGATTGGATCTCATTAAGAAATTAAGTTTTCTGTCCTGTTGAAGGCTTAGAGGTTAAAACAACAAGAGTTTGCTAAAGGATGGGCAGATATTAGTTAAAAGGCTGAAACGCTGTGTGTCGGCAATTGTAATAAAAAATAATCCTTGTAAAAGTGGGATACATATGATTGGTAAGCCCAAGGAAGTATGAAGTTGTATTTTCCAATCTGTAAAAAAGTGAGGCTCTGTAATACCATAAAGAAAGTTATGAAAGACAAAGAAAAGGAAACTCGCTTGGCAATACCTTATACTTATTCTAATGATGGTGGAAGGGAAACCATACTCCCGTTTACGAAAATTTAAACAATTGATGAAATACAAAAAAAAATATCAAATTCTTGAAAAATGTTCCGTAATGCACAAACAGCACTTTAAAAACAAAACAGCACTTTAAAAACAAACCCCACATCAAAATAAAGTTTGCACTTTTTTGTAAGTTGTATGTTTTGTAATGGTGTATTAGATATGTTGGAGGGTTTAAGACACTGGAATTTTTATTTTTGTTATTGTTGTATAAAATTAATAAATTGCGATTTTAATTGAGCAAAATGTTGGAGATCCATTTTGCAGTAATTGAATTTTTTCTGTATTATTTTCCATAGCTTGCTAAATGATTGCGCAGGAGGGAGGGGTAGCCTGTTCACTTGTGGTTGTGATCCCCAGTGAAGTGTATGCCACGCCCGTCTAGAAAAATAGGGGAATTACCTTGTATAGTTTATTGTATTCAACCCCTTACATTAAGGGCACCCACTTTTATCCTCCTGTTACCTGCGTCCACCACCAGGAAAAGGCCTCCCTGCACGATCCTCCACCACATCATACCCCAAAGGCTTTTCCCTCAACATTCCTTTCTTCATGCAAGCTATATGTGTCCATAGTATTCCTGTGCATTTCCTTGGGTACTAACGTCATCCTCCATTACTTCCACTTCAAATCTCACCAAAGTTTTCTCTCTCTCTCCACACACCCGCTTTCCATTCATTATTTCGTTTTCATTTCGCCTTGGGAGAGACAGGTGACATTTTTCTAAACTTCTGTGTTTTGTCATTTTCATCCTTGCACATCCCACCAAAAAGGCCCTTAAAATGTATCCTGTTTCTCCATGTCCGTAGCCTCTTCCCTTGAGCTTTGGGTTCCCTGCCGCTCCTGCAACAGCTGTGGTGCTTTGTCTGCATACGTGAGGCGATTATGCTGAGCCTTCATATTCAAAAGGAGAAAGAAAACAGGTATCCCCATGTGTATGTCTGCCCCTTCTCAGTGAGCCATACTATAAGGGGTTTGCATTGTCTCCTGTGTTCCAGCGTGGAGGCAAACAGGGCCTTGAATATCTTGACATCAGAGCCTTGCCATCGCCTTTCTTTCTGGCTGTGGTATGGATGCTCATTTAATCCCAAAGTAGCAGCACTTGGCACTTCTGAACTCCCCGCCGTCCCTCCCTCTCTGTGCTTATGATCAAAATGTATTTGCTTGCACCCTTCTTCTTTATGCAGGGTATGCAGGACCCGCTGTACTTTGCCTTCCAAGTCCTTCAGATTCATCTTCTTTCTATTCCGGTCGGCGAGGGTTAACATTATGAAACATTACGATAGTTCTAAACTACCCATTAAGAAAGAATGCATTTGAGTAGCAAAGGAGATTTTACCACAGAAAAGTTAACATTAATAGTCAATGACCTTAATGATGGAACTTGGAATTGGAATGGTTCCCATATATAATGAAGCATACGAGCATACGAGTATAGAGGAAAAACAGGAAGGAGCAAAGTAGAACCAAGGGAAGGATCATAAAGGAAGAGTTTGATAATATCATTGCGATGGAGAGGATGGATGATGTTCTAGGAAAGTTAATTAAATGTTCTGGATTTGAGACAGGGGTGGGGGATTGGAGAGATATTACATTAAAAGTAAAAAAACAAAGAAAAGACTCACCGGATTATAAAGGACTTTCAGTTGCAACAGCTCCCTAGAATTAAATGTTATGCTATTTTGGGTGTATTTAAATCGGCAAAATCAATTAAGTAGGATTTGGAAAAAAGAACAGTGGGATTTCAGCCATTCTGCTTAAAGGTTAGGGACAAAGATTCAGTGCTTAGAATTATACCTTGCTATACAAACATCTTGTTTGGCAGGTGTTTGCTTGGACCAATATATGCTCTGAATCCTAGAGCTAATGCAGTTTTGATTTCTAATAATAAAACAAAAGATTAAAATGTCACCTTTTCATTTTGGGCATCTGCAGTGTTTATAGTTTACTAGCTACGGGTCTACAGGTTTCCTTGGAGTTCAATGATGCATTTAATTTATTGGCTGCTGTTCCATCTTATGATTTCTTGAAAACATCAGATTTTTTTATTAAGTATAATGCTCATAATATTATGGTTTTTCAGACAAATACAGCAATATATTTAACCCCTTAAGTGCCATGGGTCTTTCTCCCCAGTGCCAGGGTCTTTTTTGGTGATTTCGGTATGTGGCCATTCAATGGCTTGTAACTTTTTTGTTACATGAGGTATCTCGGCCAAATTTGGCTCCTTTTTTTTCCCATATGTAGGCGGTCGGAACGCCACCCAGGAATCCTAGGTTGCTGTAGGGAGGTGAGAGAAAATAAGCAAAAAGGGCAAACATTTTGGGTTTTTTCAAAAAATGGCAATAAAATGATGTACAAAGAAGCCTGTGGTTTTTTTCCTTGTAAGAGCTAGGAACGAATGGTTTGCTGTGCCGAATTCCCCAATTTCCTGGCTTTCAAGAACAGGTTGAGTGGAAACGAAAAAAAATTATTTTGATGTGGTTATCAACTGTTTTGTGAGAGGTAGGCGATTTTGGCCATTTTTGCCAATTGGACATGCATGGACGGAATGGAAGAAAAGGGTAGGAAAGCCGAATTGGAGGATAGAAAGGCAAGTATTTCTGAAAAGTAGACAAAATTCCAAATTTTGGAAGGGGTGATTTGCGTAGGTCAGGCAACAACTAGGTAGGGGAAACTGCCATAGATTGGGGGAAAAGCGGGAAAATGACCGAAAAAAAGGTATGTGATGGACATGGTTGGCTTGGTACGGCAATGGCTTCTATGAGTTTTGAGAAAAGCAATGCTCCGCTACATTCCCCCGACTCTTGCAGTAAGGAGAGCACACATTTTTTGTAGTGTTTTACAAAACAAGCAATACCACAAGCCAAACACTGAGCCATGGTACACAGAAGTTTTACGCTCACGGCCTGAACAGACGCACTTAGCATGTGTAAATCGGGGAAAACCAATGTGGTGAGGAACGGCAAGCATACATTTTTGGAAAGAGCACAGGAAGACCTTTTCAAGGGTAGGTGACTTGAAAAACACAAGTAACCCCAAGCCTGTTTTCAGACTGGAATTTCAGACTCTCTGCCGACCGGCACAACATACAGATATGGGCCTCGGGTGTCCAAGCCACCAAGGAAAATAGAGAACCCCATGCATTTCCGAAAAGAGGACACCCGTGGGAATCCGCAGAGGTATGATCTGCACACATCGCCCCAGAATTTATTACCCAGACACCCCCGCAAAGTCCGAAATGTGGGGAAAAAATGTTCCGCACATTTCGCTCGGCTCACCCATCGAAACCCCCTGTTGTTGCCGACGTGTTTCGTGAGTGGACACAGGGAAATGTCTCTGAAATTGGCTGGAAATGCAGACAATTCTCAGACATTTTGCTCTGGCCACCCACCGAAACACACCGCCAACAACAAGTGACCTACCTTCCCGCGTCCCCACACGTGTCCCGATGAAACCGGTACCTCATATGTGTGGGTGCACCTACCGGGGGCGCAAAAGGAAAAGGGTAACCCACTGGTAACCCCAAGCCTTTCGCCACTGCCCATTTTGTTCATGTGGGCAACCTACAGATTTGGGCCTAGGGTGTCGAAGCCAGCAAGGAAAACGGGGAACCCCACGCATTTTCCAAAAGAGGACACCCGTGGGAACCCACACATGGCCAAATTGGAGGGGCGGCCCATCTCATGTAACCCTCCCCACGGGCAGATAATGGGGGGGGGCTGTCCTGCACTCCTCCCTGGGCTCAGGCGTCCGTTCCTAGGAGCAGATATCTGGTTCCAGGGAGGGCTGCATGACATGGCACCCACTCCATTGCAGGATGGGGGGGCAGGGGGGGGTCAATGCCCCATCCCGTTAGAAACTTCCCAGACCCTTTGGGGTGCCCCACAGCCCCCCCTAAAAAGCGTTCCACCATTTTCCATTTTTTTTCTTTGTTTACGAAACTTGCCTTGGTGCAGAGGGGCACATTGGTGTGCCAATCTGGCCCCGGGGTGCCCAAATCTTACTGCCCCACCCACTGGGGAGCCAGTCCCACCATTTTTGGGGGCCCACTCCTACCTCAACCCAAATGGGTGGCAGGGGCACCTCATGCAGGCCTCCCTGGGCCTCCTACAAACGGCTGTGTGAGGTACACCCACCCTCCATTTGGGGTGGGGGGGAGAAGGCCCCCAAAAATGGTGGGTCAGGCCCCCCAATACATGGGGCAGTAGGGTTTGGGCACCCTGGGGGCAGATTGGCACACTAATGTGCCCATCTGCGCCAAGCGAAGTTGGGTAAACAAAGAAAATAATACAAAATCGTAGGCTGCTTTTCAGGGGGGTCTGAGGGCCACCCTAAATTGGCAGCGAATGTAATACTGCAACGGGGGATGGCACTCACCCCCCCGCTCCCACCCCCAAATGGAGGGCCCCACCTCATGTAACCCTCCCTAGGGGCAGATATCTACTCATAGGAAGGGGCATCTGACTCCAGGGAGGGATGCATGAGGTGGGGCCCTCCATTTGGGGAGGAGGGGGGGGGGAAGAGGGCCGTCCCCCGTTACGGGAGAAGCTTTTTACGCCCATTGACGCGTGCTTTTTGGGTCTGGTATTTTTATTTTTGTAACACTCTATTGCATGGTGTGGTGGACATTGTAGGTGACCAGCGCGACCTGTCGTCAATTCAAATTTCTTTTTTTTTTTCAATTTATTTTTATTGAAATCTCGGATCACATAAAGTATAATACCATAACAAGCAAACATAAAGCTCTATAGCTGTTCAACCTTCATGTGTCACGACTTCCTTTTGTCTGATTTAACAGTACAACTGTTGCTCATAAACTTGGTAGTAATCTCCTATGAAACAGTTTGAACAAACCAATTAACCAAGAAGCTAAACACTGTTCCAGGGTAATCAAAAGAAGAGGGTAAAAGAGGGGAGGGAGAGAGTGAGAAGAGGAAAAAAAAAAAAAAAAAAAAAAAAAACACATAAATGTCTTCTGTGCTTATTCCAGACATACATTTTAAATAATCCCAGGTCGTCGTCATGGGTTCAACAAGAGTTTTATCAGTCTTGGTTGAAAGAACATATGTTCCTTTTCTGCCACATATTCTAGGAAAGGGCCCCACGTATTCATAAACTTAGGTAGTTTCTTGTCAATTGTGGCTGTCAATTTTTCCATGGCAAGTAGTTCCCAAATTTTGACCCACCAGTATGCTGTGTGTGGGCCCTGCACCTCCTTCCAAAATTGGGCTCGAGTGAGTCTAGCAGCCATGAGAAGATGGGAGATTAGTTCAGCTCTGGGGCCCGACATTATACGAGCCATCCTCAAGGGAGTCGCCCAACAGCAGAATTTGCGGGGGCATTGGAAGTAATGTGCAACAGATGTCTTTGATTTTGGATCTTATCTCGAGCCAGAATGTTTGTGTAGTTGGGCAATACCACCACATGTGGCCAATGTCGCCCCTTACCCCGCAACCATGCCAACACGTGTCTGGAATCTCAGGGTTCATTGCATGAAGTCTATGTGGAGATAGATACCAGTGATAGCATAGTTTAAGGGCACCCTCCCTAATTTCCGAACACCGAGAAGTTTTATGGGCTCTGTTCCAAATCCTCTGCCACGAGTCCTGGGAGACTGAAATCCCCAGTTCCTTTTCCCAAGCAAGCATATATGGTAATTTATCATCCATTGGGGCGTTTTACAGAAGGCGGTAGCAGGAAGCCATTCTGTGGGTCAGCGGACCCTCTAACACCGTCAATCCTATCCCTGTCGAGGGTCTATTAGCTGCTTGTTTTACAGTCGGGTTTGTGATCCAGTGGCACAACTGCAAGTAACGGAACCTCTCTGTTTCGGGAATCCCAAATTTCAACTTACATTGCTCAAAGGTCAAGCATGTGGAGTTTTCATAGAGATCCCGTAACCTTAGGGGTTTCCCCCTCCGACCAGTTGTGGTATGCATTGGGTTGAAGGCCTGGGGAGAAAGCCGGATTCTGAGTGATAGGTGATAGGGGGCCCAGACCTGCCGGGATACCTCGTTGTGCGCAAGCTTTCCCCTAGCAGTGAAGTGTATTTTTTGGGGTTGGGAGGAGGGAGGTTTGGCGGGTGCATGCTTCTTTTGGGAGAAATGGGAGAAAGTGTAGGGGGGGTGGCAGATTCAACCCGTTTGATTTCACACCATTTAGGCCAACGCTCAGGCGGACCTGACCTTTCCAACAAACCTGCTACCTGTGCGGCTCTAAAGTATCTCGCGATGGAGGGGAGACCCAGGCCTCCCGACGTTTTCCCCCTCGTAAGTAGTTTGCGTGGGAGCCTCGGTTGTTTCCCTTGCCATATGAACCTGCCGATTTCTTTTTGGAGTTCAAGGAGTTCGCGCTCCGGGATTGTTATAGGAAGAGCTTGAAAACAATATAGAAGCTTCGGAAGAAGAGTCATATTGACCGCGTTAATACGCCAGAGCCAGGATATCTCTCCTGCGCTGTCCATCTGTGCAAAGAATCCCTGGCCTCTTTGAATAGATTGGGAATGTTAGCCCTCTGCAGGCCCTCATAAAATGGAGTTAAACGCACGCCCAGGTAGGTGATATGGGTAGAATTCCACTGAAATGGGTATGTAGATTGAGGGGCGGCCAAAGTGACCTGAGATTCCGTTAACCCCATTCCCATGGACTTCCCGAAATTAATTGTGAACCCAGAGATCATAGCGAACCGGTCCAAAGAATCTACCAGGGTGGGTAAGGAGCTATCCGCATCTCTGAGGACGCAGAGAATATCATCCGGGTATAAGGCGACTTTATGGCATTTCCCTTTATGCTCGAATCCCTTGATCCGTGGGTGAAGGCGTATATGCTGTGCCAGGGCCTCCATCGCCAATGCGAAGACCAACGCCGACAAAGGGCACCCTTGCCTGGTGCCCCTGCGCAAAGGTATTTGGGCAGACCAGTGCTCGTTAACCCACACGCGCATCGATGGAGTTGGGAAATTTGACAGTATTAGTCTGGAGAATTTCGGGCCAAAGCCAAAACCCTTCAGAACCAGCTGTAGATATTCCCAGGACATACTATCTAATGCCTTGTGGGCATCCAACAAGAGAAGAGAGAGGGACCCCGGGAGTGATGGAGCTAAAAAGATATTAGGTTTATCGCTATGCGAATGTTATCAAACGCCGAACGACCATGAATAAACCATGTCTGGTCGCGGTCTATAACAAGCGGGAGAACCCCACCCAGCCAACGGGCAATCATTTTACTATAAATCTTTGCGTCAGAGTTGAGGAGCACTATCGGGCGATAAGATGCGCATTCTGCTGGGTCTTTTCCCGGATTTAAAATTAAGGTGGTGGAGGACTCTGCCATCGTCTGTGTGACAGATCCTTCTTCCCATAGGGAATTAAACAGCTTTGTAAGTTGGGGGGGTTAGTTCAGATTGAAAAGTTTTGAAGAACTTATTGGAGAACCCGTCTGAGCCCGGGGCCTTGCCCGTGGGAAGGGCCTTGATTGTATTGTCAACTTCTTGGGCCGTAATGGGATCTTCTGATGCGGCTCGTAAGATTTGGGGGACCCGCGCTTCTTGCATAAATTGGCTGGCAGATTGTGGATTCCCAACATGGGAAGCCGATTGCTCTCTAAAGAAGGCCTCCACTATGCGCAGTTTCCCCTCCTCAGAGAAAATAGCTCTGCCCAAGTGATCCCGTAGGGAGACCATCCTGTTCCGCTTCGCCTGCTTTTTGAGTTTCGCTGCCAGTAGCCTATTAGCCTTGTTCCCTTTCGTGTAAAAGTATTGTTTTACCCGTAGCATGTAATGTGCCACTCTAGATGTTTGGTGCGCCTCTAAAGCTTTTTGTGCTATGCGGAGGTCTCTCAGGGAACGGCGTGAATTCCTGCTCTTGTGTGTTGCTTCACACTTCAGAACCTCTTCCCCCAGCCGAGCCTACAAAATTTTCCTAGCCCTCCCTCTCGGTGTTGCTTGCTCGATCAGGTGACCTCTGATAACCGCCTTTGCAGCGTCCCAAACTACCCCAATCTTTGTGTCCCCTGTATCATTCTCTTGAAAAACATATTTAATAGTTTCAGCTATATGAGCGCGAATCGCCTCATCCTTCAATAGGAGGTCGTTTAACCTCCAGGGTGGCCTTTGAGGGGGGCTACCTGAGGGGGAATCAGTGATAAGCGAACTGGGGCATGATCTGAGAGGGCTTCCGGGAGAATCTCCACCTCTGTTGTCAAAGGAATAAGGATATCAGAGAGGTGGAACATATCCAATCTGGAAAACCCCCTGTGAACCGGAGAGAAGTATGTATAGTTCCGCTCTTCCGGATGTAGGAATCTCCACGCCTCAATAAGGTAGTGTTCTCACAGCAGGGTAGTGAAAGCTAAAAAAAAATGTCTCATCATTTGCAGTTGGGGGAAGGGTCTTATCGAGGAGGGGGTTAACCACTGCGTTAAAGTCTCCACCTAGAACTATCTCGCTCTCCGCATGTTGCTCTATAGTGTCCGAGAGGGAGGCCAGGAAAGCGTCTTGGTTGGAGTTTGGGGAATACAACAAAATCAGAGTAATTTTACGCCCCCACAGCATGGCTACTATTAACAGGAATCTCCCCTCCCTATCACATATTATCTTTAAAGCTTTCATGGGGATGCCTTTACGCACCAGGAAGGCGACGCCAAGTTTTTTTCGTGCCACTAGAAGCAACAAAAAAAAATACTAATAATAATCGCATTAGGTAAAGTCTATTGTTAAGGCAAAATTCATCTGCAGGTTGGAAGTGGGTTTCCTGGAGGAATAAGAACGCAGAGTCCAGTGACGCTAACCTATGTAGCAATGCACTGCACTTTGGGTCGGGGGGGGGGGGGGGGGGGGAGAGTGATACGTTTACATTCCGGCGTCGCCATTCCGGGAACATTCAGGCTGCCCTGGTACGCCACCTGCCCTCCTCCCCTCTGCCCCCGTGGTCTCCTGTTCCCCAGCCATCAACCCGGGAGAGAGTCGTGTGGGTGGGCAGAATCCTCCCCCTCGAGGAACAGGGGTGTAACATTGACCCAAGACTGACCAAAGAGAAATGGGAACATAATGAAGACATGTTAACAAAGGATTGATAAAGTCAAAACATATAACAAAAAAAACAAAAAATCAAAATAGAAGGGGCATCAGATATCCCCAGTTTCAGATTCAAACTCAACAAACCGACAGCAACAATCTGCGCAATCCGACTTAGTCGCCCTAATTCAAAAACTGGTTCAGTTTTGCAGACAAGTCCATTCCCTTCCAGGAAATATGCCCCATGACCAGGTCCAAGCGATCAGTACTGCAGAAACATCCCCGGGGAGTGACCCCACTGCTTGATGACAGGCCCATTAGTGTCCTTCCTCTCGAACGGGCTCCAGACAAGTTCAGTGAGGTATTCCCTGAAATCCGCCACTACAGTTCCCACATCCAGGGCGCTGGCCCTCGGTTGTCATGTCGCAGGAGGGACAGATCCCACGATGATCGGTAATGTCAGAGAGAGTTTCCCCTTTATTCAGGTGGAGCACTGGCATGCAGGGTGGCGCCCTACTTCTGTCTATCCCCCAGGTCGCTTGACGAGAGGCATGTGTGGTTGCCATCTGCATCCTCTTTCTCCCGAAGAGAGGGTCCACCTGTTCGCCGCCAACCTCTAGGCTTTCTTCTTTTATCCTTTGTAGTAGGGGGAAATCATGAACCTCCTCCACCTGGGGGTCCTGGCTCGACATTGATGCAGAGGTTCCCTCCATCATTAGCTCCCTCGCCTCCGCCTCAGAAGAGATCGCATAGTGCTGATTTTGGCACGCAAACACCAATTTACAGGGGAAACCCCAGCGGTATCGGATCTTCCGGGCCTGTAGCCACGCAGTCACCTTCTGAAGTCGGCATCAGCAGGCCAGGCTGTATGGAGAGAGATCCTGAAACAGCTGAATGGATGCATCATGAACATGTATTGCTTCTGATTTCCTGGCCGCTGCCATGATTTCCTCTTTCTGGCAGAAGAAGTGAATCCTGGTAAGGACATCCAGCAGCAGATTTCTCCTCTGTTGGGCTGATGAGTAGACACGGTGTGTCCTATCCAGGACCAAAAGCTCAGAGGAGGGATGGCTCAATATGTTACGGAACAGATCGTTTACATAGTTGGCCAGCTCTTGGTCAGACACTTGTCGTGGTATACCGCAAAGACATTTGTTATTGCGTCTAGACCTATTTACGAGGCCTGCCTGTTTGCCCCAGATGTCCTCCAGGTGTTCAATTGTCCGCACCCGCTCCATGAGGACCTCCGTATCATGTTATTGCTCACATGTGACGTTTTCAATGTCATTAACCCTTGCTTTGAGGCCTCCCAGGTGAGTAGTTAATTCAGCTAAAGATTTAGCTAAGGAGTCTCTTGAAGTGGATATTTCCGTCTTGATCTCCTGGGTGATCTCTTGTTTGAAAGCTTTTAGCATCTCTTCAAAGTCAGTTTTGGAGAATGCCATATCCAGGGGAGGTTCTGCAGCCGGGGCCGGGTGAATGTCCACTGTCACTAGAGGACTCTGGATGGCAGGTGATGCCTGGGGTGTTAGAAAGGCTTTTATATCATTTTTTTTTAAATTAATTTTGTAAATCAACTAACAAACCACAACCAAACTTGCAGTACATATTACAATATATCCAATTTTATACAACACAATCTTTTTGTCTGCTTTTCCCCTTCCCTCCGGCCCCCCCCCCCGAGCCTACATCTCATCGTGATATGCTTCCACAGTTCGTAAAGGGATTTCCTCTCTTGTGTCCTCATCCAGATCCTGGTCACTTGACCCGTTTCGCATGGGCCCAAATAGCGTGGCGATTAGGTGCCTCCAGCTTGTTAAAGTTTCTGCTTCTCCCCCCCCCTCCCTGTTACTAGCCTCTTGCCACACTGCCGTTTCGGCTTCCGCCCATTTCTGGAGATCTTTCCACCATATTTCAATCCTAGGTCTATGACACCTCTTCCATCCCATGGCAATTCTACGCTTCGCTAGTATATATGCCAAGTCTTTTAGTTTGCTTACATGTTTAAGTTTACGTGGTCTTGTGAAAGCCCCAAGCAGACATGCCCACGCTATCCCGACAGTTATCTTGATACCCTTTTCCTCCAATCTGTGTGCTAATTCGCCCCAGAATTTCTCAATTTCTGGGCACGGCCAGAACATATGCATCATCCCAGCATCTTCCTCACCACATTTGGGGCATGTTTGCTTCCCCGCGTTGTTAAATTTAGCTATCCTTTGGGGTGTCATATAGGCCCTGTGAGTTATATATAGCTGTATTTGTTGCAATCTCGCGTTCCTAGACACTTTCTTATGGTATCTTTGGGACCGCTCCCACATTCCATCACTCATTAGGGCACCCACCTCCTCCTCCCAATCTTATCGCAATTGTACCACTTCCCTACCCACTCTAGACATGACCATCTCATATATCCTAGATATCTCATGCCCGCCTTCTGCTATATCATATCATTTCTATAGTGGTATCCGGTTGTCCTTCCAGTACGGTTTCTGGCCATTTCTCCTTAATCCGCTGTACCACCCTGTGATATGTAATATATTGCCCTCTATGTAGCCCCGTTTCTTCGACCAGCGTCCCCAATTCCTTTATCTCCCCTTCTAGCCACATATCACCTATTGTCGCTATCCCAATCGGTTCCCAGTGTTTCCCAATTATCTTAATTAATTGCACCTCTTTCCCCGCCAGCACAACCAATGGCACTTGCGGGGAACATGGAGTCGGATTTTCCATTCGCTGACAAGCCTTGCGCCATGTGTTCCATCCCAATGTCATCATCTTTGGGCACTCTTTCATGTCTAGTTTGGGCAGCCATATGATTTCTTTCAGGAAGTACGGGGCACAATTCTGTCTCAACAACCTAGTTTCTGAGGTTAGGTCCTCTGATAGCCATGTTGCCACATTGTAGCTGGATCGCAGGGTAAGACATTTCGAAATGTGGCACGTTTATGCCCCCCTTATCATACGCATTTTGCAGTTTCCAAAGGGCTACCCTGCTCCTTGTCCCGTGCCAGAGGAACCCCCTACACATGCTGTGCACCTTCTCAAAGAATCGATTCGATATTAAATATGGTATGTTCCCAAAAGAATGCAATAATCTTGGTAGGACCACCATTTTCAACATTGCCCCTCGCCCCATCATCGCCAGGGGGAGCTTTATCCAAAATTTCATGCTATTTTTGATGCCCTTGACCACCTTCTCTGTGTTATGCTGGTGCTCTTCTACTACCGTATGGTAGAGGTCTATCCCCAGGTACCGAAACAATTTAACCTCCGACGTTATTTGTAAGACTGGCAAGTTCTCTCGTGGGATACCGACATATCTCCCCATAGGGAATATACATGATTTATTCGGGTTCACCCCTATGCCTGACAGCGCCGCGAATCGTTCCATCACTTCCAGAACATATTGGAGACTTTCTTCTGGGTATTGTAAATACAGCAGGATATCGTCAGCATACAAGGAGATCAGGTGCAGTTCTCCCCCTATATTTATCCCTATCATGTCATATTGTTGCCTTAAGTATATCGCCAAGGGCTCCAGCGCTAGTATATACAACATAGGGGACCATGGTGCCCCTGCTATGTTGCCACCTTTCCGACCCTGGCCAATGGCGCACTGTACAACAATCTAACCCATTTAAGGTACCCGGGTCCTATCCCATAACTTGATAGGGCTGCCATCAGCCATGGCCATTTAACGGAGTCAAATGCTTTAATTGCATCTAGCGATACAATTGCAATTTCCAATGTTTCCCTTTTTGTGTGTTCTATCACTCGATGTAGTCGCCTTAGGTTGTTAGATATATTTCTATGTGGGACGTACCCAGTCTGGTCCGGGTGTATTAGTTTGTCAATAATTCGTTTCATCCTATTTGCCAGTACCGCCGTGAGCATTTTACTATCTTGATTAAGCATCGACAACGGTCTATATGATCCGCAATCTTTGCCGGGCTTATTGGGCTTGGGGAGTGGTATTATAACCGCCTCTCTCAGGGACTCCGGCAAATCTTCCTATTTCATACGCCTCATTCAACATGGCCAGAAGCGGGGGGAGCACCACTATACAGTTTATAAAATTCACTGCGGAGACCGTCAGCCCCCGGGGTCTTGCAAGTGGGTAGCTGCACCACCACCTCTTCTAGTTCTTCCAGGGTTATCGGGGCATCTAGATCCGCTTGCTCCTCCTCACTAATTCTCGGCATATCTATGTCTTCCAGTGTTTCTTTTATGACCCTATGGTCACTTCCCCCTTCATCTCCATACAATCGTTGATAGTACTTTAGGAATTAGTCATTCACTCCGTCTTGGGTGTCCACTACCTGCCCATCTTCCCGCTCTATTGCCCAGATTGTTGGTCTACGGGTCTCACTCTTATATAACCATGCCAAAATCCTACCTGGTTTATCTCCTCCCGAGTGTTGCCTTTCCACATATTTTTTATAATTTAGGTTACATAATCTCTCCCAGTGTCCCACACATTCCTGTTGAAGCCTGCTTATGGTTTCAGCATCCTCTTTAGTGTTGGCCTCACTTCTCATCTTCTCCAGCTCCTTTTCCGTTTCCTGCAGTGCTGTTAGTATCCCTCCCTGTAATCCTTTAGTTTTAGCTATAGCCACCCCCCCTCACTACCACTTTAAAGGCTTCCCATAGCGTACACGCTGACTCTACGCTACCGGTATTAATCTCAAAATAGCTGACTATCTCTTCGCTCAAGTCTTCTTTAAACATTACGTCTTTTAACGCTTCAGCTCTCAGGCGCCATGTCGGTATCCTTGCTCTTGGGGGTCTGTATTGCCACGTGAGGTCTGTATTGCCACGTGAGGGTCAGCAGCGAGTGATCTGACAAGACCCTCGCCCTGTATTTAATCTGTACTATACCTGCCATCAGCTCCTGCGAAACAAACATGTAATCCAACCTGGTATGCAAGTTCTGCCGGGCCGAATAGTGTGAATACTGTCTGTCTTGCTTATGGCGCATCCTCCAAGCATCCTCAAACCCAAAGTCCTTTAACAATGTCTGCAGTACCCTGGCTGCCGGAGAAGGTTTGTCTATTTTGTTATCCGATCTATCTACTTTCGGGTTTAGCGTACAGTTAAAATCTCCTCCCCAGATCAACGCCTCCCCCAGGTACATGCTCAATTTGGTATACAGGGTCCTAAAGTATGCCACTGTGTCTTGATTTGGGGCATACGTATTTATGATACATACTTATTTATTCTCCACCAACCCTCTCACCGCAACCATTCTCCCATCTGCCTCCACCGTAGACTGCATTAATTGGAACGGGACATGCGGTGGCACCCATATGATCACCCCCCTTGCATAGGCCGAATATGTCGCGCCAACCACGTCCCCCTCCATTTCTTCTGAACGATCTCCAGTTTTTCTTTTGTGAGGTGTGTCTCTTGTATCAGGGCTATATCTATTTTCTGTCTGCGCAGTACATCATAACCTTATTCCGTTTCAGATAGCTATTGAGCCCTCTAACATTCCAAGTTAACACTTTGAGGTCCCCCATTATCCAATACCTTCCCGCCCCCTTCACATGAATCTGCAGAATTTCCCTGAAGGCCATCACTTTAACTCCCCTCCTCCCCCCTCTATTACTACAAACTCCCCATCCCCAGCTGGTGCCCAGCTCCATCCCTGGATCTCAGGCCTACCCGCATTTAGTACCTCTTCGGCAATGCCGATATTAGGTCCCAGCAGGGGGTTGCCACCCTACTGGCAGCCTAACTTCCTAACTATTGGGGTTTAAGAGTGCTCCTCTGAGTCTCCCACTATGTCCCACACCATGTCGTGCATCTGCCGCACTATATTCTTAATCTGACGCCCCAAACATTCCACACATTCCTGCTCTATCATATAATCAAGTCCCAAAGTCACAGCATATACAGCACCTCGGTCTATGCATCAGGCTTCACTCATCTGTGCCGTCCTTTTTCTGACTTTCCGCTCCTTCCGGAAAATTTTGTGTATCCAGCCATTCTGTTGCATCTTCCGGAGTCTCAAAGAACAGTGATTTGTTTTCATGGAACACTTTCAGCTTTGCTGGATACATTAGCATATATTGTAAGCCCGCATTTTGCAATCTCCTCTTCACTGTGCCATAATTCAGACGCCGTCTCTGGACTTGGAGAGTATAATCAGGGTACACCGAGATGTTCGCAGCTGCCCTCCTGATGGTGCCCCCTTTGCGGAAATATTCTAGTATCTTCTCTCTATCTCTGTAGTTCAGTATCCTGGCAATTATTGGCCTTGGGGGGGCTCCCGGGGGAGGTCTCCTTGAGAGTGCTCTATGTGCTCTCTCCACCGCAAATCCTAGCGCGAGGGCCCCGACCCCCCCATTTCCTGCAACAACATATTTTCAAAATAGTCCCGTCGGGTTAGGGCCCTCTTCCCCCTCCGGAAGGCCTACTATACGTATATTGTTCCTCCGGACGCGCCCTTCGGCCTCCTCCGCTCTGTTCTCTAGGCTGCTGAACTGTTTCAGGAAATGAATCTTCGAGGCATGAAATGTACGAGCCGTCGTGTTTGTGGTCACTTCATTCTCCAGCTTATCTGTGCGTTCTGCTATTTGTCGTACATACTGTCTTAATAGATTGACTTCCTCCTGTACTGCGCCCACTTTGAGCTCCAGTGCTGCTTTGAGTTCCGCTGTAGCTGCTGTCAGCTTGCATTCCCACGCAACCTTTAGGTCTGCAATCGCTTCCAAGATCTGCCGATCATCTCGCATCAGGGTTGCATCCACCTGTGGGTTTTTGTCTTTAGGTCGTGCCCCTTCCGTCTGTTGTGGGGTTTTGGTGAAGTCCTCCAATGTGGACTGCTTCCCCCTGGCTTTCGGAAGTTTGGATGTCATCTTGGTGCCTATACTCACACTATCTCCAAACTCGTGGGGCGCCACTAGGCGTTTCCTCCCGACTGCGGCGATACCTTCGGATCTGCTTTTCAAGGGCTGGGTAACTCCGGGTAATGTCACTGGGGGACAAGCCGCCCGTAGCACGGATGGATTGTGTCCTCCCACGTAGTGAGCCACCGCTCTTAAGCTTCTCCATGTTGTCCTGGCTCTGATTCGGTCCCCCACCTCTCATGCACATCCTCGGGCCCGCCGGTCGAACTCAGTTCTGTTGCAGGTCGGGACCCAGCCTGCCGCACGGGCATGATTCACCGTTGCTAGCATGCAGTTGTGTGCACTTACGTCTTGTCTTGGGGTGTTTTCCAACCACTCAGGATCTGATAGTGCACCCCCTTTCCCTCTCACAGCCTCCTGGCGTTATTCAATCATGTGGTATCTGCCATGTGCAGGCTCAATGCGCTGCCATGCTTCTCAAGCTACCATCCACTCTCTACGAGCCGTATAGCAGCTTCAAGATTCCAAGACACCCTCGTTGTGGTCTTTTTTTTTTCCTGTCCTATCCCATCCCAGTGTGCCCCAAATCCCCCTTTTATTGCGAGCGTGCTCTCCTGAGTCACGTTACTGTTCCGTGTATTTATGTCTTGATGCTGGAAGTGCAGTGCCTCCTTCCCTGCTACTCTATATCAGGACTTCAATTTCTCATCCTCTCATTGGGGATAACTAGAATTCTGTTCATAGTAGCCTCATTCAGGGCCCAGGCATTGCTCAGCTGTGTTTGGGCACTGCAGCAGTCCAAGCAGACAGTCCCCCCCCCCATCCAGTTCGCACGAGGGCCCTCCCGGTTTGTCAGCAGCCCACTCCTCGTTTTCAGGGCACTGGACGCCTCCGAATTATAGTCCTGGGATCTTGATCAGCCTCTACCAGTGAGTGTTCGGGCTCCACGCCTCGACTTTGTTGTCAGTTTCGCCCTGATCGCGTCTCTGTTCATATGTATCCAATACCGCTTCTCATGGGTACTTGGTGTACTCCTCCGTTCTGACCGCGAGCAGCGTTCCCCAGCCTCGGCTGCTGCCGCGGCCCGTGTGTCAGTTTCGTTGGCAGTAATCTGCACTAGCGGCGCGCGGCTCCCAGGTGCATTTAAATGGCAATAACTGCCTCCATTGCAGTGGGTCTCTCACGAGCCTCGCTGCGCTCTGGGAGGGGGGGGTCCAGATCAGCACAGTGCCCACCTCGCTGCCAGGGCTCAGATCGCACTGCCGTCTTTTATTTATTGGTGCATTCCTGAACGGTGTCTTTCTGCACTTGTACGCCCCGGTAGTGCGCTCATCTCATTCCCAGTGCCGTCCTGCTCTGTCCTTTCTACGGTACTCTGCATTTCTTTTGTTGTGCCGCATGGGCCATTTTGTTCTCAGCTCCTCGGACTGCTCGTGGTTCTCTTCTCCTTGTTTTGCAGCCTTTTCGTTCCGCGATTTCTCATGGGAATGATGTCATTTTATTCCTCATGTTTTCCCATCCAATTCACTTGTTTTCCTTCACGTTCTGCCTTGCTGTATTTTCGGTACACGACAGGATGATGTAGGATCAACGGGAGACTCGAAGTCACGTCCTACTCCATGGCTCCTTGGCCACGCCCCAAAAGGCTTTTATATCTGGTGCCTTTTTCTTTACGATCGCTTTGGGCATCGCCAAAGATTTGGGCACCGAGCTGCAATGTCTCAGGGACAGAGAAGGGGTTTATCCAAATCCGACGCAGCAGATTAGAAAACAACAGAGACTGGCAATGGCTCCGCAAGAGAATCAGAGTGATCTCAGGCCCAGCGATCTCTCTGGAAGTCACAAGCGCCTAAGGCGAAAAGTCCGGGTCAGAGTCATCAGTCCCCAACCTCATCCTCCTACCTGCAGCCAGTGGCGTCTCCAGTCCCCAGGGGCCAGCACAGGGGACAGGGATGGTGTTCACTGAGTCCACGCCCGAATGCAGGGGCTCACGCAGGTCCGGCTCCCGAGCGAGAGGCAGATCCGGGGCACATCTCACCCAGCCCCCTTCTCCAACGCAGCAGCTTGTCGGGTTCTGTTGTCCTCGGTGCCCAGACGGACGGGAGACGGGGCCGTAACTCATCCAGTCCTACATGCAACGGGGAACTCACAGGCTCCGCAGCCGCTCAGGAGGCGCCCGCGCCCTTGGGCCTCAGCAGAGTCTCCCGCCCCCGCAGGTCAACTCTGGACTCAGGAAGGCGCTTCCGCGAAGGCGCGCCCCCCATTCCGCACCAATGGGGAACCCAGTCACGCGTCTTCGGGATCAGCACTCGTCCCGCTCCTGCCGTGGATGGCACTTCTCGCCCTCAGGACTGGGGCGCTGCATACAGGATTCTCAGGTGCAGTTCAGGCTCGGTGGGGTCCCGGAAAATCCCTGCGGTAATAGGTGCAAGCCGCCATATTGCCAGCAACGGTCCCAACGGACCTTGGGGGATCCTCGGCGTATTCCACCGGTGCTCAGCTCCGATTTTCACTGAGAGCGCTGCGCAGGGGTTCGCCTCATCTCCCGCTAATAATCCACTTAGCTTGTGGTCGGGGCATGCCTGCTTGACGCAGTGATAACGCTAATTAGGGTGACTTTCAGCAGAGCTCACAGCAGGCGCGTCCTCTTAGCACGCTGCCTAGCCACGCCCCTGTCAATTCAAATTTCAACTGGTGGCGATTATGGACTACTTGTTTTCTTAATATATATGTGTGCACATGGGTACAATTTATGGCAAGTCTTGCACTTTTGAAATATGGCAGTGGTAAAAATAGTAAACCAGTGGTTCCCATCATCAAAGAGGGCTCTTTTAAATTTGCAGAGAACTCAAAGCACTTGACTAGCCAAATGGAAGGTCCCCTTCATCCCCTCATTGAGGTAAACCATGAATGCGTTGTAGCGACTTCAAGTTCACACGCACTCATTGCGGGTCAGAGCAGTGACTTGAACAATGTTAAGGGACAATGTAACAACGCTTGTGATCCTGGGGATTCTATTACTGATAAGAAGTCCTTTCGCATTAAGCACATGTACGATGGAGATCAGTCCATCCAGCATAGTTTCCCAAGTGTGAGAGAACCATTAATACCAGCAAGCCTGATCAAACCAAACAACAATCCTTCTAGTGACCAAATTTCAGACATATCTATGATGGGATCAACTGTAATGACCGAACTCTCCAAGCGGGCCCGTCTCTCTCTTGGCCCATCCACGCCTGCTACAGGTAGACAAGGTGGCATAGAGCATGTACATTTATGTCAAGCTAGTGACCGAGAGGCAACCTCTGCTGTTTTAGCCACAGTGTGTAAAGTGCAGGCCATTTCAGATGTGAGCGGCATGAAAATGAGTCCTTCTAGAATAGCTCATCTGAAATATATCAGTAAGGCAATGTTCCAAAGTGATCCCGAAGGTGTTGGGGATAAACAAATACCTAGTAATAATCAAGGGATATGTGGGTGTTCCAGCCCCGTAGATCTAATTTCCCCTCCCAGGCTAAATTATGAGCCTGCACAGAACACCTTCTCAGGGCCCTCTCCAGTTGTCCATACATCTGAGAATATGGATTTGCAGTTTCCTGTCATGAGCAGGATTTTAAATCTTCTAGATAGAGGCCATGAATTAACACACCTGGAATTAAGAACTTTAAAACTGTCAAATACTGGGATTATAGCATGTATTAACAAGATTGAAGATATGTTATATGGCAGTATAAATAAAGTTACTGTTACTAACACGGCTTCTGATCATGTATCGGTGGAAAGAAGCACTCAGGCCAAGGCCTCGCAAGCTGACTGTCCTGAGACCAAGGTGAAGTTGTCACAAACTGATATTGAAGGGAATGCAGCCATGTTTCTGAAACGTTCTTTTGTACAAGCGGTAACAAAGCAGAGAGAAGAAATGGTTAGTTGTGAGATTGAGAGACAAACAAACCCAATGTTCACAAGTTGAAAATTCTAGCAGAATTGAGGAGATGATTAAACAAATTGCCGGCGACCTAACGCGCGTGGCCACTCTTTAGAAGAAAATTGATGTTCCTTCCTCAACTATAGTGTTGGATAGTCCTTCAGAACTGGTCCATGTGCTTGAACAGGCACTGATTGGGGAGGGTTCTGAACAAATTCCATCGAATGAAAGTAGAGACAGTGGGTCAGACGCAGATAGAAGTGGTCTGAAGAAGGGAGTCTACATGTCACGTAAACAGAGACGCCTACATTTAAGGGCTCTAAAGCGAATACAAAATGCAAAAAGCTTAACTTGCCAACAAACATTTTTTTACAAAAAATAATTTGAAAAAAGCGGGACCAAACAACTCACAGGTGATTGACACAGCTATGAGTGGAGCGCAATATGATGCAATGTGCAATGTGGAAGAAGATCCGGTAGACTTAGATCAATTACATTTCAAAAGCAAGTTAGCTTTGCAGCACCCTCATGATGAAGGAGAACCAGGGTGCGACAATTTTAAGGAAAAAGTCAATGTAAAAAAAAAAAAAACATTTCAACACAAAAACAGGTGAAAGCCCCATTGACTGCAGCACTAACTGGAGATGGGAATTCAAGTGGTGTTTCTAACAAAGCCACAAGCGCTGTATCAACTCTGGGGTGCAAATAAACACAATTGTCCTCCTTCTATCCTACTAAGGTGATTTCCACCAAACTTACACAGCTGTCCAATGGCTCAAATCCAGGATCACCACCACAGGGTGATCTAACCCCCAACCTAAAGGTCCCATCGTGAATGGTAAAACTAAGGGGGTTAAAACACAAGATCATTTAACAAAAGGAAGTGTTGCCATGACAGGTTTGGTCAAACATACAAATTTAGAACCAACACATCCCGCATGTCCCACTGAGCCAGAAGGGAATGGTGAGGACTTGGAACAAACGGGAGAAACTGAAGGGGTCGCCAAACAAAATCATGATATTACCTCACTGATACACAATACAACCACGGTTTTAGGTTGGATAAGTGATCCAGTCATACATGGGAATGCACGACTAAATCGTGAATTTATATTAAAAGCCTTTTACAAAATTCCAATGTTAAGACTTCTAAACTCATGTGATGTAGAATGGGTGAAACTTGCAAATGTCAACAATGGCAGAATGATCTGCAAAATCTCTTCTTCAATTATCTTAAAACAGATATGGGATTTTGAGATAGACTTTTCACACATGGGGTGGAAAATGAGTTTGTTACAGGATGAAAAACAAGCGGTACAGTTTTTGAACTATGTGCCGCCCTTGCCTGAAATCTCACCAGTCAATTTAGACAAAGTGGTTGCCCAGTCTACTGCTGTGTCTGATGCAATTGTTCAATTGGCTGCCATTGCTTCCAACATCAAGGACTGGTCCTGGATAGGCAATTTGGTCAATGCAGTAACCACCAGCACACTGATTGGCCAGACTCGGTAGCCATAACAATTTCCAGGTGTTTTCATGGAATGTTTGTGGCATCATACTTTTTTCACAGCATTCAAGTTGAACTCTATGTTCGACTCTCCGGCTATCATTCTCCTACAGGAGACTATGCTTCTTACACATATGTCCGTAAATGGATACTCCACTTTCTCAAATCCTGCCAGAAAACACGGCCTAGGTCGCCCCATAAGGGGATTAGCAACTTTGGTCAATAAAGCACTCAATGCCAATACTTCGGTATGCTATTCCTCGAGTAACATTCTTGTCATTGATATGGACACGACTGTGGGAGATAAGGAAAAGCTGATGCTGAGTAATCTATATTTTAACCCTTACAATCATAGCGTGGCTGTGGTTATGAACATTTGAAAATGCTGTATTATGTAACAAGTATGAGGGCATTATTGTCGGAGGTGATTTTAATGCAAATTGTATGGGGGAAATGCAATCCAGTCATACTCAGAAATGTTCGAACAATAAAAAAAAAAAAACACTAACACTTGATCAGCTTTGGAAGGAATATTTTCTTGCGTGGAATATGAAGGTTGTAAGATTTTCTCATTACATTGTTCAATATACATGGCAGAGGGACAAATCTGAGTTTCTCTATGGACACAGGTTATAGTGATCATTGTCTCATTTCAATCAAAATAGAATTGCCCTGGGTGCAGCATTGCAAATGTTGCAGAATTGGCTCTGGTTGAAGTAGAGCATCTCCCGAGCACAATTCGTTGGAAACTTGTTGATAGCCCGAGCATGATAGTATTATATGATCCAAATCTTTGTTAATCCTTTCAAGACTATGTACATCTGGAAAGAGTTAACAATGCGATCATATGGGAAAGATTGGTTTGGCTCTCCAATTCATATATAAACAGGCAGAAAATACATCTTCACTGCTTTGATTCACACATAGCTGCGTTAAAAAAAACAAAAAAACAGTGATTTGAGACACCTCGCAGCTCAAAAGACGTCAGTTGGCAAACACCTGGCCACCAAGACGCATATCGTACAGCTGTACAATATTGCATGTAGAAGACATTGTTATTTTATGCATCTTCATGAGAATGAAAAAATGATAAAACATCTATGTAAACATAATACAAAATCTATTTGGCAGATGTTTAAAAATTCTGGCTCTAGCGTGACGGAGGGCTTTGCCCAATACCATTTCTGCAAATACATGGTCTATGTTCATTTTGGAAAATGTTCGACTCCCTGCGCACTTCCAACATCAACAGTTCACCATAAAGAAATTAGCTTCACTTCCTTGTTTCTTTTGGTCCATTGATGATATCATCTGGGCCATAGGTAAACGTAACTTTTCAATGGCATCTGGACCGGACGCTATTCCGGCATGTGCACTCAAAACGGATCCAATTTTCTGGGCCAGAATTCTGTTCGTAAAATTTGAAAATATCTTCAATACAAGTACCATTCCTCAATCATGGCACATTGCATTGATTGTGCCGATTTATAAAAAGGGCAACTCTGGGGATCCTGGAAATTACAGGCCAATAGCCCTGATGGACTCGTTCTACAAAATGTTATCCATACTTTTGCTTAAGGAGATGAGTTATTTATAAAAACTCATGACATTCCATCCCAGAATCAAACTGGGTTTCGCAAACAAATGGGCACGTCGATTAATGTGACTATTCTATCACATATGCTATATTCGTGCAAAAAAAAATCTGGTGGGCAACATCTATATGGCCTCTTTAGATTTATGTTCAGCATTCAACTGCGTAATTCGTGATATATTGTGGTGTAAACTTAGAAGACTTGGTTTCCCTGAAAACATAATTCAGCTGCTTGTTTTATTACATACTGTCAAATTTTTCAAAATCCGCATTAACAAGCAAGGTGATGGGGGTGAAGCAAGGCTGCAGCCTTGCTTCTACCCTCTTCAATTTGTATTTCGTTGATATTGAAGCTATTTGGGATCAAATATTATGTTATCCGGTCAAACTTGGTCATCTCAAATTACATTGGCTTGCCTACGAAGATGACACTCTTATTTTTGATACAACACCTATGGGTCTCCAAATGTTACGCTCACCTGGTTCCCACAGGGGCGTCGATCGGACCCGGACAGTTGCGGTCTCCACCAACGTGATGGGTACTGAAGAGATGACAGTCTGGACTGGCCCGCCTAATCTTGTCTGCTGGACTCGTAAAAGTATTCTCCTGCAAGTGGAGAAAGGGATTTAGCCACCCGTGGACTTTAGTGATGCCCCCCCCCCCCCCCAACTGTTCTCGTTCTCCCCACTAATCACCTCCGATATTCCCTTTTGGTAACCTCACCTTATGTTTTTAAATGATGAGCTCTCCATCCTGCATGGCATGCAGGGGCGCGTAGATACCAGTTACTTCACTGGGTTGAAGGTACTGGAGGAGTTCCGGAGGAATATTGACTCCAGTGTCTATAAAGTTCAATATGTCCGATGTTCACTCTTGTTCCATTCCTTCGTTAGGTTGCAGCTGGGTCCAAAAGAATATTGCCTGGAGGCAGCTGATGTCGTTCAGGTAAGAGTCTGTATTACCAAACATTGTCCGGTAAAAGTTGCATGAGTTTAACTTGCTGTTTTCTCACCCTTTATAGATGCGGCATAGGAAGATGCGGCGAATTAAAGAATAATACCTCCGGTGGTAAAGCAGGTAAGCCTATGGTGGCAAAGAGATTGTCCTTGTTGGTTTTCTCGGCTCACCTTGTTATTCCTTTTGTTTTCCCCTTAGGTGCTGGGTTTCAACGAAGAAAATGATGGAGGCAGCGCCGAGTCGAAAGATGCGGTGGACTGGTGAGTATAACGCGGCGCTGCTGCTGGCGAAGCGACGTGTGCTGAAATAATGTCCTTTCAAGGCTCGGAGATGTGCTGGGTCCGGAATCAGGTAAGGAATCAAATAATGTCTGTGATCTAACCTCTTCTCCTTTCTTTGCCTTTTGTCTAGGAGCTCCGGATTCGAGGCGGGCGTGGCAGAAGACTGGATGCTGACTTGCAGACAGGGTGAGCGTCACGCTGCTGGATGCAGAATAACGCAAAGCATGGGCTGCTGTTCGGGCGTGGTTTAAATAGCCTGCAAAGTAGTCCCAGGTAAGAAGTTCTCCAGAACCACACCCGAGTGAAAAATAGTCCCTGTAATAAAATAGTCCCATCCAGGCCTCACGTTGGCTTGGACTCATTTGCAGCATGGTCTGCATAAGTTAAGTAAAGTCTATGAGCCTGGCGCCCCAGGCGCCAGGACTGAATCCAAAATGCCCCCAGCCGGGGCTGTTGGGGTTTTAATGAGTATCTGGATGCCTGCTGATGGACTCGATCCTGATGCCCGGGGGTAGGCATCATGACACCAAAACAAACTACAGGCTTTTTCCACCTTTGCCTTTGAACATAATCTACGTCCGAATGTAGGGAAATCCAAGATCCTAATAATGTCAGGTTCTGAAAAAATTACATGTTTTTCGTGGAAGGTCAACAATCTTAAACTGGACAGAATATCTATGCTCAAATATTTGGGTTTCGATGTCACTAATGAATTTTCGAAATAACATTGGCGGGACTCTTTAATAGCAAAAATGAGACCATTTCAATTCTGATATATGTTGTTTTTGCAAAAAAGCTCAGAAAAAAGAATCTATCAAGCATTTGGTCATTTATTGCAGTTACTTCGAAATTGATTTTGCCTTTTGTCAGCTGAGGATAATTTATCAAAAATATTGTAAATTCTCATTGAGTCCTGCGATTCAATTCTACTTACTAAATATTGAAACAATACTTCTGTATAACTTAGAACTACGTCTCCATGACATCGATGACATATTAAATATTCTTCACGGTCATCTTTGGAAACAAGTCTTGAATTTGGCAAACTCGGTGCCAAACTCTTGTATCCGCATCGAATTAGGTCCTTCCAGTCTATCAGCTCGATTTCTGTGGCAACAACTAAACTCCTATGTTAGAATGTTGGAAAGTCTATCTATGTGGAATTTTCGAGGATGTTGGTCTTCCAGAATCCTCACTCAATAAATCTGTTTAGGAAAAGAATGGATCATGCTTTGCAACTAAAGAGGATTTGATCACACGAGTGGGATATTCTACATTTTTTTTTATATCAGATGGAGGAAATTGGTTCTTATTTGTTTTACAAAGAATTTGCTCTACACACACATAAAAGGCTTCCCAGGCTGATGTATGTTGAGTGTTTCCCTGATTTAAAAATATGTGACATCTATATGCGGTTTCGCTTGAATCAGCTTCATTGCAAAGAACGCATTAGTCAGTGGATGAATTTTAATTCTGATATATGTCGTTTTTGCAAAAAAGCTCAGCAAAAGGAATTTATCAAGCATTTGGTCATTTATTGCAGTTACTTCGAAATTGATAGAATCGCCTTTTTGGGGGAGAATAACATGATGAATTCTGTCTCATCGCGTGAAATGTTATGGATCAAATGCATAAATAATCCTCACACTGCATTCGTATGTGCCTTCGGTAGGCTATTATGCGAAATTTAAAGTGAACTTTTGCACAGAATGAATCATGTTGCACTTGATGAAATTTAATAATTTGTGAAGTTATATACTCAAGCTAATAACTATGTGCACTGTGTGCGCGAGGAAAGTGTGCATTTTTAAATGTCTTTTTTATGAGGCTGTCCGATTATCCGACCGGAATTCTGGCCATGAAATATGTCTAATAATTGGGAAAAGTTCTTAAGTATGTAATGTAGTAACTTATGTTAGAACATGTTTTAAATGGAAAGTGTGGACATTTTATATCAGTAATTTTGATTTGGAATTTTCTAATAGGTTTTTTTGTAAACTAAAACACGCGCTTATTTATTTTGAAATCTGTTTATTAGTAATATGTAATCTCATTGTTCAAATCCACAAATTAAATCACCAATGAAACAAACAATGCTAAGCAGTATGGAAAGCAACAAACAAATTAAAACAGTGAACAGAAAAAGGAACAACGTAAAGGAAAACAAGGCATCACAGATTATCTTTCAACAGGGTTAGGACCGGTGTGTGTCTGCAGTGCATCCTCTCCAAGGGGCCCCCATAGGGGTAGAGACAGCACTGACATCTGAGGCACATGGTCCAACACAAATGTCACTTATTAATATGAGCCCATTAGGTCATATGTTCAAGGAAGGTAATAACTAGGGGTTAATGGGGGTTCATCGTCCGATGGGCGGAACATCGTAAGGAGTGCATTCTACGCCGCAACATAGTCAGTGGGCTCCAAAGTACTGTCTCTCAGGAATCTATAGCAGCAGTCGCTGCTGCACTCTATAACTTGAAGTCACTGCACCATAAGTAATATTGTGTCCGCCTCTATTGTTTCCATGACATTGCTATTCATCTTTTAGCTAAAACACACGCTAGGTCCATAAATTTGATCACATGGCTATATTTGTCTGGCCTCGGATAGGCACCCAGCAAGCATTCCGTCGGATCCCACTGATATCGCATGGGCCCAGCCTTAACACACGCCAGCACTATCTGGTGCCAAAAAGCGTGCACCCGCACACACTGCAAAAACATATGAATAAAATGTGCGCCGTTGGGTGCCACACCATGGACAGATAGGCGGCACCATAGGATAAAACCTGGCCACTCAGCTTGGTGTCATGTACGTTCTGTGAAGTAAGTTGAGTTGGAGAAGACGAAACCTTCCATTACGGGAAACCCTTTCGACAAAAAAAATAATACATTGTACAATTGAGTATCGCTTAGCTCTTGGCCCAAATCCGCTTCCCACTGTGCTTTCAATGTTCGTCACACTTACTGCACTCAGCAAGCACCCATATAACGGGACAGTGGGTGCCAGCTATCTTCCAAAAGATACAGTATTGTAAACGGCCACAGGCTCTGGTTCTCCAGGCCAGTAAATCCATTCACGGCTTTACAACTGTCACAAGCTTTAGATATCTTAATAACTGGCCTTTGGGAAGCCCTTCGGTCAGTACCAGGTGCTCAAGATCTCAGAAAGCCCTGTCCCTATTCATATTCCCCCCACCCCCATGTGTTGAGCCCCAGCTCAGGCCACCGCCTGGCAACCACCAGTTCACCCAGCTACGAACATTTATCCGCCGTCATGGGGACATGTGGCGAGTATGGGTTGCATAGCTTTGATATCTTCACCGATCTTTCCCACACCGGTCGTCTGAGTCTAACCAGTAGCACTGGTCGGCCTATAGAGCGGTCCATGACCTACAGGGCCTCCTTGAGCACTACCGGGCGCAGCACGTCATGCAGCAATTTGGATTCCATTGTCGGATCATCTGAAAGCCAGCCAGCCATATATTGAAGTTGCTCAGCAAGATCATAAGAGCTCCAGTCGTGGGAGCTGCACACTTCCATCTTCATATGCCATACACAGGGTGTTCAAGGCAATTTTTTACCAGCCGTGACCCCACCGGAATCCCCTGAGCATAGTGACCAGATGGTGAAAAAAAGCCAGCTGTAATGTAGCAGTGTACATTTGCAAAGGAATAGAGTAGGCGTAGCAGTATTATCATTTTTTCTAACGCTATCTGGCCCCTTAGTGATGGTAACAGTCTACCTCAGAATGTCATGAATTGCCTCATCCCATCTACCGCCTTGACTGCATTTCTAGTGTCCATACTTTCTGGCTTGTGCGCAATATGTATACCCAAGTACTTTAATATGTCCACCTTCCACTGCAACCACAGATCGGGGAGGTCATAGCATCATATTGTCTCAGACCCGCCAAGGGGAAGAGACACGATTTCTGCCTGCTAAAGGAGATCCAGGACAGCCTGGCAAAGTCATCCAGGACCTCCAGGATGATGGGCAGATTGTGTTCTGGTTCACACAAGTACAGGAGGACATCGTCTGTATATAGAGACATGAGATGCCTAAACCCCGAACCCCCACTTCAAAGCCAGTCACAGAGAATTCATGATCCAGAAAACACTGCCAACGGTTCTAATGCCAGTATTTACAGCAGGCTTGTCCAACCTTTTTGAATGTGGGGCCGAAGCATTAACTTTTTGTCACCCGGTGGGCCGGCAAGTCAAAAGTCAACAACCTCACCCAAAGCAGTATATTAAAAAGCAATGGTGTGTGACCTTTGACACAAGGACACAATAGCATCAAAGGCAGCGATAGCCATGCAGTCCCAAAGATAGCTTTTGGTGTCCGGGGCAGTGATCCAAGGTTAGTTTCTTGTGATTTCTTCCAGTGTGTATGTGTTGATATTTTTCTGAAATAGTGGGGGCGACCGAGGGTAGCAAGGTAACTATAAGGATCTAGGTAGGGTTTGGGGGGGTCCTCCCGCCCCAAGATTTTTTTTTCCAAATATGGGGCTGAAATGGTGCATTTTACAGCAGGAAAAGTGACCAAAAAGCCATAGGTTTACAATCAGTTATAAAAGGGAACATGTACATTCCATGTCACCAACAGCAGACAAGAACATTTTAGAACACAACACATTTTAATGATCACTGTGTCCACAGTGTAAGACAGCACTGTCACTGATGAAACACATTGGCATGATGGTTGTGCCCAAAATCTGCCTCTGTAACAACATGTCTATGCTGGCTGTTCCCAATTTAGGCCAGCATTGTCCTGTACAAAGCATGATTGATGCTGCCTGAGCATGTCATGTGCAGTGTGCCCAATACATATGCCAGTTTACCTCTGTAATACACATTCATTACTTCTGTGTTAATGGTGACACGACTGCTGCCACGACCCGGTTAATGTAACCCGGTTAATGTATGTATTTCTGCAATGTTGGTCGGGTACCTATATCCCATCAACCTTGCAGAAATAAATTAATCGGTTGGGCCTCCCCACAGGGACCTGGGCTGAACAGAATTGCTTAAGCCCGCCCTTCGAAGCATATTGGGCCTGTAGTGCTGGTGAAAGGGCGAAAAGGTCTGAAGGTAAAACCTGGCAGAGGCAACTGTGGATCCTCCACATTTCCCAACTCTAGAAGATGTGGCCAGCACCCGGTAATGCAAGACTTCACGCGGCTAGCCTACAGCCACATGCCCAGTAAAAGGTACGGCCAGTCTCCGCTTACCCGACAACATTTAGGGCCAGGGTAAGTTTGCAGCAAACTGTGTTCGCAGTGTTCCCTCTTGGGATCTTTACCTGCTGTCAGGCTTCCAGTTGGCCAAACCGCAACAGGCCATCTCCTTCCTCTATCAATGTAACGCGGAGTGGAAAACGGGGCATAGTGTGTGGTTCATGATGGCTCCTCGCAGCCGACACGTGGGAGTCTGGCACAAGACACGGGCCCGACAAATATTGCCAAAATAAATAAATAAAACGGCCTGTGGCTGAGGCCTGTAACTGCCTCTGGTGCCCCCTTACGGGGTTCAACAGAGGCAGTAACAGTCCTCCCCAGGTCCCGCTCCTCTGCCACGGCCCGGTTTATTTATTTATTTGGGCAATGGTTGTCGGGTCCATGGACCCGATTAATTTATTTCTGCAATGTTGGTCGGGTACCTGTATCCGACCAACATTACAGAAACAAATTAATCGGGTCCACGGACCCGAAAAACATTCCCCAAATAAATAAATAAAATGAGCCGTGGCTGAGGCCCTGTAACTGGCTCTGGAGCCCCATTCCAGGCAGGATGCCCCACCCACAGTCACACGAGAGACCGCCCTTTTGCACATGGCTCCGCTCACATATCAAAAAGGTAAACTCTGTTGCAATGTGATGTGACGACAGAAATTTGCAGTTCAAATTGAAATATGCATATTTCATTAAATTGGCTTTTCACAACCACCCAAATTGCATAGGACAAAAGGTATTCACAATCCATAAAATCAACACGTTAAAATGTGCACATGTAGACCCAAAACTCCAGGTTTTCCCTGAATTCTGCAGTACTGAATTTGGACATCTCACCTTATTCGTATTTCATCAGGTTATTTAGTGCAGTGGTGAGTTGGCCAGCCTGCAAACCTGATGGCTGTGGTTCAATGGGACTGAGTCCACCCTCTTAAAAATGTGGGTGGATTCAGTCCACCCACGTACCCTCGACTTGAGCCCTGGTAATCTGGGCAAAAAGAATGAAAGCAAAATAAACGTGCGTTTGCATTGAAACTCGGCAAAAAAAAATGAAAGGTGAAGCAAAATAAACGCTCGTTATTTTGCTTCATCTGCATTCTTTTTGCCAATTTGCTGGCAGCGTTACAGTCATTGCTGCAGAGACAAAGACACACTCGGCCACGGACCCGACAAACATTGCCCCCATATAAATTGATCCACCGGGTCGTGGCTGAGGCCTGGAACTGCCTCTGGTGCCCCCTTGAGGGGGGGCACCAGAGGCAGTAACAGTCCTCCCCACGTCCCGCTCCTCTGCCACGACACGGTTTATTTATTTGGGCAATGTTGGGTGGGTACCATACCCGACAAACATTGCATGCATAAATAAATAAACCGGGCCTTGGCCGAGACCTGTAACTGCCTCTGGTGACCCCTTGTAGGGGTCACCAGAGGCAGCAACAGTCCTCCCACGTCCCGCTCCTCTGCCACGGCCCGGTTTATTTATTTATTTGGGCAATGGTTGTCGGGTCCATGGACCCGATTAATTTATTCTTGCAATGTTGGTGGGTACCGTACCCGACCAACATTGCAGAAATACATACATTAAATCGGGTCCACGGACTCTCTTGAGCCCCGCAGGCCACATAAAATGGCTTGGAGGGCCGCATTGTGGCCCGCGGGCCGTATGTTGGACAACCTTGATTTACAGCATCGGCGACAGCGGGCATCCATGCCGGGTACCTCTTTGTATTCCCCATGACCCCGACACCTACCTCCCCATTCTCACCGTGCCAGAGGTCATGCGTTGTAGTGCTTATGCGCAAAACGAGCTAAAACAACATGGCGTCGACACACAACCATTTTGGACATTAACTTCCATCACAGCAATAAATGCCTACGTTTTTGTGAGCTCAGTAAGTAAACGTGCCTTTCTGCAGCAAAGGCAAGGTCACGTACAATGATGTCATCTGAACTAACTGTGGAGAAGAGTTGTTGTATTGTCCGCTGAAGGACGAGCTAGAAAGGGAGTCCGAGCGCTCTGCAGGTGCAATGAACGAAGACAAGCTGTGTATTTCCACTTCTAGCTGGATTTTTCCACTCTTTGCCCCTTATGCTTGTAGTCTGCACTTCGGCTGTGGGCAGTCACAAACAAGAGGGGCGGGGACTCCCCCCATAAAGAGAAGAGGTATTGCTCTTGGGAGAGCAGATAGAATATAGACCCCCGGGTGATGCAGTCTCGCTGAGGGAGGACGCTCCAGACCCAGTTAGCACGAGAGATCTCTCTACCGACCTGCTCTGGGACTAAGCAGTATTGAGGTGGCCGAGATGAAGGTGTCTTCTACAACTATTATAACAGTGATGAATTGTCTTTATTTTTATGTATAAATTACTATAGGTTATGTGTTAGCTCTGTGTGTATGTATAAAGTGTGACTAAAGGGCCTATAACAAGCCATTTTTCTTTGTTTATAACTATTGGTGTATGGGTGATTTCTTGCCTATCGGAGTCCAATAACTTGTTTTGTTGGGGCCTGGGGGAACGCAAGTCTGGAGATCCCTCCACGTGGCGAAGAAAAAGCAAAACATATTGGCGTTGCAAGCAGGGTCTTTGTGCTCACATTGAGGCCTGAGAGCCATGCCAATTTGAGATTTCAATGTTTTGGACTCAGAAAGGCAACACATTTGAGAAAAGAAAGGTGTGTTGTGAGGTATTGACGATAGGAATGTGAAATATCCATTTGGTAAGAGGAGTTCCCCCATTTAGGATAAAAGGAAGCTCTGCAGGCGTTAACTGTCCTCAGGTGACTATTCCAGGGTGGACCAAGAGTCTGAAAAACAAAGTCACACAGACATGGGCATGTGGTGCGGGTCTGAGCGTGACCTGGGATATGAGCAATGGAGAGGCGATTCCGGCTGAAAGTGGTGGGCTGCCTGCAACAGGTGCCAGTGAAAAAAGGATAAGAGTGTTCAGTTTTAGGTAGGAGGGGCTGGATTTTGTTGAATGCCTTTCGAAAGATGCACCAACAGAATGTGGAACTGCAGGCAAGTGTCCTGAAATTGGAAAAGGAACTGGCTGCTGAGAAACAGGTTGCGTTAATGCAGCAGCTCCAAATGAAGTTAGATCATGATTAGACGGACAAATATCAAGCAGTAGCCGAGCAAGTTGCTGTGAGGGTTGCTCGTTACAAATATAGAAAAATGAGGGAGACTGAATTTGCGTAAGGTGGCAACTGTGATTGCTTTTGCATGGGTCGATTGGGACCCCGACATGTGGGTTGGAGATGTATTTGATAGCACAAGTACAGAGAGTGGTTCAGAGCAAGAGGTTTTACCCAAGCCGGAATCTGGCCGTAAGGAGGAAACTGCTAAACCAGTGATACGTAGGTGAATGGGTCCTAATCAGAATAATCCCGGAGCAGAGATGGTGGATAGGACAGTGCTCGAGGATTATTCTCAGCAAGAGATTGGGGAACTCATTAGCCGATTGAAACAGAGGGCTGGTGAACCCTTGTTAACCTGGATGGACAGGTTATTTGATGGAGGGGCGGCGGGTCTCTGTGTAGATGCGACAGACTGCCAGGTTTTTGCCCTTGACACAGGAACCCCAGGTGTAGGAAATGTTACGGGTAGGTCCCCATCGGGAGGACGATGGTGGAGAGTTTCAAACGCCTTTGTTATACCTAGCAGCCCAAGTGCGTAATCATTAAGTATCCGCTCGCCTCGGATTGGCTGAGCGAGGAAAGAAAGTGATACACATTGAGAGACGCCATACAACGAGTGAGGGAATATGCCATAAAAGAGGCAATTCATTTAGACACTCCTCAGCACATGGGAATTTTAGCATTATCTGTTTCTGCTAGGAATACCATTATTCGAGCTGTTCACCCACGTATAAGAATGTCATTATGACCTTATTGGTGGAAATGACAGGCAGAAAGACTGATGAGGTGGTAGATGCGATTAGACAATTGGCAGACCTAGGAGAATGGGAAAAAGCAGAGGAACAATCCCGAGAGCGGAAAAGAGGGGCAAAGCGAAAGACGTACACCTGGGAAGAGATTTGACAGTCGCGATTCTCGCCCATCTTGAAAGGATATGTTTTCAGCACTGCTAAAAGATGGGGTGCTGTGGGAAGACATTGATGGGATTGAGACACGGAAAATGTATCAATTGTACAAATAGCGAGGATTGGATGGGAAAGAGCGTTACAACCAAGTGAAATGACAGGAGGTACACACAAGTCTAGGAGACAGGTGGGTCCTTCTGCACCACCTCCTGAGGAGGGAGACGAGTCCCTAGGGATGTCCCCATAAACCCTGCCAACTTATGCAGACTTGAGGAAAATGGTGAGTGCGATAGTGGAAATGGAGTCTAAAAACACGCACTCCAAGTACGAATAGGATAGTGGTCAAACTCTGGTAACAACTGCCCAAATTAAGGTAAATAGACGGCCTCATGTAAAGGTGAAATTATTTTGGCAGTCAGGAAGCATACAGGAGGTCCGCGCCTTAATTGATACTGGGGTGGAGTCCTCATTGATACATGGAGATCCTTTCGAGGTTCAAGGAACGTCATTTTACGATCACAGGTTTAGGGGGAAAAGAGACTGCTGCCGTCCAGACTAAAATAGATATGAACATCGGAAGTTTAAAAAGAGACACCTATCAAGTGTTAGTTGTCCCCTTCCCGAATACATTATTGGGTTTGACATTTTAGAGGGGTTAACCCTTGGATTGGGAGGTAAACTTTATCAGTTTTTGGTGAGTGCTTTCACTTGTACCCCGTGATCGTAGGACAATTAAAAGATGCCCCCGGTGCAAGTTCCGGTAACCACAAAAAGAGTGCCCATGCAACAATATCGAATTCCCAGAGGGCAGAAGGAGATTTCGGAAACCATTAAAGGGTATGTAGAAGCCGGTGTGTTGCGCCCCGTAACCACGGCTTGGAACAATCCGATCTGGCCTGCCAAATAAACTGACAGAAGCTACCGTATGACTATGGATTATCGTGAGTTGAATAAATACACTCCTCCGTTAATACCAGCAGTGCCTGACGCAGTAACTTTGAAAATGTACAAAAATTTGAGGGAACTTGGTATGCAGTGTTAGATTTGGCTAATGCCTTCTTTACCGTACCGATTGCTGATGAATGTCAGGAGCAGTTTGCATTTTCTTGGAATGGGAGGCAGTATACGTTTCAACGTTTACCAATGGGTTACATGCATAGTCCAACAATCTGTCACCGGCTGGTGGCAGAGCATTTGGATAAAATCCCTTGTAAACCAATATGCAGATTGTGCATTACATTGATGAAATATTGATCCAAGAGAAAGGTGAACATAGTGTGCAAATGCACCTAGATCTTATCAAGGAAGGACTAAGGAAGGAGGGTTGGGAGATTAATGACACTAAACCTGAGGGTCCGGCAGAGACAGTGATTTTTCTGGGAATACAGTGGAACTTTGAGGACTAAGAAACAAGCTCAGCAGTTTATTGGCCCATTTGGATTCTGGAGATAACATACACCACATTTGGAACAGATTCTTGCAACTCTTTTAAAATGACATGCAACAAAAATCAATTTCGAGTGGGGCGAGGAGCAAGTTAGAGCGTTCCAATTAGCCAAAGACACCATTCAGAAAGTACTTTATTTATGGGCATTGAGGGATGGAGAGGTGGAACTCAATGTATCCGTACAGGAGGTCTATGCCAACTGGAGTCTGTGGCAAAAACAGGACAGGAAGCGAGTGCCCTTAGGATTTTGGAGTCCGAAGTTGCCTGAGGCTGGTGACAGATGTACTCCATTTGAGAAACAATTGATAGCATGTTATTGGACACTCGTGGATACGGAACAAATGATGGTGGGTCATGATGTATTGATCCCACCAGAAATACAGATTATGCAGTGGGTACTGAGCTCCCCTAAAACACATAAAATAGGGCATGCACAAGAGGCCAGTATTATTAAATGGAAATGGTACACTCAAGATCGTGCCAAGACAGGAAAGGGCGGAGTCGCAAAATTACACAAGCAGGTGGCGGGGTTCCGCTAGTAGATTTGGAGCCTGAGGAAGGAATGACAATTGGCAAATCTCTGCTCAAATGGGGAATCCCCTATGGAGAATTATTGAATGAGAAAGTTGGGCATGCCTGGTTTACTGATGGTTCAGTCAAATATGGGGTTATTGAGCAAAACTGGAAAGCAGTAGCGTACAATCCCAAATCTAAAAAGGTGTTAAACACTTCTGGAAAAGGGAAGAGTAGCCAATTTGCAGAACTGTATGCCGTGTATCAGGTTTTGAAACAAGAGACACCTGGGCGTTGTGACATTTATACAAACTCATGGTCCGTGGCAAATGGATTAGTGGTATGGTTGCCTACATGACAAAAGAATGGATGGAAGATTCATGCTAATGAGGTATGGGGTGAGGAACTATGGCAAGACATTTCTATACTACAGTAGATGTGTATCATGTAGACGTACATTGTGCAACTCATTCATTAGAACAATGGTTCAATTCTGTTGCAGACGAACATGGCAAAATTTCGGTCACGGACAGAAGGGCTGAGGAGGATTTGGAAGGGATTGCTAGGTCGGTGATCGACATTTTTGACTTGCAGTCCCGGCAGGTCTTGAAGCAAGACCGTGGAGTCGGAGGGGTCGAAGAAAAAGACATAACGATGAACACAAGAGGCGCACCGAGTTTCACAAAGCAACACGTTCACGAAAAAAACGGAACTGAGGCTACGGGTCCCGTGCGTCCTATTTATAACATCCGGTGACGTCGCCCTCGACGGAGGCCTTCGGGGGACATCAACCAGACAGCATTGACGCAGTACGCCCTCTGCTGAAAAAGTTTCCGAACTGAACAGCTGTGCACATTACATGTCAAAGATGTGGAATACGTTGGAGGACAATTCATTCGAAGAGGTAAATTGACCGGACAAATTTGGCAAACCGATTGTATCGGTCCCTTGCCTATTAGCCGAGGATGTCAATATGTGTGTAACATTGTGGACACGTATTCAGGTTATTTAATGGTGTTACCATGCAAAAGAGCTACTCAATTGTACACAATTGTTAGATCAAGTAGCAGTGTATTATGGAGTTCACTTACAAATTCAGAGCGACAATGGGCCCCACTTCAAGGGAAAGGTGGTTTTAGACTATTTTCAAGAAAAAGGAATCAAATGGATCTTTCATGTCCCATACCACCCCGAGGCTTCGGGGGTTAATTGAGAGGATGAATGGATTGTTGAAAGAACAGTTGCGTAAAACTGGTGAGGGTAAATTGTGAGGATGGCGGTAACGTGTGCTAGAGGCGTTTCAGATACTTAGTAACCGTCCCATTGCAAACAGTGAGACTCTGTTGATGCGGATGTTAACGCCAGCCTTGCAATTCAGACCTAACAAAGCAATGGAAACCCTTTTGTATTGGGAAGGGTCTCCTGGGGCGTTGGCTCCTTATCGTGCCACTCCTGAGTCTGCTGGGTTGGATTTGCATGCAAGTGAAGAAATTCGACTGGAGCCCAGAGGCATAATTGTGATTGAGAGGGATTGGGGTGCAAATTCCGTCTGAACATATGGGATTAATTGCCCCTAGATTTGGACTAGTCATGAGAGGTATTCAGGTGTTGGGAGGAATTGTGTATGCAGACTACCAAGGAGAAATTAAAGTCATTCTCATGAATAGTGGAGAGAAGATGTTACCTATCCACAAGGGAGATCGGGTGGCACAATTGATACTGGCACCCGTGAAATTGTTCCTGATGAAAAAAGGGCAGCCACCAACAGTGGTGATGACTCGTGGGGACAGAGGTTTTGGATGAACAGATACAATGGTTCCGGTTGCTAAGGTGTGGGTGGAAAAACACAATGGTCCGCCCGTACCGGCAGATGTGGTAGCATCAGGAGATGATCAAGTGGTTCTTGTGATGGAACCTGGAAAACGGAAATGGATGCATATTCCCACTGATAAATGTTATTTGCGCGAATTATGTACTCTGCTGATATCTTGTTTTTTAATTCTAATTTGTTAGATCCAGAGTATGCTGGTTGCCTATGTGCAGCACAATGGAGTGTATTCGGGAGGGCCCAGGGACATACTGGGAGAGGTGGCAAATGTCTCCATTCCATGGATGGAATCAGCGATCTGGATGAAAACTGAAATGCCGGCTACCACCTTTGCACCGAATGATGCGTCCATTGCAGCATATCACAGTGCCGTGAGAAAACTGCGTGGGCAGAAGCGTAATGCCCTGCTCTTGCCACCTTCTGCAGTCTCTATGTCCTTTGTGCAACACGGTTATTCAGCCATTGTCGGGCAGCCTGAGAATATATGGGTTTACCTGGCTCGACAAGTTCTGAACATTTTGCCATTTCTGTTTGGCGGATGTGCACGGTTCCGGTAATCTGATTTCCACCTGCCTTGTGGCTATACCAACGCCTACCCCGATTTTAAGAAATCTATTTGGGGTCTTGCATGAGCATTCTTTGGTTGAGGTTTCTGATGTCAGGAATTCTCTGTGTACGAGTATTGTAAGTTCTGTGCGGACACAGACGCAGATGGAAAAATATGACTTGCATCATCAATTACAAGATTGCTCCTGCTGATGTCGGTTATTAAATGACTTTGTGATTCGAACTATATTGGTAAATGTCAACAATTGGATTTGAACAAGGATGAGGGAAGAACTGGTTTTGAGCAGCGCTTGTATGTGTGAACAACAAGTGTTTGTGTTTATGTATCTAATAACATGTTGTGCAATTGTACTGTTTTAACTGCCAGTCACCTGAGCCATGTAAAACTTCCCACGGGCTGGTTATTCTCCTGTGGGAACTATACCTATTCATATATTCCTGCTAACATTTCTGCAGCAGAGGCAAGGTTACATATAATGATGTCAACTGAACTAACTGTGGACATTAGTCGTTGTATTGTCTGCTGAAGGACGAGCCAGAAAGGGAGTTGGAGCACACTGCAGGTGCAGTGATAAGGGGTACTGGGAACGAAGGCAAGGAAGGGAAGCTGGGTTTTTCCACTTCTAGCTGGATTTTTCCACTCTTTGCTCCTTATGCTTGTGGTCTACTCTTCGGCCGAGGGCAGTCATAACAAAGAGGGGCGCGGGCACCCCCATAAAGAGAAGAGGTATTCCTCTTGGGAGAGCAGATAGAATCTGGACCCCAGGGTCATGCAGTCTCGCTGAGACGGAGAACGCTCCGCTCCAGACACCGTTAGCACGAGTGATCTGTCTGCCGACCTGCTCTGGGACTAAGCAGTGTTGTGGTGGCAGAGATGAAGGTGTCTTCTGCAACTATTACAATGGTGATGCATTTTATTCATGTTTATGTATAAATTACTATATGTATGTGTTAGTTAGGTGTGTATGTATAAGGTGTGAATAAAAGGGCCTATAACGAGCCAATTTTCTTTGTTTAGAACTATTGGTCGAAGTGCAATTTCTTGCCCGACGGAGTCCAATGTCTTGTTTTATTGGGGCATGGGGGAACTTAAGTCTGAGATCCCTCCACGTGGCCTAGAAAAAGCAAAACATGCATACAGCAGCATAACCCATCGAATGACGCCCGCGCCAATCCCAAAGCCCTACAATGCAGCACAAATCCATTCCCATAAGACTAAATCGAACGCTTTAATTGCATTTAAGGATGCTACCAAATACGGCACGTCCCGGGAATTAGTCTGGTCAATTATGTGTTGCAGGCGGCAGAGGTTCAAATAGGAGTTCCATCCGGGCACAAATCCCGTCTGGTACTTGTATATTAGGGTGCCAATAACCCTCAGGAGTCGCCCGGCCAGCAGTGCCGTCAGTTTTTGATGTCTTGATTTAGCATTGCCAGAGGCTGATGATTAACATAGCTCTGCCGGCTTTCCAGGTTTCGGTATAGGGACCATGGGCCTCATTACTACTTTGGAGGTAGCCAGGCCCTTAATAAGGGCATGGCTGCCTCCAAAACCGTGTCCGGGTTCCCTGAATGGGGAATTACCGGGCCATTCCGAGTTTGGAGGGCCCGGTAATTCCTCCTTCAGGGAACCCGGGCCTGGACCTTCCCCATTCCTATTTGAGCCCCCATAGGGCTCAATGGGAATGGGTGCGGGAGCTAACAACGGGCCGATTAAGACCGGCCCGTTTGTTACGCTCACCTGGTTCCCACATGGGTGTCGGGCGGAACTGGACAGCCGCGGTCTCCACCAACGTGATGCGTAGTGCAGAGATGACTGACTGGACTGGCCCACCTAGCTTCGTCTGCTTGACCCGTAGAATTAGTCTCCTAAAGGCGGAGAAAGGGAATTAGCCACCCGAGGAGTCGAGTAATAGCCCCTCACTGCGTCCCCATTTATCACCTCTGATATTCCCTTTCACCAAGCTCACCTTATAGTTTTGAATGATGAGCTCTTCATCCTGCGAGGAACGCAGGGGCGCGTTGATGGCCAGTTACTTCACTGGCTTGAGGATATTGGAAGAGTTCTAGACAATATTGGCTCCAAAACCTCTGGCAAAAGGCCATAAGTATATAGTTCTAAAGAGTTCAAAAATGTCTGAATAATCACTCTTGTCCAATTCCTTTGTTTATCTTGCAGCTTAGACCCAAATGAAGATAGTTCTGTGGCCACACTGTCCGTTAAATGATGCCAAAGTTTAACTCGCTGCTGTCTCTTTTCTTACAGGTGCGGCGTAAGAAGATTTGGCGTGCTGGGGAATAATACTTCTGGCGGTAAAATCAGTTAAGTATATGTGGCAATAGATTGTCCTCATTTGTTTCCCCTCGGCTCACCTTGTTGTTTTCTTGTCCCCCTTAGGTGCTGGAATGCGGCAACTTATGATGGAGACAGCGCCGGATCGTAGAGATGCTGCGAGGAACGGTGAGTATGGCACGGCGCTGCTGCTGGAGATGCGCCGTGTTTAAAATAAAGTCTTTTTCTCGTGCAAAGATGCGATGAATCCGGAATCAGGTAAGAAACCCAATAATGTTCTTGTTCTAACCTTTCTTCTTCTTTCTAGGAGCTCTGGTCTCGAGGCGGCATGGCACCAGGCTGGATGCTGACTGCAGGCACTGCAGGCACGGTGAGCGTTACGCTGCTGGATGCAGAATAACGCGAAGCATGTGCTGCCCTTCGAGCGTGGTTTAAATAGCCTCCAAAGTTTTAACATATGAGCCTGGCGCCTATGGCGCCTCGACTGTTCCCCCATATGAGCCTGGCGCCATAGACGCCAGGACTGTACCCATATAGCCCCTAACAAGGGTTGCTGGGTTTTCTCTGGGTAACATGATGCCTGCTTCCAGGGTTGCTGGACTTGGTCTGGATGCCCGGGGGTAGGCATCATGACACTGTTGTTAGCTCCCTGGTCCCCTCGCGGGACCCGCTCTGGACGTCTGTTAACTAGACGTCCAGAGCGGGTCCCGCGAGGGAACCTCGTAATATTGCAGAATGCGTTTAACGGCGCCGGCACCATTACCAGCGCCGTTAAACAGTATATAACAGTATTCGCAATAGTTGTAATGAGGCCCCATGAGTGTTTTGCGCATGCTAGGCGGGAGCAGGCCCCGCTCGTATGCTTCCTCATATGCTTTCAGTAGGACAGGGGTGAGAGTACGGCCAAATGTCTTGTAGAACTCTGCAAAGAGTCCCTCAACCCTCAGTGTCTTCTCAGTTGACAGGGACGCAATGACCCCCAACCTATCTCTTCCTCCGTTAGAGGCAACTCAAGGGTAGCAGATTGCTCAGCAGATAGCCATGGCAACCTAATCTGGAAGAGTGCAGCTCCTCCAGGTCAACCAGTGATTCATGTTTATACAGACCACTATGGAATATACTAAAGATATTTTATTTATCGCTGCCTGAGAACGCCATGGCGTGCCGTATTCGTCATCTATCAGCGTAATCGTGCAGAGGTTGCTCGGACTTGAACAGCTACGCTAACAGCCTCCCTGATTCGTCCCCCCTCACCATGCATGCGTGGCGTGTATACTGAGTAATCAAATCTGCAGAGTCTCTCCTATACCTCCATGCATTGGGTCCGCAATAGGAAAAGTTCAGACCCAGCTGAGCTGTGAGTATGCCCCATTCTATAGTTTGAATCCGGTCTCCCAAAGCCCCCAAGTCTTCCTGCAGTGACCTCCTGATCCCTCCCGCTCCAGCAATTACCTCCCCCTGGTCACCACCTTCAGAGTCTCCCATATTATCCCCCAGCTGTCTACACTGCCCACATAATTTGCCAAAACAATAGCAAGAAAATCCTCTAGGCAGTCTCTAAAGATGTCATCCCACAATAGCTCTGCCGACATGCACCACATCGGGAACGGCGGTCTGGGTCCCCGACTATCCCAGCCACTTCCAGCGTGGAGTGATCCGAGACAGCACTCCATGTACTCTGCACCTGCAAATTCAGACACATGCTCAGTCCCCACAAACACAATCGATTCTGGTATAAAGTTTGTGTGGTGTTGAGTAATAGGAGTATTCCTGTCTGCCCGTGTTCAGTTCCCTCCAGATATCCACCAGCGAGAGGTCAGTTAGTACAGCATTAAGGGCCGCCAACGACCTATTCTGTGCAGTGTCTGCCCTGTCTAGGAGAGGGTCCCTAGGGCAATTAAAATCCCACTGCAGAGGAACAGGGCACCCCTCAATCGAGCCAGTCTGCCACCGAAGGGGCGAAGGTAAGCAGGTATCTCATGGTTAGGGCAATAGGAGTTCACCATGTATACTTCTTGATGTTCCACATAGCCACAATAACACATCTGCCCTCTTTGCCCGCATCCACATCTAGCCGAAAGGGAACAGTAGCGTATACCCACACCAAAACCCATCTGGCAAACTTAAGAGTTTGTGGACCCATATCCCGTCCCTCCCCACCTGGCCACAACTCTCCTGTTCTGAAGGGAGCAGGTGTGTTTCCTGTAGTAAGGCAATGGATTTATTTTCTGCATAAGACCAAATCCGGTTCCTGCGTGGTAAGGAGCACATCCCCCTGACATTCCAGGTGAGTGTTCTAATAAATGCCATCCAAATAGCAGGTAAACTCCCCGCCATCTGCACCAGGCACTCTGGAGCAACTGCCTGCCACAACCCCCCACCAGCAGTCATCCCCCCATCTATCAGGCCCTAATGCGTACAAGCAGGCCTTGCGCATAGAGCCCTCCCTCCTGTCGCCCCCAGCCTCCAGCCACCTCCCAGTATCCCAGATGCCAACAGTCACACCAAACAATAACAACCAACTGTGTTGAAAAAGAAAATATGCACCCCCCAACAATGAGGCCAAAACAATGCTCAACAGCATCGAGCCGTTTGGGCATACCCTTTCCTGCAAGATGAAACCGCTGTTGGGGTATTGGGCAAAGGGCACCAGCAAAAGTCAAGTACCAACTATGTCAAACGTTCCACGCCATGGGCAGTAGCGCTGCGCTACCGCTACAAGCCGTCTCCCCAGTCAGCAGTGATGATGCGAATCGGAACTGTATCCTGTAGACTACTGCAGGATTCCTGCTCCAATTAAGATCAAGAGCTCTTCCTCCTTCTGTCCGATCCATCGTCCGAAGCCCAGTCCGGCATGCCATTGTGGCCCATTCACGAATTAGGGCAGCCTACAGAGTCTCAAAGAAGATCAGCTTTCCCTTGTCAAGCACCTTCAGTTTGGCAGGATAGACAAGCATGTATAAAGTCCTAGCGTGCAGAGCCTCTCCTTTGTAGGAACAAACATGTTTCTCTTTTTTTGTACTAGCGGTGCATAATCTGGGTAGATGGCAATCATCGAGTTGCCCGGTTGTATAGAGACTCCCTCGCAGGAAAACAGCAGGATCACCTCTGAAGTTAAGGACCCTGGCAATTATGGGCCTTGGATTAGCTCCCGGTGGCAGTCTTTCTGCAGCGAGCGATGCACCCTTTTGACCGTGAAGCCCTGGGACGATCTTCCTTGGCCTACTTCTTGTAGTATCAACTTCTCTATGTAGGCGGTGGGGTCCTGACACTCGGCTCCCTCCGGCAGGCCGAGCACGCAAATGTTATTTCTTCGCAACCTCCCTTCTGCATCCTCAGCATGCATCTCTAGTACAGCATTCTTTGCTTCCAGGGCTCTCATTCTAGACTCCAAGCCAGTAGTAGCAGTCACGGTTTCCTGCAGGAGTTATTCCGTAGCTGTAACCATCTCCACCAGGGATTGGACATCCTATCTCAGGAGGTGTACATCCATCTTAACTTTTTCAATCTTACCCTCCAGAGAGGTCTGTGAAGCAGCAATTGCTGCAAGGATATTATCTTCATAGGACTCCTATTGTACTGGAGGGGTGCCAGTCTCCATCATTGACGCTGGGTTCTCGCTGCTTCCCTTTAGCCGCAAAAGACTCCATTATTGTGCCCTTTTAGCCACCTTTTAGTTTAGTGGCCGGCATACCGGAGTGTGCAATGTGTACAGACAAGACTGCAGCGCGGTGCCAACCAGTAATTGGAGGGGATAGGGTATTAGTATAAGCGTCCTCTTTTGGTGGTCTCAGACTAAGTGCGGCGGCCAGGGGACCCAGCGCTCGCACATAGCAAGCCCCTCCCCTCACAAACAACGAAGCAAAGGAGTCAGTGGTACAATGCAAGATCGATGTGTCCCGGGAGGGTGGCACCACCAGGCCCCCCTACAGACGTTCCCCAGTATCACATGAAGTCCTGGTTGGGTTGCAGCGTAAGGGTAGTGTCGTCAACCTAGTGGCAAACCTGCACAGGGCACATTTCCATCTAAATAGATCCTGGCATTCGGGTAAGGTGTAGCGCACCGCCCTCTCTCACTGCTGAAGTCTGCCTCCATGTTTAAACCGCGCCAGTCACCAAACCAATGGCACTTATTTTTGTTTATTTATTCATTGATAGGGTGCCGAAAGCCTGCAGGCATCAGGGCGCCAACAACAAAAACACTGTGAGGACAATAAAGACGGGACAAGTTGAATTAAGAGCAGCAAACGGAAGAGCGGAAATCTCAGTGGAAGAGTCAGGTTTTCAGTTGTCTGCAGAATGACAGCTGTTCCTTCAATAGTCTCAGGTCTAATGGAAGGGAGTTCCATATTCTTACAGCAAGAATGGGGAAAAGATCTTCCTAGGCCATTGGCAAGGCGTAAGTTTGGGTTTTAAAAAAAAAAAACAAAAAAAATAAAAAATAAAACGTTTGGGACAACTTTCAAAATATGAGGCAGACAGGATCCAGGTCCCCATAACATTTTATGGGGATTGCACCTCTGCTTTGTGGAGTCCAACTTTTCCACCCCTCTTAATTTGTAATGCTTTGAATCTGCTTCTGGGCACGTGTCTGATACTATACCTACTAAATTGCATGCATATCTTGAAAAGGAGGTTGGGGAAGTGCAACTTTTGGAAGGGACAGCGTCAGGGGCAGGGCCTTTGAACCCCCTAAATTGAAAGGTGCCTCAAGCCTGCAGTGGTAAGAGCCAGCAAATACCCCCATGTTGCCAGTGAGCAGTCTTATAACATGGTAATATATTCTTTTTTATATTGCTTTCGTTCTGTGGCTCTAATGGCACGGACAGACTAAAAAACTATGGATTGGAAACAACAGTGCAGAGTTGTCGATGGCAAGGACTAATGCAAACAACTTTCCCATCCATCACTTTTTGTTTGTTTGGGTACGACACTGCCACAAAAGAAGAGTGCATCATGTCCAAGGACCATTGCCAATGACGGGGCACTTATACGGTTTTGGGGTTCTACACAACTGATGTCACAGACAACACTACCACTATTAGCCAACCCAAGGGTACTCATATGCAAGCGTCAAGCACACTGGCGTTTAAAAAGTCGAGGGCTCCACTTGTGGTTTATGGCAAGTTAAGTAAGTCTCTGTTGCAGGTGCATTAACTTGATGCACTCCCACAAGGCTGATATTCCTAGAACCGTGAAAGGCAACAGATAATATGCCAGCAGGGCTGACACAGCCTTTTTTAAAGGTAAATAAATTTGGCAGTGGATGAAGGGCCATTAAAAATAAAACTCCATTCTGAAAACGTACACTTCTATAGAGGCGACCCATACGCAGGTGCAAGGGACCCGGGTTCAGAAACCTACAACACACCATTGGCGATTGGGCTCCCGAGTACAACAAAACAGGAGCCGCTCAGTGTCATGCTCAGTCGAGTGAAAAACACATGGTTTAGGTATGGAAATATTGGCACTGCACAGTAAAGTACTGTAATCATTTTAACTAAAACATAGCACCTATGTGCAGTGCACCCAGAGATATAAAGGGCATTTTTTTCAGGCCTCAGTGGAAGCGGCAATGTATGCAAACTCTTTTCCATTGGTAAACATGTTTTCAGTGCTGGCTAGTGCTTATGTTATTTTGCAATGCTTCAAGGACACGTTGGAGAGAATCTGCATGCATAGACGCCTAAGACAGAGCCAGATGCCGTCTAGTAACTGATAACCTTGTTGTGGAATGTAGTTAGTTTTGCTGCTTCCATAAGAAAGGGAAAAGCTTTGCCTTTTTGAGTTGCTATGGGTCACTCCGGCCGGGGACCCATGGGAACTTTTGAATCGGCGGAGACTTGGAAAAAGTGCGAAGGTTTTGGAAAATGCCATCATGCATTTGCAATGGCTTCAAAAGGGGGGCGCCTGGACAGTCAGACAGAGAAAGCTTAGCTGCTAGATGGATGCATCGTGTCAGGCACATTGATATAAAGATCTCTCTGCCTGCCTGTGGGGGGAGCTTTCTAGAGCAGTTTTTCTGTTGAGATTAAGGCATTCTTTATCGCTGTATCAACAGTGATGGATTTTGTCTAAACTACTTTTATTATTATTTCTTATTTTTGTTGTTTTTATGCATTTATGTATGCTTTTGGTGAATAAATAGGCCATGTAAAAGAGACATTTTATAGTCTCAGTGTGTGTCTGTGTGAATAATTGTCTCCCAGTGTCCAAGGTTGGTTTTCCGTTAGTGAACTGGGGAGAAAAATAAGCAATATATCTGTGCACTTTTTGAAAAGCAAAATGAGAACTCAGATAAATGGCTCTGAAAACCAGATGGGGGTTGCTCTCGTGTTAGGGAGAATTCTCTGTAAAGGCTAATTTCCCAAACCTAGTGAGTCCCCCAGCAGCTTTGCTGGATTTTTTGTGTTTATTTTTTTCTCCTGCTAAGAGTGAGACTCTTTTTCTCCCACTCTTAGACATGATTTGAGGTGTTCCTTTGACTTTGTATGTGTGTTATGGGCTATGGGGTCCTTTACCCCATAGGGCTTCATGTGTTTTTGGCATATGGGTTACACAGCACCCTCTGTGCCGTAACCCAGGGGTGTCGTAGCGACCCCCAAACATAGACTCCATACCCTGGGACTGACTACTGTCTCTCAGGGCACGTAAAGTCACCATTGGCTTTACTAGTCTCAAATTGTGAACAGAACCAGTACAAACCATCCTATTGTGGACATACTGGACGGGGCAATTTGATTGCCCCGGGGTCTGTTGTTCGAGGGGGCACTGTCCAGTCCCCCCCGACCGGGTTTTGGCTGGTGGCAGTGGATACTACTTTTTATATTCGACCGCAAATATTTTCCCATTGTTCGAGGCTACCACTTTTTAAAATAGCCTCGAACATACCGCCGGTTTATTAAATTAATATTAATTCACCGGTTGGTAATGTTTGCCGAAACTTGGTTCCAAAATGGCGTTTCTGTTCGCTTCTGTGATTCCAACCCAAGTCGGGCCCTTTGTTCCACTTTTTGGCGGGCTTCTCAACAGAAGCCTCCAAAAGTGGTGCCACTCTGTCTGGGTACCACAAGGGGTGTGGGAGGGGGTTTAGGCACCCTGGACTGAGTTGCCTCAGCAACTCAAGTCGCACTCTTGTGTGATTGGCCCAAGTGGTTAGCATGTTTGATTGGGGGTTTTCTGCATAAAAGCAGGGCTTTGGGGACTGGAACTTCAGAAGTCGCCACAGGACCTAAAGAATCCGAGGAGGGAGAAGCCGAGCCGACCTGCAACGACGACACCACTGGTGGAGCCCTGCGGAACCGTCTCACCACTTTTCCCCCGACGACATTCGGAGATCTCCAGTCCGGAGAGTCTTCTTCCTTTGACTGGTGGGGATAACCAGTTTGCCCATCTTTTCGCCTTCCTGCACCATCTCGTGGCCGCCTTGCCCGTGCCAAGCACCCCGGCAACCGGAACACTACCACGAAGAAAAGGGTGGTACCTTGTAACCGGGAAATCCGCGGCTGGTTTCTTCCCTGGCAGCGCAACGACCTTCAGCTTTCCTCCACGTCGAGAACTCCTCTTCCTCTGGACGAAACATCGACTTGCACCCGCTGCCAGGAACAACTGCCCCCGCTGGAGCGTTCTTCCCACTTTCAGGTACTGTGTCCCGCCTGGCTTCCCTTGCGACAGATCGTTCGGGGGGACAGTAAATCCTCGAGTTTCTAACCTGGGCTAGCCTGGGGCCTGTTAACTAACTTTTCCTGACTTAATTTCAATCTTTTGCGAACTTTCTACAAAGACTCTTTGGGCATAACCCCACTGTGTGATCCTGGACACATTTCGCTTGCTCTCTCTAAGAGTGGGCCTGGCATTTGAACTTCCTTGCTCCCCAGTAGACTTTGCCTAACCTGCCTCACTGTGGTTCTTTGAAAAGTATTGAAATTTGTGTGCTTTCATAACTCTGCCTTTTTCCCTCCCTTTTTAATAACTTATTAGAGTGCCATCTTATGTTAAGCGCTCACCTCTGTCTGAAAATAAGTGCTGTTTCTCATCAAGACTTGTCTAATAAGTAATTAGGGTTGTATATATATATATAATAGTGACTGTGTGTTGAATTTATTTACCTCTCTTTGTGCTAGTGTAATTTACATGTGTGTCTTTAAATAAATAATTATATACTTTTACACCAAAGCTCTGGTCAGTGTTTGCTTGTGTTACGGTGTCTCTGTACCTATTCTGTATACTCTATATACTGCCTAACTCATCTTGAGAGAAGTCTGACTGCTCAGCCACAGGTACCAGGTAAATCTGGGTGGTACAGACTGCTACCAATTGGGTTTACTGCCAAGCACCTGTAGTCCTAAATCTTTGGCAGTGGTCCCTAAGGGAACTGCACAGGTTTCTGCCTAACATCTCGCATCTACTAAACTGCGAAAGTTACCCAGTTCAAAAGGCTGGTATTTAATGAAAAGAGCTAGCACACCAGGATTCAACCTGTGTCCATAGTTAAGTGCCTCTTCTCCGCAATAGAAGCAGTAAGGGAGCTCAGCGCCTTTTTCTTGCAAACTACATGCCTGGTTACAGTAGGGGCACTTACACACCGAGCTACTTCGCTAGGATTGGAATCTCTGGCCTGCAGGTTACAAAAGCATATCTTCAGCAGGTGCATTAAGCTACAGAGTTCTCATTGTCCGACTGAGTAACTGCAGGGTACACAAAGCAGGTCCATCGGCAAGTGGGGGGCACGAATTGAGCGTATAACTGACAACAGGCAGTAACCATATAGCTATTTTACTTGAGTTGTAAGTTGGAACCGAATGCATATGAACCACGCTGGGTACTCTTACTTCACCAGCATTGCTGCATATATGCGCAGAAGGTTCATAAGATTCTATTTAAGAGAGCGCATTATGGGAATTGTAGTGCTGAATAATGTAAATTGCCCAAAATTGCGTGAGCATCAATGATCAGTCACAACGTAAGCTAGGGGGAAGGAAAGGGTGTCCCGGTGACAGGCAGTCACCTAGTAGCCAACTTTCACACACACCCATCAAGCCACCTTCGAGGTGAAGGAACGCGCAGTGCACACACAGTGGTGGGGTGGGTCATAAAACAAGTCCAGCTACTAAGGTCACAATTGTAAATTGCAACGTATTACTTTTAAAGATAAACAGAGTACATACTACAGCCGCATGATTGTTAAATACTCTATTTTCAACACATGTTAAGAGCACATCTAATCAGTATCACAGGCCAAAACTACCATCTGCACAGTGCAGTAACAAACTGCCACTCTTTGGACAAATAAACTGACCTCATCCTTGCATGATGGGCCGGACGGCCGGGCATTGCCCTATAACCCTGCAGGCCACTGAGAGCCTGCTGAAGAGCCATTCATTTTAGTACTCACCAAAGAGCAGGGGAATTTGTACTGAGCTGTGATGTCCAGCCGTGTAGTCATAACACTACTTTTAGAAGATGCAGCAAAAGTCTGTGCAGTGGTATGGAAACCGGCTGATGTTGCAAACTGTTAACTGCAGCATTATTACGTTTGCAGTTTATTTCAGTGATATGTCGTATGGGGGTTCCTTCCTGCAGCATCGCTGGATGCGGGCACCTGTAGGTTGCATCACGCGTCAGAGTAAAAAAAATAGCATTGGCCATTTATATAGCGTACACCATTTCAGCATTTTCTTTCATGGCACTTGTTAGATAGGAATAGCACATTCAAAAAGAAGATGGTGATGTGCTGACTGAGCCCCTCCACTACGTCACAACATACTCCCGTATTACACACGCCAAGGAAGGAAGCCATACAGTGCCCCTGACCCACTTACCATAGCTGCGGTTTCAATGCTACCAACACCACTAGCTTCTTGAAGCCTGCGCCTGAAATGAACAGGCTGCAAAACATGGCTGGTGCCATGGAAGAGAGCTCAAAATGTTCCCATGCAAAGAAAGGCAGGAATGCGTCAAGTTAGTCATAGGGATTAGCAAGACAATGGGCAGACCATGTTGTGTCTGGGTCCCTCCCTGCGCTCGTGCAGTGTCACGTGTTGTGGCACACGTGCACACACGATGTGATGTCTCTAAATAAAAGAGGCGCACGACTTCCCGTGCACCAGTTTCACATCAAACTCACTGACTCCTGTGTCCCTCTAGACTGAGAATGCACGAGGGGGTCAGGACTTACCAGGCCCCATAATAATGGCGACGAGGACTATGAAGCTCGGATGCAGCCTGGCCATGCCGAACATGCTGGGGGAAGTGAGTGTCCACCATGCGGAGGTCTAACCTTCCACATTGGACCGTGTCCGACAACCGTCAGCATGGCTGGTGAGGTACTGCAGTGCACAGGCACCCAGCTGCTGGAGTCCCCAGCATGGGTTTTATCGCACCATCTAGCAATGACAGTGGCAGTTCTGTCGGCCGCTGGCGAGGTCTCAGCAAGCCGCTGAAGCGCCCAGGCCAAGTATGTGGCTTGGAGAGGAAAGGGACGATGTTCCCTCCGAGAAGGAAGAAGTGGCCGCCAGTGCCAGAAGAACTATGCATGTGGCTCCTGTCTGCGGGAGTGAGGAGCAGCTCACACCGCCGGAGCAGCAGGGATGCAGAACCCTGCCTGCCACAGTAGAATGCAGCGTTGCACTACTGCCGCCAACAGGGGAGAAATTAAAGAATTGTAGCGGCCGCCGCAAAGCGATGACAAGCAGCGCGAGGCCGCGCTAAACAAATGGAGGGTCGATGCCGTAATGAACAGATAAACTGCCCACCTGGGGAGAGAAGAAGCGGAAGGAACGCTGCAGCCTCTGCTGCGCACAGGAGGCAGCGCACTTCCGCAGTAAATGGAGCCCCTCATGAGGGAGCGCATATGTGGCCGCCCAGAGTCCCACCTCTGCCTGTCGCACACCTTCAAGGCACATGGGCAGCTGCCACCACCAATGGACTCAAGCCGAGTGGCCCACAGGTATGGGTTTACCATCAGTGCAGTGCTCCAGATAAGATTTTGGAGGTGGGAGTATTTTACTCTCTATTTTTAAACTTTGAGAGTAAATGTGATTTTAAGGGAGTAAAAATGACTTTTCTTCTTTGCAAGAGAGTAAAATGTATGCAACATCCAGACGTGTGCAAAAACTGTATGGAAATCATTACTATGCAGCAGCTTTCTGCATTGTGACAGAATACACTTTTCATTATTTCTGGCCATTTGATAACTCCTTATATATTTAAATGTTGAAATCACAAAAACCTACCCAATTATATAGTAAAGCAAACATGAATTGTATTATATGTTTTGAAATTTGATAGCATAATTGTCTTTTGATGTTTAATGAAAATCCTAATTTCCAGGAGCTATTACTACCTAATGGTATATCAATGTTATGATACAACAGTGCAGACAGGCAAGAACTCCATGCTAAATTCTATATCTAATCTAGTGGTCAAATGGTTATTTATATAGCTCTTTTGGCAAAGTGCTGTGCATAGAACATATTTATCACAATTACCCCCAAACCAAAGTCAGTACTCCTTTATCGACCTCGAAAGGATGAAAGGCTGCGTTGGACTTGCCGGGATTCTAACCCGCAACCTACAGATCACGCACAGATTGCAGCAATGAGTGCTCAACCGGCTGAGCTATATTATTGGCTAACATCCTTCAGAGGTTGGTTAACTGAATATCGACTGAGGTATAATAATCACAGTACCTAGATGTACGACGAGCCATTCATGAAGCGCTACATAAAGTTAAATACCTATCTGGATTATCACAGGGGCAGGTTTTGCCGAGTTGTTATTTCAATCACCAATGTAACTTCATTTGTTTGTTTTTGAACAGTGCTTGCACTTCCTTGAGAGTCAGGTTTCACATGTTTTAATTGTAGTCCTGAAGATTTGAGAGGCTAGAACACCTGTGATCAGTGTAATGACAATCACCCTTGAACAAAGACTCTGCTGCCACTGACCATTTATGGTAATGTACCCCATTGACTGCAAGGTTGAATGGATGTAAACTAGACTGTGCATAGTCATCATTTTGCACACCGTTTCTATAATTAGAGTGTAAATTAAATTATAAGTGTAAAAATGATCTGCCTCTGCATGATTATGCACACAGCACCAAACTTAAAAATACAATTGTGCAATACTGGTTTGCTTTCACATGAAAACAAGCATAACTTGTTGAAAAATATGAATTCTCAATTGCAACTTAGTTTTCCATCTTATTAGTTATACAACCCTAACATTCTAGGAAAACATGCACAGTGTTTCTGAAGCTGAATGGAAAGAAACAATTCCTTTTATCACAGTGTGCAGTTTATTTTTTTGAAAGGCTTCAGAGAAATACATTCTGTTTCAGAGGTGGCTTGCAATTACATCCATGTAGATAAACATCAAAAGAAGCCGCCTGGTTTTTTGTCTAGTAACCTGACCTTTTCACTGCCCTCTATTCTAAACCTGTGTGTAAATGTACCCAGGAAATTAATAAAGCTGTCGTATTTACATTTACAAGATTTTCATGCGTAGGCCTGCATTGGTGCATCAACCTTTCTCTGGCTGCAAACTAAGTTACAGTCAACGACCAAGTGTATGTAGCCCAGAGATCCATAGTGTACTTATTGTGAAGCTGTGTTACTGCATATAAGTGGAACACTTAAAATGGACATGTGTACTGCCGGCTTAATTTGGGGTCAGTAAAATTGTACATTAGTGGTATACCATCTCTTCTGGACTAAAGGTTTTGTGTATGTTTAAGTGCCCAGTGCCTAGTGGCTGGGTGTGTGTTTTAAAATATATGTTGTTTTGTTTTATTGCCTTATGAACAATTGCCTAGTCCTAAATGTGTCCATATTGGTACGTGTTCAACCATTGCTAAAGTAAGTGTTCGATGCTATGTTGAATTTTTACACCATGTCAATTTTGTTTAATTTATACTTGCCATGAGATGATGTGTCTGGGTCCCTCCCAGTGCTTGTGCAGTGTCACGTGTTTGGCACACGTGCACACACCATGTGATGTCTCTAAATAAAAGGGGTTCCCAGCTTTCCATGCGCCAGTTTCACACCAAACTCACCGACTCCTGTGTGCCTCCAGACGGAGAACGCAGGAGCGGGTCAGGCCTTACCAGGCCCCATAACAGGGCATGGTATGGATCAATAACCAAACAGCACCTGTGTGTCCCTCCACAAATGTCATTCTCAGAATCCCTTCTTCCTATGTATACAGGAATCAGTATGTGAATGCAATAGTTAGAGCTATTCTAGTTGCCGCAAGCAGCACTTAATAGCCCAAACTAAAAATCATGTTCAGCATCAATACTGTAATCAATCTTATTATGGGGTTTATTTATGCCATTTGATCAGTGGGTTAGTGTTCGCAACATCTTCACCTGGTCGGGATGGCTGTCAGTTGTCACACTTTTGGCTGGTCTCACTCGCCATGCCTTTTACATGTCCAGAAACGTCAATGGGTTCAACTGGCAAAAACAAAATTCAGCATTTTCACCTGCCCTTTAGACACAAACGGTTGAGAGCTATGGGATGAGGAAGCTAGAGAAAGTTTCACTGTCTTAGTTCAAGTTTGTCAGTCTGACCACTAGCCACTACTGCTAGCTAAACAAAACAAATACAGAGGCAGAGAAGGGAGTCACCCTGGACTTTACGACTGTGGTTGTGAATTCAAAATAGTGGAAGACTGGATGCGGGTATCCTATGCGGGACTCCCTCATCTCAGTGTGGTGCTGCCCCTTTAAGGGCACACGCACGTGGCAGAGTAACGTTACACTCCGCCGTGTGCAAGTGGGCGTACCCGGCCGCAGCAGAGCGACCGGGGAGCCCGAACCAACAAGTGTGTGCTAGTGGCCTTTGTTGCATGCGACTGATGAACCCGTACAAAGCGGTGAAGTTCTGTTCATTTAATCAATCTATATTTCACCGTTCTAAATGCCACGGAGAGGGGAAGAGCCACGCGGTTTGGCCGCCATTTTGAAACACATGCTCGGGATGGTCGCAGCTCTCTGTTAGAGCGTATGTGCGCCATCCGGGCTGAATTCTTTCACAATTTGTCAGTGGAACAGCTGTTAATGCACACGCTGTGTGTTTGAAGTCATTTTCTTTCATTTGTAGGTCGAGTATGAGGTGAGGAGCTGGGGAGGCCTGCAATATCCTTTGTCTTGTTCCCCTGGGCCCATCCTGCTCGATTGTTTGAGCCATTGGAGTAGCTAGGTGGTCCCTTGGCAGTGATATCTGCCCACCTGCACACTGCTGGAGGAGGTGAATGCCTGGTGCCCCACATTTTTGTAATTTTTGATGTTTTGGGGGGTACAGGGTTGCAAGGACTGGCCTGCTAGTTGCATGGTGGTAGAAGGAGTCATCTGAAGATCACAGGAGCAGGAGCTCAGTTGCATGTGTCACAGTCTTTCGGTGTGTGCTATTTGTATTTGTGTTTTATTTATTTGTATAGCGCACCAGGCCCGAGGGCAACCGGGCGCATATCTTATGGCAGGTACATACATGAATGGCAAAGTACAGTTACAATCAAACAATCAATCTGTTATTAGGAGACAGCATTCATAACAAAGGCGGTAGAGTACAGGGCAGGGCAGGGTCAGATGGTGTGAGACGGCAGTGGGTCGATGCAGCGAATAGCCAGAGCTTGGCTTTGTATTTGAATAAGATAGGGGAAGGCATGGTTCTGATGGTGAGTGGCAGTTGGTTCCAGAGTGTGGCCGCAAGGACTGGGAAGCTAACACCTCTGGCTCTATGAAATTTGTATCTGGGGATTGTGAGGCATTGTGCTTGGGCAGACCCGAGAGACCGTGCGGGTATGTACTGTGAAAATCGAGAGGCTAGGGGCCTGGTTGTTTACACATTTGTGAGTGAGGGTCAGGGATTTGAGTGATATCCTTTGGGCAACTGTGAGCCAGTGTAGGCTCTTCCTGGTTTCAGTGATATGTGCAGATCTAGGGATGTTGAAGGCTTCTCTAATAGCATTGTTTTGAGTGATCTGGAGTTTGTTGAGGTTTCGTTGGTTGGTGCCTTGATAGAGTGCATTGCAGTAATCGAGTTTTGACATGACCAGGGTCCTGGCGAGGATGATGCAATTCTGAGTGGAGAGGAAGGGGTGGCAAGCTGTGATCAGCTTGCATGTGTAAACTGAGGCCGCGACAACTGCGTTAGTTTGTCTGTTTAAGGAGCGGGAGGAATCAAGGTAGATTCCTAAGGTTTTGGTGTCGTTGGCCACTTTGATGGAGTTGCAGTCGATATTGAAGGTGCTGAACGAGGAGTCTAGTTTGTTGAGTCTTTGTTGGGTCCCAGGATGAGGAGCTCCGTCTTGTCGTCATTGAGACCGAGCTCGTGTTGGGCCATCCAGGCTTGTATAATTTGGTAGATGTCATTCAGAGTTTTGGAGTCTGCAATGTAGTCACCAGTGATAAGGATGAGTATCTGGGTGTCATCGGCGTAGTTGGTATAGGTGACACCCAGATAGTCAAGCACGTCAAACAGAGGTTTGGTAAATACATTGTAGAACGTAGGAGATACGCACAACCCTTGTGGAACTCTGCAGGGGACCGGGGATGGATTGGCCAAAGAGGTGGGTGAAAATACTCTCATGTGCCCGTTATCCAGGAAGGAGCTAATCCAGTTGGTAGCTTTTTCCGAGAAATGGGCAGCTGATTTCAAATGTTGGCAGAGTATTTGGTGATTAACCTAATCGAAAGCTGCCGAAAGCTGCCGAGAGGTACAGGAGTAGTAGGAGGGTTAGTTTGCCCATGTCTTTTAAATCCTCAATTTGCATTTTGAGGTCTGATGGGGCTGTTTCTGTCCCGTGCTTGGGTCTGAAGCCACATTGTCTTGTGCTGAGAAGGTTGTTATTCTCCAAATACTTCTGTATCTGCAGGTAGGCTGCTCTATCTAAGATTTTTAGAAGGAACAGGACCGTGGTTATGGGCCTGAAATTTGTAGGTATGGATGGGTCCAATGTGGTTTTTTTTTAGCAGCGGGATGACCCATGCGTCCTTCAGATTGTTAGGGACAATTCCGGAGTGAAATGAGGAGTTGCCGAAGGCGGTAATGAAGGGAGCAAGGTCATGAGCCGATTCCTTGATGATAGATGCAGGGCAGGCATCACCTTTTGGTGGGTTTAAGGTTACCTATGATTTTTTGAACCTCTGGGATGGTAAGGGGTGTAAAGCTGAAAGGAGGCTGGGTGAAGGTAGTGGCCTTTTTAGGTGCAGGGAATTTAGTAAGGCATGGGGTAGTGAGGGAGTTTTGTTTGGCATTGATTTTGGCTTGTAGGGTAGTTATTTTGGAGAGAAGAGCGTTTTGGATATTATTGCACCAAGAGCTGTCTGGTATTGTCGATGGGGATTCTAATTCTTTGAGGATTTTGAATAACTCCTTCGTATTGGATTTAGCTTGCGAGATGCGCTGGTTATAGGTCTCTTTCTTTGCTTGTACAATCGCTTCCGTGTACTTCATTGCCTGACTGTTGTGTGTCACACTCATCTTCTGGGTGCAGGGTGGACAGCTGCAGCCCCATCTAATCTGGGTGGGGTGCCTGTGCGCTCACCATGAGTAATGATCAAGCAGCGGCTGTACCTCCGGCGCCCCAGGCACCGCTTGGGATGAGACCTCCAGGGGCACTCCAACCAATGCCTGAGTTTGACATCTCGGGTCCCCCGTCCAGTCTGGGGCATCGCTGGAAGAAGTGGATCGACAGGCTGGATATGCATTTCAGGGCCACAATTGAGACCAACAATGACAGCAAGGTGGCAACACTGCTGCAACTCTGCTGGGTCTGCAGTGCATGAGGTGTTTCAGTCTCTGAAACCTCCCAACGCCCCTTATGATGCAGCGAAGACCACTCTACAAGAATACTTTTTGCCACTTGCAAACACAGACTATGAACGCTTTGTCATGAGTTCTACTCGCCAGAAGGATGAGACTTTGAACACTTTCTACGGAAGGCTACACCGGCTGGCCTTGCTGTGTGCATGGGACAATCCAGACACACTGATCTGTAACCAACTGATCCAAGGGTGCGCGTCAAGCAAGTTACGCAGGCAGGTGCTGCGTGAACCAGGAATTGCACTGCCTTGCATCTTGGAGCTGGGTCGATGTCAGGAAGTATCGGAGGTGAGAGCGTCCAGAATGGAGGCGGGGGTGCACCCAGGGAAATCGGAAGAAGTCTGTGCAGTGGGCCGTGTCCAGGGTGGTTGAGGTGCCAGTTGTCCAGGTGCAAACCAACGTGACCGGGGCACCAGAATGGACTCATTCATGAAGTGCGGCTATGACCTCCCATAGAGTGATATGATATGATATGGCATTTGTAACGTGCCTATACACAAGTGTTTCAAGGCGCGACGGGGGAAACAGAGGGAGGACAGACAATCTTACTAGGCCAGGTGTCATTTAGATCGCGCAAGTGCATGGGAAGGGGGAAAGGGATACGTGCCGGGGAAAGTGCAGTACATGGGATAGTAGAATAAATAAGATAATAGAATGGCTGGATGGTGGCCAAGTGCAGGTAAGAGCAGCCATAAGTGCTGGCAGGGGGGACTGTGGGGATACAGAACAACAATCCCCAGTGTAGGGGTTGCCAGAGAGGCAGTGCAGGTGTCCAATTGGCGGGGCCAGGGCCCGAGATCAGAAGGGTGGCCAAGTAGCCAGTGCAATTACAGACAGGAATTCAGCAGGGGGGAGGGGGAGAGAAAGCAGAAGCAAAGAGGAAGGTTTTGAGGTGCTTCCGGAATGGGAGATGGTTCTCCTCAAGTTTCAGGGAGGCAGGAAGGCTGTTCCAGAGGGAGGCCCCTGCCAAAGAGAGAGATCTACCACCAACTTGTTTCTAGAAGAAGCGAATGGCCCTGGCGGAGCTGGAGGCGGATGAGCGAAGAGCTCGAGCAGGAAGATATTTGGGAAGAGAGTGTTGAAGGTATTGCGGCCCCAGAAAGCCTTGTGGACAATGCAGAGGGTTTTGAACTTAATCCTCGCAGCCACTGGGAGCCAGTGCAGAGATTTCAGTCCTGGAGAGATACGATCCCTGGGCTTGAGGCCAAGGACAAGTCTCGCATTCCTGTTCTAGATAAATTGCAGAGGGCGGAGCGTAGAGGCAGGCAGATTTAGATAGAGGCTGTTACAGTAGTCCAGTCTAGAGGGAACCAGGGCTCTGGAGACGGTGAGCTTCTGGGGGAAGGACAGGAAGGGAAGAATACCTCTGAGGAGGTGTAGCTGGTAGTGTGACTTCTTAGAGATGTCGGAGATGTGAGGAGAGAAGGAGAGTGTGGAGTCGAAGGTGACCCCAAGGTTTTTAGTCTTGCAGGTGGGAACAGGAAGAGGGCCAAGTGAGGCCGGCCAGAGAGCTGCAGGGAAGGAGGGAGTGGGTGTGCCAATGAGTAAAATCTCAGTCTAACTGGCATTAAGGCAGAGGTCATTGGTGGCACACCTCTCCTGGATAGCAGACAGTCCGAGATGAGGGAAGGAAAGGAGGAGGCCGAGGGTAGCCTGAAAATGAGCTGGGTGTCATCCGCATAGCACTGAAAATTGGGGCAGAGAGCGGCGATGCGGTGGGCTAGGAGTGCGAGGTATTGGTTGAACAGCCAGGGAGAGAGAGGTTAGATCCCTGGGGGACACCACAGGTAGAGAAAAAGATATCAGAGAGGAAGGACCCAAGTTGGACCTGGGAGGGTCGGTCGGAGAGGAAAGAAGTCAGCCACGCCAGAGCCTGGCCAGTGTTACCCAGGTTATTATGGAGGCGGTTGAGCAGGATGGCATGGTTGACAGTATCGAAGGCAGAAGAGAGATCAAGCAAGATGAGGACACACAGGGTGTTGGAGTCAAGGTTGGAGAGCAGGTCTTCACGGATGTTCAGGAGAGCAGTTTCCGTGCTTCTGGCAGCTCTGAAGCCAGACTGATGGTCGTGAAGACAACCAACAGATTCAGTGTGGAGATTAAGCTGGGAGATGGCCAGTTTCTCCGGGAGCTTGCCCAGGAAGGGAGTGAAGGAGATTGGGCGATAGTTACCCGGGCAGGAGGGGGTCGGCAGAGGGTTTCTTAATGAGGGTGTGCACAAGGGAGTTCTTCAGGGGGGGTGGAAAGACTCCAGTGGCGAAGGAGTGATTGCAGAAATCAGCCAGGGCAGGGGCCAGGGAGTCAATATGGTCCTTGATAGTTTTGGAGGGATAGTCTCGTTTCGATGAGACTTTAATAGATCGGACTTGTCTAGAAGCCTTGTCAGCAGAGAAAAGAGGAAAGGCAGAGAAGATGGGGGGGTGGCTGCAGAAGGGCCAGAGGAAGAGCAAGGGATGGAGGGAGGGAGGCTATCGGAGGAGAGTGAGGACAGGATGTCCTGAGTTTTTGCAATGAAGTGAGAAGCCAGTGCCGTGCAGAGGGCCTGGAAAGATACAGGAGAGGTAGAGACTGCGGCAGGATTGGCTAGTTCCTTGCAGATTTTAAACAGTTCAGCCGAGTTGTTAGATGCTGCAGAGATGCGGGCTTGGATATACGCTCTCTTCTTGGTGAGGACGGAGAGCCGGTATTGCCTTTGTAGCAGGCGACAAGCCAGTTTGTCAGAGGGTGAATATGAAGCACGCCATTTCCTCTCGCCAACCCTGCACTTGCGTTTTAGGGTGAAGAGATCCAAGTCATACCAGGAGTTACACTTGGCTTTGGGCTTCAGGTGGATTCTCATGACATGGGCAAGGATATCTAGAGTATCAGATATCGAAGAGTGGAGCAGGGAAAGGGCTGTGTCACGGTGAGAGTCAGCCAAAGGGGGAGGATGGGGTGAGAAGGTGGTGGCGAAAGCCTCAACTGACACGCGCTTCATAGGTCGGATGACCGAGAAGGTGGGTGGCAGTGGTAGAGGTGGCAGGATAGGAGAAAGTGATCACTCCAGGAGAGAGGAGTGGAGAGAGGTACAGAGAGGGGAAGGTCAGAGGAGATCAGAACATCGAGTGTGCCCTGCAGAATGAGTCGGGCCAGAGGGGAGAATGGTGAGTGAGAGAGAGTCGCAGAGGCCGTGAAATAGTTCAGAGAGGGGACAGGAGGCATCCAGGTGGATGTTGAAGTCTCCAAGAAGGAGGAATTGAGTGGTTGAGGCCAGGAGAGAGGAGGACAGGTCAGCCCACTCAGAGAGGAAGGAAGAAATCTGACCAGGTGGCCAATAGATAGCCACAGTAAGGGAATGACTTGGAGTGAGAGAGCGGGCAGACGAGGCATTCAAAAGAGGAGTAAGTCTGCGTAGGGGTAACAGAGGCAGGAATCCACTCAGGGAAGACAAGGTCAACACCCCAACAGATCTGTTGGGCCTGGGCACAGAGAGGATCTTGTAGCCATCAGGTAGGAGTGTGTCAAAGCTGGTGATAGAGCTGGCCATGAACCATGTCTCAGCGAGACCGAGGACATGAAGGTCGAGTTCTTCAAGAAGGTGGCAGATATCAGGAATGTTTGACAGCAGAGTGAGAGTGCCCAGCGCTGGGGAAATCATGTGGCTGCTGTGGGGCGTCAGACCATTATGCACGAATGTGCAGGGCTCCATTGCCAGTCGTGGTCCCCAGGGGGCCTGTCGGAGTGGGATTCTTCCGGCAACAACTCCCACCCATGTGGCCCCATTTGATCAACGCGAAGAAGGTGCGCATCTACAGGATGAGGAGGAGAAGAATGTGTTCTTCATGTGCAGTGTGAGCATCCTGCGATCCAAGACAAGGAGGCAGCGACAGCGCCTGGTGAAGGTGAACGAGTCATCCGTTCTGGTGCTGGTTGACACAGGGCCTCGGTGAACATCATGGCACGGGAGCACTATGACGCCATGGAACACCTGCCGAAGCTCGCATTTTTACATTCGGCGGGGCACAGCCCATCCCGTTGGATGGTGCATTTGTAGCCAACGTGGGACATGGTGAAGCATCCATCAGAGACTGCTTCTACGTGACAACGGTCAGCAGCAACACCATGCTGAGCTGTGCAGAGGCAAAGGCGCTTGGCATTGTCAGTTTCGCCTACTCTGTATACGTGGAGGAAGTACAGGAGCTGTTGGCAAACTACAGTTGTCTGAGGGCATTAGGTGCATGGCAGGTGACCCGGTGAGGCTCCACATCAATGAGTTTATTCAACCGATTGCATTGAAGCATCGCCGGGTCCCGTTCCATTAGCGGGACTTGGTGGACAAAGAGCTGGACAATCTTGTCAAATTGGACATCATTGAGAAGGTGGAAGGCTCAACGCCCTGGGTCTCCCCTATTGTGATCGCCTGGAAACCGAAGTAACCAGACTCAGTACAAATGTGTGTGGGCATGCAACTTCCCAACAAAGCAATTAAACAGGAATGCCATCTGACCCCGACCATAGATGACATCATTGCTGAGTTGCAAGGAGTCTGGTTCTTCTCGAAACTGAACTTGAGTGCCGGTTACCATCAAGTGGTGCTGCACCCCGAGTCGTGTTACATTACAACATTTACAACTCACTGCGGTCTCTACCGCTACAAGCGCCTCCGTTTTGGAGTGTAATCGGCTGCTGAGGTCTTCCAGAATATCATCCGCAGTGCTCTTGCTGATCTGGACGGCGTATTGAACATTAGTGATGACATCTTGGTGTTTGCACGGTCAGAGGTGAAACATCTGGGCAGGCGGGCAAAGACCTTTGCGCGGCTCCAATCTCTTGGTCTGACACCATACAGGGACAAGACTGAGTTCCTAAAAATGAAAATCGAGTTCTTCGGCTTTGTCTTCAAAGAAGGTGGCGTGTCACTGGACGCTCGGAAGGTGAAGGACACTGTGGAGGCACAACATCCGGAGAACGTGTCCGAAGTGCGAAGTTTTCCAGGAATGGTCACATATTGTGGGTGGTTCATCAAGAACCTTGCTTCCCGATCAGAGCCGTTGCAGGCTCTGAACAAGAAGGACGTCACCTGGCAGTGGGGGCTGCTGCAACAGGCCGCTTTTGAAGACGTCAAGGGGGTCTTGCCGGCAGAGGACACCACGGCCTTCTTTAATCCGTCACTTCAGTCGGAGATTGTGGTGGATGCCAGCTCACTTGGACTTGGGGCCATGCTCACTCGGATCAATGCCAACTCAGAGGTCCGGCCAGTAGCGTATGCCAGCAAGGCCCTGTCTGGGACGGAGCAGAGGTACTCTCAGATTGAGAGAGAGGCGTTGGCGGACCTGTGGGGCCGTCGTCACTTCCAGCTGTATGTCTTGGGGAGGCCAATGGCGGTAGTCACCGATCACAAGCCCCTGTTGCCCATACTGGTAGGGTTGTCTTCTAAGCCACCGGCAAGAATCGAACTGTGAATGCTGATCCTGCAGGAGTACCGGCCCGGCAACAACAACGCGGCCGACTACCTGTCTAAACACCCGAGGCAGAATACAGCTGGGACGCAGAACATCAGCACAGGAGGCGGCCGATGAACATGTCCGACTGGTGGTGGAGGCGGCTATACCCAACTCAATACCGGTCGGTGAACTGAACAGGCGGCAGCGGAGGATGAGTGTTTCATCATCCTGAAAATGGTCCTACAACAAGGCTTGTGGAGGTCTGTGGTGGACACGATGGCCCTAAGGATGCAGGAAGCAAAGGCAGTGTTGGAACAGCTGTGGCGGGTCCGGGATGATTTGGCCTTCGCCGAGGCCGGGCTGTTGCTCAGGGGTGGCCAGATTGTGGTCCCGCAAACAAAGATCTCACAGGTCATTGAGCTGGCACACCAGGGACACCAGGGCACCGCCAAGACAAAGGCCTGCCTGCGCCAGAAGGTGTGGTTCCCCGATCTGGAGAAGAGAGTCGAGGAGTTTGTGGCAACGTGTGTGTGGTTCTAGGCGGCATTCCCAGCTCAGAGGGAACCTGGCATAGAGACCATGCAGCGAGGCACCAAGTCATGGGAAGTTGTCCACAGGGAAATCGGCTCCACATGCCGGGACACCCACTTTCTCGTGATCATGTATGAGTGGTCCAGATACCCGGAGGTGGAGTCTGTGGCTTCTGAGAACGTTGCTGTTGAGATCTTTGCCACCCACGGACTGCCTCAGGTAGTGTGCTCGGATAATGGTGCGCCCTTGCAAGGGGAAAGTTTTGCCCACATGATGGAGGAATACAGGGTCCACCACCGCAAGATCATACCGTTGTGGCCCATGGCGAATGGTGAGGTGGAGCGCCTGGTGAGGACCCTGAAAAAGGTCTTCCGAAATGCTCAGGGCCAGGGTCATAGTCTGCAGAGGGCCCTCTACAGATTCCTGAGGGTACTCACTCCCGCGCCACCCCACACCCCACATTCCGCCACAGGGGTTGCGCCAGCTGAGGCAATGTTCAGGAAATGCCCAAGGGGCCTTATCCCAGAAGTGGGCGAGCGTGAGTCAGCAGTCATCAACGATGAGCAAGTGGAAAGAGAGAGAATATTAAAAAAGATTGAGCAGGAGAACATCTGAAGGGTTCTTCGCCCCCAGCAATTTGTCCCAGGTGATGAGGTGCTGGTCAGGAACCGGCATCCACAAGGAAAACTGTTGCTGACGTACTAGCCTGGTCCTCTGGACGTGGTAGCAGTGCACGGCTCAATGGTAACAGCATCGGACAGGACTGTTTCTGTAACTCGCAACGCAAGCTTCTTTAAGAGACTGGGAGAAACCAGGCGAGAGGCAGTGCAGAGAAGGGGGCGTGACTGATGTACCGGATGAGGGCGGTAGCCTGGCCCATCCGCCAAGTTATCCAGCCCGGGGGAGCCCAGGTGAGGAATGCCCGATCCGGGAGGCGGGCAGGAGGTATCCCCAGAGGGTCGGAAGGGGGAAGCCTGCCCACCTGAGTGACTATGTGACCCCTGAACTGGCGGGATCACCCCATGGACTGGAAGTTATATGCAGGACGCGGGCGGCTGTGATTAAGGGGTCTGTCATGTTGTGTGCAGTGAAAAAGGAGGAGTATGGTGCTGCCCCTTTAAGGGCACACGCACGTGGCAGAGCGACATTACACTCCGCCGCGTGCAGTATAAATAAAGGGGGCAATACCGGCCGTAGCAGAGTGACCAGGGAGCCCGATCCAACAAGTGTGTGCGAGTGGCGTTTGTTGACAGGGGTGGGGCTCATGGTACTCCGGCTACTGGAGGAACACAACAATCAGGACTGGTAAACACACTATGACTAAACTGCCTGAAGAGATGGTCACTCGGGTGCGAGGGGTCTCCAGAGGTCCACAGGTCAGGCAGGAGCCTGCACCTGCACCCCGAGGAAGGAGGCCAGCACCAGACGCCACAATGCCCCACGCGGCCCATGCCGCAATACACATCGGCCGCGAGCCGTGTCTCGCTTCCATGGCAACCAGCGACATCCATGCCCAAACCGAGTCAAGTGACTCGAACACCATTGGCAGCAGCCCCTCCTCTCCCGCTTTAAAGGGAGAGGAGAGGAGCAGCGCGCCAGGCAAAGCCGCTTCATGGCGAAGGCCTACGGAAAAGGCCTTTACCACTCTCTGCAGCTCTCCGCTGCTCGACGACGCCGGATGGAGCCCCCGGCCACAAGGTAAACTGTCCAGCTGGCTCCTGAAACACCCACTCTGCTCCACCCGCAACACATGCCTATGCACACGCACTTTACTATCCCAATGTACCTACTCCCCAAGCACAAACTTCCGTAACAAGCGCCTCGGTAGTAGGTGTTGCACTGATACCGCCAATACTACCCTCTGCTCCCCCGGCGCTGCCTACTATGATCCTAACCCTCTACTACCATTCACTCGAATGCCCATTGCTGCACACTGGCCTGGATCTGTTGCCCCCACTATACTGAAACTGTCTTTGTTGGCCATTCCACTGAACTTGCCTACTGAGCCCGCTGCTCCCACGCTATTGACCGTTGCACCCACTGTTTTGAATTTGCCTGTGGTGCCTGCTGCACCCACTGTTTTGAATTTGCCTGTGGTGACTGCTGCACCCATTGTTTTGAATTTGCCTGTGGTGCCTGCTGCACACATTGTACCTAATCTACCTGCGCTGCCTGCTGCACCCACTGTTTTGAATTTGCCTGTAGTGCCTGCTGCACCCATTGTATTGAACCTGTCTGTGCCAGATGCCCATGACAAAATCATCATGCCTATGCATGACCCCATGGCCTCCACCCTTAAATGTGCCCTAATAAACGCCCGCTCAGTTCCTGCTCATGCCCTAGACATTCATACCTTATTCTTAAAAGCAGCACTGACCTCCTTATTATCACTGAATCCTGGCTGGATGACTCATCAGGCCCTGCCCTCTCCCTGGCTATCCCAGATGAATACACCATATATAGGCAAGATCGACCCTTTCTCAGAGGCGGGGGAGTAGCCCTCATCGCCAAAGACAACCTCACCATTAGAAGGATTGAAGGTGAACTTGGCCACAACTGTGACTACCTTCCCCTCAGAATCTCTCTCTCTCCTAACCTTACCTTGACCCTTCATATTGTTTACCGACCTCCGGGTCCTATTGCCGAATTCCAGGAATCCCTCATCCATGCACTTTCAGCGAACCTAAAGAGAAAATCCAAAGTCCTTCTCACAGGTGACCTCAACCTAGGCCTCAACGATCCCAAGGACACCCCCACAATCGCTCTAAACAAAGCCCTCTCCACTCTCGGATTCGCACAAACGATTTCGAATCCTACCCACATCAAAGGACGTTCCTTAGATTGGGTTGCCCACCATAACTGCCCAGTGCTAATCATCGAAAACTCTCCTATCCCATGGACAGACCACCACCACATCCAATTTGACCTGGACACATCTAAAGGGCCCCCTAAACTTACCATCCCTCTTCCTGCAGCTCTCGCCAGAAGCTCCCGCCTACTAACTGTAGATAGGATCCCTCCCTTACTTGAGATTCCGGCTCTTCAAGCCCCCTTCTCAACAGACCCTGACACCCTTGCCAACGTTTTCAAACTGGGAATCACCAACGCAGTTGACGCCATCGCTCCTCTCACTCTAAGGAAAGCTAAGAAAGCCAAGCATCCAAATGCATGGTTCTCCCAAGAGCTTCTTGAGCTTCGGTCTAAGAAGCGAGCTGCCCTCTCAGCCTGGAGAAACAAACCTAATGACGATACTAAATCCACCTTCAAAGACTATCTCTAAGGACTACAAATCAGCCATTATCCTCGCTAAAGCGAACTCATTCAACAATAGGATTGCAAATGCTAAATCTAGCACCAAAGAAATCTTCACCATCTTTAGGGAACTTGAAACTCCATCCACCCCACCATCCACCATCTTGAAAGATGAAAAATGATGAAAAATGGTGCAATGACATCCAATCAGCCATGCTTAATAGACTAAACACCTTGCCAACCAAAATTCAGGCGCCCCGAAAAGCTCTGACCCTACTAATGGCCAACCAGAATATCAACACCAACAAAGAGACCAACACCGACTCCTGCCCGCCTTTCGACTTCAAGGACATCACCAAATCTGAAGTCATCACGCTCCTAAAAACCATCAAACCATCTAACTGTAAAAGGTGACGTTTGCCCTACACAGTTAGTCAAAGACTGTGGCCCTACCCTTGCCCCCTTCCTCACAGCCTTCATAAATGCATCCTTTCACTCTGGACATGTTCCGTCTGATCTTAAGAAAGTTTGGGTTTTTCCGCTCCTCAAAAAACCCTCACTTGACCCATCAATACCGGGGAACTACAGGCCCATCACCACTGTCCTCTTTCTACTGAAAATTATGGACAAAGAGTGGCCTAGCAGCAAGTCCAAAAATTCCTCGAAGAGCACCGCCTTCTGGTCCTTCCACAGTCTGGTTTCAGACCTCGACATGAGACTGAAACGGCTCTACTTGACCTAAAAAAAATCAAATGGACATTTGTGACGCTGGCAAACCAGCGCTCCTGCTCGATCTATCTGCGGCATTCGACCTCGTCGACCACAACAGTATGCCGCCATCGCTCTATAGCAGCTAACTTCTCCCCAAAAGCTTGCGCATGGATCACCTCCTTCCTACAGGAAAGGGCCATGAAAGTTTTCTCGGACTCAGCATGCGCCTGTCCCAGTCACATCAAATGTGGGGTGCCCCAGGGCTCCTGCATAGCGCCCACCCTTTACAACCTGTTTACCCGGCCTCTCTTCAATCTCCTCGATGCCATGGGCATATCATACACCAACTATGCGTATGACACCCAAGTGCTCATCCCACTCACAGGTGACTATGAGTTGGACAAGAACACCCTCAATTCCATCTACGCCACCATCCAAGCCTGGATGGCAGACAATTGGCTATGTCTTAACAGCGAGAAGACAGCGCTCCTACTCATCGGGTCACCAACAATTCTAGGCAACCTCGACAAGCAATACTCATCCTTTACCATCGACAACATACCGATTGCAGATTCCCAAACAGTCAAGACTCTAGGAGTCTACCTTGACTCGAACCTCACCATGGACAGGCATGTTAATGCCATTGCCTCCTCATCTGCATACTACTCCAAACTCATCTACGCAGCAAGACCCTTCATCTCTTCTCAAAACGGCCTCACTATTGCTAGGGCCATGACAGGATCCAGGCTGGACTACTGCAATGCGCTCCTTGGTGGAACCTCCGGCAAAAACATTGCTAAGCTCCAACTTGCCCAGAACAACACCCTCAGGGCCACCACAGGTTTCTCCAGGAAAGACCACATCTCAGACCTCAGAAGGCAGGTCCATTGGATACCCATTAGGCAGAGGATCACCTTTAAAATACTCTCCCTCACCCATAAATGCCTCCACGACCTTGCTCCCCCTTACCTTGCCCAGAGGATCGCACGGCCCACCTCCGCCAGGCCCGCTCGATCTGACTACACTAACCTGATTTCTACACCCAAGACCTGCAGAGTACGTACAGGTGGCTCAAGCTTCCCAGCTCTAGCAGCTTCACATTGGAACGCCCTACCCACGCACCTCAGGTGGATTGACTCTCACCTAGCCTTCCGCAAAGCCTTAAAAACCAGGCTGTTTGTCTAAACCCTCCTGCCATGATCGCTTCAGGCATACGAACGTCATATGTAACCACCCTCCGTTTTCTATCTCTGTAACTAAGTAGCTATGTTTTCTATGTTTACATAATCTTGCTTGCATACACCTTCATGTAACAGCGCCTCGATGTCTATGGGCTGTAGTGCGCTCTACAAATGTAAAAAAATAAAATACTCAGTATGTGAACTCAAATTCATGTCTTTCTCAACACCCAATGTACAAGAAGCCTCGTAGACAGCTGCACATCTAGCAAGATTGAACGAGGCCTTTATCATCTCATAAAGAACGCCGTATTCACCATATTTCTCAATTGGCAAAGACAGTTGCAGTCTGGCGCTACTTATGATGACCAACTGTAGGACCACAAGAACTAACTCGTAGACATACACAAATTAACGCTAAATATATCACGCGTAAAAAGGAGCTTACAAATGAAAAGTCGTATTCAGGACTGCCAAGAATGCATGCATTACGAAGAGAAAGTAAACATTCCAAAAACATCTTTGGCTTTAAGGGATGTTGTCAAACAGTAATACTCAGTGTGTCAGACTCCGAGAGTGACAACATTCTGTTTAGGCAATCCTTTCTTAGCCGAAACGTGAAACAAGAAAGTAAGAGGAAGAATAAGGGTGGGCGTATGGTAGTCGGCACACACTGCCATGTGGTGCAGTGTAAGGCAGGCAACTGCGACAGGATTGCGACGACAAGCAGAAGGGTACGTATGCCCGATTCTGTCAGTGTACGATGCAGTCGTCTCTTTCGATAATTTTAAGGAGCCCGAATTCTGTCAGTTATAGTACTTCGCTACTGTACTTCCCAGAGAAGACCCTTTTGACGCTCGTGACTGGAAGTATTCACCTGAACGAATTTGAAAGTTAGGCGGGTTTACATTTTGAGATCAAAGGAGCCGGCTTGTCATCGCTTTGTTGTGGAAAGTGTATCATTGTTTGATGTTTTCCGAGGTGGCAGTGAAGGTGTACTAGAGGTACGTGCTAAACTATTTCTCCGCCCTCACACTGTAGGATCACGTAATGTCGCCGCCCCTTTAACACTAGCCATACACAGGGATCCTGAAGGCAGCATCCAAACGTAATCCATGGTGCTGCCCGAGATTAGAATGTGTTTACTCCCTGCTGTGTTTTGCCGATTGGACGAGATGAAGTTTCAGGTACTGCCCGGCGACAGAGCTGCTCAGGATTGGTGAAGGTTGGGGGGGTAGTACGAGGTCCCCACAAAACATTTTCTAAATAAGGTATAGGGGGAGGGGCTGAGAGGACGAACCAGTGAACCATCCTGCATGTTGTACTCCTTCGAATCTGGTGCAGATGGCCTTCAAGCACCACTGACCCGAAGGCGACAAATTCTACTCTCTACTACCCTCCCAAATAAACCCTAAGTGGTACCTGTACTAAGGATGTAGTCTCCAGGTAGCCCCACTTCTACAGTCCGGTGGCAGCAGCTGTGCCCCGCGCCTGCGCAGAGCCTCTTCCTGTACCCGGTCCCTAGTTTGAATACTGTGTCCAGCCTGCAGGTGCTCCCCTGGCACTCGCGGGCCCCCAAGCAGGGCCCCTCCAGCGCCACCCACTGCGCACGCGTAACGCCCTCTTTGGCTCTGCCTCCCCCTGTGGAATGAGTAGAACATTGATACAGATGGTTATGGAAAGAGAAAGAGGCGCAGTAAGCAATACCACGCATGGAATACAGCCGCCATTTCGGAGAAGTATTTGTCTATCAGTAAATACTATTAGAGGGAAAAAAACTAGCAAAACAAACGAATTCAACCTTTGACAACATATAAAATAGTGTTCGGATCATGTGGTAGTTCACATGTTAACGATCTCAAAATGGACAATGATACCATCTGAAAGTAAAGAATGTATCTGCATAAACAAAACACTATGTTTTTATTATATGTAATCATTTTGATAAATCCTTCTTCATAAAAATATATACATATACACATTTCTAGCTGGAAATTAGCGCACTGAAATAAATAGCTATTTGTTCAAGATGGTTTCCGCATTGTTTGACGTCTACCGGCTCAGCGATTGGTAGAATGCTCTTCGAGTCCGCCTTCTTATTCTCAAATACAGCACTTCGGGGTCAAAAGACCGGAGGAACGGAACGGCACTGACTGTGATTCTGCTAATACGGAGCGGGAGCAAAACATAATTTGTGAACGGTGCGACATGAAACGACGGCTATTTCAAATCCAGTATGTGTTCGCAATGTGTCGTTGAACGGCTGAACTGTGCCTGGGCAATCTTTGTGCGAACTAAAGCGCAAGGAGTTCTTCCACACTGCGGATCAGCTACGAAATCAGCCAGATCACATTAGGAGGCAAACGGGAATGTTGTTACTGCCAACGGTACCTAAATGTTGAATCTGTTATTCTCTTTTTTTCTGTATGTTGCGATTATAATAATAATCTTTAGTGTGTTATAACTCAGAGCTTTACACAAATATAACATCATAAAATTACCTCATCGTTATACATTTAGTCTCCGAATACACACACAAAATATTATCCAATACCTTTTCCAGTAACACTCTCATAAAGTCCTTATTTTAGTCCTACTAAGGATCAAATCTACAGACTTTTCCAATTCATAAACAGTCTAGACCGAATACAATGCTCGCCTAAGCCTACACCCTTTCTCCCTTTTTTTTGATGATTTAGTTTGTTTGTAAACTTTCATCATTTTCTTTGTGATCTGTTGGTGTTAAGAACTAATGAGTTAGAAGTGATCTTGAGGTCATCTTTTGTTCAGTTCCAGAATGGCGCTTAGGAAAAGAGTAATTGATTGTGTAGGTGTATTTCTTGTTATGTCCACTGAGTAGGGCAGCCCATCTTTCTTGAGTGTTCATTTGTTGTTCTGAGAGTTGGAAGAATGCTCCAAATTGTTTACGTTGAGAGGCCAGTGCTTGACATTCCATAACAAGATGGAATATGGTTTCTGGTATCATAGACAGTAGTTGTTTGTGGCATCGATCGGTCTTGTTGTTGATGGGTATGAGTTTGTGGGTAGAATGTTCAGGCGGACTCTTAAAAATGTTGTTCTAATGCTCTGATCTGGGAAGGTTTAAAGGTATTGTGGCAGTTCGTGGATTTTCCTTTTGTCTTTTGTGCATTGAAGATTCTGTTTGTAGACGTTCTTTTTTTGAATTGTTCTTATCCAGTCGTTCTGAAGAACTTTTGTTTTTGCATGTTGTGGTCGAAGAGTTTGCTGTTCTTCTGTGATGTCTTTGTTTTCCATTTCTTTCCTCATAGATTTTTTCCAATGTAATACTGTGTTGTTGAAGGTATTCGCTTGGGCTCGGAGGATTTGGATAGCTGGGGTTTTTTGGTCGATAAGTAATTTTCGGAACATATCTAGTCTTTTCCATAGTACAATGGATTCAATTGACTGCGTTGCCATTTCATAGCGGATTCTTGGCATAGGATATGACTGTGGTAGATGGAGAATTTTACGCCAGAAAATAGTTTAACGTTTCATCCAGTTTATTGTCCGGGCGTTCAGCATTGCTTCTGTTCCGTATGTTAGTATAGGGATGTACTTCTGTCTGTAGTATGCAATGATAGGTTTGAATGAGAACTGGCCATATTTCCTGTGAAGTATACATCCTTGTCTTGCTAGAGTTTCTGCGGGTTGTTCGATTTTTGGCGATCCATTGCTCTTCCGATTTTGATTGATTAATTAGGACGCCGAGATATTTGAAGGCTGTCACATTTTCTATTTGCTTCCCATTGATGTTGAAGCTCGTATTGTATGTTTTTTTTTGTGAATGATTTGGTTAAGGTCATTGTTTTAGTTTTCCCGATGTTGATCGTTAGTTCATTTTTGTCCATGTAGCTACTCAAAGCGGTCAAGGATGCTTGTAGTCCGGTATGTGTTTTGTCTAACAAAACGATATTGTCTGCATATGCCATCACAGGAACTGGTGTGGTGTTTATTTTTTGTGGATTGGTTTTGTTGGATGTTAGGTGTTCCTCAATGTCCGCCGTGAACAGGTTTTAGAGAGTTGCTGCCAAGGGGCAGCCTTGCTTTAGGCCATTTAATGTTGGGATCAGTGCTCCAGATAAGATTTTGAGGTGGGAGTATTTTACTCCCTATTTTTAAACTTTGAGAGTAAATGTGATTTTAAAAGAGTAAAAATGACTTTTCTCCTTTGCAAGAGAGTAAAATGTATGTGACATCCAGCCAACGTGTGCGAAAACTGTATGGAAATCATTACTATGCAGCAGCTTTCTGCATTTTGATGGAATACACCTTTCATTATTTCTGTAAAGTCTGGCCTTTTGATCTCTCCTGTATATATTTAAATGTTGAAATCACAAAAACCTAGCCAATTACATAGTAAAGCAAACCTGAATTGTATTGTATTGTGTGTTTTGAGGTTCGATAGCAGAATTGTCTTTTGATGTTTAATAAAGTCCTCATTTCCTGGAGCTATTACTACCTAATGGTATGCCAATGTTATGATACAACAGTGCAGAGGCAAGGACTCCATGCTAAATTCTATATCTAATCTAATGGTCAAATGGTTATGTATGTAGCGCTTTTGGCATATCGCTGTACATGGAACATATTTATCACAATTATCACCAAACCAAAGTCAGTACTCCATTATCGACCTCGATAGGATGAAAGGCTGAATTGCCCTTGCCAGGATTCGAACCTGCAACCTACAGATCATGCACAGATTGCAGCAACAAGTGCTCAACTGGCTGAGCTATCTTATTGGCTAACATCCTTCAGAGGTCGGTTAATTATCGACTGAGGTATAATAATCACAGTTCCTAGATGTTGGACAAATCATTTATGAAGCGCTACATAAAGTTTACTATCTGGATAATCACAGGGACAGGTTTTGCAGAGTTTCTATTTCAATTAACAATGAAACTTTCATTTGTTTGTTTCTGAACAGCGCTTGCAGTTCCTGGAGAGTCAGGTGGATGTTTTAATTGTAATCTTGAAGATTTGAGAGGCTAGAACACCTGTGATTGTCAATACACCAATCACTCACCCTTGAGCAAAGACTCTGCTGCCATTGACCATTTATAGTAATGCACCCGATTGACTGCAAGGTTGAATGTACGTAAACTGGTCTGTCCATAGTCATCTTTTCAACACACTCTTTTTATAATTATAGTGTAAATTGAATTATAAGTGTAAGAATGATGTGCCTCCGCATGATTATGCACACAGCCCCAGAACTCTGAAAAATACTATTGTGCAATACTAGTTTGCTTTCACTGGAAATAAGCATAATTTGTTCCAAAATATTAATTGTCAATTGGAACTTAGTTTTCCATATTATTAATTATACAATCCTAAAATTCTAGGAAAGTAAATATGCACAGTGCTTCTGTTTGCTCCATGAGCATCTACACACAACACAGCAGAAGCTGAATGGAAAGAAACCATTCCGTTTATCATAGTCTGCAGTTTCATTTTTTGGAAGACTTCCGAGAAATACATTCTGTTTCAAAGGTGGCTTGCGATTACATCCATGTAGATAAAAAATCAAAAGCAGCCTTCTGGTTTCTGTCAAGTAACCTGACCTTTGCACTGCCCTCTGCTCTAAACCTGTGTGTAAATGTACACAGGAAAATAATAAAGCTGTCGTATTTACAAGATTTTCATGCGTAAAAAGGCCTTGTACGCACCTTATCTGGAGGCCTGCGAGTGTCTCTTCAGTGTTTGTCAGCAAATGTCTTTTGGCTCTCCTTCGCTGCAGTCCGATGTACCAAGGCTTCCTTTTTAGCTCTGGGAATGTTCTCATGTAAACTCTGCAATGCCTGCATCTCTAATTGATATGGTGTATCAAAGGCGGCGGGTCGTAGATGGCAACCATTCAGAATGTAAAAAGGAGTATGCCCAGTAGATGCGTGTTCAGAATTGTTGTAGGCGTACTCTGCAATCCAGAGCAAATCCACCCAAGTGTTATCCGTTTGATGGAGGAGACATCAGAGATAATGCTCTGGAGTTTGGTTTGTCCGCTCCGTCTATCGGTTTGTGGATGGTGACTAGTAGACACACGCACTTCTATCTTGGCCATCTCACAACACCTCTTCCAAAATTGGGATACAAATTGGCTCCCTCTATCAGAAACTACAACTGACGGAAAACCATGTCGACGTACAATGTGTTCCAAGAAGACCTTAGCCAAGGCTGATGCAGACGGAATTCCTTTTAGAGCCACAAAGTGGGCCATTTTGGAAAACAAATCCACCACTAGCAAGATCGTGTTGTAACCCGAACAGGGGGGCAACTTTGTAATGAAATCAAGATGGTGTGCCATGGGGTTGGTGGAACAGCTGGTTGAAGAAGTCTTGCAGGTTTTTGCTTTGAACCTCTATTTTGGGTGCATATTCCACAGGTTTGGACAAAATCGATAATGTTCTTGCGCCATGTGGGCCACCAGAACAATCGCTTAATTTTAGCTGTAGTCTTAGCAATCCCCGGATGACCCTCCAGTAGCGCTCCATGATAATCTGCCAGGACCTGCTCTTGCAGGACCCCAGTGGGCAGATAAAGACGCCCCTGAAAGTATGGTAGGTTCTCTTGGATTGAACACTGGTGACATTTAGACTCCCAGGCCTCTAACTAGGAGGTTGTCATACTAAGCCGGATCTTTGTCTTCAAATCCTCTACGGAGCATCCAGTAACTCCCAACATTTTTTTTCTTCAGGAATGATCTTCACAGGATTTTGGGCTACATGGACCTCTTCACCCGCCCGATGCATGACAAAGCGTCCGCCTTGCTGTTGCGCACTCCAGGGCGGTATGTGATGACAAAATCATATTCCACAAAAAACAGAGCCCAACACCAGGACTGGGCTTTTGCAGATCACAAGTATTGCAGGTTTCTATGGTCTGTGAGACCAGTAATAGTGTGCCAAGCTCCTAACAAATTATGTCTCCATTCCTTGAATGCATTCTTAATAGCTGATAGTTCCTTGTCTGTGATGGCATAATTCAACTCTGCTGCTGAACATTTCTTAGACCAAAAGGCTTCTGGGTGCAACTCTCTGGTTTCCGAGTCCTTTTGGGACAGTACCGCTACCATGGCAGCCCTAGAAGCATCGGTCTCCACCACAAAAGGCAGATTGGGCTGAGGGCAGTTGTGAATCTATTCTTCGATGTCTGGAATGCCTCTTCAGCTTCAGTGGTCGAATCAAATCTTCTGTGTTTTGTAGTAACAAAGTTATTAGATGGACAAGTTCAGAGAAACTAGATAAAAAGCGCTGATAAAAATTGCCGAATCCCAAGAATCTTTGGACTCCTTTCACCGATGTGGGAGATGGCCAGGTTAAAACTGCTTCCACTTTTCTGTTGTCCATCTGAATACCGTGTGGTGACGAGACGAATCCCAAAAACACCACAGAAGTCACATGACGAGAGCATTTTTCCAATTTGACGTACAGTTGATGTTGCCGTAACTTAGTAAGTACAGCTTGAACATGGGCAATGTGTTCCTGGGCTGAAGTTGAATAGATCAAGATGTCATCAATGTACACCACAGCGCACACATCTAACAATTCACATAGCACATTATTCATGAAATTCTGGAAAGTGGCCGGTGCATTGCATAAGCCAAAAGACATCACTTGGTACTCAAATAATCTATACTTGATGCAGAAAGCAGTCTTCCACTCATCACCTTCCTTGATTCGCACCAGGTGGTAAGCTCCCCGAAGGTCTAACTAGGTAAAAACTTTAGCATTTTTGACTTGGTCCAACAACACTTGAATGAGTGCAAGTGGGTACCTGTTCTTTACTGTGATTTGATTTAGCGCACGATAATCTAGACAGGTGTGAAGGTCCGCCTCCTTCTTAGGCACGAAGAATAGAGGAGAAGCTTCAGGTGACTTTGAGGGTCGGAGAAATCCTTTAGCAAGATACTTATCAAGGTGTGTCTTCAGATGTTGATTGTCTTGCTCAGTCAAGGCATGGATTCTGCTACACGGGGTCTGGGATGCAGGAATCGGATCGATTTGACAATCGCAGGGCCGGCCTTAGCACGTTGGCCTGCTCTTTTTCAAGCATGTCCTGGAAGTCTTGATATTATGGGGGTAGGATCTCCAACAACCCCAATGCGGGACCCCCTCTGCATACCGCCTGAACCTGTTTTCCTGATTCTTCTTCTACTCTGTAACATGTGCTCTTGCATTCTTCAATGTCAAGGTCCTGGCACGCCAATCAGATACTGATCTTATGTTCTTCTAACCATGGAATACCTAAGATAACTTTGAACAGCGGAGCACTGATTAGGTCAAACAATCTCTTTTCTCGATGTCCATCCTGACAGAGCAAGGTACAGACCTCGGGGCTCTGTGTCACTGGTTCTGATATTAGCTGGGTACCATCTACCGCTGTAACATTCTCAACCACTGGCTTAGGTTACATAGCAATACCAATCTTGCTTGTGAGTTTGTGTTCCATGTAGTTTCCAATCGCACCACTGTCCATGTATGCTTCTAAAGCATACAGTTTGGAAGGTTGATGGTGGCTACTCAGGATGACAGGTACACCGAAATGAGAGATCTGAGATTCCTTCTTCTGGCTCCACAAGCCGACCTCTAAGCTTGCCGGGCATTGGAGTTTTCTATCTGATCTATTTTCTGCTTTTTCAACCTTATCCAAGGCTCCTACCCGTTTCCAGGGAGGTGTCACCGAACAGTTGCGAAGGAAATGACCATCCGAACCACAATAGAGACATAAATGCTGCTGTCTTCTCTTCTCCCTTTCATCCTTTGAAATGGGGCCCCGAATACCCCCCAATTGCATACGCTCAGGATCGCCCTCAGATGCATGGCGACCCCTGTTATCTTTCGGATGGACATAGTATGATCTATTATCTGAGCGGGAACAATCGACTCAACGATCTTGCAAGCGATGGTCCAACTGAATAGTGAGATCATTGAATTCTACACAACCTGTGGGAGGATTCACAACCTGAGCCAGAATGTCTTTTAGTCTCCCCCCCCCACAAAACCCTGATAAAAGAGCGTTGTTCTCTTTTTCTTCCAACCAGTTCGTTTCTGCTACCAACCAATTGAAGGAAGCTACATACGTAGTATTCTGTATGTATTCTGTAAGTTCAGGCTATTTTTCTGAACTCGCTGTTCTTGATTTATTAAATATATGATGGCCCATAGGAGCAAAAGATTTGTCCCCTGCCTCCTTGAATATGTTTGTTTTCTGTCAATGGCGTAGAAACATATTGAGGGAAAATCATGACTCTCTCACTTGAGAAATAATGAAACCATACTAAATAAAGAGAATGGAAGAGGTGGGCAAATAATGATCCCTCTCGTACCTGTTTTTACAAAAGTTAAAATGATAATGCTTTTTTTTGTTGCTGAGTTGGAAATTAACAGACACCGTTGGAAATTAACAGACACTGTGAACTCTGATCAAGAAATGAATGCACACCCTGCGCATAAAGAATTGGACTATTAGGACACCTTTTGTTAAATATTATTTGTTTCTTTCAGGGCTGCATGTGCAAAAACAATCTGAGGAGTATTTTAATCAATGTGTTCCATGCTTTTACACTAATTCAGCATATATCACATTCTGGTTTGTCAAAAAATTAAATCCACTGACAGTTTAGCATATGCCCAATTTATGCAAATTGCTCAAATGGCAGGGCACATAATTACGCCTACGAAAAGTAAGCCAAAGCCTGCTTTGTTGACTACCCTTAATGTGATGTCAAAATATTTGGCAAGATTGAAAAAGTGTAAACCATGTGATCAAGTTATATGCTAAATAAAAGTGTAAATCACAGGGCTAAAATAACATTCAGTTTTATAGCGATGCCTTGAAATGTGCATGCATATATTACAAACCAACCAGACAGTATATGAATCTTTATTTAACATTTTGAGCAAAGAGAGTATGGTTGTATCAAAGGGCTAACTTCATATTGGGTCGCGACCTGCCACCCGTCTGCCTTTTATGGAAAAGTCAGTATCACAGAGGAGTAATCATGCAAGTCATTCTGGTGCATGACCTTGGGCCATTCCTGGCTTGCATGTGCAACTCCCTCAAACATATTGGAATTTTCCATGTGTTGGAGAATTACTTGTAGGGTGTTTTTGTTCAGTTTTTAGTAAAACCTGTGCTCAGAAAATGCACCATTACCCAATATTGAAAGGCTGGATTTCCCCCTGCCAGAATTTGAACATATGCGTACAGGTTCCGCAAAGATCTCTTGCTATGTGTGCAAACCATGAGATCTACAAATAGGAAGGGGAACAACCCTATTTATTGTTCTTCCATCCCATGGCACATGGCTCTCCTCAGTGTTCTCTCCCTGTATTCACCACCCTGTTTTGTACAGTGCCCTATGACTTAGTTACTAGGTTTAAGCTAGATTTATCCTATACATATCAAAATATATACATAAACCACTGCTCACTCTTTCCACCCAATTACTTCATAGGTACTGCTCTTTCGTAAAACATGGGCTGACACAGAACTCGGAAACCTTGTTTTTTAAGTCCTGCTTTGACAGCACGTCATTTTACATGCCTGTTTAGTTTGACAAATGTAAGTGGACAAGCACCACAGTGCATTGCAGCTAGTAGTTTTCCACATTGAATTAAATGTAAAATTGCTGTTAGCATTTGAGTTTCTGTATTGGGACACTTATGTATGTGGGCTCCTCCATATCATGGCAAATTGCATCTTAACCTTTAGTACCTTTCGGCCACTACTGCCTTAAAAATGAGCATTCGGTATCATCAAATAAAAAATAAATAATTCTCAGTTTTAATATAAACGGCAACATGTAACTCTATATGTACCTTTTTATTGCAATTTCGGACTTGTACAGATGGACTTTTCAACACACGCACATATCCATTGAAAATGTCCCCACCAAAAAGATAGTCATTACAAAAGGTTGCTGAGAAAAGGCTGTCTCGTTACACATAAAGTCGCTGAGTCCTGTTATACGTTCAAGGGGAGCAGAGGTTTGCAGGGGTGTCCCACCGCTCCTCTTGAACGTATAATGGGGTTGGGAGCTGCAGGGGTGTCCCCCGCTTCCATTACATGGAATGCGGGGGACGATACAAAGCAAAATGCAAAAAATGACGGCATCATCACTACAGCCTTGCCCTAGTGATTTTTGTTGTTGTAATGACTTTTTGTTGCAGTCATTTTCATATGCAACCACACACTGAGCAAACACCGATTACATCTTTTGCTTATTTACCCCATTCTGATTGAATGCTTACAATTTGGTGCATGTAAAGTAATGCTAACCAAAATAACTCTAAGGAAACTCAGTGAGACGAGAACGATCACAACCCCAGCTTTGTTTCACATGGCATGCAAATGTATGCGCCCCTTCCCTTTCTAATCAGCCACCTCCTGTTGGCAGCACACATTTCCCATTCACTTTTGTTAATGATCGTTAACCCCTTGTTGGGACACTGCCCAGCCCAGATGCAGCCTTCCTCTCACTGCGCACACAGCTTTTGACTGTTTGCTTTGCAGAAAGAGGTGAGGGGGTGGGGGGCAGGGGAAGGGGCCCATGGAATTCAGACACCAAAATAAACGCACAGTGATTTTGGTGTGTGATGCAAAGAGCTACTAGGAAGCCTCAGGTGAGCTACCAGTGGCTCACGATCTACTGTTTGGAGAGCCGGGCCTTAGACCAATCAGCTGCGCAGAGAATATCTTCCAACCTGCTGGCTATTAGAGCCAATTTGGAAGGCATAGCCCCCCCCAGCAGAATGAGCACCAAATATGGAAACATCTACCCCCTCCTCCTTCATAACCCATGGCACCAAAGTGGCTGAGGAAACCGCTTAAAAGGGTTTTCTGACATTTTCTATTTATGTGCTTATACAGCGCCGAAAGCCCGCAGGCATCAGGCGCATGACATAAAACGTGAATGCTACATAAAAGACATTTAACAATCTGACCTACTCTGACTGACTTGAAGAGGGAAAATGGGACGGTCCCTTCCCCCGACCCACGTACAAACTATGGCCGAAAACTATGGCCGATGGCGTCACAACCCAAGTACCCTCAGCGGGATGAGCTCGCACCTCTGTGCGCCGCCCCGGATGTCAATATCCACTGTGGCCACACCCCACATCCACAAGCTGTCTGCGTCCCATCCAGAGCACGAGGTGGGAAACAAGATGGAGCTGTCATGATCTCTGCTTCCAAAAGATCAGGACTTGCCCGACTCCCTTGGAAGCAGACCCATAACCCCGGTTCCGAGTGCCAGCCAGTCTCAATTGGGACCTTTTGGACCCTGTCCTGGCGCCAGTGGCACCAGGCTCATAAAGATGCCCAGTCCCAGCGCTGGAAGCGCCGGGCTCATAATGCTTGGGTGGACTTACCTGCAGCAGACCATGCTGCTTACTTACCTGCCAGTTGAACCCCAGGAGGCTATTTAAACCACACCCGATGGATGAATCTTGCTTTGTGTTATTCTGCATTCTCTGCAGCAGAACGCTCATCGTGTCTTCTGCTTCTGATCCTGGGCCTAAGGGAACAAAGGCTTACCATCCTGGAATCCAGTCTTCAGCAGCACCTGTAAAGACAAAGAAAGAACAGGTTAGCACTACGGTCTTCAGTGGCAGCGCATCTCTTACCTGGTCCATCGGCTGTCACCAACGCCTCGCGCTGCATTCCGGCATCTGAAAGACAAAGGCTTACCTACTCTTCGCACGCTCCGGAGGCCTTCGGCGCTGCATCCCGCATCTGAAAGACAAAAGAAGGTGCGTTTAAAGACATTGGGCAACTTTATTACTCACGTGCCATTACTCCTTCCCACGCCGAATCCAGTGGGTATTCCAGCACCCTTCAGCTTCTCTAAAGCTCCGAACTTGTACCTGCAAGATAAAAGGTACAGTTAGTGCGCATCGTGAAGCAGGCTACAAGCGCTTACTTACGTGCTTCCAGGCGCTTCTATTCCTCACGCGGGTTCGATCCTCAACTCTCATCAGCCCGCCATCCGCCATCGCCGGAACCCTGCAAAACAAGAGATATCATTACAAAAGACTTTTAAGACATTTGAAGTCCCCAGAACTTACCGTTCGTGCAGTTAACGACGGACAGCAGTCCTCTGAGGTCAAGAGGCCTGCACCCTTATCCAGTGAAGAAACTGGTTACGGCACCCTGCCCCGAGGCAGATGGAGAGCTCGGCGTTCACTTACCTAAGACATCTTACTCTTCGAGTCAGACATACAGTGCACAGAGGTCCAGCCCAAAGAGCCAACCGTGTGTTACACATCACCTTTGAAGATACGGCATTCACCCAGTCAAGACCGGCGCCTCTGCGGGAATCAGGTGAGCGTTACAGAACACAAAGCCTACCGCAAAACTCTCACCCAGGCGCTATGGAAACCTCGGATACCGACCAGCTAGCCCAGTTACTTGGGGAACTAAGAGCAGAAGTGCATGCAGCCCGTCAGGAAACGAATGCTCTAAGAAGGGAACTGATTATTTCCAAGGAGCGAACAGACGATCTCGCTAGACAATTGCTACAGTCACAAGCCGGACAAACTCCGTTACCCGCATCAGGGGCAAATCTTCCTTCAACATCCTCTACCAACCCAGTGCAGATCAACCTACCTGGGAATGTACCTCTGGCTCCGCCCGAACGATTTTCTGGTGACCCAAAGAGGTTTGCAGTATTTAATCAGTGCCGGTTGCACTTCTTATGCCGGCCAGCAGCCTTTCCAACTGATCAAGCTAAGGTAGCTTTCGTGCTTTCGTACCTTAGTGGCAATGCGGCAGACTGGTCGATCCCTCTAGTTAATCAAGATGATCCGGTTGGCCATGATTTTCAAGCTTTTCAGCTCAGTATGGAAAAAATGTTTGCAAGACATTCACAGGGGCAGGCCTTGGACAATGAGCTCCTTTCATTGCGACAGGGTAATCAAGACCTTTTGGCTTATATTGCGTCTTTCAACAGACTGATAGTGGAAACTCGATGGCCTGAGGACAAAAGGATTACGCTGTTTTATAGAGGTCTACGTGGAGAGCTCAAAGATGTGTTAGCCCAAGTAGTGAATCCCCCGCAAGACTGTTCGGACTATATAGACTTAGTCGTTCAAATTGACCACAGACTGCAGAACAGGAAGGCCGATCGTTCCAAGTTTGATGCTCGAGTTTTTTCCAAACCACCAACTCCTACCAAAGGAGTAGACTCCGGGGAACCCATGCAAATAGGGGGCCTGAAAGGACCACTAACACAAAAGGAGCGGGAAAGGAGAAAACAGCTGCAATTATGCCTCTATTGCGGAAACTCGGGGCACTTTCTTCGAGACAGTCCGGTGAAACCAGCCAAGAAGGCAGTAGGAGCTGCAGTTACCAGGGTCACAAACTCTGAGCAGGGAAACGACCTCGCCCGACAAGAATAGAGGTCCTCTTGCCGAGCGTTAAAACCAGTTCAGTGAACTCGCTTTTTGTGATACCTATGGTCCTCATTAGCCCTGAACATCCGGATCGATTACATGCGATTGAAGCTTACGTCGACAGCGGTGCCATCGGCAATTATGTGGATCATGAAATGGTTTTGAGGATGAATCTGACTCTTTGTCCAAAGGCTGTAAAGGACGTCATTACTACGGTGGATGGTACGGAGATAGCCTCCGGACCAGTAACGCATACCACCCAAGAAGTGACGCTAGTAAGTCAAGATGGACACGATGTGATCAAGGCCCCTCAGCTCCAGATTATTCTAGGAATTCCTTGGTTAGAGAAGCACAATCCTCAGATCGATTGGCGAGCAAGAACGGTTCAGTTTCCAGAATGTGTCTCTACTTGTCACCCTCGACCTGGTGTTGCACTGGCAGCAATTTCCTCGGAGGCTCCCCAGTTACCTCCTGAATACCTAGAATTCCAAGATGTTTTCCGGAAGGATCAGGCTAACTCTCTACCTCCTCATAGGTCTTATGACTGCCAGATAGACCTGATACCTGGATCTACTCCTCCTTGTAGTAGAATTTATGCCCTCACCGAGCCTGAGAATCTTCACCTCCGACAATACCTGGATCAATACCTAGCGAATGGGTTTATTCGTCCTTCCAAGTCCCCTGCTTCCTCAGCTTTGTTCTTCGTTCCAAAAAAAGAAGGGGACCTTAGAACTTGTATAGATTATCGCGCCCTGAACCAGATCACCGTTAAGAATAGATATCCGTTACCTTTGATCCCTGAACTCCTGGACCAAGTCAGAAAAGCATGCATATATACAAAGCTGGATCTTAGAGGAGCCTACCACTTGGTACGAGTAAAAGAGGGCGATGAATGGAAGACGGCCTTCCTCACCAAGTATGGGCTATTTGAATATCAGGTCATGCCCTTCGGACTTTGCAATGCCCTGGCCGCCTTTCAATATTTTATGAACGATGTCCTCAGAGAGCTCATAGATGTGTGTGTTGTTGTTTACATTGACGACATCCTTGTTTATTCTTCATCGGAAACTGAACATCGGAAACACGTGAAAATGGTCCTCGAGAGATTGCGTCAACACAAACTTTTCGCTAAGTTGGAAAAATGTGTTTTCAACGTGACTGAAGTTGAATTCTTGGGATTCATATTATCACCTAGCGGAGTGCGTATGGATTCAAAGAAGGTCGATGCAATTCTCAAATGGCCATCGCCATCCTCCGTAAAAGGTGTTCAAAGCATGTTAGGCTTCGCTAACTTTTACCGCAGGTTTATCCCCGAATTCTCTCGAATAGTCCAGCCCATCACCGCCTTGTTAAAGAAAAACAAACGTTTTGAATGGTCTACCGAGGCGGAACAAGCTTTCCAGAATTTGAAGACTAGATTTATCTCTGCACCGATCTTAAAACATCCTCGCCCAGAACTCCCCTACATCGTTGAAACTGATGCTTCGAGCCTTGCCATGGGGGCAGTTCTATCACAAAAGGACCCAGTAACCAATCAGTTGCATCCCGTGGCATTTTGGTCCCGCAAACTCTCGCCTTCTGAAATCAATTACACTATTACTGATAAGGAACTTCTAGCTATCAAGTCCGCCTTTAAGGCTTGGCGGCATTATCTTCTGGGGGCCCGACACACCGTTACTGTGATTACAGATCACCGAAACCTGCAATATTTGAAAACCGCAAAAGCTCAATCCTCTAGGCAACTCTGTTGGGCACTATTCTTTGCCGAGTTTGACTTCATAATTACCTATCGACCTGGTACAAAAAACGGTAAAGCTGATGCCCTTTCTCGGATGGGAGTGGAAGAACATTTGATCAATCCTAAACCTGTACCTATCATTCCCGAACAAAGAATTCTAGGTGTAATCGCCACACAATCCATAGAGGAAGTTAAGGATAAAGCCAGGCTACTGGTAACTCCAGCAGACATACAGAAATGGCATCTGCAGGGAAAGGACTTTACGGTGAAGGATAACCTATTATATTTCCAAGAACGGTTATACCTGCCCAGCACAGATTTACAGAAAAAGGTAATCTCTTGTTATCACGATTCTTTACTGGAAGGACATCCCGGTATGACCAAGACCTCGGAAAAGATCAAGCGCTACTTCTGGTGGCCGTCTTGGAAAAAAGATATCAGAGACTTTATAATGTCCTGTGGAGTATGCGCCCAAAACAAGAGTCAAAAGGAAAAACCAGCCGGCCTCTTACGCCCTATTGACATCCCGCCTCGCCCTTGGCATACGCTTTCTATGGACTTCATCACCGATCTACCTCCATGCTCCGGATACAATACGATCCTAGTAATCGTGGACCTATTCTCCAAGATGGCGCATTTCATTCCACTCAAAGGCTTACCAACAGCAGCAACTCTGGCCCGAGAATTTCTCGAAAACATCGTCCGACTGCACGGTTTTCCTTCAGTTCTAATTTCGGATCCAGGTAGTCAATTTATTTCTCATTTTTGGCGAAGTTGCTGTCGGTCGGCTCAAATTGATGTGAGACTTTCGACCAGCCACCACCCTCAAACCGACGGACAAACCGAGAGGACCAATCAAACTCTGGAACAGTATTTGCGCTGCATGCTACAACAAACTGAAAAAACTTGGAAAGATATCCTTTGGATAGCCGAATATGCCTACAATAACTCTGTCCACTCGGGAACTGGGAAGACCCCGTTTTTTCTTTTATACGGTAGTCACCCTCGGAGTTGGATCCACTCCAAGATCTTGGAACACCAGCAGTAGACCACCTGCATTCTACAATCACCCAAGCCTTTAAGGAAGCCGTTTCTCACCTTCAAAGGGCTAAAGAACAATACAAGAAAGGAGCAGACCAACATCGGAAGGAAGCCCCCCAATATCAAGTAGGAGATCAAGTCTGGTTATCCACCAAATATCTACCTCTAAAAGGACCACGCACATTCAACCCAAGATACCTTGGTCCCTATTCCATCACTACCATAGTAAATCCAGTAGCGGTCAAGTTGGACTTGCACCCTCACATGAAGATCCATCCGGTCTTCCACGTCTCTCTATTAAAACCCGTGCAACCTCAAACCCGACTAACTACATCTCCAAAACCTATTCTAATTGATGGAGAACTCGAGTTTGAAGTCAAAAGCATCCTGGATTCCAAGATCTCCAAATCTAAACTATTTTACCTGATTGACTGGGAAGGCTACGGTCCCCAAGAAAGATCCTGGGAACCTGCAGAATATGTCCACGCGCCTCGTCTAATCAAAAGATTTCATCGAACATTTCCTAAGAAGCCCGGTTTGGGAGGGGCCTTGAGGGGGAGTGCTGTCATGATCTCTGCTTCCGAAAGATCAGGACTTGCCCGACTCCCTTGGAAGCAGACCCATAACCCCGGTTCCGAGTGCCAGCCAGTCCCAATTGGGACCTTTTGGACCCTGTCCTGGCGCCAGTGGCACCAGGCTCATAAAGATGCCCAGTCCCAGCGCTGGAAGCGCCGGGCTCATAATGCTTGGGTGGACTTACCTGCAGCAGACCATGCTGCCTACTTACCTGCCAGTTGAACCCCTGATCCTCTTCTGTTTGGGACTACTTTTCCTGTTGGGGGGGGGGGGGGCAGGAGCCACTCCCTAGGTTCAGAACACTGGAACTCTTCTGGAAAGCAGGAACTCTTTTCTTACCTAGGCGTGGCTGTGGAAGGAGACTCCTAAGCACTACAGGAGGCTATTTAAACCACACCCGATGGATGAATCTTGCTTTGTGTTATTCTGCATTCTCTGCAGCAGAACGCTCATCGTGTCTTCTGCTTCTGATCCTGGGCCTAAGGGAACAAAGGCTTACCATCCTGGAATCCAGTCTTCAGCAGCACCTGTAAAGACAAAGAAAGAACAGGTTAGCACTACGGTCTTCAGTGGCAGCGCTTCTCTTACCTGGTCCATCGGCTGTCACCAACGCCTCGCGCTGCATTCCGGCATCTGAAAGACAAAAGAAGGTGCGTTTAAAGACATTGGGCAACTTTATTACTCACGTGCCATTACTCCTTCCCACGCCGAATCAAGTGGGTATTCCAGCACCCTTCAGCTTCTCTAAAGCTCCGAACTTGTACCTGCAAGATAAAAGGGACAGTTAGTGCGCATCGTGAAGCAGGCTACAAGCGCTTACTTACGTGCTTCCAGGCGCTTCTATTCCTCACGCGGGTTCGATCCTCAACTCTCATCAGCCCGCCATCGCCGGAACCCTGCAAAACAAGAGATATCATTACAAAAGGCTTTTAAGACATTTGAAGTGCCCAGAACTTACCGTTCGTGCAGTTAACGACGGACAGCAGTCCTCTGAGGTCAAGAGGCCTGCACCCTTATCCAGTGAAGAAACTGGATACGGCACCCTGCCCTGAGGCAGATGGAGAGCTCGGCGTTCACTTACCTAAGACATCTTAGTCTTCAAGTCAGACATACAGTGCACAGAGGTCCAGCCCAAAGAGCCAACCGTGTGTTACACATCACCTTTGAAGATACGGCATTCACCCTGTCAAGACCGGCGCCTCTGCGGGAATCAGGTGAGCGTTACAGGAGCTGAGGCCGACCATATGGACCAGCTCGACTAAACGTCACAAACCTATACTGCCATCATTAGAGATGACATGATGTCATAGCCACAACGAACAGAAGCACATGTGCTGCTATGCACCTGGACCAGACACGCTCCAACCCACACGAAGAACACGCTCAGTGCTATGACTTAGAGGCCCGCGCACACTCACAGACATGCATTGTTTTTTTTCCACACAGGTCAGCAATTGCATCGCAGAAACGCAAGACGCCAGAAGAATTTGTGTAAATGCTTGCAGATGCTTCTTGCTACTAACCCCTGAAGATAAGACCCTATGGATGGACCGATGTACAAGGGACTACACCGCACCCTAACACCCCTTGCCTTATGGACTTTATACCACTACGTATAACCAAGCTGAAGTAGGCCGCAAACCAGAGGCCACAGACCCAGAGCAGTTTATACAGAGCTACAAGGTGCTGATCATGCAGTCCAACCCTGACTAGAACCCCGTAGCCAAGGTCGCGACGTTGCAATCAACACGCCGCACTCTCCAAGCCAACCTGCCACTGCTTGACTCCCCACAGCAGAAACACAAATCAAATCCCCATAATTCTGCTTCAGCCACGGTCTCTCAACACGTGACCAGGCCGAACTGATACGATGCCAAACTCCAAGGACTGAAGAGGATCTGGGGTCCCACTTCTGGGGCCCAGCTTGCAACAAAGAAGTAATGAAGTGGACACCGGCAGCGATGGGAAAGGAGCGATCTAACTGCAAGTAGCTGGACCTGTCCATTCACCTCCACTGACACATAGTCACACATTGTTGCCAGCATCAGGGACATCGCGAGCTGGGACGACGATGGTCCCAGGCTTGGGGGCTCCCCGATGGACCAATGAGGACGCGGGAGGGCTAACCACTGACAGCATCACAACACAACCAATCACTAACTCTCTTCATGTAACTATTTTCAAGAAGCAACTCTTAGGGACAACCCAAGCGTACCTCCTGACCTCTTCTTTACCAATAACCCTTCCCAATATACTGTCCTATACTGACCCTACCACTCGGGGAGCCAACCCAGAGTAGCGGTAGGTTTGGGGATGAGCACATTGTTACGTCACTCAGTTACAAAAAGGGCCTGCAGGCCCACTGGGGATGAGAAGCTTTTGGGTACCTATGCTCCATGAACCTGTCCCTGTCTGTTTAATGTAATAAACAGCAGTAACCTATTGCTCTTTTGTGGGCCTCCTACTTCCTCGGGACGCGGAAGGAGTTAGGGCCTTCCCACAGCTGGAGGCCCGCAGACCAAGGGTGCGGCTCTGCTGACCTCCAGAAATTACCCTAACATTTTGGAGGCACTGCTGAGATCCTGAGATAGAACACAGCGAGATTGTTTGCGACAAGGTGACCCGGCAATGTGGCCCCCTCTGCCATTGTCTCCCTTGGAGGACTGCAGGACCATAGTGGAACTGCGAGACAACCGGATTGGCCGTCGGGAGCCGACTTCAGAAATTTCCCACCTGCGGTTGGCGAGTGTCCAGACGAGGGGAAGTGGCGAGCTGATTGGGAGACGTGAGCCCGATGTGAGTATGGCCGACACAAACCGCAATATCATGCTGTGCGGGTGGAGGGAGGTATTGTGAATTGGGTGGTGGGTGGTTTTACATTGTCACAAAATTTGGCCTATCAGTGTTGATCGGCAACTGATTTGTAGTAGGGAACGGAATGGAGATTGTCCCTTCTTGTGTTATGGAGCATATTGGGTGAGGCGACGAGTCCCCACGTGTTGAACGGAGTATCTCGCTGATTGGTTTGGATAGCGAACACATGTATTGGGGTGTGGTATTCCTATGAGTCGGCGTTGTAGTCTGGTGAATAGATGAGGATCCCTATAAATTTAGCTCGGTGAATAGATGACATATTCCTGCAGGAGGTAGATAGACTCTCTCTCAGGTTGCTCTCTCTCAGGTTGCAGAAGATAGTTGGCTGATTAAGCTCCCCTGGTGAGGGAGCGTATTACACACGAGGCGACGCAGCCCAATTATAATAAAGGTGATTAATGAATACTCCACTCATGGTGTAGTGGGAAGACAGCTGTGGGGATCGTGGGGATGGCTATTGTTGAACTTGTCGTGCATTACCTATTCAAACTGTGTGTATATATAATCCATTGTATTAGTTGATGACGTCACCCATAGGGCTTGCATAGGACATCGCGTTTTCCTTTTAGTGAAATCAGAGTAGCGGCCAGCGACTAGGGCGGGGTAAAGGTAAGCAGGCGGCCACGCATGAAGAATGCCGGCACGTCATCGATCGAAGGGGCGGTGTCAAGCAGCAGGACAACCCATGAGAGTGGGAAGGCACGGACATGTGCAGCGGAGGCTGCGAGAGAGTAGAGGGGAGGAGGGGTTAGGATACTAACACAGGCGTGCTGAGTAGCGACCACCCGAGAAGGCGGGGCAGCGCCGGAGCACGCCGTGCTGGGCGTGAGGTCACAGGGGACCTCACGCGCCACGGGTCGAAGGGGACCCTAGCTACACAGGGCGGTGTGTTGAAGGGCGGCAGCCAGGTGAAGGACGACAGAGAAGTTGGTAGTGAACAGTTTGAGAGTATTGTAACGAAAAAATCTTTCCCTCCTATTGACAGCGGAGAGTCGGAAGTCCCAAACTAAGGGGCCAGGTAACGGTGGCATATATTTGAAAAATGTCATCGTATTATTGGCTAGGAGCAGACAATGGGATCCACACATTAACAATGCCACTCCAACACATTTGCACAATGCTACCACCGCACAGAGATAAAATAGTAAAATACAGTATTGAATGGACTAAAGGGATAGACGAAAAGATAAGGATACCGTGGCCGCCCAACAGTAGTTTTAGAATGGAAGCCCAACATTCACCGCTAGCATATTTACACAACACATACAAGGGGAAGAAATTAGCAAGCCATTTAGAGGTTTTCGATCTCTGGAGGATGTTTCAGGGATATAGCCCTAGGATGATGAGAATGCAGGAGGTAAGGAAAGAAGAGGTGAGCGAAAGGGAAGGGTGCAGTACGCCCCAGGCTCCTCCCTGTAAGGAAACGAAGAACGCAGAGGAGAGTGAGGTGGAGGGGTCATACCCAGTAAAAGAGGTCAAGAAAGAGATGGCAGGGATATACCCAATAAGGGAGCTGAGGGAAGCAACACGGCCCAAGAACTTACAGCCGCTGAGGGATACTCAAACCCTACATAAAACGCACCAGAGGATCACTACCAGTAAGAGTTCTGCACAGGGGACACCGTAGGTACAAAGGGGACACAGGCGAACGTTGATGGCATAAAGAAAGCACAGTTGGAGTTAGCGGGTATAGGGCCAGATGAATGGATAGCAGCGCAGGTGCTATTAAAATTGCGAGGGACGGTGATAGGAAAGGAGGAGGAGGTGATGCAGGCAATAGACAGAGCGGAGATAGGATGACCGCAGAGGGAAAATTAGAAAGTGGGGGCAAACGTCCAGGTGACCAAGAGCCAAGAGAAGGTAACAGAACAATAAGGAGCAAGTTCAACGTACGTAGTTGCGAAGCAGCCACGACACCTCAAATAGGGGCAGATATAGGGGGTACAGGTAGGTGCACGGACATCGATTTAGAAACAGTTACAGTACGATACACGCGCCCACACACAAAACTATCATTCTCGGGGGGGGGGGGGGGGGGGGGTTCTGTAGCGACGAGGAAGAGGAAGAATCATGCGGACGACAGAGTCATGGGAGCGGAGAGGGACTTAGCAAACTGTATATTACATGCACAGACACAGGGTCGTCGTGGGAATGCAGAACACATGGGGAAGACACAGCTGGACGGGAGGCCGCAAGCACACAGAGGGAAATGATACTACAAACAGTAACATCATCCACCAAGCACATACCATATGATCAGAGATCTCCCTGGGTGCAGGAAAGAAGGATCAGCAATAGCACAAAACAAGGGCCAGATGGGCCAACGCGGGGAACAAAGGAGCACAGGGAACGCACAGCATGCACGCCACATTACTGAGTTTCTTGACGATTTATCCGATTTGGAGGAGGAGACTCAAAACATACACATCACACAACATAGGCACACACCAGAGGAAATAGCAGAATACACACAGATGCTCTTGGAAAAGGGCGGGATGAGGCCACAATATGTACCGTGGAAACATGCAGACAAAGAAAACATTAAGTGTAGACTACCCTCCCTAAGCGGAGGGGAAGGGAAGTGGATATATGAAATGGAAAAATTAACTACGGGGCACAGGCTAGCGGTTGGGGACGTCAAGGGGCTGTTAATATCAATTTTGGGTGATGCTGCGGATGACATTTGGAAGAGGTTGGGGATCCCAGGGGTGACCATCAGCGACTGGTCATTCGACGGGTCACCATTTGCGAACTGCAGACACGCGCTATGTCAAGCCTTGCGGGTGCAGTACCCCGACACATCCGATATAGGAGCGATCACATCACGCAAGATGCGTGAGAACGAGGACCCTGTTAATTACATCCAAGAAATTCAGGAGAAATGGTTCTTGGAAACGCGGGAGCCGTGGGACAAAACGCTAGCTATATTTTATCCCATGCTGATACAGGGACTCCCAGAACCAGTGCAGGTGCAATTAAAGCAATTGGTGGGTTTGGAAGCAAAAGCATGGCCAGAGATACGATTAACAATAGTACACCATTGAAGACTATGGCAAGAAAAGATGAAACAGAAAGAGGAAGATAGAAAGGCAGACACGGTAAAACTGGTTCGAAAGAAGCTGTCAAAATATGCCCTAGAAGGAGCGCTCAAAACGGGCCCCGCCCCACCGGTACCAGCTATCACACAACAACAACCAATGATACAGCAACAACAAGTGCCCATTATGACACAACAATTGCCACCCCTGCCCCCATACATGGCACAACAACCATATGCACAACCCATGGGGGCAGGGTATAGGCAAATGGGTAACAGCTACATGAACAATTACAGAGGAAGGGAAGGGTTCAACAGAGGGAGGGGGTTCGGCCCATCAGCACACCAGCAAGGAGGGGCATTCGGGGTATTCCCAATATGGACAACAGGGTTATTTCGACAGCAGAGGGGGATACCCATGGCAAGGCCGGGAGCCGGCCACGTTGTGGACTTGCGGGCTAGTAGGACAAATATCACCGACATACAGGGCAAGACCGACACAAGCAGGATGGGGGGAGCAAGGACAATAGGGCTACCAAGGGGGAACTAATAACTACCACCCACAAGAAACGTTAAAAACAGGTCCGATGCAAATGGGACAGCAAGGTGGCATGACACAACCACAGCTACACCAACATCCAGACATGCTAACAACTACACCACAGATGCAACACCAACCCGCCCAGCAACAAGCACACCAACAAATGACATCAACACAACAACAACATGTCCACACAGTACGGCAATTAACACAAGGGCAGGACGACACACAACAACCCATGGACACGACAGTACAAAAGACACAAATGTGGGGAGTAACATTATTGGGGCATAACCCCTACACAGGCAATGGACAATCGTTGTACCCCCAATAGGACAGCCCACATCCCATCCTGTCGGTAACACCTATCCCTGTGAAGGAACCACGCATAAAGGTGGCGATAGGTGACAAAACATTTTCCTTCCTAGTTGACACAGGGGCCACTAGATCCTGCATTAGGGAAGGGAAGTTCAAAATGTCAGGTGATGCCATGCACACTCAAGGATTTTCTGGGGCTCGAGGGGTGGTTCCTTTTACTGACGACATCTCCTTATCTGTTGGAGATCACAACTTATCTCTGCCCTTGTTATACTCAAAATAATCACCAGTAAATATACTAGGGTGGGACATCATGAGCAGGCTGAATATGACCATCTCCTTTACAGACAAGGGAATAATGTGCTCAACACCAGGCATACACATGCTCACGGCAAGACACATACTTCAGGCTTACTGTGGTAAGGCAGTTGCGAGGGCAGAACCCGTGGCCGCTAAGATCTTCCAGTACAGGACAGACATGGCAATAGCCTGGTTACTGGGGATTGAAGGTAAGGCATGGAGGAGACCCGCTGCATACCTTTTTAGGCCAGAAACACCCACAAGTGAGGAAGAAGGGGCAATAATATCAGTAGACATCGAAAGTATTATAGCAAACAAAGACTGGATCGCGGCGCACTCTCAGGATGAGGAAGGAAAGGCATGGAGGGCAGTAATAGCATTGGCAGAAGGATGCAAGTTAACACAGGTGTCAGACGAGGTGCTGTTCTCAGATGAAACAGGAGATGGAGAAATAGTGTTCCAGATGAGCATCTAGGTGTGGGTAAAAGTGACATACAAGGAGGTTGCACAGAAAATGGCAATTGCGCTAGGAGCACCCCACCCCACCCAATCTGACTTTTGCGAGAAAAACTTGGCTCTGTACCTGCCTCACTGTGGACTACAAGTCCCTATGATGTGGGGTGCATAAAAAGCATCGGAGGGGTGAAAATAAAACTCAAAAGGGGAGCAATCCTGCCCAGGGTGAAACAATACCCGTTTTCAAAAGAAGCTGATGAAGGGATCTATGAGACAATAAGCGCCCTAGTGGAAAGAGATATATTGGCACCATCAGAATCACTGTGCAACACTGCGGTGTACCCTGTGCACAAGGCTAAAGGAGGGTCCTGGCGTTTCATACAAGATTTGAGACAACTTAACCACATTGTAGAGGCAGAGTACCCGATAGCAGCTAACCCTGCCACAATATTGTGTGGAATACCAGCAGAGGCAACACGGTTCACTGTGATCGACCTCAAGAATACGTTCTTTTCAATACCCCGCACCCTGACTCACAAGATCTGACAAGTTTCACATACCTCAATACAAAATGGAAACACACTAGTTTACCTCGGGGATACTGCGAGTCACCATCCATCCATCTTTAACAGGGTTATGCAGATGGACCTGGGGAATGTTGAACTTGACAGCACGGTATTGCAGTATGTAGATGATATTCTCATCTGCAGAACCACCGAGGAAGAATGGACTCTGTGAAAATGCTCACAGTACTGGCTGAAAAGGGGTACAAGGTCGACAAGGAAAAACTGCAATACTGCCAGAAGCAGGTCCTATACATAGGACAGATTATATCACAGAAAGGGATGAACATCGCACCACAAAGGGCACAAGCATTAAAGAATACACCTCAGCCACAAACGATCAGAGAATTGCAACAATTTCTTGGCCTGTGCAATTACTGCAGAGCAGGGGTGAAAAGGTTGGAGTGGACAAGAGAGATGACTGATGCATTCAATTAACTGAAAGAGGCCATTTCAACGGCACCGGTTCTGGGCACTCCCAACTACGAAAAGGATTTTTTTTATCTTCTCACTTTGCGATGGTGCAGTAATTAAAGCAGTACTAACACAAAAAACAAGCATGGGACACAAACCCAAAGCATTTTACAGCGGGCACTTAGACCCAGTAATGATGGGACACTTCCCATGTGAACAACACCTGGCTGCTGCAGCATTCGCATTAGAAAAATCATCCTCTGTCACTATGGGTTGCTCCACTACACTGTATGTTGAATAAGCCCTCTTTGCAATTCTGCACAAACCAAAAACCACACTCACTACCCAGAGAACAACGGGATATGAAATCATTTTGTCAAGACCTGAGTTGAAAATAGTGAGATGCAACAATGTTAACCCAGCACAATTCATAGCAGAAGAAGTTACAGAAGGTGAATATGCACATGATTGTACATATGCCATTGAGTACTACTCCTCCACCTGAAAGGTAGAACAAAATGCCCTAGAGGGGGGTGAGGTTTTGTACATTGATGGGTCCTCAACAATTGATCAAAGTGACGGTATAAGGACAGGTGCAGCTGTAGTGTGATTAAGGGAGGATTGGACCTATGTACCAGTAAAATGTGTCAAATTACCCCAACAATATTCAGCGCAAGCAGCAGAATTGGTGGCTCTCATATTGGCTTTAGAAGAAAGCAACAGCAAAAGAGTAACAATATATTCAGACAGTGCCTATGTCACTTCTACGGTACACTCTGGATTAATAAAATGGCTCAGAAGGGGATTTAGGAGAGCAGATGGTACCCCAGTGCAACATGCGCTCCTCCTGGCTGAACTAATAGAAGTATTAACATACCCACACGAGTTAGCGCTGGTGAAGTGTTAGGCATACATGAATGGTGAAGACCCAATATCTAGACGTAATGAAACAGCGGACGCACATGCAAAATATGTAGCATATTTTGGCGAGATATGGGACCTCCAAGAAAAACACAAAAAGAAAGGGGGAGGGCAAGACAGATGATAATGAGAGATGGGTACACGCACATCCCAGAGACACAAATTATGGAACTACAGGCGCAGCCCCAATGGTGGAAAATGAACTAAAACGAGGATGCACTATCTCCCCAACAGATGCACTATGGAGACAGAATAACACATGAAAAGTTGCCCCTGGCCCTACTAAAAACAGCGCTGGCCCAACTACACCATCCCACCCATACAGGGAAGGAAGTAATTGCAGCACGGATATAAGAATCCTGGTTCTGCCCCGAACTAAACTCGCACATTTCAAACTTTATCATCAATTGCCTTACCTGCCAGCAATTTACGGCCGGTCACACGCTACAAGTGATCAATGGTACAAAACCATGGTCTGAGGACCCTTCCTGTACCTGCACATTGACATGATCAACGTATGTCAAGGCTACTGATACATGATTGTGGTAATGTGCCCCTTTTCAAGGTGAATTGAGGCTGGCCCGTACTCCCATGCAGATGCACTCAGGGCAGCAAGATTTCTGGTACGAGAGGTCTTTCCGAGATGGGGGGTCTGCAAGGTATTATGGTCGGACAACGGGCCCCACTTCGCGAATTAATTATTTCAGCACATAACTGCCCTGCTCGGGATTAAACACAAGTTTGCCTGTGCATACCACCCACAAGCCAATGGCATATGTGAACGCCTCAACGGCCTCTTAAAAGAATCCATAGCTAAAACCCAACAGGCGACCAAGAAGAGTTGGCTGTATTGCCTTCCTCTGGCTCTGTTTGAGTTAAGAAACAAACCTGGTTCGGACCACCACCTCACACCCCACGAGGGGTTCACTGGACGCCAAAAGCACCTCCCACTAACCCCACCCACAAGAGCAATATACGACTGTGAAGGAACAGATAGTGTATTTGGTCAGGAAATGTATGACTATGTCACTTCTCTGGTTACTAGTGCCTTCTTTATCTCTCAATAGATTTGACGGACACAGGGCGGGTCAGAGAACAACCAACAGGAAACAACCGACAACGAGGAACAAACTGGGCAGTGAAAGAAGGAGACACAGTTCTCCTCAGGAACTATCATAGAAAGTGGAACACCCCTAGATTAACAGGGCCACACACCGCCAAAAAGGTGGCACCCAGAGCGGTCAAGGTGACCAATAAGGACGTTTGGACACATATCCACGACATCAAGCCCTACAAAGCACAGACCACGCCCCATCACTGCAGCGACAGGGCCATCACCTCGGCAACAGCTAACAACGGAAAGGACACGTCACAGGCGTCGGACAAACTCAAGGACATAAATGAGCCACAGCACACCCCATGCTAACGAGATCTCGGACACAAAAAGTCCCCACTGCATTGTTAATAAATATTTGACTATGATGGTGATATCGGAACAAAACAATAGAGTGTAAGTTAAGAGGACCTAACATCAACTAAATAAGTGCACCGACAAAGATATCAGCAATACTGTTACGCTCACCTGGTATCCACGGGAACACCCTTATGCCCTGGTTGCCGGATTCACCCTGGACCCTTCCCGATTCCAGACGGTGCCTTCTCTGGAGGTCGGCCTGAAAACACAGGAGGACTGGACTTGGGAACAGATTTTGTTTCCTCCAACCATCCCCCCCATGGACTCGATCTGATGGCCCACTAATCACCTTGTTGTGATGTCTGGCCTGCTCTCCGTCCTGCCTTCTGTGCAGGGGCACGTCGTTTTCTGCGGGTTAGAGCAACCGAGTTAACATCACTGGTGCTAACCCATTCAAGTGTCTTTAAGGAGGGAAGTCTGGTTATAGCAGTCTTAAAATGTCCTTGCTTTCCTTTCTTGCTATTAATGTCTTTTCTTTATTTATTCCCCCTTAGGTGCACAGAGGTTCGGTGGATGCGCTGCTTGGATCAGTCTCCTGCCAGGATGATGGTGATGGACGTAGGAGCGTATGATGGATGGTAGGTGAAGCGCGAAGTGCGGCGCGGTAATGGCTTTTCTTGCTAACCTGTATTCTTTATTCCTTTTCCGGTCGTGATGGTCTTTCTGGGCGTGTGAATATTTCCGGAGCGGAACCGGCCAAGAAATGCCCAGCCAGGTGAGGTTCTTGTGATTACTGCCGTAAATGCCATGAGTAACCTGTTTTAACATAGTCCTTCTTTCTCTTTCCCTCCAGGTGCTTCGTTCTGGTGTGTGCGTGGTGTCCCGATGATGCTGCCGACTGGATGGAAGACCACGAGCAGCAGGAAGACGGATAATCGACGGATGGAAAGTTGCAGATAAGCAGATACTGCTAATGATGTTCTTTTGTCTCCTCTGCAGGTCCGCTCTTCAATGATCGCCGGGTGCTGGTCTCTGGACACGATGAGCGTCATGCTGCTGGCTGCAGAATAACGCGAGGCACGTTTTGTAGCTTGGGTGTGGTTTATATAGCCTCCCCTAGTAAAGTAGTCCAGGTAAAGTAGTCCGGGCTGCCACACCCAAAACACTGCACCGCACAGTCTGGTTCTAAGAACTAGACTGTGTGGGTGCCTCCATGTTGACTGCAGGCCTCCAAGGAAAAAGTAGTCCCTTCAAGACAATGTCCCAACCTGAACATGAACCTGGCGCCAAAGGAGCCAGGACTGACTCCAGGAGAGTCCATGATGATAATGCCAGGCCCTTGGGGCTCCAAGTGAACCCTGAGTCCTAACCCTACCTGGCATGTGACCATGCCAGTGGAGTTTTGGGTCACAGGTCGTGACAAATACGCACAACACTGTGTAAACATGTGCATGTTCTCTTCTCCTTTTTGTCTCGCACATGCAGGTATCGCGCATTGTAATTATTGTATGCAAATATCTGATAAAAAAACATCCGCCACTGCCCAGGCTCAAATGTTACCAACCGACGACCACCCAGAAGCATTATCACACCAATTCGTATGTATAGTTAAAAGGCCAAAGTACTTAAGGCCCAGACGGCTACGTGTTTACTACAACGCGTTTTTACTGCTACTATCGCGTTCATATCCACACCTTCATGCGGCCTTACCCGCTCTGAGAGACAGGTCGGTAAGGTAGATGTGGGAGGCGCTTTTCGCATGGGCATTGAATGACTACTTTATACGCCAGGCTTAAATAACAAATACTAACTGTAATAATGCTGAATTTTAGACATTTTCAGGCAAGCACCTATATCATCTCAAGTAAAGTAGCTGCAGGACGGCAGCACAGGTAAGAACAACATGCCAGTGCTAACAGCAATTGTAATTAAAATGTTGGGGATATTTTTGACCACTGGTCTAATAACTGCCGCTGTCTGGCAGGCCTACTATGCTTTGCATGTAACTAGAAACCCAATACTAATATTTCCCCTACCTCAGCGGCAATGAGCACTGTGTCGGGTGGTACGAGTAGCACAGGACAAAATGTAAAAAGAGGTAAACGTAGTGTTGCCATTGATATATATGGGGTCGACACATATTTTACAGAATCCGCACACGTCTCTAACAACATTGGTATAAACACCTGTTCGAAATTGGTAAGGACACGACGAGGGACAACTGCTATGTATGGTCATTGATCCCTTACGCCATGAGTGCCTCCTGAACATTTGTGGCAACTGAAGTGCCAGCGTCCACACCTGAGTGCCTCCTATATTTGGCGCTGTTTCAAACACGAGGGAGATTCCAAGGTAAAACGGCAACACTACGATTGAAATCAAGGTCAACATACCCATACAAAGATAACTTCATCAAAACCCTACCGATGTTCGACAACTATTGGCAGCCAGTTGAAGGTTTACAGTAGATAACAGACGGACCAGAGAAAGGCGAAACTAAAGAAGTGACACTGAACTATCTGCCATGCAAATGGAGTGCAAGATAGTTGGGAGGTGAACCGGGATGTTGGGAGAGCTGATGCTGATCTATGGCAAAGTGTACACGAAGAACGGATGGGCAGATGGAGTAGTAGGAAGCAAGATATTGATGCTGACAAAGTCCCCGGTAATGACGGTACAAGAAGAAAACTACAAATGCTACAAGGAGTGGGCGAAGATTGTGGCACTACTCACATGGTTGGACAAAGAGGAGGAGCCAATCACAATAATTCCCATTGCATCCCCCACACTATGTTACCAGCACGATGGCGAAGTTGATGTAGGAGTAAATGAAGGATATTAACGAACAGTAAAGATTCCTGAAGAGGGTGTGGGGACAGCAGTACTGATGGACCACTACTGGGTCTGTGGAGCAAAAGCATATCACGGTCTACCTCAATCATGGAGTGGAGTATGTACCTTGGTACACATTAATGTACCCTCCCTGGTAGTACAGCAGAAACACATCAAAATGGGAAACTTCCCCAAGATGGATGAAGGAAACAAAGGAAGAATGTCTCTGGAAAAGAGTGGCAGCACATCCGAGAGTGCCACTCCCCCAGAAAAGACACTGACCAGAATAAAAAGACAAGGTGAACCACTCACCGGAAATTACCTTTTGGGGTAAATCAGAAGCAGCACTAAGTGACATTCCACCAGCTCACAGGTTGTTCAGCAGGACAGCTATGTTCTTTTCCTCTGTGATACATCCTGGAGTACAAGCATATGCGAATGCGAAATGGCTGCAGATAACCAGATGCGAGCTGATGATGACAACCCCACGGTGAACGGATTCAATGCAATAAAAGAAGAACGAAGGGCAATAAGAATGGTGGCCTTGCAGAACAGATATGTGCTGGACCTCCTAACTGCAATGGAAGGAGGAGTTTGCGGAAAATGTGGAAGTTCTTGCTGCACGTTAATTCCTGCGAATGACGCACCCTATCAAAAGAAGTATCACGATTGGCCAAGATGCACACAAAGATGGAAGAAGAAGCTAAGGGGGTGAAAAGGGAAGGCAGCTGGTTTTCTTACATCTGGTCTTGGATGCCCTCATGGCTAGCAGATGGTCTCAAGGTTTTGGCAGGCTGCATGATACTTGGAATGGCATCGCTGATGGAAATAAAATTATGGATGGCCAGGTCAAAGCGTACAGCAGAGGAAATGATCGGCATACACATCCTAATGCCCGCAGAAGACGAGCTCCACACAGATGTCATCCTCAAGTTACACGAATGCCTACGCCAAAAGATAATAGAAGCAGAATTGTACCCGCCATCAATAAAGGTTGAAAATCCATGCAATCCGAAGAACTACATTGGGAAATGGGTTTATTGTAAGCCCGTGGTGGATGCGTATACATGTACTTGTCATTTGAAGATCATGTCAACCGCTATGGACACCTGGCAGGAATAACGAAGATTTGTTGAGTATGAGGGGATAAAAGGGTGGATAATTTTGTGGTCGACAAGTCGACCAGAGGGGCGACTAACGAGGGAAAATGGGACGGTCCCTTCCCCCGACCCACGTACAAACTATGGCCGATGACGTCATGACCCAAGTACCCTCAGCGGGATGAGCTTGCACCTCTGTCCGCCGCCCTGGATGTCAATATCCACCATGGCCACGCCCCACTTCCACAAGCTGTCCGCGTCCCATCCAGAGCACGAGGTGGGAAACAAGATGGTGCTGAGGCCGACCATATGGACCAGCTCAACTAAACGTCACAAACCTATAATGCCATCATTAGAGATGACATGACTACTTAGCCACAATGAACAGAAGCACACGTGCTGCCATGCACCTGGACCATAAACGCACCAACCCACACGAAGAACACGCTCAGTGCTACGACTTAGAGGACTGCACACACTCACAGAAATGCATAGTTTTTATTTTTCACATAGGTCAGTAACCACACCGCAGAAACGCAAGACGCCAGAAGAATTTGTGTATAGGCTTGCAGATGCTTCTTGCTACTAACCCCTGAAGATAAGACCCTATGGATGGAACGATGTACAAGGAACTACACCGCACCCTCACACCCCTTGCCTTATGGACTTTATACTGCCACGCATAACCAAGCTGAAGTAGGCCGCAAACCAGAGTCCACAGACCCAGAGCAGTTCATACAGAGCTACAAGGTGCTGATCATGCAGTCCAACCCTGACTAGAACCCTGCAGCCAAGGTCGCAACGTTGCAATCGACACAACATGCTCTCCAATCCAAGGTTACACCTGCCGCTGCTACGACTCCCCGGAGCAGAAACACAAATCAAATCCCCATAATTCCGCCTCAGCCACGGTCTCTCAACACGTGACCAGGCCGAACTGATACGATGCCAAACTCCAAGGACTGAAGAGGCTCTGGGGTCCCATGTCTGGGACACAGCTTGCAACAAAGAATAACGAAGTAGACACCGGCAGCGATGGCAAAGGAGCGCTCTAACGGCAAGTAGCAGGACCTGTCCGTTTTCCTCCACTGACATAGTCACACATTGTTGCCAGCACCAGGTACATCGCGAGCTGGGAACGACGATGGTCCCAGGCTTGGCGGCACGTGGATGGACCAATCAGGACACGGGGGGGCTCACCACTGATGGCACCACAACCAATCACTAACTCTCTTCATGTAACTATTTTCAAGTAGCAACTTAGGGACAACCCAAGCGTACCACCTGACCTCTTCTATACCAATAACCCTTCCCAATATACTGTCCTATACTGACCCTGCCACTCACTGAGCCAACCCGGAGTAGCGGTAGGTTTGGGGATGAGCTTTCGCAGGTGACGCACATTGTTACATCACTCAGTTACAAAAAGGGCCTGTGAGCCCACTGGGGATGAGAAGTTTTTGGGAACCTACGCTCCATGAACCTGTCCCTATCTGTTTCGTGTAATAAACAGCAGTAACCTATTGCTCTTGTGTGGGCCTCCTACTTCCTCGGGACGCGGAAGGAGTTAGGGCCTTCCCACAGATGGAGGTCCCTAACAGACTGTTGTGGTGCTGGCTATCCTTCATTTATAAATGTGTGTTTTGAGGCTCTTTCTAAAGGCCTGGTAACTTGGTTCATGTCAGAGGGCTACGGGTAAGTTATACCAGTCTTTTCCCTGTCAGTACAGGGAAGGCCCTGCCCAAGCCTGTTGCCTGTCTGTGAGAGGGCTCTGTGATTCTGCCTTGCACCTCTGATCTCAGTGATCGAGTGGGAGTATATTGTGAAATCTTTTTCTTTAGGTATTCGGGAGCGGTGCCATACAGACACCTATGCACTAGAGTAAAGGATTTGAATTGAATCCTGTCTTCAAACTTCAGCCAGTGCAGTGCTTTCCTGTCTGTGGAGATGTGTTCACTTTTCTTCTTTCCTTTAATTATTCACACTGTATTATTCTCCATGACATGGCACTTCTCAAGGCCTGTTTTTACTGGCCCGAGCATGAGAGAGTTTCCGTAGTCTAAACGGGATAATATGGTTGCCCTTGCATTCGTGGCACTGTTGTTCTGGCTCAAAAATGGGCGAATGTGACTGTATAAGCGGAGGTGATAAGAGTTTTTCTTATGCAAGTAGTGAACCTGCGCCTCTGCTCCCTTGGAAGCTTCCATGCTGATACTGAGAGTTCTTACCTGCTTTAACACCTGAATGCGAGTGTCCTTGATGTAAAAGGCCTCGTAGTCGGCCCCTAATTTTGTTCGTGCTTGACAGGTGCCAGAGATCGTCAACTCTGTCTTTTTACCATTAAGGCACATCCAATTGCCCTCCATCCAGTTCTCGATGATGTTATAAAGTGACAAGAATTTGACGCTATCCTTGAGATAATCGCCATCCAGCTCGACCACCAACAGGGTATCGTCGGCGTAGTTAGTAAAAAACGCTCTGACACTTTCCAGTAACTCGCCGAGGCATCTCATATACAGGTTAAAAAGGAGAAAGGAGGGGGATAAGCTAGACCCTTAAGGGACCCCATACATTATGAACTGCCTTGGAAAGTGTCCCCCCAACCCCCAGTGAATTTTTGCTTCTCGGTCGGCTAGGAAGGAAGCCAACCATGCTGATGCTTCCTTGGAGCAGCCAACCACTTTATCCAGGACCATTTGGAGCAGTTGGTGGTCTACTAGATCAAATGCGGCATTCAGATCCAGGAGCATTAGGAGCCCTGTCTTGCCTTTATCTATAACACTGAGCATGTGGGTCTGCAGGTCAAACATGACAGTCTCCGTACTGTATGCAGTACGAAAGCGTGATTGTTGGTCATGCAGAATGAGATTGATTTCCACATGCTTCTGTAGTTGAGCAGTTGCTATTTTGTCCAGGACTTTCAGCAGGAAATTGCAGTTCATAATTGGACTCAAATTTCCTTTGTCCTTGGGATCTAACCCGGGCTTCTTTATGAGGCGGGTGATGGTGACTGCTTTAATGCTCTTGGGCACAGAGCGTTCTTAAAATGATGCATTTGCTATTTTGGTCAATACTGGTGTAAGGATCTCCTTATTGTCCAGTATTATTTTAGGGGGGTTATATTCTCGGAGCAGGAGGTAGGCTTCATGCTGGCAAGCACTCAGACCATCTCTTCTTCTGAGATAGGGAGGAACTGGAAGTTGGCTAATTCCCGCTGCCAATGGGCCCCGTCAAATGTGGGTGTCTCTGTTTTGGGGTTTCCCTGGCCTTCAGAATTTTGAGAGCAAATGCCTTTTGCACAATCTCACCGTCTTCCTGCGTGGGGACAAAAGGAGGGGACAAGGCCTTGTGTTTCTCGATGGACCTTAGGATGACATGGTTGGGACAGTACAGCGCCTAGTGCATAGGAGGATGCGTCTACCTCGAGGATAAACGGTAGTTCAGGGTCAGGGTGTTGTAACACCGGAGCAGTGGTGAACATGGTTTTCAGAGAGTCAAAGGCATTTTGTTGTGTCACGGACCAGACATAGGGGATGGAAGGGCTAGTGAGCGCAGTGAGTGGTGCTACGATAGAGGAGAACCCAGCAATGAATCGTCGGTAAAAGTTAGCGAAACCCAAAAATGACTGCAGTTGCTTGAGTGTGCTCGGAATTGGCCATTCGTTGATTGCCCGGACTTTAGACTGATTCATAGAGAGACCCCCGGGAGAGAGATGGAACCCCAAGAATTCAACCTGACTGGTATGGAAAATGCACTTCTCGGGTTTAGCAAATAGTGCGTTGGCTTGGAGACGTAACAACACTTCCTTAACATGCGTGATGTGTTCATCGAGGGAGGAAGCGAAAACAAATATGTCGTCTAAGTACACTACCACGTAGGCGTTCAGGATATCGCTAAATATGTCATCCATGAAGCGCTGAAACGTAGCAGGAGCATTACAGAGGCCAAACGGCATAACTGTATACTCAAACAACCCTTGTTGTGAGCAGAAGGCCGTCTTCCATTCATCTTCTTCACGCATGCGTACAAGATTGTACGCCCCCCGAAGATCCAGTTTGGTGTAAATCGTGGCATGAGTGAGTTTGTCTAACAACGGGGTAATGAGAGGTATGGGATAGCGTTTTTTTACCGTGATGGCGTTCAAACGCCTGTAATCTATGCAAGGACGGAGATCCCCTTTGGCAAAAAGAACATAGGACTTGCTGCTGGGGATGTTGATGGGCGAATGTGACCCAGACGCAAAGGCCTGCTGTATGTATTCTTGCAGGGCTCGCTCTTCCGTCTGGGTTAGGGAGTAGATTCGGCCCTTTGGGATGGGGGCGTCCGGGACTAAATCAATGGGGCAGTCGTAGGGTCTATGCGGAGGAAGACCTTCCGCAGAGCCTTTGTCAAACACAGCCCGGAATTCATAATACTCAGGAGGGATGTTGTTCTGGACCGCCCCTATCATGTGAGCGTCCTGGGTGTCGGATCTGTCTTCTATGGCTAAAGAAGCGACTACCCCTAGGATGTCTGCGGGGCTGGAAACCCGAGGTGTCTCGAGCAGGCAGTAGTATTGGCACGTTTCTGATTCGAAGGAGACCTGACCCGTGCCCCAGGTAATCAGAGGATTGTGCCTCTTTACCCAAGGAATGCCCAGGATAACTCCGAACTGAGGCGTGGCTATGAGATCAAATGACATGGTCTCTCTATGGACTTCCTGTATGACTAATTCCAACGGGGCTGTCTGTTGCAAGATTGGTCCAGAGGCCAGGGACGTCCCGTCTACTGCATGAACCGGTTCGGGGTGTTTCTTTTTGATCAGAGGTAAGTTTAGTGAACTGGCTAGCGCTATATCTATAAAGCAGCCTGTAGCTCCAGAGTTGATCACTATTTGTACTGCACGAGAGATACCTGCAGCAGGGTTTAAGGAAGCTTGTACCACCACAGGTCGGACGGGACCAAAAGCCAGATCAGAGGAATTTTGTATAGGACTCGCCCCAACCCCTGATCTCAAGGGCGAGTCTTCGGAAAACCCGGAATTTTGTTCCTTGGCCGACGGGGACACTCCTTCACAAAATGCCCGTTGAGACCGCAGTAGAAGCAGGCATTGTCCGCCCTTCTGCGCTCTCGTTAGGCATGAGTAATGGGGCTGCGTACCCCGCCGATCTGCATGGGTTCGGGTGAGGTGCCGGATGTGGTTGAAAGTGAGGTATGAGATAGCCCTGTTTCCCCCTTACGTTCTGCCCGTCTGGCGTCGATTTGCAAGGTCAAATCAACTAGGTCGATATAGAGTGAGGAAAGAGAAGGCACCACAGATAAAGCATCCTTCATGGAACCACACAAGCCCCGATAATAGATCACTGCCTTTTTGTTCTCTGGCCAGGAGGTCTCAGTAGCAAGTTGGTTGAACTTGGCGATATACGCAATGAGGGTGGACCAGCCTTGAGTAAGATCTAGGAGTTCCATGTCTCTGGATTGGGCTTTATATCTAGTGCCAAAAACCTTGGCCATTTCTTGGGTCAATAACTGGAAATCGTACAGGGCAGGATGGTAGCCCTCCAACAATGGGTTAGCCCACGTGGCTGCCACACCCGACAAATGGGAGAGAAGAAAAGCCGCCTTGGAGACAGAATCAGAGAAAGCCTGGGGTCGGCACAAGAAATGCAGTTTGCACTGATTTAAGAAGGTGCGCTATTTCAAAGGATCCCCCTGATACCTCTGAGGGGCTGCTAGAGGAAATGGGGTCTGAACCACCACTGACGAGGCTGGCAGAGTGGGTGGTGTGACAGGAATCGGGTTTTGGGGTGGGGCGGCATCGCCGAATTCGGCGTCAACAGGTAAGGGATGTCAAGGCAGTCCACATATTCAAGCAGCAGGTAGCCAACCTGGAGAACCGAGCAGAAGAGCGAGACGCAACAACATATGCGTGGTCGGCCTGCCGGAGGGGGAAGAAGGCCAAGATCCCTCGGACTATGTGGAAAACATGATCGTACAAGAAATAGGTGCAAATAAGCTCTCCCAAGGGGTCCCGGTTGAACACACGCACAGGGCGCTGATGAGGAAACTGCAACCCAGAGCCCCCCCAAGAGCAATTATAGCAAAGATCCTGAACTACAGGGACAGGGAGAAGATCCTGGAGTTCTTCAGGAAAGGAGGGACGATAAAAAGAGCGTCTGCGACCATCACTGCATACCCTGATTACACTATGCTAGTACAGAGACAGTGTTATAGCTATGTGGCGATCAAGAGGAGACTGCGCACAGCTGGATTTAAATATATGTTGTTGTATCCTGCAAAACTCAAAATTCGCCACAAAGGCAAAATGCATTTTTTTGACTCCCCAGAGGATGAGGCGACATGGCTGGATTCACATGGCTGTCTGGAGCGAGACGAGGAGCAGGGTTGAGAGAATACGATAAGTGATCAAACAGCTATGCATGCAAAGAGGAGGGCGCATGGTAATGGGTAACTATAACATGAGACATTTGAACACGTCGGACTGGAATATAGAACGTGTAATGCAATATGAGTAGCGGAAGGTGCGCTTAGCTTGATTTAAAAAAAGGAGTAACGGGATGGAGACACCATACCCCCCGGAGTCAGAATAGGAGGACCGCCACTAGGGCGACATCTTCCTGCTGAGCCGCAAGTAAGGCAAGTGCTGGAAAAGGGCTAGATGCGGGGTGCCTGAAATCCAGGGATGGAGCTGGGCAACAGTTGGGGAGGGGTACAGGTCAGATGGGGTGCGGGGTAAGTTGGGGGGAGAGTGGGAGTTGGGGAAGAGTGGGCGAGTGTGGGGTTGGGAAGGGAGGAGGGTGGGAGAGAGTGGAGTGAAGGGGAAGAGTTGATAGTTAGGGGATGTTTGTATTGGGGAACGAGCCTACATGAAAGGAGGGAAGAACTGAGACTTGGACTGTACTTGTGGAGGGAAGAGCCGGAACCTGATATGTTATGGGAGACCTTAAAGTAGTTACTTGGAATGTTAGGGGGCTCAATAGCTATTTAAAAAGAAATAAGGTTATGATGTATCTGCGCTGGCAGAAAATAGACATAGCCTTGCTACAAGAGACTCGCCTAATGCAAGTAAAGCTGGAGGTGGTCTGGAAGAAGTGGAGAGGGACTGTTGTGGACGCAGCATATTCAGCTCATGCTAGAGGGGCGATTACCTGGGTTGCACCGCATGTCCCGTTTCAGTTACTGCACTCTACGTTCGAGCCAGACGGGAGGATGGTAATAATAAGGGGGTTGGTGGAAAACAAGGAACTGTGTATCATAAACACATATGCCCCGAATCAGGATACAGCGGCATACTTTAGAACCCTATATAGCAAACGCAGCATGAGCTTTGGGGGGGGCAGTGATTGGGGGAGGGGACTTTAATTGTGTCTTAAACCCGAAAATAGATAGATTAGACACCAAAATAGACAGACCCACCCCAGCTGCTAGGACATTGCAGTCTCTGTTAGTGGATTTTGGGTTAGAGGATGCATGGAGAGCCCACCGTATACAGGATAGACAATATTCGCACTATTAAGCTTCCCGGAACCTACACACTAGACTGGACTATGTGTTTGTCACACATGAACTGATGAAAGAAATAGCACAGACAGAATACAAAGCGAAGTTCCTTTTGGACCATTCGCCGCTGATATTAGTATGGCAATACCAACCCCTGAGAGCGAAGATACCGATATGGTGCCTCCGAGCAGAGGCGTTGAAAGATAATATTTTTAGGGAGGGCATAAGAGAGGAAATAATAAGCTATTTCGAGATCAATACTGGCAGCGTGGAGACATCGGGTATGCTCTGGGAAGCCTTTAAAGTAGTAGTGAGAGGGATAGCTATAGCCAAGTCCAAGGGGCTACAAGGTGGGATTTTGGTTGAACTATAAGAAGCAGAAATGGGGCTAAAAACAGCATTCAAAAGGGGAGGTAACACTAAAGAAGATAATGAAGCAATACTTAGGCTGCAGCAGAAATGCGCGGGATACTGGGAAAGGTTGTGCAACCTCAACTATAAGAAATACATAGAGAGGCAGCATGCAGGAGGGGACAAACCAGGGAGAGTCCTGGCATGGCTATACAAACGCGAGACTCCCAGACCTACAATCAGAATGATAGCGAAAGAAAATGGGTGTATAATAGACACTCAAGAGGGAGTTAATCAGGAATTCACAGATTATTACCGTATCCTGTACGGAGATGCGGAGGAAAGTGACAGCATGGAAATAAGAGAAACACTGGAGGATATTGGATTGCTGCAGATTAGTGCAGAAGAGCGAGAGGCGCTAGACGCACCGATCACTCTAGAGGAATTGTAAGAGGTAGTGGGGCAACTACCCACTAGTAAGACCCTGGGGTATGACAGACTCCCCAGCGAATTTGATAAAATGTACAAAAATGAGGTACTCTCCCTCCCCCCCCCCCCGCTCTTAGAGATGCTAAATGAGGCATATGAAGTCGGAAGACTACCAGAGTCTCTAAGCGAGGCGATTATCATACCACTCCCCAAACCAAATAAGCCTGGCTGTGGTTGTGGCTCCTACAGACCCCTGTCGATGTTGAACCAGGACAGTAAAATATTAACGGCGGTCCTGGTAAATAGAATGAGGAGAGTCATTAATAAATTAATACACCCCGACCAGACAGGCTATGTCCCCAACAGAAACATATCCAACAATCTTGGACGACTCCACTCAGTCATTGACCATGCAAACGGTGATGCGGGCGAGATGGCAATAGTTTCGCTGGACGCAATAAAGGCCTTCGATTCGGTCAAATGGCCATGGCTGATTGCGGCCCTGACCAATTATGGAATAGGACCGGGTTATCACAAATGGGTCAAACTATTCTATAGCGCACCGGTGGCCAGGGTTAAGAAAGGAACGTTAATATCAGAGAGGTGGCAACTCAGTAGAGGTACTAGGCAGGGATGCCCGTGGTCCCCCATGCTGTACATTCTGGCCTTAGAGCCCCTGGGAATTTACCTGAGGCAGCAGTATGACATAATAGGCATCACCATAAAGGGGGAACCGCATTTAATTTTCTTGTACGCTGATATGTTGTTGTATCTACACTACCCGGATGAAAACCTCCACTATGTCCCGGAAGTGATGCAGCGATTTGCATGACTTTCAGGCATAGCTGTGAAACCCAAAAAATCTTGTGTATATCCACTGGGCAGGTATAAAGGGATCCCGCTAGAGCAGTTACCGATCCTGCAGATACCATGGGAGGTCAGCACGTTCGATATCTTGGGATAGACATATATCATACGGTGGAAGCAGAGCATCAATACAACGCTGAGAAAGCTATCAAGAATATTGAAAATAGTATGAAGTTCTGGGTGAAGCTCCCATTGGCGATGATGGGACGAGGGGCAATGCTTAAAATGGTGGCCCTGCCAAGATTGTTGCACTATTTTGGGAACATCCCATATTTGATACCTAGGCGATTCTTTGCTAAGATGAACAGCATATGCAGGGAATTCCTCTGGCATGGGACAAGGAACAGAGTGGCCCTTTGGAAGCTACAAAACTCATACAAAAAAGGGGGTATAAAACTACCAAACTATGAAATTTATTACATAGCAAGTCAACTACAATATGTAGCTAAATGGCTCTCTGAGGAGCCGACCTCGGAATCCAGGCTGTTCCGATTGGACTTCGCCCCATTCTTCCTAAAAGAAATGATGTGGTTGCCCAAATCGGATATGGAAGGGCGCCCAAGGATGATGACACTCGGGTGGGAGATATGGTGGAGAGCCTTTTAGATCATGGAGAATCCATCCCTGTGTTCTCCGCAGGTTCCATTAGTCGCTCTGGTGGGAAAAGAAAAGCAACTAAGACTAATGATTAGGAAGCACTGGGAACCGGTGGGGAAGCAACAATGGGCGACATGTGGCAAGAGGGGAGCGTAAAGGTTTTTGAGGGGCTGGTGGAGGAAACAGGGTTACATATGGGCCAGTATATCACATACCATAGGGTGGTGCAGCGAATCAAAGAGACATGGTCCGAAGTAGTACTAGCAGATGAACCAGACGCCACCATAGACGCAATATATGACATAGCAGAGGGGGGACATGACATATCTAAAATATATGAGCTGCTGATGACCAAAGTGGGGAAGGAAGTGGTAAAACATAGACAGGACTGGGAAGAGGAAGTGGGTGCCCCGATGAGTGATGGGATGTGGGAGCGTGCCCAAGGATATCACAAAAAAGTGTCAAGAAATGCTAGATTACAACAGATACAATTTTATATATAACTCACAGGGCGTATATGACACCCCAAAGGATAGCCAAATTAAAAAATGCAGGACGAAAATCATGCCCCAAATGTGACGAAGAAAACGCCGGAATGGTACACCTGTTCTGGTCATGCCTAATAACAGAAAGATTCTGGGGAGAAATAACACATAGGATGGAAGAAAAGGGGATTAAAATAGAGGTGGATACAGTGTGGGCTTGCCTGATAGTAGGGTTTCCTAGACCACGTAAACTAAAGCATGTGAGCAAATTGAAAGACCTGGCGTATGTACTAGCAAAGAGAAGAATCGCAATGGGGTGGAAGGCATGTCATAGACCAAGAATAGAAGTATGGTGGGAAAATCTACAGAAATGGGCAGAGGCAGAAACTGCAGTATGGCAGGAGGCAAGCAATGTTGGGGGGAGGAAGAGGCTGGAACCTTGATAGCTTGGAAAAAAACGAATAGCTGAATTATTTGGGCCCACACATGATGGGTCAAGAGACCAGGATCCAACAGAAACCATTGAAAAGGAATCCCTACTGCAAGACGGAGAAACAGAACATGAAGGAGAGTAGGCTCAGAAGGCTGGGTGGGAATGGGTGAAACAGTGGACACGGATAAAGTGATGTATATTCAAATATTATTACATGCACTGTAAGTTTGGTTTGTGTTGGTTGTTGAAATAAAATTAATAAACATTGTTTAAAAAAAAGGTTACGTACACTATCGCAATAACTCACATTGTACTCAGAAAATCAACAATGGTAAATATATACAGTTCTAAAGTGGTACCACAAATATCAGATCTCATTAAAGTGCATCAACTATACTGTCAAAATGTCACACAGATCAATAACAAGGAAACCAGCAATAGAAATGGGAAGGAAAGCAAGATGGTTGAAACAATAGGCAGAATACTGACCTCTACCGTTAAGCACAGTTCTGTGTGGAGATCCCCCCACCTGGGCAACCTGTAAAGCAAAGATGTATCACAAGCCCAGTTCATATATTGTTCTATGAGTCTTATTTCCCTCTACAATAGTTCTACAGCCCCAATGTACCTGGAATTGTAGCGTTCGTCGACGGGAAATCGACAGCCCTTCTTGAGTGCCCTCCCTTTAAGGCAGGAGTCACGGGTCGTCGAACGTCCGACGGAGAACAGGGTGAACTACGACGGTGAAGGGCAGCTTCTTTCCTAGCGGTGCTCGTCGACAACGGAGCGTTGGCGTCCCGCAAGGAAGAGGCGTGCGGGGCACCTCGGTGACGGTAGTTCTGGACCGCAAAGGGATATTTAAGAACTGTGGGCCAGCAAGGGCGTTGAGTCGTCGGCGTCTCTGTGGTCTTTAGGTGGCGGCAAACCCACCGGCGGATGCTCCCCGGCACGTCGATGGTCGGGCCTTCTCCAGCAGGATAAAGCGGGCGGCGATGCAGACGAGAGCGTCCTTGGCTCAAATTAAGTTCTTAGGCAAACGGGAGCACGGCCGCTCCAGTCGGCTACGGTGGTCGTCGACAGTGGCAGACAACAGTCCGGGCGCTTCTCTTTGGGATTCCGCGGCAGTCCCCGTCTGTGGTCGGCAGCCTGTCGTAGGTCTGTCTACCAAAGCTGGTGCACAATGGTCCCTCGTAGCTCGGGAAGAGGGCACCTTACCAGGTCCTCTCTGGGTCAATCCGTGGAGACACAGCAGCTTTCAGATTGATGAAGGAGAGCAACAGCAATTCTTCTCTTCCAGCAGGGCTTCAAGGTTAAGCTTCAGTTTCACTCCAGTTTCTCTTCAGCTTCTGAGCACGATTCCTAGTAGTGAGAGGTCCCCAGATATACTGTTGATCTCCTATTCATTCCGCTGGGTCATACTCAAGCATCCAATCACGGCGAAGGGCATTCAGGCAGGCAGCCAGGCAGCCAATCGGGCACACAGTGCATTCAGGCCATTCACTTCTCTCCAGACACTCACAAAAAGTTATGTGTATTGGGACAAATAGCCAGCCATTCAACACTCCACACTGCATTCATACCGGTTTCGGGCAGGGCTGTCTCAGTCATAGTGTCAAACACCAGATACTACCAGTGGCGCTGTGGAGCAGCCCAAGATGGCTGCTTAGCCTTTGAGCTCTGTGTGGCTCCGGCAGTCATCCGTCTACATCTGCGACCGATACTGTTTTGGAACTGTTGCTGCAGTTGGCCTGCTGCCCTGCTGTGTCAAGCGCCATCCTGTGAAATCCCGGCCCGAATCGGACCCGGGGAACCTATTTCCGAGCCTTCTTCAATTGTGGCCTGCGGACCTGCGGTGGCAGTGGTGTGTGCCTGGCCCCAGCCCCCTCTTTCCTGGTCCTCGGAGTGCCTGGGCTGCGGCGGGCCGTGCGGCACAGCACCGGGTGCTTGCCCCGACCCTCGGGTGCCCTGCTGGGCTTCCCGTGGCTGGTCGGGGCCTCTGGAGCTACACTGAGTGCCACGGCGGTCTCCCTCAGTCGCTTTGCTGCTGAAACCGCCACGGGGTGAGTGAGCCCACTCCCCTGACTCCCCCCCCCCCCAGGCCAGAGTCCCCGGGCTGGGAAGCTCTGAAAATCCGCTGCCGGGGCTGTCGCTGGGGCGCGCCCCGGCCCCTGCCTTTGCTTACGGGGCTGGAGCCCCCATCGCCGAGACACGTGGGCTGACCGGGCTGCGGCCTGCCCGCCGTGGCGGACATTCATCCTTCATTGAGCACGAGCAATCGCACTGATCAGGTGTCGAGCGGGGGGGGGCCCGTTCTGGGAGTGTTGCAGTGCCCCCCTCCTCCCACTCTGCCGGCTGTACTGCTTCTCCACAGGGGCCGTGGGATCCCCCTCATATACTTTGAGCCGCATGACCAGGCCTGGGCACCTGGGGGAGAGGGCCAGGCAAAAATCTCCCTAAAACACACAGTATATGCCCGCACTCGTCACTGCTAAGGCACAGCCTGCACTTTATCCCCTCCTGGGGCCAGCCACCTGCACCTGGGTGCCCCTGTGTCCGCTGGGCGTCTGACACCTTCTCTGCCACTGTACTGCACGGATTGGGACCCTGGAGGCAGGGCGCCTGTCAGGCTACTCTCACGCCTCTCAATTGAATAGGGGAGCACCCCCTACAACACTGCTACTTTATCTATTGATTTCCGCGTGCTGGCGCCTTCATCCTCCTCGACCCGGGCCCCGGGCGTCCAATCCGGCTACGGCCACTCTCCCTCCACTGCTACCAGAGCCTTCTTACTCCGTGGTAGGGATAGCACCTGCTGTCCTCTGGCCCCACAGGCCACTTACTACACCTCTGGGTCCCGCCATACCTGCAAGGAATCCAGCAATGTCGAACAGATCCAGGGGGTTTTCCAAGGGGGGGGGGGGGGCATGGATAAATTCACCAAATCAGTTCCGAGGGGCGAAATGGGGCACGCATCATCACTGCAGGAGGAACCGGAGGTCGACTTGCACCCGAATGTAACGGCCCCTGATCTGACCACTCTCATGGAATCCATGGCTAAAAACCTTGCCTCTTTTCACGAGAAGCTGCATGACATTAATGCCAACGTCGCCTCTCTAAAATCACGAGTGGACCAGGCGGGGACCAGAATCACCAAAGCTTAAAACAGAATATCCACTAATGAGGATGTGATACAATTTCTGCAGGACGCGGTTGCCTCCTTGTCCCACGACATGAAAAGTATGCGAGCAAAGTGCGATGACCTTGAATCACGCTCCCGCAGAAATAACCTGCGCATTATAGGGGACCCTGAGAATGCCCTTAAGGGACACATGGAGGATGCGGTCGAAGCCTTACTGAAAGACTTGCTGGGCAACCCGACGCTATCGCCGCACTTCACAGTTGAGAGAGCTCATCGAGCGTTATCACCTCGCCCAAAGCCCGGCGATATTCCAAGGCCCATCATAGCCCCGATCCTCAATTACCGGGACAGAGAACTCATCCTCCGCCTGTCGTGGGAGAGGGGGGACCTGCGTCTTGAGTCCCACACCATCAGGATCTTTCCAGACTTTTTGATAGCGGTTCAGCAGGAGAGGCGCCAGTTCATTGGAGTCAAGAAGCTGCTTAGAGAACGTAGTGTCCCGTATGCTATCCTATTCCCGGCGCGCCTCAAAATCACCCACAATTGCAAACTATACTTCTTCACTGTTCCTGACGAGGCGGTAAAATTTAATGAGGTGCACATACCACTTCCTGATCAGGCGGGAGAGCCCGCCAACGTCGATAGACTCAGAGCGATATGGTCCGACGTTAACTAATCTATATGGTAAATCCGTGACTTGGATTATGTAAATGGCAATTATGTACTGCAATTTCAGCTGATTGGGCCCCCGCCGCCCTGGACTGAGTCACGACTCGACCTGGGTGCGGGCCACACGGGCCTCCAGATGGATGGTCGATGTGGTCATGTACCCCAAGTGCCTCCTTAGAGTCCTCTCACTTGCTATGACTACCTGGCTCTGGGGGCCAGCCGATGGGTCCGTTTTTTGCAGAACTTCTCTTTGACAACCTCAATGTTACTTGAAGTGCCGTCCACACGGCTACAGCACACCTCACTGCAATTGTAACGCTTATGTTATGTTTTATATCACTGGCTGTGGGCCCCTGTTGGGCATTTACTGGGGCTTTCCCCTGTTGGGACTGGTCCTCGGGCCCCTCTATTTTGGGGAGTGTTGGTACAGCTGGTGACGTCGGTATTGGGGGGTGGGGGCAATCCACTGCAAGTTGGGGTGGGCAGTGAGGGTGGTGGGGGGCAATGTTGGGGTTTTGAGACGTGATATCGCAAACGACAGGGGCGGGCTGGCAGGTCACACGACATTGGGGCGCCTGTATAGGAATGAGCGCTGCCTTATAGTTGGACTACGACAACAGTGGTGGGATGTTCACTAGATTTTTGTAGGGCCATCAACTGTATTACCCGGGTGCGCCCTGGTGCTGCGTGTCTGGTCCATGGCTTCGAGAATCACAGTGTGTGTCAAGGTACATGGCTACATGACGATGCTGGAGGCGCACTCCGTGGACGCCACGCGGGGGCGGCCTCCATCCTGGTCCAGCATTATGACGCTGGTGGTGAGATGTCACTTAGACCTTTGAAATGCAGGTGACGTTAATGTCTTGGAATGTGCGGGGCCTGAGCAATTACACCAAGGCTCGTAAAATTGTGGCGTATGCCAGCAGACACGGCTGCAAAATTCTGCTCCTGCAGGAGACGCACTCAACGGACCCTCTGTCTAAAAGTATAGCGCCAACATGGGGGTTGCACAGATATTTCACCTCATATTCCACACGCGCCAGGGGGGTCCTGACGCTGATCCATAAATCAATTAAATTTGTTTTGCATAAAAGCTACGTGGACCCCGAGGGGAGATACATAGTTTTGTACTGCGCCATAGCCAACAGGGATTATCTGCTAGTGAACACATATGGCCCCAATATTGACTCTCCCACATTTATCGACCAGGTGGCATCCATATTACTAGGGTATGTGGAGGTACAGATCATCTGGGGTGGGGATATGGACTTCATACTTGACCCAATGAAGGATGGGTCTGGCACGGCCCCCAGAACCCTGTCCTGCGCAGTGCGCAGACTACTGTCCCACAGTGTGACACTTGACATTCACGATGTATGGAGGGCACTTCATCCACAGACACGGGAGTTCACTTACTACTCCTCAGTACATGACAGTTCCTCCAGGATCGACATGTTCCTGGTCTCCGGTTCGGTGTTTTTGGAAATGAAGATTCTGGCACGCACTCTATCCGGCCATTCGCCGATTCTTATGGCCCTTGAGTTGGGAATGCCTGCTCCCCCCATCAACACGGCTGCTCTGCGGGACATTGTGTTCAGGGCAGATATTCTTACAGACGTTCAGTCCTATTTTGAGCACAATGGGTCGCAGTCCACCACCCTATGGCTCCGCTAGGATGCTTTTAAAGCCTTTATCAGAGGGTCCTCCATCTCCAGAGAGTCCGGAGTCCTTAAGACTATAAGAGCCGCTCTATCCCACTCCGAAACTAAACTCCGGGATCTGGAGCAGGCCTACCCGGACTTGGTCGACCCTTGTGTCCTCTCCCAGATCAGCAAGGAGATAAAGACCTTTAACGAGCATGCTTCTAGGGAGGTCCAGTTCTTTAGCCGCCCACAGGCTGCACGGAAGTTCGGGGAGGGAGATAGGGCCGGTAAGACGTTAGCCGCACTGGCGAGGGGCGAATGGGGCCAATCCCAAATTAACTGTATTAAGGACAATCAGGGGATGATGCAGTGGTCTGACCAGCGTATCCTTGAGGTCTTCACTGGCTTCTACTCTGAACTGTACACTCAACCCCCCGAGCATAGTGACTCGCAGATGCGGGAGTTATTGGAGCAGATACCCACTACCATTATTTCTGGTGAAACTAGAGACCAATTAGATTCCCCCCATTACATTAGATGAAATAGTAGAAGCCATATCTAGTCTCCCCAAGGGAAAAGCACCGGGTCCCGACGGGCTCACTGCTGAATTCTATCAGGAGCATGTAGCTATTTTGGCCCCCGAGCTACTCGGGGTTTGGTATGAGTCCCTTCGGATAGGATCCCTTCCCCCAACACTGCGTGAGGCTGTCATCACGGTCCTGCTTAAGCCTGGTAAACCTGGTGACGACTGTTGATCATATCGGCCCCTCTCGCTTATGAACTTAGATACTAAAATCTTTGCTAAGGTGATCACTAATCGCTTCTTACTCGTTATGCCATATACGATACAGGACGACCAATCAGGTTTCGTGCCTGGGAGATCCACGTCTCACAACATCAGGCGGCTCCTCAATGTCATGTCACGAATCGATCAGGGTACGAGCGCAGTCGCAGTCACTCTAGATGCCCAGAAGGCTTTTGACATGGTGTCCTGGAGGTACATGTGGCTCGTCCTCAAGACTATGGGGGTTGGACCTAGGATGATCGCATACATCAAGCTGTTGTACACCTCCCGGTTGCCAGGGTTCATGTTAATTCACAAATGTCCGCCCTGTTTCCCCTATTCAGAGGCACCCGCCAGGGTTGCCCGTTCTCCCCGATCCTATTTTCCCTAGCTATCGAGCCCATGGCGGACTTCATAAGGGTGCACCACTGTCACAAAGGGATAAGGTTACAGGGTAACCCCAAAATCATCTCACTCTACGCAGACGACGTGTTGCTGTTTGTCAGAGACCCAGATGTTCATCTTGACCCAATACTGCGGGACATCACCCGCTTTGGTACATATTCTGGTTTCACCATTAATTATACCAAATCCAAACTTTTCCCTCCCACTAGCTCCACAGGACAACCTGCCACAGAATATCCGCTCCGTTGGTCCCCTGATGGGATTAAATACTTGGGCATTCAGGTGTCCCTGACCAGAGACACCCTACTAGCTGATAACTACTTGGCCGCTGCAGATCAGGCGGGCACCAAGATAGAGCGGTGGCGTTCTCTCCCGCTGTCACTAGCTGAGAGATTATCACTGGTAAAAATGATATTGCTCCCTAAGCTGCTATATATATTTACGAACGTTCCCATATGGCCTGGCAGGAAGTACTTTGCAGATCTCCACAAGCTGTGCGCTCAGTTTCTCTGGCACTCGGGCGCATTGCGCAAAAGATGGCTTGGAATGACACTTCCCTACGATAAAGGGGGGTTCACTGCCCCTGACCTGATGAAATACTGGATTGCAGCACAGGCACAGTTTGCCTCTTACTGGTACCCCTGGCCCCCTGTTCGCCCCCATGTCAAGTTGGAAGCCCTAGCTGCATCTGGCATCAATATAATGTTGCATATTTTGCACCGCCAGTATGACCCGGTCTCCCCCATCGACCCTGTGCATGCTACCTTATAGGCCTGGGGGTGGGTGTTAGCTGCAGAGACCGAGGATCGCCCATATTACAAGTGGCTTCCCGCCTGGCAGTTTCCCGGGCTGGAACCCACAAGTGATGTGGCCCTGGCACAACACTGGCAGACCCTGGGATACCGTGTCCTAACTGATTTCTACCCAGACGGCCAATTCATAACACCGCAGACTTGGAAACCTGGCCACTCTGGTTCACCACTAGAACTCCTACAATATTATAGACTGCGTGCTGACTTCCGCGGCGCCTGGCCAGAGTTTCCCAATGAACCTCCTGATTCCCCTGGGATCTCCTATATTGCTAACTCGGGTGGGGCCCGTGGTGTAGTGTCGTCATTATACAAACTCCTTCTCGCGGGTACTACATCACCTTCTAGTGCTTGAGACAACTGGGCATCCGAATTGGAGCTGGAGCTCTCCGACCAGCTGTTGGGGAAAATGTGCTCCCACACTAATAGGTTCTCCCTGTACTTCGATATCGCACTATCCAGTATAAATTGTTGAACAGGTTATATTACACTCAGCGCAGGATCTCCAGGTTTGCCCGCTCTGACCCACGGCCCTGCCCTCGCTGCGGAGCGGAGGATGCAGGTCACTTGCACATGTTCTGGGACTGCCCGGGGCTGGCTGCGTTCTGGGGTGAGATCCTAAAAACACTCTCTGAAATCTGTGATACTACCATTGAGCCTGACCCGTTGGGAGTGCTTTTTGGGATTTGGGGTGCCGAGGGAGCTAGGGGTGCTGCCAAATTCTTAAATGTGGGTTGTATTATTGCTAAGAAATGTGTACTTCAGAATTGGAAATGCTCTACCCCTCCTACCTCCCGGAAATGGTTGAACTTACTAACTTGGTCACGGAAATGTGAAGAGGAATACCTCAGCACCCTCCCTGTTCGATCCGGCCCAAAAATATCTGGACTGCTTTTAACAGCTATCTGAACGGGCTGGACGCCCCCTCATCGGCTGACAACTCACCATGACTTTCTCCGCTGTGATCCCTGGCTTTGTTTTCCTTCACTTGCCAGCTATGCGTCTCATTGTAATTCATTGACTGTGCATTGTTACTTTTGGTCGCTCTGATGTGTGTGTGTGTGTGTGTGTGTGTGTCTCTCGCCTCTGCCAACAAAAATAAAAGTAAAAAAAAAACCAAACACCAGATACTAGAAACCCACAACATAGAATGCGTATTGGTCACACACTCCATTCACCCAGGTCCCACCCACAGGCGTACCCGCAACATACGGTCGTTGGGAAGGCGCCAGCCAGTCTGGTCAGCACTTCCCCACACTACTATATATGGAACTTCCACCCAACAGCCAGTCAGGGGGAAGGGACAGAGTTAGGGCTACCCGGGACTTTGGGAAGATCAAGGTAACAGGCGATGGAAGGTAAGAGGCCATGGGGTCCATTTTGTCTCCATCAGGAATCTACCGATTCCAATGACAGGGCCGGGGTATCCGAAAATGGAGGACGCTCAGGGCACCAGGCAATTCAGCACGGAACTGGCACCAGCCCGTACCCTGCTCTGTGGGTCACACACAGGTGCCCAACAACATACACTAGGGGCACAGGGTTACACCCCTACACATGGGTGCTATAAGGGTATCCCATGGGTCTGTTTACCAAAACCAAAGGAGAGAGCTGCACCGCCAGGAGTCCCACATGAACTCCTGCGTGGAAAACATGACAGAACACATGATAAAAACAGTAAAGGACAAGGATACGGAGGCCCTGTCCCTCCGATGCATTTCCAGCATCACAGTCGCCCCCACCCCCCCAGACTGAGGTGAGGGTGCCTAATCTCCCACGAGATAGACACCCTCATCCAGACAGTCAACATACCTTCTGGAAAGGCCATCTGCATTATCGTGACTCTTCCCTGGTCTATGCTCTATGGTGATGTCTAGCCCTTGTAGGCTAATGGACCACCCGAGCAGTTTCGGGTTTTCTTTTTTTTTTTTTTGCGTTTGGTTTACAGAATATAAACCTTTACCAAATACCAATTTTATACAAAAAGAAGAATATTCAAGTTTGATTAAAAAACAATAAAACCTATTTTACATTCAATATATACAACATCACATCTGATATTAAGCCCTTAGTCCTATTAACAGAAGTGTTAAGTTATCGCCTAAGTGGCTTTCCAAATGAGAACAAACATACATTAGCAGTGATGTATAACAGTTGTCACTTCGAGCATATTTTGCCTTTTTACAGGTAGCAGATAAATCCTGAAATCCTTTTGTTAATTCAATTCCCCAAGGCATTCCGATTATTAAGATTGTGTGGCTGCAGGCAGATTACAAACTTCATACAAAAATTTCACTGCAGCCAATTTCAGTGCATTCAATTTGCCATAAGGCATATTCCACCATAGATCTTCAATATCAACTCTTGAAGAATCATGAACAAATTTACCAAAAATTGCCAGACATTGGGGTATTAATGCCTGACACTTCAGTAATAAATGCTTCAGTGTCTCAGGTGTTTCAATACAGTGGCAAAAACGACAGGAGATTCTCTGTGTAGTACCAGAGCGAGTTTCTAAAATTTCCCCTGTCAGCAAAACGTTGAAGTGAAATCTCATGTATGCAGCCCTCCTTCTAGGGTCATGGAATTTAATTAAGTATGACTCTGGAGTTGCAATGTTCTTTCCACCATAAATGATCTGATTATAAATCTGGGAGGCGTCAACCCTTTCCACCTCACCCTTCATCTGCATAAGCCACTTAAGGGGCTTATGATCTGTTTGGACCTTGAAGGTAGACACTGTAAGGTAGGGCTTAAAATGCCTAAGGCTCCAAACTATACTAAAGCATTCCTTTTCAACAGTAGCCCACCAAAGTTCTCTACCCTTGAGTTGTCTACTGATGAATATGACAGGATGTTCCCTCCCTTTGTCATCTAACTGGGAGAAGACAGCTCCAATTCCGTTGTCGCAGGCATCCATCTGGATGATAAAGGGTCGGCTGTAGTCAGGCGCACACAACATAGGTGCCCTACACAGACTTTCTTTCAAGCCATCAAAGGCCCTATGACAGTTTCCAGTCCAAATAACCTTCCTAGGCTGTTTGGGTGAAGTTAGAGCTGTCAGGGGTGCAGCTATGGTTCCATAGTCTGCCAGGAAATTGCGATAGTACCCAGTGAGGCCCAAAAAGGCTCTCACCTGGGTTTGAGTAGTGGCAGTCTTCCAGTCATGTACATCCTGTACCTTACTGGGGAGAGGTTGGATTTGATCCCCTCCTACCTCATGGCCAAGATACGTGACTTTCCCCTGAGCTATCTGGCACTTGGTGGCCTTGATAGTGAGGTTAGCCCTTTTCAAGGCCTGCAACACCTTATCCAGGTGTGTCAAATGCTCTCCCCAGGTGGAACTGTAGACGGCAATGTCGTCTAGGTAGACCACACAAAAGGCTTCCAGCCCACTGAGCGCATGGTTGACCAATCTCTGGAAAGTGGCAGGGGCATTCATCAACCCAAAGGGCATGACCCTAAACTGGTAGAGTCCCTCAGGTGTTGAGAATGCCGTCTTTTCCTTGGCATGGCCCGTCAGAGCTATTTGCCAATAGCCTGAGGTAAGGTCAAAGGTGCTCACAAATTTGGCAGCACCTATGGTGTCCACAAGCTCATCAGCCCTGTGCAATGGGTGCGCGTCAGTTTTGGTGACGGCATTGACTCCTCTGTAGTCCAGACACAATCCTTGGTACCTGCCTGGGAACTTACCTTCGGGACAAGGACCACTGGACTGGACCAGGGACTGGTTGAGGGTTCAATAACACCCATATCCAACATCTTGGCGACCTCAGCTTGGATGTGGTTCTTAACTGTATCTGACATACGGTAGCACCTGTTTTTGACAGGCACACTGTCACCATTGTCAATTTCGTGCCTACACCACAGTGTAAGGCCTGGTGTCAGTGAGAACAGTGAGGCATACTCCCAGAGCAAACTTCTGCAGGCCTTCTGCTGCTCTGTCGTCAGATCGGGAGAGAGATGTACTCCCTCCACCGAGCCATCCTGAGGGTTGCTATGCAGCAAATCAGGAAGGGGCTCACTCTCATCCTCTTCTTGCTCTGAAGCTAGCAGGAGACATGAGACTTTGGCTCGCCTGTGGAAAGGCTTGAGCCTGTTAACGTGGAATACCTGAAGGGCTACCCCCGAGGCTCCCATGTCAACCAGATAATTGACCTCGCCCATCTTGGAGATTATCCTGAAGGGTCCAGTCCATTTATCCGCCAAAGCCAGAGGCTTGGTATGCTCCATCACGAGGACCTCCTGTCCCGGAGTCCAATCAATTTGCAATGCTTTAAGGTCATGCCAGTACTTATTCAATTCCTGGCTGGCCTTGAGATTCGCTGTTGCCTGACCCATCATCTGTGTCATCCTGAGTCTGAGGCCTAACACATAGTACCCCACTTGCTTGGTGGGACCTGGAGGGGTGGCTTCCAAACCTTCTCGCATTAAGGCAAGGGGCGCCCTCACGGGATGTCCAAATAGGAACTCAAAGGGGCTGAAACCAACACCCCTTTGAGGTACCTCTCTGTAAGCAAACAGCAGACATGGCAAGAGAAGATCCCACTTCTTCCTTAGGGGCTCTTCCAAAGCGCCTAGTATGCCCTTGAGAGTTTTGTTAAATCTCTCAACCAGACCATTGGTCTGGGGGTGGTAAGAGGTGGAGAACTTGTAGGTTACCCCGCACTCTTTCCACATGGTTTTCATGTAACTAGACATGAAGTTGGATCCTCTGTCAGAGACAACCTCCTTAGGGAATCCAACATGGGTGAAAATGTCCAGGAGAGCCCTGGCAACCAAAGTCCGAAGGGGTATAGCCTCAGGGTACCTGGTGGCATGATCTACCAGGACCACGATGAACCAATGTCCACCTGAAGTGGGAGGGTCAAGGGGACCGACAATGTCGATGCCCACCCTCTCAAACGGTGTGCAACCACTGGCAATGGCTACAGTGGGGCAATAACACTGCCTCCAGTCTTGCCAGACAACTAACAAGTTGGGCAGGTCCTGCAGTGGGACTCCACTTCCACTTCCACTCCCATCCGGGGCCAGTAGGAATGTGCAGAGAGCCTCTGCTTAGTCTTCTTGGTACCAAGATGACCAGCTAAGGGCACCTCATGCACCAACTGCAGTAGGAAGGGCCTGTAAACCTGGGGTACCACCAACCTCTTGAGGGCACCAGGTTTAGGCTTAGTGGGCTCAATAACAAGGAGCTCACCCTCCCAATAGATTCAGAATGTCCTAGGCACCTCTCCTTGTGCCTGGGACAGGGCCTGTTTCCTTAGACCCTTGAGAGAGTGGCACTCTCTCTGTGCCTTACAGAAGTCCGCCTGGGAGGGTCCCCCTTCAGCTAACAAGTATTGAAGGTCGGGATGATCCTCCGAGTTGAGAACCTCTCCCACAGGAGAGGTTCTTCTGGCTCTTCTCCCACAGGAGTTGAGACTGGGTTTAGCACTGGATCCAGCCCGTCCGGAGCATGGATCCCAATGGGTGCAGTCGGAACAGCAGGAAGAGCAGGGGCTCCCTCCACAGAGGTGGCCTTCGTACTCTTCCGTTTCCTTCGTTCCTTGGGTTTCCCCGCCGACAAGGATACCGGGCTCGCAGCCGGTCCCTGTGTGACCTGCAATCGGGTGACCGCCACAGCAGCCATGGGTAGACCATCCGTGATCATCCCCAACTCGACCAAATCGTTTCCTAACAAAATGTTGGCAGGCACGTTGTCCTGAACGAGGACCGGAAGCTTTGCTGTCTTGTCTCCAATCGTAATGTTGACTAAGGCTACAGGAGATAATTTGGGAGGCCCATCAGCTAACCTGGTGGTTCTCAGAGGAGCACCTACATAGTCCTCTGGCTTGAGCAGGGTCCTGTCCACCACTGTCATGCTTGCCCCAGTGTCTCTCAAACCAGTAGAAGGCTGACCATTCAAGAGGACACTTCTCAAAAACCTACGAGTGTTCTCTGGGATAGTTGCCAGTACTTCTGCGTACTGATCCCAGGCCCCAGGGGCCACTAAGGAAATCTCTACGAGAGCACCGAAGGTGATCCCCGTAGAGGAGGGGAGGACAGTGGCCTCGACCTCAGGGACAGAGTAGGGATAGGTCAGGCTGACAGCCTGGACTCCAAGTGACTTACCCTTACACTTGGGGTCACCCCTTCGGTGTTCCAGAGCCCCACAATCCCAACAAGTGCCGGGAGTGCGGGGTACGGTAATGGAACCACTGGGACCCTGCTTTGCAGCAGGCGGACCACTACTCTTACTCCCACCCACAACAGACTTATCCCCACTAGGTTTTTGGGTTTTAGGAGAGGAAGGTTTTTGTTTATCCGACTGTGATTGCTTCTGGGACTCCTCAGCTTTCTGAGAGGTCCCCTTTTCTTTGTCCTTGTTCTTCCCACTGGAGTCCTTAGGGGACACCTGGTGGGAAACCCACTTGTCAGCCAACCTAGCCAGCTTAAAGTGGTCCAAAATGTTCTGGTCAGCAACATACTGACGCAGCTCTGGTGAAAAGGCTTCCAAAAAATGCTCAAAAAAACAAAAGGTGGGACAATTCAACAAACATTTTCACTTTGTAACCATCAATCCACCACATCATGTTCATGTGCGCAGCACTCACCCAGTCAATCCAAGACACATTCTCTTGTTTCTTAAATTCCCTGAACCGTTTAAGGTATTGGGTCGGTGTTTTACTAAACTTGGCAATTAAAGCAGACTTCATGCACTCGTACTGACCCCTTTCTTCCGCACTCAGTTTCAGGATACAGTCATATCCAGTTTGAGGCACTCTGCTTAACAAACACTTATCCCAATCTCTCTTATCAACATCATGAATTGCACAAGCCATTTCAAATGCTTCAATCCATTGGAGGATATCAGAACCCTTTGCATAAACACAAACCAAATCTTTCATAAACTTGGTTGCTGGGGGACCTGACACTCTCAACTGGTTTAGCTGAAGTCTCCACTCGAGCTTTCTCTAACTGGATTCGCTGACATTCAGTCTCCTTGTCTTCGAGTTCAAGATCCCTATTTTTGAGTTCCACTTGCTGTGCCAACTCCTCTTTCTTAAGCTCAGCATCTATTTCCAACTTGCGATATTCAAAGGCCAATTTCATCCTTAATAACTCAAGTTCCAAGGAATTGCTGGGGTTTGGAACAGAGGCAGCAGGAATGGTGGCATTCCCAGAAACAGATTTGGTGACAACCCTCGGGGTAGAGTCCTCATTGGTTGCATCCCCCCCTTCAAGAGTTTCACAATCGATCTGCTAGTCCACCAGGGCAGCTATCAGCTCAGCCCTAGACTTATCCACAAAGACTAACTCCCTGGCTTCACAAGCACTCTGGAGAGCCTATAAGCTCATCCGAGTCAATTTACCATTCGCAATAGATTCCATTGCTTCTAATGCAGTTATCTTGTACACAACTAAACCTCAATTTAATAAAGTGCAGATATTTTGTAAGTGGCACGGTTATACACTGATTCTTAAAACCATAAGCATCCCACCGCTGCCACCAGTGTAAAGACTGGAGGCGGGTGTCTGTACTTCTGCTCTCTATATGGTAGAGGAGAGGCGCAGAGGACCCCAGCCAAGATTCTCCATTAATGGTACGTGGTCGAGCAATCAAGACCTAGCTTCTCAGGAGGTGATGCAGGCTGGTACAGTGTAGTCCCCAAGCCCCCACAAAGGAATGTCCGCACACTGTATTGGTTAAAACACAGCCTTTATATAATTAATATTTAAGGTTATGTACACTATCGCAATAACTCACTTTGTGTTCAGAAAATCAACAATGGTAACTATGTACAGTTCTAAAGTGGTACCACAAATATTATCAGATCTCATTAAAGTACATCAACTATACTGTCAAAATGTCACACAGATCAATAACAAGGAAACCAGCAATAGAAATAGGAAGGAAAGCAAGATGGTTGAAACAATGGGCAGAATATTGGCCTCTACCGTTAAGCACCGTTCTGTGTGGAGATCCCCCCCACCTGGGCAACCTGTAAAGCAAAGATGTATCACAAGCCAAGTCCATATATTGTTCTATGAGACTTATTTCCCTCTACAATAGTTCTACAGCCCCAATGTACCTGGAATTGTAGCGTTCGTCGACGGGAAATCGACGGCCCTTCTTGAGTGCCCTCCCTTTAAGGCAGGAGTCACCAGTCGTCGAACGCTGATGGAAAACAGGGTGAACTACGACAGTGAAGTGGCAGCTTCTTTCCTAGCGGTGTTCGTCAACGACGGAGCGTTGGAGTCCTGCAAGGAAGAGGCATGCAGGGCACCTTGGTGACGGTAGTTCTGGACCGCAAAGAGATGTTGAAGAACTGTGGCCCAGCCAGGGCGTCGAGTCGTCAGCGTCTCTGTGGTCTTTAGGTGGTGGGAAACCCACCGGCGGATGCTCCTCGGCGCATCGACGGTCGGGCCTTCTCTGGCAGGATAAAGCGGGCGGCGATGCAGACGAGAGCGTCCTTGGCACAAATTAAGTTCTTAGGCAAACGGCAGCACGGCGGCTCCAGTCGGCGACGGCGGTCGTCGACAGTGGCGGACAACAGTCCGGCCACTTCTCTTTGGGATTCCGCAGCAGTCCTTGTCTCCGGTCGGCAGCCTGTCATAGGTCGGTCTACCAGGGAGCTTTGGCAAAGATCAGCTGGTGTGCGATGGCTCCTCGTAGCTCGGGAAGAGGGCGCCTTACCAGGTCCTCTCTGGGTCAGTCCTTGGAGACACAGCAGCTTTCAGATTGATTAAGGAGAGCAACAGCAATTCTTCTCTTCCAGCAGGGCTTCAAGGTTATGCTTCAGTTTCACTCCAGTTACTCTTCAGCTTCTGAACACGATTCCTAGGAGTGAGAGGTCCCCAGATATACTGGTGATCTCCCATTCATTCCGCTGGGTCATACTCAAGCATCCAATCACGGTGAAGGGCATTCATGCAGGCAGGCAGCCAATCAGGCACACAGTGCATTCAGGCCATTCACTTCTCTCCAGACACTCACAACAAGTTATGTGTATTGGGACAAGTAGCCAGCCATTCAACTCTCCACACTGCGTTCATACCGGTTTCGGGCAGGGCTGTCTCAGTCATTGTGTCAAACGCCAGGTTCTAGACACCCACAACATAGAATGCGTATTCGTCACACACTCCATTCACCCATGTGTCACGCCCTCTCACGCAACCCATCTCTCACTTCCCCCCTCACACCTGTCTCCTTCATCAGGCGCTTCTCGCCGTCGTATTTCCCATTCACACCAGCGGGGGAAACACGGCAGGCGGAATACCATGTTGGGCGAACCTGCCTCTTTTCGCCCTTTTCCGCGTTGGCGGTTGCCATGGCGCCTCCAGCACAGCCGGCAACGCCAGGATACCAGGAGGTACCGACAGCCCCAATCGCTGGCCACGTTGCGCTCCACGCGACGTGCGCGAGCAGTCACGTGATGCGTCACGTGATACCGCTCGCCTCTTCAAAAGAAGCCGGCAAACAAGACTCTTTGCTTCACAGCTACTTCTACGGAGGACTGCCAGGCGTTACCTTTGCTTCTTGTTTTCTCTCCTTGCTTCGACCTCGGAACTCTTTTTGGAACTGCTCTTGGATTACCCTTGGACTCTGGCGTGCTCTCGGATTTCCCGGACATCTGACATCTATTTGTACTCTGGACTTGCTTTTGGATTGCCCCTTCTGTTTTGCAACCCTCGGATTGCTTCACGCTTTGCCACGGATCCAGTCTTGCTCCACCAGGTGTTTTCAGGAGTGTTAACTACATCATTCCAGCCTGCTGTGGGTTCCCCTGCATAGGTTCCTTACCTACACTCCACCCCTGTTAGGTAAGTTGGTGTCACTGCATCTTGTTTACTCCTTCTGTCCATTGCCAATTGCCTTTTTTGAGTGTTTTCCTTGATTATAACCCTTTGCCTTACAGTACTCAGGGGTCCTTCCGGCGTTCCCGATACCAGGCTGACGACAACACTCCCACCTGTGGCCTCAAAGATTGCTTGGGCAGTAATTTACTTTCTGCTCGAGCGGTACTTGGGGACGGAGGCATTACATAACTGCACGACTATCAAGTCGGACCCATCAAGTTAGAACACCAGGTCCCACCCACAGGCGTACCCGCAACATACGGTCGTTGGGAAGGCGCCAGCCAGTCTGGTCAGCACTTCCCCACACTGCCATATATGGAACTTCCACCCAACAGCCAGTCAGGGGGAAGGGACAGATTCAGGGCTTCCCGGGACTTCAGGAAGATCAAGGTAACAGGCGATGGAAGGCAAGAGGCCATGGGGGCCATTTTGTCTCCATCGGGAATCTACCGATTCCAATGACGGGGCCTGGGCATCCCAAAATGGAGGACGCTCAGGGCACCAGGCAATTCAGCACGGAGCTGCCACCAGCCTGTACCCTGCTCTGTGGATCACACACAGGTGCCCAACAACATACACTAGGGGCACAGGGTTGCACCCCTACCCATGGGTGCCATGGGTCTGTTCACCAAAACCAAAGGAGAGAGCTGCACCGCCAGGAGTCCCACATGACCTCCTGCGCGGAAAACATGACAGAACACACAATAAAAACAGGAAAGGATATGGAGGCCTTGTCCCTCCGATGCATTTCCAGCATCACAGTAAAGACCTCCAGACCCCAGCAAAAGGGGGCAAGAAGAGCAGCGAGGAGCAAATACAGAAATTGTGGAGGAAGGAGGCAGGATCCCTCCAGGGTACGGAAATGGGGAAGACAGGAGAGAGGAGTATCCCCCTCGAGATGATGCACAGGAGGAACAGGGAGTAACACAAAAATTTATGGAGCAATGCTCCCAGAACTTCGGTGACAGAATGGCGGCGACGATGCAGAAGTAGTTAGAAAAGATGAAAGAGGACCTGACAGGAGAAATAAAAGAAGTCAAACAGGAACTGCATAGTATTGAGGCAAGAGTTGACACCAATGAGAGGGCCCTGCAGGAAGTTGCCGAGTACAACCACAAACTGGAGGAGTTGGTGGAGCAACTGGCGAGATCCACACACAATCTAGAGCTCCAGACGGAAGACCTAGAAAACAGAAGATATAGGGCTGTATCCATTAAAGGAAATGAAAGCGGCGACTGGATATACTAATCCGATACATGTGCCACCTGCGTATAGCAGTGGTGATAGTTCAGAAGATAATAGGAAAAAGGAAGAAAACTTTAACGCCTTGCAGGACAAGGACGAGAAGAATAAACGATCAAACTTGACCTCAGAGAACGAGTGTTCAAGTGATGGAAAGGAGAAAAGGATACATCTGACAAGATGACACTCGTGCAGAATGAATGAATTGGTGGACAGATATTTCTTAAACTTGATGGGAAAAGCATTGAGGAAGTAAGGCAAGGTGAAGATCAAGCCGAACAAGATAAAAAAAAGACGGGGAAAGAAAAAGAAGGTTGAGGGAACATGAGAACAAGAGATATGAATAGACAAAGGCGAGAACAGATGTATCAGGAAGAACAGAAGTGAAAGGAAGAGAGAGCAGAGGAATAGAGGAAGTATGACAATAGGCAGAGAGCACTTGTAGAACAAGATAGATTGGAAAAGAAGAGAGAAGAGGAAGAAGAACAGAAATTGCGAGATAAAAGAATGTAAAGACGAAGAGATGAGGAAGTGCATAGAGCAAACGAGAGAAGAGAAAAGAAAAGGAGAGAAAAGAGTTAGATGGGCAGCAAAGAAACAAAGAGAACTAGATGAAGAAATGGAGCCGAGAAAAAGACAGAGGGCACGCGACATCGATCGCATTCAGAAAGAGCTCATGGAAGCGAGTCGGGTAATATCATGGAGCCATATAGAGACGTTCCTCCCGTCAAAGGGGGTAACAACAGCAGAACCACTTAGAATAAACTTAGAGGAATTTTGTCCGTTAAAGGAAGTAATGCCTGAGTCCCCTAGAATGGACCTAGAGGAAAACCTTGAGATAGGATATATCGGAGATAGAATCGATAAGGTTTATCAAGAGATGAGGACAAAGGACGAATTGGGAAGCAGGGGAAAAGAAGATTGATGATTGATCTATAATTGCCCAATCACGAGGCAAGGAAGAAAGCCCATTCAGTTTTAAGCACAGAACCATGTCTTCAGACAGGTTAACCTTGGATAAGAAACGTCCAGTGGTCAGGGAGTTAAAGAGTGAAGAAGGTCAGACTTGGAATACCCAAGAGGGAGTCAATGAGGGGTTCCTCAGATTCTATAGATGCCTATATGAGGATATGGGGGAGGAGATGGGGCAGGAGACTCAGGAAGACATAGGATTGCCTAAGATAAACGACCAGGAGCGGGAGGACCTGCACGCCCCAATTACATTAGATGAACTAGAGACAGTGATACAGCACCTACCCACGTGTAAGGCTCCGGGGTCAGATGGGCTCCCAAGTGAATTTTACAAGACATACAAGCAGGAGATACTCCCCCCACTGCTCGCCATGCTAAATGAGGCATTTGAACGAGGGAGGCTGCCGGAGTCTCTGAGGGAGGCGGTGATAATTCCGCTCTTAAAACTGGGCAAGCCGAGCACGGACTGTGGATCATACCGACCCCTGTCAATGCTCAACCAAGACAGTAAAATCCTTACAGCCATGCTGGCAAATAGGCTCAAACGTGTTATCGGCAAACTGGTACACCCGATCAAACAGGGTACATTCCAGGCAGGAATATAACGGACAATCACAGAAGACTCCACCACATAATTGAGCAGACAGAAGGGGACCCAGGCGAAATGGCGAGAGTCTCGTTGGATGCCATCAAGGCCTTCAACTCTGTGAAGTGGCCGTGGTTGCTAGCGGCGCTGAAGGAATATGGAATGGGGCCGGGGTACCTGAGGTGGATCAAAATGATATACAGCTCTGAAATCGCCAGGGTTAAAACCAGCACAATAATCTCGGACAAATGGCAACTTAGTAGGGGCACAAGACAGGGCTGCCCCTGGTCAACCATGTTGTACATCCTCGCTCTAGAGCCACTGGCAATCTGCCTCAGACAACAGTACGGGGAGATTGGAATCCCCACGAAGGGAGGAACGCACCTTACATCATTGTACGCGGATGACATCCTGTTATACCTGCGCTTCCCAGAAGAAAACTTGCAATATGTCCTGGAGGTGATGGAACGATATGCCACCCTCTCGGGCATAGAGGTAAACCCCAAGAAATCAAGCATGTTCCCCTTAGGGAGATACAGGAGGGCCCCGCAGAGGAACCTACCAGTCCTGCCGATACCCTGGCAGACTAGGACATTTCGATACTTGGGTATCGACATATACCACTCGGCTGAGGAGGAACACAAGCACAATACGGAGAGGGCAGTGGTAGGCATTAAAAATAGCATGGGGTTTTGGTCCAGGCTACCTCTGGCCATGTTGGGTAGGGCGGCGCTGATCAAGATGGTGGTCCTGCTGAGACTGCTGCACTTTTTTATGAACATTCCATACATGCTCCCCAAACATTGTTTTGCGAAACTCCACAGCCTATGCAGGGGCTTTATTTAGCACAACTCCAGGAACAGGGTGGCCCTATGGAAGCTACAAAACCTGTGTGACAGGGGGGGTATAAACCTACCGAATTTCAAATTATACTACCTGGCGGGGCAGCTCCAGTATGTGGCCAGATGGTTGTCCGAAGTGGAGACAGCTGAAACCAAGCTATTGTACAAGGACACCGCCCCCTTTTTTTTAAAGAGAGGTGGTATGGTTGCCCAAATCTAAGTTGCAAGGAAGGGCGAGACTGTTGAAACTGGGTTGGGAAATATGGAACAAAGTGTGGCAGGTGTTGGGATACCCGACCCCATGCTCCCTGCAGGTGCCGTTGGTGGCGCTATGCGGGGAGGATTTGCAAATAACAATAGGAATCTGCAAATACTGGGAACCGATGGGCCTTGCGACCCTCGGTGATGTATGGCAAGAGGGGGAGGCACTAGACTTCAAGAGGCTGATGGAAGACACTGGGGTGCACAAAGGCCAACATATTACCTATACAAGAATCATCAAACAGGTGCGGGAAAGGTGGCACGCGGAGGTGCTAGCGGAGCAACCTGGTATGGTTATTGAGTCGATGTATGACATCTAGGAGGGTGGGCACGAAATATCCCGCATATACGAACTACTGATGACTAGGGTGGGTAAAGAAGTGCTCCAACTGAGGCGAGACTGGGAGGAGGAGGTGGGAGCACCTATGCTGGATGGTCAATGGGACAGAGTTCAAAGGTATCACAAGAAGGTGTCCCGCAATGCAAGGCTACAGCAGATCCAGTTATACGTCACTCATAGGGCATATATGACCCCTAGTAGGATCGCCAGGTTTGGAAGCTCAGCAATACAAAAATGGCCACGGCGTGGGGAGGTGGAAGCTGGGTTGATACACATGTTTTGGGCTTGCCCGGAGGTGGATAGGTTCTGGACAGAGGTTAAGCTACGCCCGCAGAAAAGGGGATCGCACTGGAGGTGGAGTCAGTCTGGGCGTGCATGCTGGGGGTGTTTGCCAGACCACACAACCTGAAGCACATTAGTAAAATGAAAGATCTGGCCTGCATCCTGGCTAAATGGAGAATCGCAATGGGCTGGAAGGCAGCCCAACGGCCCAGAATAGAGATGTGGTGGGCTGACCTCCTGAAGTGGGCAGAGGCAGAAACTGCAGCTTGGTATGAAGCAATCCGTAGAGGAGGGGAGGAAGAAGCGGCACCCCTGATAGCGTGGAGGCAACTGGTGGCCACAATGGCGGGACCCTCCCAGGCGGATCTTAGTGAAGATGACATGAGGGGGACTATTGAGTAAGACATGTACATTGATATGCAAGCTAGTGGCATTGAAGCAGGGGCTCGAGTTAAGGGGGTGGGAGGGGAGAGGACGGCGATGCGCAATGAGTGAACATAATGAAGCAAAATTCATAAGTGAATGTCCTCCATGTTTGTAATGTTTGGTGTGGTGTTAATAAAATAATAAAAAAACAAAAAAAACTTGGATATGGATAAGAATGACAGGGATGAAAGCCATACTAGTTGGGGACTCGATATGTCAGACGAAGAAAGGGAAACCTTCTGAGAGGAAGAGGGAGAAATCGCATGTGGCCCGGAAGGATGTGTGTTGTCAGACAAGGAAGTATGATGGTCAGATCAAGAACAATGTAGAGATAGAATGCTAGAACCTCTGGTATGTCCTGAGCACCCAAAGGGACGAGCGCATAGTGAGAGAGGAGAATCGCCTCCATATGTGAGCAGGCTGAGGTCATTGCCCGGTAGAAGGCGATGCAGAACCATTGTCCTTACTATGGATAGGCAGACAATGGGAGCCGATGACGGAGCTGGGTATACGCAGTTCCCCCTATTAGAGAAAGGAGGGGCCAGGCCACAGTATATCCCATGGCTGCAAATGGATAAGGGTAATTAAAGGTGTAAACTCCCTAGTTTAATGGCTGGGGCGGGAAAAGGGATTTATGAGCTAGAAAAAATGACAGGAGGAAATACTCTAGCTATAGGGGACATTAAACGTCTCCTAGCAGCCATTTTCGGGGAAAGGGCTGACGACATTTGGGCTCGAGCAGGCTATTCTAGTGTCACAGCACAGAACACAGCTCATGATGGAGCACCATTTAACAATTGCAGAGTAGATGTTTGGAGAACTCTAAGAGTACAGTAGCCTGAAACATCAGATATGGGTGCAATTATGGCACGTAATATGAAACCAGACGAAGATCCGTTTGCTTACATTCAATCCATTCAGGAGCAATGGTCTTTCGAAACTCGAGAGCCTTGGGGGAAATCAGTGGCAGTATTTTACCACATTTTATGTCGAGGACTGCCGGAGCAAGTGTAGAAATGAGTGGGCATGGAAGCAAAACCGTGGACATAAATACAGTTGACAATCGTGCATCACTGTCGACTCTTACAGGAGAAGAATGAAAAACGTGAAGAAGCAAGGAAACTCAAAGAAGCTAAGTTGGTGCAGAAAAAGCTGTCAAAATACTATATAGAAGCGGCGGTTTTGATGAGCAGAGAAGGACTCGGAATGCAGCAACCTAGAGGTGCATCACAGGTGAACAATCAACGTCAAATGGACCAAGGGGGAAGTAGGTTCATGCAGCGAAGTCGAGGAATGAATTTTCGAGGAAGAGGTAGTTTTCAGCATAATCAAAACAGTTTTCAGAACATGCAGAATGATAATATGCAAGGAGGAAAAATTAGAAGAGCACCCCTTGTATGTTGGACGTGTGGCATTACAGGCCACATTGCGCTTATGTGTGGAAACCAAGGCTATGTACAGAATGGGCAATTTTCAAGAGGGGGGATAGCTTACCCTGCGGTGTACAGCCCACAAGTTAGAAATGGATTTGCACAAGATCAGACAGTGTATCAGCAACAAGCGCCATAAATGCAGCGAGCACCATTGAGTCAGCTGCAAGGGCAGTCACAGCATGACCCCATGCAAATACAGCAGAACACAAACACTGGACAATTAATGACACCTAGAGTGGGGGGGTGCTACTGTAATGAATGGAAATCCTTTTATGGGTAATGGGATGAGCATATAGCCACAACAGGACAGCTCACAGGGTGACTTGATGTGTTCAGTACTATCGATAACACCAGACCCCCAAGAGGAACCAGGTGTTGATGTATCAATAGTAGGCAAATAATTTTCTTTTTTAGTAACACAAGTGCAACTCGCTCATGTATACTGGAGGGAACGTTTCCGTTATCAGGAAATGCCATGAATGCTCAAGGCTTCTCTGGAGATACAAGTAGAGTTACTTTTACTAATGAATTGCCAATTTCTGTGGGAGAATGTGACATGTCTGCACCGTTACTGTATTCACGACAAACGCTAGTTAATATTTTGCGGTGAGATCTAATGACGAAACTTAACATGACGATTTCATTTACTGATGATGGCATAGTATGTTCTACTCCTGGGATACACTATTTAAACGTGGGTGAATTTATAATGGCATTTACAGGGCACATAGCTCTGTGAGGAGTGCCACTCGAAATTGAAGTTTTTCTGTATGGGTACGCATTTTGTTAACATGGTTGCCTGGCTTGGTGGGAAAGACTATGAGAATACCTGATGAGTTTCTGTTTAGGCCACAGATACCGAGGGACGAAGAGGAAGGGAGAGTTATTCCTCTAGAATTAGTTGCAGCTGTGGTACAAGGAGAATTGGCTATGCTCGAAGGATGGGATAAGGGCAGCCCATGGATAACAGTCATTGACATTGAGGAAGGGTATAGACTGACTGATGTCACAGATGAGGATCTGTTTAAAGACGATCCAAGAGATGATGAGCTAGTGTTGAAATGAATATTACATTTTGGATTAAGATAGAGAAAAGAGAAGTCCCACAGCAAATGATGATATGTCGACAACATCCAGAATATTTTGACAAGGATTTAGACAAAGTGCTAACCTCGTTATGGACTACAGGCTCCTATGACGTAGATCTATTTAAGGGGGTAGGAGAAGTTCAGATTAAGCTGAAACCAGGAGCAATTTTACCTCAAGCAAGGCAGTATCCAATGTCTCGAGAGGCAGATGAGGGTATTTTTAAGATGATTTCCACACTAATAGAACAGGGTATTATAGTGACGTCAGAGTCACCATGCAATAGCGCAGTGTATCCGATTAAAAAGCAAAAGGGATGGTCATGGCATTTAATTCAGGACATGAGACCGATTAACCAGATTGTAGAAGCAAGTTGCAGTACTGTCAAAAGGAAGTATTGTATATAGGCCAGTTAATTTTGCATGGAAAAAAGGTAACACCTGAAAGAGTTGATGCAGTTATGAAAATGGCAAAGCCACACACGATAAAGCAGATTTAACAGTTTTTAGGATTGTGTAACTTTGTTGGAGCATGGGTATTTGGTTATAGTTCATACACAAGACCACTTTGACAGACTCCTAAACAGGCACAAATAAACATAGATAAAATAGAATGGACTGAGGAAATGTAGGAAGGATTTGCTGAGTTAAAAAAGGCAATTTTCACAGCACCAGTTTTAGGGATTTCCAATTATTCTGAAGAGTTTTACCTGTTTTTGCACACTAATGGAACAATTATGACAGCAGTGCTTACATAGAGAACTACTCTCGGGCATAAACCTCTGGAGTATTATAGTGGGATTTTAGATCCAGTTATGAGAGGACACTTTCCTTGCGAACAATCGTTGGCTGCAGCCGCGTTCGCTATCGAGAAGGCTACGAATATAGTGATGGGATGTTTTATGACGTTATTAGTTGAGCATGCCTTGTTTGCAATTTTGGTGAAAGCTAAGGGCACATTGGCCTATCAGAGAGCTTCTGCATATGAAGTAATCATATCGAATCCTGCGATTAAGGAAGTCAGATGCAGGATGGTAAATCCTGCCACATTTGTAGCTGAATCTGTGGCAGATGAAGAGAAAGTGCATGATTGTGCTGGTAATGAAGAATTGTATGACGACATACCGCATGTAAGTGAAAACGCATTGTCGGGGGAGAGATTCTCTTTATTAATAGGTTTTTGAAAATCGATCAAAATGATGGTGAAAGACAGACTGGGTCAGCTGTAGTAAGATACAGGGAAAACTGAGAGTTTGAAGCAGTGGCACGCGTAAGGCTGCCATTGCACTTTTCAGCACAGGCAGCAGAATTGGTGGTGCTTATTATCGCGCTTGAGAAATATAAAGGAGAGGAAGTCACGGTGTACAGTGACTCCACCTATGTGATGTCAACCGTACTGCTGGGCTAGCACATTGGAAGAGGAGGCGCTACCTCAGAGCGGACGGCACTCCAGTGCAGCACACAGTATTATTGGACAGGCTTATTAAGGCACTAAAGCTCCCAACAGCCATTGCAATAGTTAAATGCACCACGCATACTAAGATAACTGATTTTATTTCACGCGGAAATAAAACCGCAGACCTAGAAGCCAAAAGGGTTGCAGGTTCTTAAGATATTTCAAGATTCGATACCCCTAGTGTAAAGAGGGTGGTGACCATGGCTATGATAATGCAAGAAGGATGTAATCATTTACAGAAAACACAGTTGATGGAAATTCAAGGGTATGCTCCACAGGATGAGAAGGAGTTATGGGAAAGGAGGGGGTGCTTTTTGTCCCCCACTGAAGCCTTATGGTGGCAAGAAAGTACTGGGAAGCCAGTAATGCCAGTAGCATTGTTGAGGGTAGTGCTTGAACAGCTGCACTACCCTGCACATGTAACTAGGGAGAGTCTGGCTGCAACTATTACAGAAGACTGGTTTATACCGAACCTGCTAGTATACGTTGCATTTTATGTAGTAAATTGCATCATATGTCAAAAGTTTACTGCTGGGCATACACTGCGAACAATCTGGGGAGTGATCCCCAGACTGAATGGTCCTTTTCAGCATTTACATATTGACTATGTTGATATGCTGCACATATGTAGTGGATACAGGTATATGATAGTAGTAGTGTGCCCCTTTTCGAGATAGATTGAGGCAGGTCCATGCACACACCCTGACGCCACTTGCGCTATAAAGTTTTTAGTCTGGAAATTATTTCCTAGATGGGGAATATGTGAAGTATTAAGGTCCGACAATGGTCCACATTTTTTTTTTTAACTTGTTTATTTTTCGGTTGGCATACAGGAGAATGCATTAGCATGTCAGATCAACACTTTATCTCAGCATTTTTATACACTTATTTATACCCCAACGCCCAACCCCACATCTTAGTCTCGGCCGTCTACCGTGGACTGTCTCTTTTCCAATAAGGTCCGATTCCTGACTCACTTGCTCCTGTCTCCTCCTACCTCGACTCGCCTTCCTCCTTCTTCTCCCGGCTTACGTCCTCCAATCCTGGGTTTGGCTATCCTCCTGGGCCTGCTCCTCCATCGGCTGAGACTGTTCTATGTCCACCGCCTGTTGCACCAGGCGCGGTTTGTATGTCAGGGCCGGGAAGCGTAAGTCATAGTCTATCACCGGCGACCAAATGTTCGTGAAACGATGGAGGCGGCCTCCGTTTGCTGCCATAACTTTCTCCGCGATGAAGATGTCCCAGATTTTCAACCACCATAGCACCGTTAGGGGGCCTTCCGGAGTCTTCCATGTCCGGGCTATTGTGATTTTAGCGGCTAGGAGTAATTGTGTAATGAGGGCCGTGGATGCGCCCGCTTTCGGGTAGGTGTCTGGGATCGGGGTCCCCAGCAGTAGCGGCTCCGGTTCCAGTGGCAGCGAGATTTGGGTTATGTCTGTGATGGTAGCTATACATTGGGACCAGAAGACCTTCACCACCGGGCATGACCACCACATGTGTAAGTAGGAGCCTGGCGAGCCGCACCGACGCCAGCACTGTGGGTCTAGCGACTGGTTGAAGTGGTGTAGTTGTAGCGGTGGGAAATACCATCTCATGAGCAGTTTATATGCACATTCTCGGTTGGTGATGCAGAAGGACGATGAGTGTGTGCGGGCCCAGGTATCGGCCCAGTCTTGATCCTGAATTGAGTGCCCTAGGTCCTTTTCCCACTGCGCCATATATGTCGCTCTATTGGACAGGAGGTTCTCCTGGAATAGTCGATGCAGCGTTGAAATCCGCCCTCGGGAGGGAGGGTCCGCTACTGTTAATTCCAAGGCATCCAGGGTCCGGGTGGCCGCCTCTCGCATCTGGGGGTGTGTGCACCAGTGTCTGATTTGGCAGTATGAGAACCTGTCTGACTCTGCTAGGTTGAACGTACTTTTGCATTGGGCGAATGTCAGCGGCTGTGTTCCCTCAAATAGTTGGCTTAGGGAGGTGAGGCCTCCGCCGATCCAGTACTTGAAGTTTGTGGGGTGAGCTCCCGGAGAGAACGCCGGATTGTGGAAGACTGGGGCTGAGGGGCCCAGAGCTCTCGGGATACCTCTGGATTTGCGGGCCCAATCCCACGCCTTCAGCCTTTGCTTGGTTGAGGATAGAATAGCTGGCCATGTCCGGCGCAGCGCGGTTGGGAGGTGTAGAAGAAAGCGTAATGGGAGGGGTAATCGGGATTGCTCTATGTCCATCCATTTGGGGCGTCCTGACGTTATAGCCCAAGCCCTGGTATGCGCTATCTGCGCCGCCATTTGGTATTTTTGGAGGTCAGGGACCCCTAGGCCTCCCTGGTCCGGAGCACATAGCATTGTCTTCCGTGGAATGCGGGCCTTCTTCCTCCTCCATATGAATCCAAAAATCTTCCTTTGAAGTCTCTGTAGTTGGGGGCAAGGGACTATGATGGGGAGAGCTGAGCAGGCGAATAGGAATCGTGGCAACAGATTCATCTTACAGGCTGTGATACGACCTATTAGGGATATTTCCTGCTTGTGCCAAGAGTCTAGGTCTTTTTCCAAAGTTTTCATCAGGGGCGGGAAGTTTATTCTATAGATGTCTCCCGGGTTAGCGGGGATCTGCACCCCGAGGTAGGGGATGGATGTGTCATTTAGCGGGACCGCGCACTGGGCACTGAAGGATGCCTTATCTCTCTGATTCAATCCTATCCCCAGAGCTGTCGATTTCGTCAAGTTAATGGCAAATCCGGACACCTTCCCGAATCTGTGGATTTCCGCTAGGGCGGCTCTTAAGGATTGCGAGGTGTCTGTGATGGTTAACATCACGTCGTCAGCTTAGAGCGCTATCTTGTGCTGGGTAGAGCCCACCTGGAGGCCTTTGATTCTGGGGTTCAGATGGATCCGCTGGGCCAACGATTCCATAACCATAGCGAACAGTAAGGGGGAGAGGGGGCAGCCCTGTCTGGTGCCGCATGTTAGGGAGATCCGGTTAGTCAGGCGGCCGTTCACTCGGAGCAGGGTGGTCGGGGATTGGTAGTTCGCTAGGGTGAGCTTTAAGAAAGTGGGCCCAACGCCGAACGACTCCAGAGTGAGGTGGAGGAACGACCAGTCCACTTTGTCGAAAGCCTTGGTCGCGTCTAAGGCTAGCAGGGCGAGTTTCTTCGAGTCTTGTCTGGCTATCTCGATCAGGTTGAGGACTCTGCGCGTATTATCTGTGGTGGCTCTGTTTAAAATAAATCCCGTCTGGTCTGGGTTTATGATGTCCGGAAGAAGCCTCGCTAATCGGTTTGCCAAGACCTTCGAGTAGATATTCGCATCCAGGTTTAGTAAGGAGATGGGTCGATAAGCTGCTATATCGCTGGGGTCTTTTCCTGGTTTCAGCGCTAATACTGTTATTGACTCTTTCATTGATGGGGTTGTTGATCCAGAAGTGGCGAAGGAGTTGAAGAGGGTCGTCATTGGGGCTAGTAGTTGAGGCCGGAAGAGTTTGTAGAATCGGGACGAGAAACCATCTGGGCCCGGGGCTCTAGTTCTTAAGCTTTTAACGGCTTCGTCGATCTCCTCGCTGGTGATCGGGGCCTCCAACTCTTCCCTACTCGTAGTTGAGAGCTTGGGCAAGGCGGCTTCCCGCACGTAGGACTGCTGCTCTTCCTGGGGTTTTTGGGTAGCTGACATAGTTTCGGTTACGTGAGCTTCTGCAATTCTCAGTTTATCCCGATCTGTGAATTGGGCTGCACCCTGAGGGTCCCGGAGGCTTAGTATAGTGTTCCTTCTCTTGATTCTTGTGAGTTTTTCCACCAGGAATTTATTTGCTTTGTTTCCCCTGGCGTAGTAGCTCTGTTTCGTCTTGGTTAGCAGCTGGGCTGTGTCCTCCGCATAATGAGCCTCTAGTTTCCTCCGTGCCGTCTGCAAGACTCGGTAGGTTCTCGGGGACCAGTTTCTGGCTTTACATGTCGTCTCTGCCTCAAGGACCTCGTCTTCTAGGATGCGGCGGGTCTGTTGCTTTTGCTTATGGTAGGCCGCTCCTCGGGAGATCAGCACCCCTCGCACTACGGCCTTCATTGCATCCCATGTAGTCGCTGGGGAGGTATCTTCGTTTTTATTGTCTTCGAAATACTGTTTGATGGTTTTAGCTACTACGTCTCTCGTCGCCATGTTATTTAGGATCGGGTCATAAAGAGACCATCTGCGTCTTGGGGGCGGGTCCGGGTTATAGGCTCTTAGCGTCAGCATTATGGGTGCATGATCTGAATGGATTCTGGGGCCTATGAGGACATCGTCCGTGTACGACAGGATCTGCGGGGATGCAAGCAAGAGGTCGATCCGTGAATAAGTTCTATGCACATAAGAGTAGCATGAGTAGTCTCGCTCCTCTGGATGGAGGATCCTCCAGGTATCTACCACTTTGAAGGTTCGGAACAATTTAAGCAGAGCGATCGCCAAGCCAAAGTCTCCGCGGGCAGGGGGGTGTGATCTATCTACTAGTGGGTTGGGGACTCCGTTGAAATCTCCCCCGATGATGGTCTGACCCTCAGCAAATGGAAGAAGGGTGTTTTCCAGGGCCGAGTAGAATGCCTCTTGTTCTTGATTTGGCGCATATACTGAGATCAACGTGTATAGTTGGCCGAGAATTCGGCATTTCACCACCACAAAGCGGCCATCTGGGTCCCGTTTGGAGTCCAGGATTTGCGGCTTCAAATCTTTGTCGATTAAAATAGCTGTGCCACCCTTCTTCGCTCCATTCGAAGCTAGGAACTGCGTTGGGAATTGCCGATCTCTGAGCCTTGTGAAGTCCGCTGGGATCAGGTGTGTCTCCTGTAGGAAGACCACGGAGGCTTTGTCATTCTGGATGCGTTTTAGGATCGCTTTCCTCTTCTGTGGGGCGTTGAGGCCTCTAACGTTCAGCGTTAGGAACCTTAGTTTCTGGATCGGCGGGGGGGCCTCTTGGGTGCCTTCTGGGGTGGGATACTGTTCCTCGTGGGTGGGTTGGGGGTATTCAGTCTTCATTTCGAGATTCCGAGTTAGCTAGGTCCTCCTGCAGCCGGGTTTTCTGCATCCTCCAACGGGAGGGTAACATTTTATCTGAGTGGGTCCACCAACGGGTGGGCAAACTTAAACGGGTGGGAAAACTCCCGACTGTGTGGGGGGCCGGAATTTTCTGCGCAGCCACCATCACGGCCAACGTGGCCCAAGTTTTCCTCGCCAACGGGGCGAGGGTCGAACCATTGAGATCGGCTCGGCTCCAAGGGTGGGTAGGTGACATACTCCTTGGAGAGGGGGACTGGCCCGTTCGGGGCCCGCGGCATTGCCATGCTTCGTTTTGGCATCAGCGTCGGTCTTAGTACCATGGGCGCAAACCTCTGAATCATTTCATCTTTCGGCGTCTTTGCGATTTAGACCAGGGTTGTTGCTGTCTTTGAGGTGATTGATCTGGTTCCTCTGGCGGGAGGAGTGGACTGGGGGTGGTTGAGGACTCTGGAGAGTTCGGGTGCAGAATCGATTTCGTGTCCTCCAGGTGGCTAATTTGGCGCAGAGTTCCCTGGTACGAGAATTGTAACGTAGCGGGGAAGAGCCAACGGTAGCGAATTTGCTGGCTCTGGAGGAACAGGGTCAAGGGCTTGAGAGCTCTCCTTTTCTGTATGGTGATCGGGGAGAGATCTTGGTATATCTGCAGGGGGGTGCTCATGAATGACAGTTCATCTTTGGAGCGGCTTATCGCCGAGATGGCTTCTTTGGTAGCGTAGAAGTGTACTCTAGTGATCACATCCGGCGGGCCGTCTGAATCTACTCCTCGTCTCGGGCGTAGTCTGTGGGTTCGGTCCAGGACGAGTTGGGTTTTGTCCGTAAGCGGGAGGAGAGCCTGGAAGAAGGTGCCTATATACTCCGGGAGCTCTTTATCTTGGATCAGTGCTGGGACCCCACGGATGCGCAGATTATTCCGTCGGGCCCTGTTTTCTAAGTCCTCTTGCTTGAATGCGAGAATCTCATTACTGGACTGAAGCGCTCGGATCTCGCGTCGCATTTCTATTATTGCTGCATCGTGGTTCTGGGTCAATTCCTCGACCTCTCCTATTCTCTGTCCCGCTTACGTGAGTCGTTGGTCCGTCTGTTCTAGTCGTGTGGTGAGCTCGGTCATGCAGGACCGGATTTCGGCTTTGATGTCCCTCATGAAGGCCATTAAGTCATCTCTGGTGGCGAGGTTACCTTGTTCTTCTGGGGGCTTTTGCGGGGTAAGTTTAAGCGAGGGGTCCGGTTTTCTTGTCTTGTCTGTTACTAGGAGCATGGTGGAAATGTCCGCGGTTTTGGCTGGTTTGGTGAGTCTCGACATTTTGCCGGGCCTGGGACTCTGGGGATCCTCTTCTGGCTGGGAGCCCCTGGGGGGGCGCTTTGGGGGGGATGATTGGTTTCGGACGAGTCTGCTGTGGAGGGCGAGTGATCCGCCAGCCGTATTTGTCGTCAGAGTTGTAGTGGTTATATCTGGGTCTTGCCACTCTTGGATGTCGTGGAGGGGGTCGATTCAGCTTGAGGTAGATGTCCACCCTGCCAGGGGGCTGCAGCTATCCAGGATGATAGGCCTGGTGGGTGAAATGGGCAGGAGCGCCCCAGGATATTATGTCGGCCGGAGACGTTGGGGTGCCTTCAGAAGGAGGTCGGGGAAAGCTGTTGTGCGGCTAGGGGGGGGCAGGAGCACAACGTGACCACTCTCCCCAGCCGGCGAGGTATCTGGTGGGCAGGGGCGCCCCAGGAAGCTAGAAGGGGATCCGGATTCAGCGCCAGGGAGATTGTGGGGGGCGGTGGACACTCACCCGGTCAGGCCTCCGATACCGCCTCCGGGGTGCTGGGCTGCGGGCCGATGCGAAGACCTGGGGGGCAGGAGGGAGCCGCCGTCTCGCCCGCTCTCCGGGGTGATCGTTGCCAGTGAAGGAGGTGGGGGGGGGCGGGTGAAGGGCCCTCGCCCCCACAGCTGGTCCAGAAGCCGGAGGGCTCCGGGGGCTTGGTCGTCTCTCCAGAGAGTCGGTCTGCCGCACGGGCGAGGGTCGGGGAGCTCCGGAGGCCCTCCTCCAGGAGGGCCTCTCTCTGAGATCTGTTTATCAGGACTGGAGGGCCGGAGAGTCGGACGGACGGAGTGGCTCCTCAGGGGGGGTCCAGATCGTGGTGGGGGCTGACGCCAACCCCGTACTCCGCTCCAGAGGAGGGGGGGCGGGTGGAAGGAGCACCCGAACCCGAGCCGAGGCCTCGGGTGGAAGGGCCCCGGGGACCGGAGCGGCCGTCTCTCCAGCGGCCTCCGATAGCGAGGCTCAGGATCGGAGTGGAGGGCGAGAGCAGGAGGTCCTATGGGAGTCTCGTCACTGGGCGCCGGCGGAGGAGAGGGGCCTGGGTCGCGGCCGCCATCTTGGCTCGGCGCAGAGAGGCACCCGCGTCAAGTTCTTCCGCCGCGTTTTCAGGGTTCCTACCGCGTTCGCTTTCAGAATTGGAGCGGTGGATGCGCAAGTGGTTCCGCCAGCTTCTCCCGCCAGGGGGACAGCAGCGGCGACACTGGAGCCGGCTAAATTTCAGATGAGGCCGCGGGTCCCTACGGAGGCCATTAACGGAGCAGCCTCATCAGTGGCGCTCCAGGCCACGCCCCAATGGTCCACATTTTGTAAATGAATTATTTGAGCCGATAAGTTTGTAATTAAATATTAAACATATGTTTTTTCTGCTCATCACCTGCAATTGAACAGGGTATGTGAGAGACTCAACGGTCTGCTCAAAGAGAGAATAGTTAAATTGGCATTATATGCATCAAGGAACCAGCCTGGGTCGACCACCACCGCACACCCCACGAACTAGTAACAGGGAGGCGAATGAGAACACCTCTAACTCCTACATCGAGGAATAGAAGTGAATGCACATTAAACAGTGTTTAAATAACGTTTTAAAAACATATTGTTGGTGCATAGTATACCGGACCTCCTAATTAATGGTAAACTTGCTGCTAAAGAGGTAATATCCAATAAAGTACTAAAAGATGTGCAATTTGTAGACAAGAGGCCATTACAATGTTAGACATTACCACCCAGGTCTGAATTATAAAAAGAGTGAAGAACCGATGGAGATGGTTCCTATTGATATTTAGCAGGAATGTCTTGGTAAAGGTAATTTTAACCAGCTATCCTACATTGAACCCACAACCATGTCTTTTCCCGCCTTTAATGGATGTATGAGTGAAAGTAAATCAGACAGTACTATGGATTGTTTGCTGGACATATCATGTAATGAGTTGACATTCCCTGGTTACTCCAATAACTTGGAAACTTGGATTGTTTTGGGGGGCCAATCTAGAACTATACATCGAAGAGGAACGTAACTATTTTATCTTGGAACATAGCTGGTTTGGGATCTAAGATTAATTATGAGGGTTGCTTGCCATTATGAGAGTTTGGCATTACTATTGTCGACGTTGGCAGGCCCCGGGGTGGGAATCTATGACGTGTTTGGTATCTCGAGGACATTGTATGATATAAACGGTTCCGAGATGTTGGTAAATGAAGATATTGTGGAGGGGACATGATATCTATTATGGACAGATGCCCCTGGTAAGGGATACCTGAATCTGATTTAGGGTTATATGAGCACAAGTGTTTATTATTTTCCTTTTGAATAGCAGCAGGCATTTGTTAGGTTAATGCCTATCTATGTACTACAGGCAATGCTTGCACTCGAGAGTCCTTTGACAGGGCATGCACATTAAGGATTGCAGAGACAGCACTCTATCGAATGCATTGGGTAAAATCCACCCAGCCACCATCTTTGGATCTGGATGATTTATACTGGTTGTCACAAAGGAACATTATTTCCCAGCATAAATATGTCAAGAAGCGGCAGCTCAACGCCCCTCACTTGAGGTGGTGAAAACTGGACTTTGTCAGACAGAAGCCATCAACCCAAAGGAGTCATCCCACTGCATGTCTGTTATCTTCACCCCAAAGTCTGCCTCCAATTTCGCTTTGGCTTTCATAGGGATATCACATCTGCTGTTCATAACATCTCTGTATAGGTTTTTGACCAAGTGCCTCCTTCCTCCAATGGTCAGTATGAGCTGTAGGATGACCACTCCCCCAACCCCAGGCATTGTACCTCTTTTTTGTGATTGCCCTTAGTTGAGCATAGCAAATAGCTGCATCCCTGGTCGCATCCCTCTTAGTTAAAGTGCTACATTCCAGAGAGTCTTTTTGGGTTCCTGATTTTGATAATCTGTCCACATACCTACTTTGATCCACCCTTCCTACCCAGTCATATATACCCCTTTCTGATCAATTAAGTAACAAAAAAGGAGAGTATGTGTACATGTACATCAATATGGTGGACCAGGCATTAAAAGTGCAACTTATCCTGTTCCAGCTTGCCAATCTTCTAGGAAAGCCAAATATCACTCCTGTTTAAATAGGCTGCAACAAGCTCTCTCCACTATAAAATGTGGACTATCAATGTCCAGCTCAGTTCAGTGAACTACACGCTGAAGTTATACAGCTAAAAAGTCCGCACACGCATTTAGGGCCGTCATTCCTCCCTTACAACAAGGTGTAGCCAGTGTTTCCACACTCACCTGCACCTATTTGTCTGTCCATAACAGACTACCCACGAGCCGCTGATATCTCCCAAATATCCTCTGAGCGGTAGAGCAAGGTAGATTGCAGAAAACGTATGATAATTTTGGTAGGATTATCATTTTAGAGATGGCTATACAGTTTGCTATGTTAATGGGAAGGCTGCTCTATCTTATGATGGATATTGTCTCTCTCCATATGGAATGTGTTTATGCCAAGGTATTTTATACATTGAGGAGACTATTTGAATTCTGTATTTGTAATGCACAGGTTTATCCACAGTCCAGGGATCTCCCCAAACTGATCCACCAACCTTGACACCGGCTTTAGCTCCACAAGATGGTTTTCCGGATATGAAAAGGTTATCAGCATGTACTAAAATTACAGATTTGATACCCTAGGCACTACCAAGATTAGAGATAGTAATCAATAAGAACCACAGCATTTTGTATCCTTCCCCTAGTTTGGGCAGTGCAACTATGACGGGTTCACAGAGCGTTTTCTGCAAGCCATCCCCGCCAAACTCAGCTTACACACTTCCAGCAACATCAGAGCCAGTACTCCAGCAAAGTGCTTGTACAACCCAATGCTGATGCCATCAGAGCCAAGCGTCTTCGCAGAGCTTATCACCGTTATAGCACAAATGACTTCCTGGTCCCTGATTTCACCTTCAAGGTTTGTCCTATTGGAATCTGTTACCTTATTCAAAGGAAGGCCTGCAAATAAACATCAACCTCATCTTCAAGGACTGGATGGACTGGTAAGACCTGTGTGTAGAGAATCTTACAGTATTTAGTGAAAACATCACAAATCTCCCGGCTCCCAAGCTGAGGTTGACCATCCTATCCCATCACATACCCAAAAACCACAACAACTACTATATAAGTGCTACATAGAACCTTGCAACAGCAACCCTGCCAGTACCACTGGCATGCACCCATGTACACATAACCCCCCAAAGGTGAGCCACTGCACCCAGAAGCCTACAGGTTGCCGATAGTCGACCCAGCATGCCCCATGCACCAGAGCAATACACCCACACAGGACTACTACCATGTCATCATCAGATGTCACGGACAGACAGAGCACTTAACACCAGCCTTGGTGAATGTCAATTGAAAACCATGTATCATACGAGTGACACAGGAACTCTTTTCTTACGCTCACCTGATTCCCACGGAGGCGCGGGTCTAGGCAGGAAGGAGTCTGTGACTCGAAAAGTGATGTGCAGGACTCGATTGGCTTCTGGGGCTGAGCCTCTTCGCACTGTGTGTCGAACTCGAAGGGTGAGATTTCTGCAGATGAAAGAATATATGGGGTTAAAGATCTGGGCAATTGAGTGTCCTTCTCTCTCTCTTTCTCTCTCTCTCGTCTAAGCTTCTCCGTAGAGCCCCCAGGGTAACGTGCTCACCTTAGATAGGTGAATGCTGGGCTCTCCATCTGCGTCTGGTGCAGGGTGCCGTTGCCAGTTCCTTCACTGGGTGAAACGTAGGCCTCTTAACATCAGAGTATCGCAACCGCCGTTAACAGCGCGAGCGGTGAGTTTCCGGACACCTTTTAGTCCATATAGTCTTTAGGTGCGTGGACACGTAAGTATTGAACAGGGCTCGGAATAATGCTTTGTTCTATTTGTTTTGCAGGGCTCAAAGCTGGAGCCAGAGCCTTGGAAAGAAGCGCTTGGAAATGCGTGAGTATATGCAAGCGCTTTAACTGTCTTTTTCCTTCACAGCTGTGAGTTCGTGCTGAAGAGGTGATGGAAAACGCCGGAGTAGTTGCAGGCGCTCTATTGTGGAGAGCGCGATGGGCGTAAGTAAATACCTGTCTAATGTCTCTTCTTTTGTCTTTCAGATGCTGGGTTGCAGTATTGAAAACATCCGGAATTCGCGGATTGCCGGTAAGAAATAACTATGCTTTTGTCTCCACAGGCGGAGGTGCAGCGTGAAGAAATGGTCGCTGCCGATAGACCAGGTAAGGAATGCGTTGCATGTGAGGTCGTCGTGCTAACCTGTTGTTTCTTGTCTTTTACAGGCGCTGCTGAAGACTGGATACTGGAATGGTAAGTATTGTTCTTGCAGGTACAGGATCGGAAGAAAAGCTGGAACAGACTCGGTGAGCGTTCTGCTGCAGATGCAGAATAACGCGAAGCACGTTTCATCAATCGGGTGTGGTTTAAATAGCCTAGGAGTGATGAGGCGTCTTCCTCCACGGCCCCGCCTAGGTAAGAAAAGAGTTCCTGTTCCAGAAGAGTTCCAGTGTTGTATCCAGGGCGTGGAGCTTGCCCCACCCAGGTAAGAAAATAGTTCCGGCTTACAGAGGATTCCTATGTAGCTGGTAAGTAAGCAGCATGGTCTGCTGCAGGTAAGTCCACCCAAGCATCTTCACACATATTATGAGCCCGGCGCTTCCATTGCCGGGACCGATGGCTTTGATGAGCCTGGTGCCACTGGCGCCAGGACAAGGTCCAAAAGGTCCCAGTAGGGACCGGCTGGTGCCTAGGCTTAGGGGCCTGCTTCCAAGGACGTTGGGCTGGTCCTGGCTCCTTGGAAGCAGTGATCATGACAGTGCTGTGGTGTGCTGTGTTTGGCTAGCTGCGCCAATATCAGTGTAGGGGGACGTGTATTTCCTTGTGGCTCGTCTACCATATCAGCATGGGGCAGGCCAGCTGGGCCCGCAACATATTGGTCTGAATGCTGTACTGTGTCATGGTTACTCTCACACATTCCCTCTGGCACAGGGTGCATCAGCAGGGGTGTGGTGTGCATTGCACATGGATTGGTCACTTGCCACCCCTTCACACTTCTGTCACACTCAGGGGTGCCCTTTATGCCCTGTCCCATGGCTGCTGGGGGAGGGGGCTGATGTGGCACCCCATCACTTCACCCTGACTGGCATGCACAGCTGATGGGTCTGCTGACATGTGTCCCTGTCCACTGGGGCGTCTTGTGCTAGACTGACATTTGTGCATGGACATGTGCTGGGGGGGTTTGACTCACCTGCTGCCTCCTGGCACCCGCCTCCGCACCTGCGACTCCCACAATGGCCTCCATTTTTTAATTTTGTTTTAATTTACAGTAACAAAAAAAACACAGCATCATTTCCAATACGTTTGTATATTAGTAATAACTCTCCCAATCCCACCCTCCCATGTGAACCAAGACCACAAAGATATGCCACAGTCAATATGCGACTGGGTTTTTAGTGTGGGCTGACCGGGTCTTCTTCGGAGGGGCTATCCTCGTTCGCATAGAACAGGGTCGCCGCGAGGGCCACCCTCTGCAACAGGTCGTCTGAGGTGTCTATGCTTTGCTGCCGTTGTGCCAGTTCCCAGACCCCTGTTTCGGCCGTGGACCATCTTAGTAGATCCTCCCACCATGATGCAATGTTGGGGGCCTTGGGGCTTTTCCAGGCCATGGTGATGCGCCTTTTTGCTAGGATGTACATCTGGTCTTTGAGCCTATTTAGAGGCCTGTTCTTCTTACTTTTAGGATATGAGCCCAAGATGCAAGCTTTGGGTGACTGCACGTCCAATGTGATGTCAGCGTCGGCTGCCTTCGCCTGGATTTGAGACCAGAAGGCTTGTATTGCCGGGCACCCCCAGAGCATGTGGGCCATTCCAGCGGAGGTTGCCTGGCATTTGGGGCACTTATCCACATTTAGCATGGACAAAGGCCTGTACGAGTTGCATTCCAAGCTGACCCTATTCGGCTTTAGTAAGGGGATGATGATCGCCTCACGCATGGTGTCTGTGAGGCGGCCAATTTCGTATGCCTCGTTGTATACCTGTGACAGTATTGGGGCTAGTATGTCTTCGTAGGTCTTATAAAACTCCCCAGGGAGTCCATCGGACCCCAGTGTTTTTCCAGTGGGTAGTATCCGGATTATGGCTTTGACCTCATCTGGGGTAATGGGGGCGTCTAGAGCCTCGGAAGTGTGTTCGTCCAGGCATGGGAGCCGGATGATGTCGAGGACATCTTCAATGGCGTTGTCCGTGGGTGGTGCGGGGTCAGAGTAAAGGACTTGGTAGAACTCTTTGAACGCTAGGTTTATCCCAGCTTGTGTGTGGTTGTTCAGACCAACTTTGTCCCGGATTAAGCATATGGGTTCTCTGGGGATTTCTCGCTTGTATAACCACGCAAGTAGTTTCCTGGGTTTGTCGGCAAGAGCGTGGTTCCTTTCTGTGTATTTAGCGTAGCTTAGCTTCCCCAGTGTTTCCCAGTGTTTTAGGCAAGCTTGTTTAAGTTCTATTATTTGTTGCCTGTGGGCCGGGTCTGGGGATAGCGTTGATTCAAGCACTTTAAGTTCAGCTTCGGTGCGCGCTAGCAGGGCCGAAGTGAGTCTTTGGGCTCCAACGGCAGCGGCTATCATTTCCCCCCTCATCACTACCTTGTACGCCTCCCATGCAGTACTTATATGTTGGACACTGTCCTCGGCTCTGAGTTTCCAGGTAGGGACGGGGGGCCTAGGGGCTGATAGTGACCAAGTGGAAATCGGGGGGAATGGTCTGACAGCACTCTAGCCAAGTACTGTGTATCCTCGACCAGGGCAATGTGTTCCCCGCTAACAAATAGGCAGTCAATCCTGGTGTGGACATTGTGTGGGGGCGAGTAGAAAGAATAGGCTCGGGTTTCGGGGTGCTGTTCTCGCCATCGGTCTTTCAGGGCAAACTGGTGCGTAAGGGTATTTAGTATTTTGGCGGGTGGGGAGGGGTAGACATGTTTGTTGTCAGATCTATCTATACGGGGATCCAAGGTACAATTGTGGTCACCACCCCATATTATCATGCTCTTCACATGGGTTCAGGCGAGTGTACAATGAGCGAAAGAAGACGGTGGCATCGTGGTTGGGAGCGCAGGTGCTGATCAGGCAGAGGTCTCTACCCTCAACGGTGCCCTGGGCCAGGGCCATTCTGCCTTCATTGTCCGTTTTGGTGTGGGTCAGGGTGATAGGAATGGTGGGTGCGATCCATATCAGGACTCCTCTCGCGTACGTGGAGTACGCTGAGCCTATTAGGGTTCCTCTCCAGACTTTGGCCAATGCTGCTAATTTGGTTGCGTTTAGGTGTGTCTCTTGCAGCAGGGCGATCCCCACTTTGTGGCGTTTCATGAAGGCGTGGATGCAGTGCTGTTTGATATAGCTTTTTAAGCCTCTGACATTCCAGGATATGATTCTGATTTTGTCAGCCATGGGCTGCATGTGGTTGTGAGTTTATGGGCGGTCCGGGGCCGGAGTCCGGTGTGGGCCCGGTCAGGCCTATGATGATACTGCAGTAGGTGGTCTTGGTCTGTTCCATGTGTAACTTTGACTGGGTTCCCGACTTGGGATTTCCTTCCCAACATATAGTAACTTCAAACTTTCCTTTATAGATAACACGTCTAGCGAGGTTTCCCCCGTTCTGACTTTCCCGTTTCTGCTCCATGGACCTAGGTCTCTTGGTGGCCTACGGGTGGGTGAACTACCCAAACAGTTCCTGGGGGCAGCGGTAGCTTCTACTTCTGATGGTGCAACTCTGAAGCACTCTGTGTCCGGTGTAGCTCCGGTTGCGTCTGGGTTGCCGTGTTGCGTATTGTAGCGCCAAGTATCAGGATATTGCTGTTGGGGGGGTATAAGTGGGCACTCGCGTTGCTTTTGGTTAAGGTTTGTGCTGTTTCGGTTCCAGGTCAGGGATCTGCTCCCTGTCCATCCAATCATTGACTTCGGCAGGGGTGTCAAATAGGAGGGATTTGTTGTTGTGAAGGACCTTCAATCTGGCCGGGTATTGTAGCATATAACGCAGGCCGGCATTTTTCAGTCTGGCTTTGGTGTGATTGAAATGGGCCCTGCTTCTTTGGACCTGCAAAGTATAATCGGGATAAATGGCGATCTTTGCCAAGTCTCGCTGTATGGAGCCGCCCAACCTTGAGAAGGCCAAAATCGTTTCTCTGTCCTTGAGCACCTTGTAATTGAGCACCTTGGCTGATAGGTCTGGGCGGGTTACCCGGGGATGGACGTCTGGCAATGGATCGGTGGGCTTTTTCGATGGTAAAGCCTTGTGATAGCTTGCCTGCTCCAATTTCCTGCATGAGAAGATTTTCGACGTAGTTCGTGGGGTCGTTGCCTTCAATTCCCTCAGGCAGTCCGATAATTCTGATGTTATTTCTGCAGGCCCAGCCTTTTGGCCTCGTCGGTTCTGTCCTCCAGGTTCTTCACCCTCTGTGCCAGGATGTCTACCTCTTTTAGAAGTTGCGTCTTTGATTCGGAGTTAACTCGCACTTGGGCCTCAAGTGCGTCCATCCTACTGGCAATGGAGCGCACTCAGGAGGTTCAGGTTGATGGCCACCGCATCTATTTTGTTCTCCATGGTTTTTTGAAGTGTCATGATGGCCTCGAGGAGTTGAGAGTTCGCCGGTTCGGGAGACTCCGCGTTTGAGGCCACCCCGATGGCGGGGCCGGCGTCCGGTCTGGGCGGTCTGGAGGCCGCAAAGGTCTCCATGGTGGTTTGCCTGTGTTTGCCTCGTGGGTTCTTGACGGACATATCGCCGGGAGCAGGGGAGCCCTCCAGGTCGTGCGTGGGCAATGGGCGGCTGGGGGGGCAGCCCGCTCTGCGGTGGTGCTGTGCCGGTGTTGGGGAGGACCAGGGGGCATCAGGGCCTGTGAACCTCTGTGTCGTGTAAGCCCAGCGGGGCATGGCGTCTCCGTTTCAGGCTTGGGTGCCGGTCCCACCAATGAGCTAAAGAGGAGTAGCACACTGTTGCAGGATACCAGTCTTGCCGTGGATTTATTGCGCTATGTGTTTGACTGTAAATGGGAAGGTGCTCCCACACCAACAAGCTGAGGGTGAGAGGCGAACAACTCTGCTGGGCCGGGTCTTTATTGGGGGTCTTGAGGAAGTGCTGCCTCACATATGCTGCGTGGGGGCTGCTGAGGCCGCCGGGTCCTACATCCCTGGCCACTCCAGACTGGTCACAGGCCTCAGTCCAGGTCGGGGAGCGGTGACGGCTGGGGGGTCGTGGTCCCACGGGCTGGCCCGGTGGGTCACCCACAGTTCTGGGTGCCCCCTGTGGAAGCCCCCGCGGGGGCCCCAAGCCTTGTAAAACCACTGAGTGCCGCCCCCACCTGGTACAGCGGGTCTGGCCCGGGGGGGCCTCAGGGGTCTGAGTCTGAGGCTTCCCACAGGTTTAATGATGGCCCCCGAGTCCCCTCCCCTGACTCCTTACCACCTAGCTGCTTGCTGATTCCCAGCTCTTCCGAGTCCCCAGGCGAGGACCGGCCACCTCAAAGCCCGATGCTCCCGTTGGGGCCAAACCCAGCTGACTCCGCAGTCCGCCGCTGGGCCCTTGGGGCCGTCCCGCACAGCCCAGTGCCAGCTCGCTCCTTGGTCCGCGAGCGAGCACGTCAGATGGTGATCGTGCCACAAGGGCAGCGCCGCTCGAGTGTCCTGCTGTTGGCGTGAAGAGCACGAGGCCCGGTGTCACTTCACGTTTTCACATCCCTCGATCACTCTGGGGGGGGCTCACTGGGCCTCACGGCCAGAGCGCGGCCCCCGCAGGGGAAGCCGCGGTGCACCTTTAAGATGAGCCAAGGCAGCTCCAGGGCACCACCTTTCCGCTCGCAGTTTGCAGTGCGTGGGCGCTGTGGAGCATCCACCACCTTCCGACCGCTGCTGTTCACGGCCCTCACACCCTCGCCGCACGGGGCCCCAGGGCGCAGGACCCGGCCGCTTTCCGTTCGGGCTACCTTCGCAGCCCGGATCGTAAAGCCACCACCTCCCACAGCTGTGATGGGGGGTTCAAAGGTCTCCGCTATCTCGCGCCAACGCAGTGCAGTGCACAGGCAGCTATGAGGAGATGGGTCTGGAGCGGCTGCCATTTTCCGGGGCTCAATGATATATTTGTCTCCGGCGTGGCGGACGAACGGGTGGCTCAAGCCACTCCAAACTTTGGTGATGAGTGCCCCAGGCAGTCCTTGTCAAATGAGGCTGATTTCGTTCGATGTGGCATTGTAGGGCTAAAGTTAGCGGCGGATCATCAGGCTATCGTACGGAGCTACTGGAAACACGGCTTTCCTACATGGCAGTTAGCCACGCCCCCCCTCCCCCCCACAATGGCCTCCATGTCAAGGATGGTGCTGCACTTCTCTTCCCAGGCATTCAGGACCAGTGGTTCCACAGTACCAACTCCAGTGGTCAGGGAGCCTGGCGGTGTTGGGACAGGAATCCTCGCACCCTGACCCTGAGATAATTGCAGCGCTTCCTGCAGTCCATCACAGGGAGCGCTAGACACGGCAGTCACCGTCTGGCTGATGGTATGCCAGATGGCTGTTCTCCGCTTGGCCAATGGCTTCCTCTGCCTTCTGCCATACAGTTTGTTACTGTGTGCCACAACCTCATCAGTGAGGGCCACCAATTCTCCCACACTGAACTTCAGTTTGCAAAGACGATTTCCAGCCACCTTACCTCGGGATCGCTCCTGTGACATTTTTGATGACATAGAGGTCCGTATGGCTGCAGGAAGTGTAGATATTTAATGGATTGTGTTTTTCAAAATGGCTGCCTCAATGCTTCTTGTTCCGGCGATGATGCAATTTCAGCCGGCGCTATTAGTGGCGGGATCAGCGGCGGTAGCGCTAATAGTTCTGTTTTTCTGGCGGTAGCCCTTATTTCAGCGCAATTTACGCTGGGCCCTAATAGCGTTACCGCCGGTGTCAGGGGCGTGTTAATGTCAGGTTGTGGTGCAGCACTAATTGCGCTGCACGACCCAGCAGTAACGCTATTTGCACCCGTAGGTAATTGTGCCGATTTACTGCCGTACTTGTGATGAGGTCCATTGTATTAGAGTTAAGTGAGACTCTTGCAGCTTTAGGATCTGCATCCGCAAACTCTTTTCATAACCTACCACCTGCCGTTGCTTTGGCCAATCATGTAGTCCTCTCATATTTCAACATACATCAATGCCTTTGTCCATCCTTTGGATTAATTTAACCTGATTTACAGCTTGCTCTTCTTTGACCTAACTCTGTATAAATTCACTTGAGCTATTCTACTCTTAAAATCCCCATGCCCCCCACAGCCTCTGTTCAGTGTCCTTTGTTTCTTTCTGTGGCCCTCCATTCCTACTTTACAGCTTTACAGGCACTACCATCCTTGCCACAGGTTCACGGGCTACACCGGATTGGTATGCATGTCCGACTCCATATCTTCCGTTCCCAGTTTATATACCTGACTTTGCCTTGGCATCTCTTAATTCCCTCTTGCCATCAGCTTACTCCCTTCTCAGCCCTCCCATTCTCTCTTTGTTCTACTGTAACTTCCCCCGATCCCCCCTTCAACCACAACATTCCTCCAATCCATCTCCACCCACATCTGTCACCCAATTTACAGATTAATGGACCCTATCCCATTCAAGCGACGACTCTGCCCTCACTCAAAGCTGTTAAACACATGGGACAACATATAGTCAGCCATACTACCTTGCTCACTCATCTCCACAGACCATCCATCCTGCCACATTCTGCTCTTACAACCCTATTCCCTTCATCCTGGGTCCTACACTAGTGCTCCATGTGTCACACGGTAAACAGCTGTCTAGTGTTCTAGTGTTTTTGAATGCCTTTACATTCTGGTGCACATTGGCAAGACAGTAAACACTGCAATGTATGCCGGGAACTTCTGAAATCGTCAGCTGCCCCCATATCTCTTCCCATTGCCTGGTCGTCTCCTCTGCCCCCCCCCCATTACGAGTTTGGCAGTAAAAATCTGTCATTACCGGCATGCCGCTGCTAGCCTGTCCGTGTTGCACTGCGCCCGTAATGAATGGGAGATCACAAGTCTGCGTGCACACGTGTACCGGCATGCTGGTAATGGCAGCACTGCCATGCCTGTAAGGTCCATCCTGCTCCCGATAGCCACTTCATCGAATGCGCAGAGACCTCCACTGGCATCGTAGAATCTGCTATGAACGGCACTGTTCATACTGGCATCGCTAATACCGGTACCAGCATTACCGACACGGGAAGCAACGTCATTGCGCCCGAACAGGAAATGCTCCGGCAGCCGTCTTGAAAAACACAATCCATTGCAATCCCTTGCTTACAGGACCTGGAATTGGAAACTGTGAACCCCGCCTGTCAGAGAATGACTCAATCCACCCGCAAAGGTACACCTCGTCAGCGCAAACCACAGTTTAGCGACAACGTGCTAAACATGCTTGCAGACACACTTGTCCAGCATGCGGATGTGGTGTTCTGCACAGACCTGCGCTGTGCCGCACAAATGCTGAAGAAACCCATTTGGAAGGAGGTGGCCCAGAAGGTGTCCGCAGTGGGGACAACCCCATGCAGTGTAAAGGACTGTCGCAAAAGGTGGGGCGATCTGCGGCTGCATGTCCGCAACATACTGTCAGCCAACCGTACACAGACCCAGGCAACAGGTGGCAGACCATCCTCGCCCATCAATCTAGCACAGTGGGAAGAAACGTGCAGCTCTGTGATTCACATGGAGACCATCAAAGGGGTCGGACATGCTGAGCCGGGAGTCCCATCATCGGCTGATGAAGGTGAGTGACCGTTAGCACAATACAAAAGTGAACACACACACAACACCCAAACACAATGGTGGAGTCCAAATGGCAAGTAGATGACAGTAAGTCGATCGCCCATCACCTCCCACCTAAAGTCTGCCCCAACAGAAATGCCACATCCCTGTCACGGAAAAACACAACCAACCCCACTGACGCAAACCACATGAGTCCCCAATTACAAACACAAACACCATCTGCATGCGGACACACACATGCATCACTATAGAGATGCAGGCCTTACCACTGTGACATCTCATTGCATGGTGCAGACACATCCACCACCGAGTGCACACCTGAGCCCCAACCACACAGCACATGGCACACAGACCCTGAGGCATGCCTACCGCACGCAATCCATGACACACCCGTAGGCCACCCAACAGACGGCATGTACAACATGGCTGCGCTAGAAGGATGCACAGACACTGCACCCCACCCCCAACTCCTGTAAGAACCATGTCCGCCCCTCCTTCATGCACACGGCAATGCACAGTACCCAAAATGTACAGACACCAATTATGTAGGATGTACCTTCACCTATGACTCATGCCCTGCATTTCCATCCCCCACAGGCACAGGATCAGACAGCGAGGCCGGGCCCACCACAAAAACTAAGGCAACAGCAGCACGCAGGAGCAGAGGGGATGATGACGGCACAAGGCCATCCACATCAAGGGCTGGACCGAGGCTAACCACCACCCCCAAGCCACAGCAGCCCGGCAAACAGGTCCCACAGGCCGGAGGACCTGAGGAGCAGCCAGCTCTGACACCTGACAAGGTCAATACATAACAGACTGTTGTAATGCTGAAATAAACCCCTGAAGAATTTCCTGGAATTGTGAAAGAAACTTGTTGGGTAGTGTGGATTGTAGAATGATAGGATGTATGAATGACATAAGTGTGAATGAATAGAATGCTGCATTGGGGAATTTAGAGTACCCAGCTAGGATAAGTGATGATATAAAAACAAACTGTAAATTGAAAAACCTGTCCTCCTTTTCTGATGAACTAATTAACAGTGAATCTAGGTATTAGGCAACAGAGTGTTATGTATTTTGTTCTGGGGTCAATAGTGCAAATAGTAGTGATAAATGCGCAATAACTGGTCTTAGAAAAAAGTGCCATATTTAGTATTAGAGATAATGATGAATGTATTTTTATTGATGTTTTTATTGAAAGTAAATAAATTGATTTTTTTGATAAACTTGTTGAAAAGAGTATGTTGTAATCTAATGAGGTAAACAGCATACATGACTGGGTCAGAATAAGATAAGGTACTGGAGAAGCAAGGGACCCTTTAAGCATTAGTGTGGTATGTTTAGTCTCTTGACTCGTTGAGGGTTGCTTTAAAGAGGTCCAGATAAATATTCCCTCTAGTCTCTCAAAGTTTTGTATATACCTGACAATGTGCCCCAGCCAGGGAAAACTGGTGCCATCATGGCACACATGCCACAAGGCACACCAGCCGCAAAGGCCACGTACAAGACGACCCCAGTCCCACTGCAGCCACCTCATGTGGATGAGGATGGTTCACCAGCAGGCAGCGATACTGAGGGGCTGCTGTCAGTGGTGACAAGTGACCTAGGGGAGGTGGCCTAATCCACCCTACGTAGCGCGGAGGAGGACAGCCAACAGGACAAGGCTGACACAGCAGCCCAATGCATGTCAGAGGACATTGAGCATACACCATCCCTGCCGCCCACACCACAGCACTCCCTGGGACATGGGTCTGGTGGTCGCAGCTCTGGGGAGGAGATACCTAGAGACGTATTCAGCCCTCGAAGGAGTCCCACTCCACCTCCCGTGCAACCACCAGCTCGACACAACATACGGGACCTAGTGGGCTGCATGACCTGCATGGAGGAGCACCACCAGGCCATGCACGATATGGTGCGAAAATACTTGGCATAAGGGGAGGCCACACGCCAGGCCCTCCATGACGACAACCAGGCACTCACCCGTGCTATGTACCGTGTGGCTAGGCGGGTGCGCGAGGGCATGGAATCTGTGACGCAGGAGCTCACACAGTTGGCTGCCACCATGGCCCAACGTCATGCTGCAACGGCCGAGCCACAACCACCACCATCGGCAAGCACTACCCCAGCAAGCTCGACTCAGACAAGCCCAGTGCGTAGGTCGCTACGCAGCATGCAACGGCCAGAGGAGCAACAGCCTCCATCCAAGAGGGGCCATCAGTAGTCCGAGACATACATGCAGGAGGGAGTCTGGTTGGACTTGTATTGGGTGCAGGGACGTGGGTGTGTGGGGGAGTCTAGGGATGGAGGTGGAGGGTGGGGGGCGTGGGTGTGTGGAGGAGTTGAGGGATGGGTATGGAGGGTGGGGGGCGTTTGTGTATGGGGGACTTGAGGGATGGGGTGGTGGGTGGGGGGCACTTTGTAAAACAACAAAGGGGTTTGGTGCACACTTATACCTGTTTTTTGTACATAGTTTACATTTCCTTAATACAAATGGTGTGCACATGAAGGACTCATGACTGGACATTGATCAATGAGTGTGTGTCAATTTTTTTGTCAACAGTGCCCAGTGTCCAACATTCAAAGTGCCATGTGTTACCCAGTGCATTAGTAATATTGTTCAATCAAAGATTGGCGTACAGCACGTACTTCAGGCACATTCTGCTGTGGCCAATATGCAGCATCTTCCCCATCATCCTCCTCACCTTCCGGTGGATTTACGTCCATGTCAGGTGGCAGGGGTACATTGCGCCGAATGCACATATTGTGCAGCATGGCACATACCAATACTATCTTCCCCACCTTTTCAGGGCCGTATATGAGTGCCCCACCAGACCTGCTGAGGCAGCGAAACCGTGCCTTCAACAGCCCAAATGTCTGCTCAATCATCACATGAGTGCGTGCATGTGCACAATTGTAGTCCTCTGCGTGCCTGGTGAATGGATGCCTGACAGAGGTCAGGAGCCACGGCTTCAGGGGATACCCAGCATCACCTGTATGGGAGCAATTGTAATTTTAATTGTGAGGGTTTTTGGCATTCCTTGTGTACACTGGCTGTACATTGTTCATGATCAGATGCAAGAGATCTTCACTGCCAGCGATTGCCATTTCATTAGAGCAACACTCAGGTCGGTGCACTCGACGTTGGTCCACGGTAGGGGAGCATGGGTAACATACAGGTCGTAGGGCCTTGACACCCGATACAGCCCTCACACAGATGATTTCAGTAGGCCCATGATGTTCTCACATGTGATGGCTCTGTTGCAGTGGTAAATCCAGTATGCATGTAGGGCACTGGATTATGGTTTTCCCTGATGTGCAACATGATATACGTTGTTTTGCCAATCATGCTTCCATATACATGATGACGCCATGTACACGTCCATCACCGCCTTCACCCATGTGACCATGGCACAATGGAATTGGTGGTACGGTCCGCCAGTGTTGGGAGACAGTTCTGTGATGGCGCTGGGTGTCAACTGGCATGGTGGAAGTGTGGTGCTGTGTATTGGTCCTGCATTAGTACCACATGTGTCAGTGGTGTTCACCACTTGCTGGAATCTATTCTGTCAAACCATGTCCCATTGGATTTTACGGTGTTCCTTCAGGTGCTGTGTATGGCCCGGTGGTGTGCGGTGTACTTGTCGGGCAGGGGCAGTGACAGGGGATTCCCTGAGAGGCAGTTGGATTAGGCTCAGTCATGTCTGCATGACCTGCGCTGTACTTTGCTGCGCTCATGTGAATAATGCATTGTCACTGCAGGTTGGTGCATTGTGATACCTGTGGTTGAGGTCTGATGATGTACCTTGTGTATGTGCAGGGGTGGGTGCTGTGTTCATAGCTACCATTTACACATGGCTGTGCAGTCATGGCCGTCTGCATCCATTGTCAGTCTCACGCATCCCGTCATATTAATTGCGGTCACAGTGGTTGGCACCCAAAACAGTGTGTGTCCCCCAACAACACCACCCATGGACCAGCCAGCAGACAGGTTACGTATGCTTGTGGTCCCCACCCCAACAACAAACCCCATGGCCCTGTGGTTGGACTTACCCAGCAGCCAGGCACCTCATGCAGCGTGACGTTCCATGTAGCGAGGAAGCGTGGAGTTGCGCAGCACCATTGCATCATGTGTGGATCCCGGAAATCTGGCACTGCAATGCGTTATTAACTTGCCTGCATCACACACCATGTGGACATTCAGGGTGTGGTAGAACTTCACATGGGTACAGTCGATGGCACCAATGACGTTTGCCATTCCTGCCAGTGCATAGAATGCAATTTTGGTGGCATTCACCTCCTCCGCAGTCCGTGGTAGCAATATGTGGTGGCTTGCATGTTTCAGGAGTGCATCCAGCACCTGGTTGAGCACACGGGAGAAACATGGTTGTGAGGTGCCATGCAGCTGCCCCACTGTGTGCTGGTAGGTGCCTGTGGTAAGGAAGTGGAGCACAGAAACTGCCTTCAGCAGAGGGGGGATGGCGGCATGGATGTTGATCAGGCTGACCAGGTCATCGTGAATGAGATCCACAATTGTGCGCATTGTGTCCCTGTCCAGGCTGTACATAGTGTGGATCTGTGCAGGGGTTAAGTCAAATGGACTGGCCCTTATGCGAGGGATTGGTGGCTGCCTGTGGGGTACCACTGCCTGCACTGGTGGTATGTGCTGGCCCAGTCTCACCATCCTTCTCCTCCTGCGCCTCCCCTGCATCCCCTCGTTTAGTGCCTGCTGGAGTAGTAGCATGGTAGCACAAGACAAAAACAAAAACACAAAAAATCATGGTCGAGACAGGGTCGGATTTAGTAACTGAATAAGACAGTTACTAAACTGTCTTATTAGCTGAATAAGACTGTTTGCAGTGCCTGCTTAAATGTAACTGGAGATGGACATGCTCTCAGATATGGCGAAAGGGCGTTCCAGCATCTTGGGGCGGCATATGGAAAGGATCCCTCTGTCACAAGTGAGAGTTTGGATTTCGGAATTTGCAGAAGGCTGGAGTTGTTTGATCTGAGCGTTCTCCTATTCGGAAGCCATGAGAGCCTGCTTGATAGGTAACTTGGACTTTTTCCATAAAGGCAGTTCTGTGTGATAGACAGTGTCTGAAATATAACGCATCTGTCGATGGGCAGCCAGTGTAAGGTTCTCCTAGCAGCAGATCCATGGTCAGATCTTCCTAAACCCTTTACAATGTGTACTGCGTTATTTTGAATAACCTGTACTCAATTCATTTCGTCCCAAATAATAACCTGGAGCAGACTGGCACAGTAGTCAAGACGCGCTCCAATGATGGCACGAGCGAGAGTGGCACAGTTGGTGGAATTAAAAAGGGGTCTCATCTGCGCAAGTAGTTTGAGTTAATATGAGGTGCCAGACACTACTCTTAGTGTCTTGACCTTAGGCAACGTGGCCAGGGTACATTCAGCAATTATAAATGACTTGTAGGCAATATCCATCTTATGCAACTGAGGTGCAGTACCAGTAATCAATCATGAGCTCCATCTTAATTAATACCAGGCCATTGCCTAACATCCATATTTCAATGAGGTTATATTTGGAGTTGATGGTGATGGCATCCTTGTTGTGGTTGCCTGTAAGTGGAATCATGAATATTCAGGGTGCGAGATCACGCGTAACATCCTTTGATGTCTTACTACACACTCACAACATAAAATGACTCTTATTGTTAGGTCAACTAAGTCTTTGACCCTAAATTGTTTATTTAACAAATCAATTTCTTAATAACATTCTGACCCAAAAAACAGACATATTATCAAATAAAAAATGTAGTAGTACCACTGTGTGCCATCCAATTCAATCTGAAGGACTTAACTCATACAATGCACATTTCCTATCATTCTTGACAAAACATTTACATAGACACGTGTGTTATCCAGAGCGTAATGTCTTTCTAGAGTACAAAAAAACAGTGTGACATTGAACACTGTACATTACAACATGGAGGTTGTCGACACTATAATGTTTCGCCCATATAAAACTATTTCTTGAAACTTCTAGTGGGAATGGCTTTCTTCAGGACGTGTGGGATGAAGTGTTATCCATGTCCGTAGGGTATCTATCAAAGAACAATAACACTGGAAGTGTGTGTTAGAACGATATGTGATCTCAAAAGGACTGTTTTATAATTCAGAAAAACCTTATTAGGTGCTATTGAGAGCCAAAACAGTGTCCATATTAGATCACTGGACAAAAGCTTACCGTCAGTAATGTATTCCTGTGGTAAGTGTTCGCAGAGTGTCCCTCTTTAGACTAGTGGTAGATGCTTCCTTAGTAAAGCTCGGTAGGTGAAATGCAGATTCTTACAAAGAATCCTCTCTATTTGTATAAGATTCAAAATGGGAAAAAAACAGGAATCCGTGTCAGTGATGGCACCAGATGATTCCCAGTCCACTGCGGTACATTTGTGAAGACCGCTTACCCAATATTTGAGTCACTGCTCATGCCTTGTTATGTGTCCCGCTGGAAAGTGTGGTCGTATTCCATGCGAACCAAGAGTTATTTTCTTGAATACATCTAAACTAGAGGGGATGACAAAACAGAAAGGCGTGTGTCAGCTACTGTTCCTCGCTACAGAGTAAGGGCACTTATACTCGTGCGTGGAATAGTAACGTGTCGATGAAGCTCATTGTCATCAGGGAAAAGTGATTTATGGTGAAACAGGCCCTTGTCTAGAGAGACGCGAATCTTGTGCATGCTGGGCGCAATATTCAGTTTTTAAAGAAAGTGGTGTCTATCATCACGTTAGCATATGTCTGTGGCTGGCCTCCCAATTGTGCACAGTAGCCCGTTCATGGGCGTGCCGAAATCTACGTGTATTAGTGTGAAAAAAGTTTTTTTCAAAAACACGGGGAGATGGTCTCCGGTTATATAAATGGAAGTTGATAGTTACAGTGTATCACATATTTCCCACTATCCCGTATCACAGATCGCACCAAGGTCTTTGGTTCAAACTGAGGCGCATCCGTCGTGGTGCTAGTAGTGAAAATAGCTGATCGCGTGTTGACTTACTTTTAGTCTGCAGCTGCTGGCGGTGTACGCCTGGCTGCTCTGTAGGATCCTCGGAACGCAAAAGTGTTTCCCTGCCTACTGGAGACGCTGTGAGTGTGTTGCCTGGGGTGATACTTGAAAGCAAAACTAGCTTGTGTCGCAGTGGCCACACCTCCGGTCGTGGCGATCAATCAACAGCGGACAAGTGTTCTGCTAGAGAATGTGCTCCTATTGGCTGAATGCAAGTCTCTAACTAAGGGACGAGCCGGCGGACTCAGTGCGCATGTGGCTGGAAACGCATACTGAGAAAGCCTAGCTCCAGTGCAATAAAGTGCTTTCTGTGCACATGCGATGTGATGTAATCAAGCACTATTTTGCTGTAAACCTTTGCGTCAGCTAGTGCCTTGTCCTTGGGCAACTAGGGTGTATCTATTACAATGAGTATTTTTTAAAAGAAATTGTTTTTTTGACAAAAAGGGTTGCGTGTGTCTGTACATCATTTTGAAGAATTAACTCTCGGTGTCAACATTTTCAATATTGTGTAAGATGGTGTTATACAGGTATGGGACAAGTACATTTTCACATTGGCCAGAGGTGGCTAGTAGAGTTTCTATTACTACCTAAATGCTCGTGGACAGTTGTTCACATCAACATTCCATTTCTAAAAAGTTCCCCATAACGATCTTCCAAAAATATATAGCAAAACAGAACTGTATTGGATTACAATAGTGACATTGAATGGTGATTCAGCTGTTTCAAGTCTAATCCAAACATCGATTTCAAGACACAAAAACAGTTAATGATTTACAATCCATCCTCATAAGACAGTAATAATATATTATATTTTGATAATGACATTGAATGGGGATTAAACTATTTCAGGTCTAATCCAACAGTAAGGTCAAGACAAAAACAAACAGTCGATGATTGTTTAACATATACCACGTATTGATGGTTGCATCTCAAGGCTATGGTGTCCACATACTGAATTTTGCGGCCGATGGACACCACAAAATGACAAATCTGCGCAATTCTGCTTGATCAGACCATGTAATGGAGATCAGCCTATCTATATGTATCGACATACGATCTGGTTTATGGCGATAACTTGCACCAGAGTGCAAGAAAAATTGTATTTCTGCTGAGGGATGCACCGGCAGATTATGTGTTGGCCTTCTAGTGTTTGTTGTTGTCTGCCCAATTGTGCAATAAAATATATATATGCAACAAAATGTCATTTTGTTGGGTGGATTGAAACCAGTCGGTGTATATCTGGAAGAATTTTTGGACTGGTCTTTTTTTGTGGCAAACCCATCTGTATAGGAATTTTCTCTGCTTGTTAATTCCAGAAATGTTTCCATTCTACTGTTATATTCAATCCATTCTTCACTGTGTCCAGTCTATGTACCCATCGCTGCTCCAGTCTCGTGAGGGATAGATTAATGTCACCTCCCCTCTTTTGTGGGGTCATTTGCTGAATGACGGTCCAGGTTAGATCCTCGCTGGAGTGTCCTAGTCTTGTGTAGTGATCAACCAGTGGTTTATCTGCAATTTTATTCTTGAATAAAGACCGATGTTCGGAAATTCGTTGCTTGATTGATCTGATGGTTTTCCAATGTAATCAAGTTGCATGGGCATCTAATGGTGTATATCACAAATTTACTGTCGCAGTTCGTGTGGTTCTTAAGGGCCCAATGGAAATATTTGTATACAAACGTTTTGCTTGATTTTGTGTATTTACAGGCCACACATTTTCCACAACTGTATTGACCTACGTCTGGAGGCAAATTCCACTTTGTATTGGGTTCTTTGTTTGGCTCTATATATGTATGAACCAGGGAATCCCGCAGATTTTTATTTTTCTTGAAGGCGAACATGGGCTTTCAGTCCAGCGTGCCATTGTTTCTGATAATGGGCCAGTTCTTGTTTATAGAGGCTTTTGTCAAATTACTCAGTGGACTATATGTGGTGACACATACTGCCCAATTCAGGGGACTCTTGTCTTTGGTTGTTAGACGGATCTCTCGGTCTGTGTTGGCTGCTCTCTTCCTTGCCATTTTGATAGATTTTTTCAGGTAGCCTCTATTTGTTAGACGAGTTTGTAATTTGCTGGCATGACATTCATATTTGTCTTTCTCTGAGCAATTCCTCCGTATCCGGAGAAATTGGCCATAAGGTAAATTATATTTGAGTCCTTCAGGGTGGTAACTCGAGAAATGCAAAAGGGTATTTCAGTCTGTTGCTTTTCTAAATAGGTCAGTTTTGAGACTGTTACCAGATCTGTAGATGTGTAAATCTAAGAAATCTACTGCTTGATAGTCCCATTCAATCGTGAATCTGATGTGGACGTTGCATTTATTTAGCCATTCATGAAAAGCTACTAGATCTTCCTTGGTGCCAGCCCAAATCAGTAAAAACGTCATCTATGTAACGTCGCCATAATTTGATGTTTGATTTGTAGGGGTTGTTGTCGCTATGTACATGGTCTTTCTCGTATTGTGCCATGTAAAGGTTTGCCACGTCCGGGGCGAAAGTGGCGCCCATTCTTACTCTCTTTATTTTCTGGTAAAGCTGTTTTTCAAACCGGAAAAAGTTCTCAGACATAGCGAGGCGGACGCACTCTAGAATGAGGTTTGTTGGTGTGCTCGTGACGTCGCTTCTCTTGTTGAGACATGTTTCTAGTGCCTCTAGGCCTTCGCATTGGGGGATGGAGGTGTATAGAGACTCAACATCCATAGTAGCCAAAATGCAATTTGATGTTAGTTCCACTGTTTGTAGTATCTTGATTGCATCTGTTGTGTCTTTTATGTACAGAATCATCCTACCCACAAATGGTTTCAGAAATTAGTCTGTGTGCAGAGATAATGGCTCTAGGAGTGAGTCGCATGCAGACACAATCAGTCTTCCTGGGGGTTTAGTCGCATGTTTGTGCATTTTTGGTAGAATATAAAATACTGGGATCCTCTGTGTGGTTTATTGAGAAATTTCCGCTCCCCCTCGCAAATCCACCCTTCTTCTTCTGCATGTCTATTGAGACTCATGATCTCCTCTTGTATCCTGCCAGTAGGGTCCCAGGTCAACGTCTTGTATGCAGTGGCATCCGCTAGAAGTCATAGACATTAATTGTCATAATTGATAGTGTTCATTACCACAATGCCCCCGCCTTTGTCCGCCGGTTTTATGGTAATAGAAAAGTCTGAATTTAGTTCTGCAATAGCCTTCCTTTCTTCATGAATTAGGTTGTCTTGGTAGTAATTTTTGTGAGAAAATCCTTCTGAGACTGTTTTCATAACCAAATGCTCGAATATATAAAATTCCACTGGAATAGTATGAGGAGGTGGCATGAAAATGGATCTAGGCTTAAAGCCAGTGGTGTTTTCCTGTTTTTGGCCACATGTTTCTTCGATGTCCATCATGGCGTACGGGTTTTTTGGTACATATATTTCAAAGAAATATTTCAGTCTAATGTTTCTAAATAACATTTTTTGTTCTAACTCAGTCTGGAAAAGGTCAGCTTTCGTGGATGCAACAAATGAGAGACCTCTTTCTAATAGTGCTTTTTCTGGATCCTTTAGGAATCAGATACTGTCTGTCATCGGCATAGTTTGTGATTAGCATGCCTTCTGCGTCCATCATTTCAAAGAGTGATAATGTAAAGATGTTAAATAAAGTTGGAGATATGCAGAACCCCTGCAAGACTCCACATGTCACCAAGCACTCATTCGCTGTTGCATCCTTGTAAAAGACTTTTGATCTGCGGTCCGACAGAAAGGGCTTTGTCCAGTTAACTGCATCAGGAGAAAAATATGCCAGTTCTCATAATCTGCATAGCAGTGTGGAATTGTCCAGTAAGTCAAATGCTGCTGACAAATCTAAAAGCAACAGGAGAGCTGTCTTGCCCTTTTCATAGAACTGTCGAATATTTGCTTTGAGGTCCAATAGTGTGGACTCTGTGCTGTGGGCACTCCTGAAACCTGACTGTTTCTGACCTAGAATGTCATGAATGCCTAGATATTCTTGAATCTGAATATGGGCTACCCTATCCAGAATCTTCAACAGAAAGGCTGTGTTGGTGATCGGGTGGTAGTTACCCGCCAAACTAGGATCAAGAGAAGGCTTCTTAAACAGGGGAAATCCATGCCTGCTTAACGGAGAGGGGATGACATTTTCCTGAAAAGCGATGTTAACACATTTTGTAAAATGTGTTGTGAGAAACCTTAATGAACAGGAATGAAGGGGTTCGAATGGAGTACCCATTAGAAATTTCAAGACTAGGTTTAGGTCCCACAGTGGAACCTGAAAAGGAGTTGGAGGAAAAACATTAGTTAACCCTTTTAGAAATTGAATCACTAAGGGCAATTTGAAGTATGAAGGCTCCTCTGCAGTGCACTTAAAGATAGACAGCGCTGCAAGGTAGCCCTTGATTGTACCAACTTGAAGACCTGAATTTGCTAAATAAAGCAAAAAAATAACACCGTCGGTGTATTACATGAAAAGGGTTCAATATTGTTTTCTCTACACCAGCTGCAAAATTTGTTCCAATGGCAGCGGTACAAAGGTTTTGTTGCTGGCCATCTTGCTGAAAGCTACACCTCCATTACGTAATCCGGGAGATCCCAATCCTTGTATCTCAACCTTCAGAAACCTTTTTTTGAGGTAGTGCATGGCCACTGTGTTGTCCGTCATTATCAAGACATTTTTTCCCTGTACTGATGGCAGGAAAGCTTTCAGCGCTAGTCTGATCGCTCTCAGCTCTAATAGGTTGATGTGTAGTCTGGACTCCGATGGAGACCAACGACCGCTGATGGTCAAGTCATTGGCATGAGCTTCCCACCCCGTGAGTGAGGCATCCGTGACTACTGTTATCTCCTGCCATGGTTGCCAAAACTATTCTCCTTTCAAGATGTTCTCCCGACAGGCCCACCAATGAAGGTCTCGAGCCACTCTGTCTGGGATTAGTAGGAGATCTGACATTCTCTCTGAGAATTGTGACCACTGGGTCCTTACTACCCACTGGAGAGATCTCATTCTCAGACGAGCCTCTGGCACTAGGAAGATGCAGGATGCCATGAGGCCGAGCAACCTCAAAAAGTCGAAGGCCGGTAGACATTGGGCATTTTGAAACCTGGTGACCATCTGTAGAATATCTTGAGCCCTCACCTCTGGTGGCAAGGCTTTTCCCAGGGATGTGCCCAGGACTGCTCCAATGAACTGAAGTCTCTGTGATGGTATCATCTGTGACTTCTTTAAGTTGAGGAAGAAGCCCAGCTTGTGGAGGAAGTTGCAAACATAATCTAGATGGATCTGAGCTTGTTCCGGGATACTGCTCTGATCAACCAGTCGTCCAGGTAGAGGTAGACGTGAACCCCTTCCCTCCTTACACTTGCAGCCACAACCGCCATTAGCTTGGTAAAGACTTTCAAGGCGGAGGTCAGCCCAAATGGCAGAACTCGAAATTGATAATGAGAGTTGCCAGTTGGGAACCTCAGGTGTTTCCTGTGTTTGGGACGGATTGGCACATGGAAATAAGCATCCTGAAGGTCTAGAGATACCAACCAGTCCTGAAGCTGGAGGGCCTGAAGGATCTGAGAAAGGGTTATCATCTTGAACTTGTCTTTCCTGAAGAAGTTGTTCAATTCTCGCAAGTCCAAGATGGGTCTCAATCCTCCGTCCTTCTTTGGTACTAGAAAGTAGGGGAGATACCAACCCTTGTTCCTCTCCGCTACAGGTACCGGTTCTATGGCACCGTTCTCTAGCAGGTCTGAAATCTCTGGCATAAGGAGCAGGTCTGGAAGCTTCAAAGAGTTGTTCCCTGGTGGATGGCTCTGAGGAGTTTGTAGGAAAGGCAAGCAGTAACCTTGGGCAACTGTCTCCAATGGCCAAGCATCTGACGTAATAGCCTGCCATTCTGCCAGATGTTGAGTTAACCTGCCTCCTACTGGTGTCTTGTGAGGGGAGACCTCAGAGGGGTTTAGAAGCAGCTGATGCAGATGCTGAGGGTAAAGTAGCACCTGCTGGTGTGGATTTGGTACCTTTGACCAGTCCTCCACCGGTAAATCATCTCTGGCCCCTTTGAGCTGGCTGTCCTCTGCCTTTTCCGGATGCCGAGTAAAATTGAAAGGACTTACCCCTCCAGGATGTAATGTGCGATTTGGAGTTTGCCGGATTGCAGCCCCAAGAGATTTTGCTGCTGCTTTGGACGTCTGCAATTTCTCCAGGCTGTCGTCAGCCTTTTTTCCAAATAGAGAAGTGCTGTCAAAGGGCATATTTAGAAGTCTGGTTTGAACGTCAGGAGCAAAACCAGACTTCCGCAACCACGCAAATCTGCGGATTGTGGTACTCGCCACCATGGCTCTGCTGATGCTGTCAGCAGAGTCAATGCCTGTTTGAAGGGACTCACACATTGCATCCTTCCCATCCTTGATGATGTTCAAGAATGCTTCTCGTTCTTCCCCTTCTTAAAGACAGTCAGCCGCAGATGAAGCACACTCTCAAAGTGTATGGCTGAATCTTGCTAGCGTGCAAGTGGCGTTGATAGATTTAAGTGCCATATTGCCTGCCGAAAATACTTTTTTTGACATGGCGTCAAATCTTTTGTCATCCCTGTCTTAAGGAATAGTAGGGTATGCCGATTTACTGCTTGATGAAGTTGCTGCCTGCACAACTAGACTCTCTGGAGTTGGATGTTTGCTTAGATATTCAGGGTCTGAAGCTGACACTCTGTATTTAGCACAGAGTTTTTTATTTACTGCAGGGAGAACTTCAGGAGTCTCCCAATTTGCTGATATTTTCCTTTGCAGTGCAGCGTGAAAAGGGACGATAGGATCCTCTTGGGGTCTTTTATCTAATATATCAGTAAGGTAATCTTGCTCAAAAGAGGGTATGCACCCCATAAATTGCATTATTCTAGCCATAAGGGCCCTGTAAGTTATCTCTGCATGTTCCCCAGGTTCTGGTCTAGTAAATTCTGCCACTGGAGAGATATCTATACCACTGGCCTCCTGTAGAGACTCCTGTAGGTCCTTCAACCTATTTTATTCAGAAAAGAATTCCTCTGGAATGGGTACTGTAGTCCTTTGTAATCCGAAAGGTCTCTCATTGTCAGAGTCCTCCCCTTTCTCATATATGGAGGATAAGGCTCTGAAGTAATCAGATCTAGGATATGGAGTAAAACCCATTTCTATAGAGGAAGGAGCCAAATTTGTGGTTACTGCCTGTGAAAACGTTGTGGTTGTCGACGTGGACGTTGTAGGCTTCGAAAACCATGTAAAAGGCGTTGAAAACGACAAAAAAGGCCTTGATGAACTCGAGAGGATCGGAATCCTACTCAGCGTCGTCGAGATTATCCACGCCACTCTCGACGTCATGGTCAGGGCTTTTGACACCTCTGGTGCCCGTGGCGTAGTGGAGGTTTTAGGCTCATCTTTCATCGGAGACGACGACGGCGTAGAAGACGGCGTCGATGAAGCAGATTTGTGCATTGAAGGTCCCTTCGGCATTGGCGTCGATGACGCAGTTTTATCTGATGATGTTTTGCCTTTACTCAAGGGTTCATGGCGCTCTCGAGTATTTTTACTCACCGGGTTCAATGAAATGCAACGTTTTTGTTTTTTGGGTCTTTCACCCAGGGTATCACCTCTAGACATCTCCGAGGGGGTCGCGGCCGCTTTCTCGAAGATGCTAACCATTTTTTTATCGAATTCTTACCACGTAGCCGGAGAGCTGTGTTTTGTGGGGCAGGTGACCCTTTCCGGGGAACTAAAGGAAGAAGAAGAGGGAGATCTATGGCGCCTCTTCTTAGAGTGTCTCGATCTCGAAGAATGATGGGAACCGCTTCGAGATCTCGATCGGGAATGTTTATTTTGATGGCGAGGAGATGAATGTCTCGACTCAGCCGAGGAAACTTTTGAAGGGGTAGAAGTTTTAATAGCCTTGCCTCTTTCTAATTTCCCCTTACGCTCCTTCAAGGCTTTTGCCGTCATGGACATGCAGTCCTCACACTTCGAACACTGATGCTCTGATAACAGGCACCACAAACGGATCCTGTGAGGATCCTTTAGAGACATCTTCTTTCCAAAGTCACGACATTTTTTAAAACCGGATCGTGGAGTCGATGGTTCGGATGAAGATGCCATCATTAGAAACTTAGATTTTCGAAGAATTATGAAGAGTTTATGAAGATTTTTTCAAAGAATGGAACCGAGCTTTACTTCTCCGAGGCTCACGAAGCGTGGAAAAACAGAACTGAGCAACAGACGCTGCGCGAGACTATTTGTACTCATGGTGATGTCGGCGCCGATACGCAGGCCTTTGAGGGACACCGACTCGAGGGACGTCGACGCGCAGTGCCCTCTACTGAGAAAAGATTTCTGAGGCCAGCAAGCTGGAAGTGGATTTATCAAAGATAAGGAATACGTCGGAGGACACAATCCCTTCTAAATGCTTTTTGTACCCTCTCTGTTATGAAGAACTTTGAGCGCATGGCAGAAGGCAGCAATTCTCTGATCAGGTTCAAATGAAAGAATTCCATGGCTTCCCCAGCTGAGGTTTATGGGACTCTCAGAACATGGAGGTTGCTCCTGCTGGCTCATCCCTCTTAGTCCTCTTAGTTTCTGCATTCCGAGGCAGTGGAGACAACCCCTGCACCTATTGCTCAAGGGCTGTAATCCTGTCCTCTGCGTCTCCAACTCCATTTTCAGCACCAATGAGCCTTGTATTCATCTTTCCAGATCTCTGTTGCATGAAATTCAGCTTAATCCCATTTTCCACTTTAGCCACCAACATATCCCTGGTCTGCCTCATCTGGAAGTAGTGCTGAGAGAGAGAGAGTTGCCTGTTGTGTCCTACCCAATAAACATGCATGGACAGGTAACTTCTAACAGGGCCTTTATTGCCAACTTGTACAAATGCTGCTTACTGTCCTTTAGGCAAGTGGGAGTTCATCTAAGTGAGATGATGCTTATACAGCAAATGTGGTAGCTACAGGCTGGAGTGGGGCCAATGTCAGGAGGAGCTCCGGAGCTGCTGTGGCCTCCTTTCGCTCCCTGCGCTAGGAATGCAAGTCGCCGCCTCTTGCCGTCTCGCGTCACCTTGCAAGAAGTCGGCGCGCCTTCCCTTGGGTGCGCTACTCTACATTCCTCCTTTTATTGAGCAAGAAAAAGTAAGTCCATCACATAGTCTGCAAAACGTCCAGGTCTTCTCCTTTCTCTTTAAGGACGAGTTCCTCCTGCTTCTCCCTCATGAGGAGACGTTTCCATCTCTGCTGTTCTCTCCCGGCGTACCTCACCTCTCCTTGGGCTGTCCCCTTCTCGGGTTTGAATTCATTCATACTGCTCTGTCTCTCAAAGTTCTTGGCGAATTCAGCAAACTTCAGAAGGGTTGTTGCTACAATTTACAGTATGTCTTCGGGGGCCGGCTGCAGAGAGAGTCCAGCTAATAAATCAAAATGGGAAGCAGATTTGGGGGAGGAGCTGCAGGATGCAAAATAGAAATACATGTGCCCATACACTAGGAAAGTGGAGATTAGCTCCTGATTTAAACTTATACAGTTTAAAATTCTGCATCGGCGCACATGGCTCTGCTGTCCAGAGGAAGTTTGATAAGTCATGCGATGGGAGGTGCTCCAGATGTAAATGTGAGGAAGCTGCTTTTAGACATGTTTTGTGGAGTTGCCTGTATTTAACAACTTTCTGGAGACAGGTTACAGAAGCAACATGGACAAGTATTGGGTGCACAGTTCCGTTGAATATTCTTTGTTTTTTGTTACAATGGTTGCCACTTATTTCAAAGAATGGGAGGAAACTGTTTTCCATCTGCATGATATTGGCAAAACGGTGCATACTGATGCTTTGGGCATGTCCTGCGGCACCAACACTGATGAGATCGTTAAAAGACCTTGTGTGGTGCTGTGACGCTGAACAAGAGTTCTGCAGGCTCAACCTTTAGGCTCTTGGCCTATATACCTTTGGGACACATTTCGCTCTATGCTAATCCTGAGGGAGACTGAGGTCTAGTGGGGAAGTGCAGAGTGGGGAAGACATAAGTTGTTACTAAGTTACGAGAGATTGTAAAACAATAGGGAAACTGCACCACAGACTACTTGGTTTCCTTAGTAATTAAACACTGTAGGAGGGATTGATGACTTTTGTTTGCTATGTAAGATATTACATGAGGTGGATGGCGTGTCACTTTGTACTGTTAAGTTAAATGCACTCATTGATCTTTGCTGTAAACATGAACCTAGATAAAGTTATTTAAAAAATACTGCTCTGTCTCCTATTCAGCCTGCTCATTGGCTATCAACCTGTCACCTCCATACCCTCTCTCATCACTGTCTTGTTCCTGGATTGCTGGACTGTGCACTTCTGTTGTTCTCTTTTCATATAGAGCTACCCGTTGTAGGATCAATCTCCTCCCATCTTGGGTGCGCACATGATTGGTCCCTCGCTGATACACTCTTCCTGGTCGACTGAACTGAATGTCTGTCACATTGTCTCTCCCAGGGGTCAGTAGGTTTGCACACATCTCTCTCCTTTCAGAAGCCTTTCACCCATACCACCATCCTAAGCCATGTCCGTAGAATCCCTGAACCTTACAGGCATTTTCAGGAAGTCTTTTCAGCTCCACAATATTCTGAAGTACCCCCGCATCACAGGGACGATTGTGTTATCAATCTTCAACCGAACCAACCCATTCCGTTCGGTAGGATGTACATCTTGTCCAAGAAGGAAAAGGCAGTCCTTAAGGAGTATCTTCAGTCTAACCTACAGAACAGTTTGATTTCCGAAATCCACTTCCCCAGCAGGAGCCCCTCTTTTTTTTATCCCCAACAAGAATACCGAAGAACTCCACCCCTGTATAGACATTCGGGGGTTAAACAAGATCACTATCCCGGACCGTTGCCCCATGCCACTGATTGTCGGATATTCTGGAGGCCGAGGGCCACAACATGTACGAAACTGGATCTGTGAGGGGCATATCATCTGATTCGTATCAAAGCAGGGGATGAGTGGAAGACAGCGTTCCGGACACCTTTTGGACATTATGAATACCGGGTAATGCCCTTCGGTCTATCCAACGCCCCAGCCATATTGCAGCAATTTATGGACCACATATTCGCTGATGTCCTATTGCATTTTGTCATCATCTATTCAGATGATATTCTTATGTTTTCCCCGCACTATGGCTGATCACATCCGACACGTCCAGCTGGTGTTGACTCCTCTCAAGGAGAGCCATCTATTTTGTAAACTAGAGAAGTTTGAGTTCAACCAGAGTCAGGTTACCTATCTTGGTTATATTCTGTCTGCTCGAGGCATATCTATGGATCCTGCCAAAGTCACTGCCGTTCTCGAATGACCCTCTCTGTCCACAGTGAGGGACATTCAGCGCTTCCTAGGATTTGCACATTTTTATAGGAAGTTTATTCCTCATTTTTCCTCCACCATTCGACCTCTTACCAGTCTGTTGAAGAAGGGCGTTCTCTTCCTATGGTCTACTGAAGCCCAACAGTCCTTTGATCAACTCAAACAAATGTTTTCAGCTGCTCCTATTCTGATTATACCTGACCAAGAGAAAAGATTAATCTTGGAAACAGACGCCTCTCATCATGCTCTCGGAGCGGTATTCCTACAAGAATCCGATCAAGGAGATGAATGCCCTGTTGCGTACATGTCCAAAACCTTGTCACCCTCGGAACTTAACTACTCGTCCTCGAAAAGGAACTCTTGGCGATCAAAAGAGCATTTGAGGAATGGAGGCATTAGTTGTTGGGCGCCAAATTTCCGTAGAGGTCAGAACTAATCACCAAAACCTGAAGGCACTGCAATATGCGCAAACCCAGAACAGCAGGCAAGTACGTTGGGCTCATTTCTTCTCCCCATATAACATCACATTTTCATTTATCTCAGGAAGAAACAATCTTCAAGCAAGTGCCTTGTCAAGGAAGGATACCCGACCTTCCGCTTGCTTTCATTCCAAACAACTTTTTCCCAAGGCCCTGTTTCTACACGTAATCATGGACTTCCTTCAGATGGTTAAAATAGCCACTAGGAAACACAAATAATTGTGTCAAAAATTGGTTCATAAGCACAATCTCCATAAGGAAAGAGGTTTCTTCCGGGATTGCAAGGTGCATCTCCCAACAGCCTCCTTTCAACAAGAGATCCTTAGCATGTGTCACGACTCCCAGGCTGCTGAGCAACGGGGCGTAGCCAACACCACGGAACTGATTCAAAGGCACTTCTGGTGGCCCACTCTAACCACAGACGTACAGGACTATGTGTCTTCCTGTACAATCTGCCTCCAGACAAAGATACCTCGGAAATTCCCTCTGAGTCACTTGGTCAGAATGCCTTTGCCAGACAAACCATGGTAAGTAATTTCCACTGATTTCATAGTAGATCTGCCCCATCGTAGGGATCTACCACAGTAATGGTCACAATCAATTATTTCACCAAACTTGCTCATTTTATACCCTTGCCAGGAGTACCTACTGCTGTCCGCATGGCTCTGATCTTCAACAAGACCGTTTTTGCTCATCACGGATTACCAGATACTATCCTGTCGGATTGAGGTTCTCAGTACACTTCTCCCTATTGGCAACAAATCTCTGCCTGCCTCAACATTAAACAAGAACTATGTTCCGGATTTTACCCCCAAACCAACGTTCAGACTGAGAGACTAAACCAGACCCTAGAGGGTTACTTAGGGTGGTTCATCTCTGCAGGACAAGATATTTGTGTGGAACTCCTTCCATTAGCAGAATTCGCATATAACAATGCTGCCCATACAGCCCTGAAGGTGAGCCTCTTTTTCTCTTTTTCCATACTTATGGATACCATCCGGCCTGTTTCCCGATGGTAGAGCCCGCTTCCACCCAATTTCCGGATGTAGATATCCTGATGAATAACATTCAGCAGGGACATAAGACTGCCCGCACATCGCTTCAAGAGGCGCAGGACTGTGTGAAACACTTCGCAGACCGCCGTTGTTCTCCTGCTCCAGTTCTATCTCCAGGTGATTTGGTCTGGTTAGAGTCTGAGTTCTTACCTCGCCATTTGGTGCCCTCGAAGCTGTCCCCACGATACTTTGGTCCCTTTACAATTACGGAGAAGATAAGAGTGGTTGCCTTTCGTCTCCAGCTTCCACCTTCCTGGTCTAGGATTCTCCCAGTGTTTAACATCTGGCAGCTCAAGCCAGATGATCCTGATCGATTTCATAGGTGTACCATTCCTCGGCCCCCCTGTGTCCACTGTTTCAGGACCTGAATTCGAGGTCTCTGGAATTGGTGATTCTCATTATTTCTGAGTCTGACTCCAGCACTTGGTGGACTGGAAGGTCCCAGGGGCCCGGACCTGGGATCCGGCAAGCGCAGTTCACACCCCTGCTATGTACGGCAATTTCAGCGCGTCCATCCTGGAAAACCGGGGTGCTCTCCCCTTGGAAGGGGGCATACTGTCACATCCCATGTACGCCAGTGGTCTTCATGGAGCAGATGCAGAAGAGTCAGTGCAATTATGCGATCTTCCCCCAAGATGGTGCCTGAAGTGCCATGTAATGTTTCAATCGTTATGCATATGCATGCTCACTTCCAGTCTCCACCCCTGGCAGTCCTTGACAGTGAATATCTTCAGCTACGAGCCAGTATGCTACGCGTCGCTAATCTCCAAAGCAGAAGCTTTGTGAGTTTGTTGTCTTTTCTATTTCTTGACGCGACCTTGCCTCATTAGGAAACACACTAACTTTTCCCTCTCCCTTTAGGAGTGACCCGCTCTCATTCTCCTGAACTCCCTCCCGACATTCTCTTCAGCTGCAATCACACTCCAGCTGACAAGGGTGCGTGAGTAGCTTAGCTCCTGCATTTAGTCATCTCCCTCATGGCTCCCTACTTACATATTCCCTTCTCTCTGGCAGTGTGAGAACTCCTGCTCTCAATCACCGGACTTCCGTATTCCACACCCACCTGCAAATACATTCACCAAGAATCCCCAATTTCTCCATCAGGTGCATTCTCTTCACCGCTACCACTGTCAAAACCTTTCTTTCTGGTAACACATACATACCTACATACATACATAGCTTTCAGTATTGAGCCTTCTAGTTTTGAATATATTACCCCACTACCTCTACCCTTTACTTACGTGGTTTTTCTCTCCCCCTGCAGCACCGCCATCCTTTCACACTCACCTCGCTGGGCACCGCATGAGAAAGCCTCCATTCCAGATCTAGCTGAAGATCTTGTAGATCCGACAGAAGTCATCCAGTCATCAGGTTTTTTTTTTCCCCAGAGGGTTTCCCTGGGAATCCTGTCCCTCCTAATCTCGTCTCCCGGGATGGACGTACAGGATTCTTAGGGTGTTTCAGTTGCGTCTGAAACAAGTCAGTGTTTACAAACTTCGTTCTACTGTTCTGCCTAAATTCATAGATCCATGATATTACCGAGATGAAATCTTGTGGCCCAGATATCACACCCGGTTAAGCAGTGCTGTGGCTTGTCTTTAGGTGCCTTGTGCCCCTTTTCAGCAGGCACTGTCAAAAGAGTTAGGAAGTCCTGCTTGCAGGCTTCCAAGGAGGAGGGGGGTACTACCAAATCATCTACATACTGCAACATTCTGAACCCTCCTGGCAATACCACTGAGTCAAGAGCTTTCTTCAGGATTTGGGAAAACAAGGTGGGGCTCCCTACATACCCCGTAGGAAGATGTATGAACATGTACTAAGCAGATTTAGAAGTAAAGGCAAACAGATACTGACTGTCTGGGTGGTCCATAAAGGAGAGAAAAAAGCTGAACACAAACCTACAACAGTGAATAGGTGGCTGATGCTGGATACAAGACAGGATAGTGGCTGGTTTAGGGACCATCGGAAAGGCTGACAGGACAGCAGCATTAACTGGCTGCAGGTCTTGAATGAAATGGTAGACCACTTTACCTGACTTCTTGGTGGACAGAATCCAGGTATTACAATGACTTTGTGTAGGCACAATATCGCCCTGTTCAAGCAAGAACTCTATTACGCATATATCCAGCATCATTTGCATGACTAGAACACAATTAGGCAGGAACTTGTTCCAAAACTCTCTGCTGCAGCAAGGGAGCACTGGCTATATCTCCAGGGTTTGAATGGGGAATCTCCTGTAGCACAGCCAAAATCTCATGTTCTCTCTGGGCATCTGGGCAGGGATGTAAAAAAATACGCCATTGAGGGAACAGTAAATTAACAACTCAGTTTACATAATGTGAGGCATCTGAGGGCGTCCTCACTTCTTTCCCCCAACATATCCTCCTCCCAGAGGGCCAGGGAAAGGCCATCGCTATCGGATCCTGACCCTGGGGGTGGTATGAAGGCATCATGAAGTAAGACAGAGACAACAGGTTCAAGATTGGTTCTCAAAAGACTTTATTAACTTAAAAAGAATTGAGTAAGTCCTAACTTGCCAGATGCTAACGTGGGATTTCCCTACCTAAAGAAAGCTAAGGGTAGTCTGTGTCAACAAGTCAGAAGTAAAAGTCTGCCTGTGTCCAAGACCTATACTTGCCCACACAACTAAATGTATACAATGTGTAGGGATGTCAGCATCAAAATGACACACGGTCCACACATCACAGGTAACGCTACCGATACCCCTATGCACTTTGTTATACTGTGTCTTCTTCTGGCTCTTGCCAATACAGGTTTCCTCTTAACCTGCAGTTCCTTGAACTCCTTAAGCTTTGGCCAACAGTTTCTCATCTCATAACCTTCTTGGTATTTTCTTGGCTTTGCCAACACTTGTGTCTCAAACAATTCATTATGTGGTATTTGCTACTTGCACCTCCTTGCAAGTACTCATAACTTGCTTTTGTTCTGTATAGCATTCAAAAGTGCTTACAGTGGGCCTCATTGTGTGGTCGGCGGTAAGCTTTCTGTACTATTGGTGGGTTGCCGCCGACCTTGAAACCCCAAATCTGCCGTCTGACTTCCTGGTGCCACTGTGTCATTACAAGTCCCGGCAGAGCTGGAAGTCAACCGGGGGATTCGGTAAATCCCCATTCCCATGGAGTCCCATATGACTCCACAGGAGTGGGGACCCGGAAGCACTGCCACTGGCATGGTGCCTCCATGATACCTCTGCCTACCAGGCTGTTGCACCCGGCAGGGTCAGACCTGTAGCGTGGCGGTCCTGAAGCTTACCGGCACCCTTTTTTCAGGACCGCCACACTCGTAATGAGGCCCAATGTATTTTAGTTTGTTCGGTATTCAAAATGACTTTTTTCAGCATTCAAAAGTGCTTATAACAACTTTCAGTAAATTAGCCTTTCACAACCGATTGTTTCGAGTCCTCTGAGTTCCCAGTTATGAGCGTTTCCCTATTTCCACTCACTGGTTGCATACGGCAGCTCCCCTCGGTTTCTTTCCACTCTCTACTCCACCTTCCGGCTTCCAATAGCTCGGCTCTTCCCTCGTGGCAGTCGCAGTGAGTTTCGCTCGCTCTCCTGGAGTCCCACGATCAGTAACTCTGCTCTTCCCTCGGGAAAGCCACAGTGAGCACTACTCACTCTTCTGCAGTCTTGTGGTGGCTGGAATGCCAGCCTCAGCATCAGTGTCTCCTGCTCTTTCCTGTTCGACACGGCTCCACTCCAGCCCGCTCCAGCTCTCCAGCCCACTTCTTTCTCAGTCTCGTTGTGTGCTGTGCATCCCGCAATTTTATACCCATTGAGATTGTTAAATGACCGCAGGTGTGGGTCATAAAGTTCAATTGCCTGACCATGGGGAAACCTATCAGATGGACATGCCTGACTGTTCCAACTGAAGTTTTCAATAGCCCTCTTCTTCGTCTCAGTACCAAAGTGGTGTTTGGGGAGGTTTGAATTAAAGGAGGTGTGCATAACTCTGTGTTGGCTCCTCCTCGTCTTGGTACTTGACTGATGTGTGTCTGCATATGCAATAAAAGTCTGATTTAGGTTGGTCTGATCCAAATGAGGATGTATCCTCCTAGTTGGTCTCTTTATCGTCCCAGTGTTACTGTAGTGTTTCTAGGGGTTAGGATGGGAGAAGAAGAGGCAAAAGGGCTAACAGTAGCCTACAATGGCTTGAGGGATAGAGGGCTCATTTTGAAAATGCAAAGAGGGATACCGTGTCTCACACCTAAGGACGTCCTTTCTCCACTCCCTAAATTCCCTCCACCCAGGTGATCCTCCCTCACTTATCCACCCCCAGGGTCAGGATCCAAAAGCAATGGCCTTTCCCTGGCCACCTGAGAGGAGTATCCATGGGGAAAAGAAATGATGACACCCTCAGGTTCCTAACAGTGGATATGCGAGGGAAGATCACCTGGGGGGAGGAGACTTGGGGAGTACGGGTGAGGCACCTTTCAGTGAGACGCGGTATCCCCCATCTCCCTTTTTGATGAATCTAACATCCCCAGGCCTTTGTAGGTTGTTCCCAGTCCCTTCCCTATCTTTTGTATGACTTGTCTCCCAGTCAACACCACTTTAGTACTGAAACAAGGAATATACAACAGAGACTGACAACAGACTGCAGAACTCTCACTGTGTAAATATCCTGCCAGTGCAATTCCAGCTGGCAGGATATTTAAAAGCCAGTGGTAGAACTGTGAGGGGGACATGAAGGAGAGGGACTTGTATGTGAGAGCATCCGTGTCGAAATACTGTAAGAAATCCAGAGAAGCCAGAGAGGGATGTAGAGCAAGCGCAGCAGGAAGCCAGCAGAAAAACAGACTGCCGCAAGAGAGCTCTGCAGAGGAAAGCTGGAACTTCCCACTGAACCAGAGAAGCAACTGGGAAGACCAAGGGAGAGACTGTTATGCCTGGGCAGACTGTATGCATCTGTGTTGGTGCCACAATGCGAAAATACAATCAGCTGTAAGGAGGGCGAAAGCCACCTACCTGGTCCAGTTGGAGATGAAGGCGGAATGAGAATCTACTTGGTTGCCCCTCTGTGATCCGGCAAAAACCGGATCAGAGAGAGGTTTCCAGGGAAACCCTCATGGGGAAAAAACCCTGGGTGAGCTGCTAGGGTGCGTAGGGTGAGGGCCTGGTAATGGATCCGATATCTCGGTGATCGAGGTGAGGTACCAATCCCTTAACAGTTTATCAGTCTTCCTGTGGGTAAAGTAAAAGGGACAGATTACCAGAGTCCAGATACCCGTGACCGCAGTCAGCCGAAAAATGAAGAAGCAATAATGATGAAAGATGTTACCCTATCTACCGGCTCGTGACGACTCCCTAGATGAGGAAGTGAAGGTTTCAGCCTGATTGGAAGCTGATTCCATGAAGCGAGTCCTTTAAGAAGCAGCAGGAGGGATATAGCGATAATGAGGATTTGACAGAGGACGAGAAAAAGAAGGAAAGGGAGAAGCCTGAACTTTTCCCTGGAGTGGAGGACACATACCAGATAAGCGGTCGGGATTCCGCGCTGCGTGCCCAGATATGTGGCAGACGTCTTGGAAGAGTAACGCCGATCATCTTCCCCCGATGACTTCTGGGAAATGAAGTCCTAGGATGGCAAGGTGGCAGCTCAGATAGCTGGCTAGAGAAAGGACTGTACGTAAACTGTGGGAACAGGTTCCTATTACATGTATCCAAAACAGATATGAGACTGTCCTACCTAAGAAGCAGGGATGCTGTGTTATGCGTAGCGAGAGGCTGACTAGTGACGAAAGGCTCCGCCTGTACTGTGCCGGTGTAGCGGTGAGGGACGGATAACTGAGAGGGGAAAGAGAGTCGGAGAGAGCAAACAAGCAGTCACAGAACAAACACAAAGAGCAGTAACTGGAATCGGTAAGAAGGCAGCGCGCGAAGAACCTACTATGCATGGGGGGGCACTGTTGCGCAGCTTACCAAGATGGCCGCTGCCTGAAAAGATCCGGCAACGACCATCATATATCCTTTTTCAATATCCTGTCCCCCTAGTCCCCGTCACTCAGGCACATCGGGGTAGTGTCTCTGGACCTCCCGGGGGGCTGGTATCGGTGCACCGGTGAGATCTCCCCCTTTGGAGGCTGTGGCTGAGAGGAGCGGTGTGGCGGCCTCAGGCGGAGTTGTGTGGGGGAAGAGCTGTCTTCCCAGCTTCAACGGGCCGCATAGAGAGCGGTGTCGGCGGCCGACCCGTGTGTCGGAGGACGGCTGGGACGTGCTCTGGAGAGGCTGCGGGGAGCCCGGCGGCATAATCTAGCTGCAGAGCCGGTGAGGAGTGCGCGGTGCTGCAGCGGGTGGAGATCTGGGAGGGCCCACCTGCTCCGGCTCTGCAGGCGAGCAATTACTGGTTGCTGTTGGCGTGGGGGGCGGCAGTGAGGCCGGCGGTGCTCCCCTGGAAGGCGGTGGGCGGTGGAGCGCCTTTGCGGGCGGCGTGCTGTTGGAGGCAGCCTCTCCATAAACAGCGGAACGCTGCATCCTGGCGGTGCAGAACTGTAGACGGCGGAAATCTTAATGTGATAAGGCAGCGGATGCGGGGCGCCTACAGGATGGAGGTTTGTGACTGTCTCCTCTAATAGGGCCACATTCCAAAGGCTTTACATTGAGCAAGGATGTAATTGGATGAACTTGGGGAAACTTTGAACTTTGCTTCTCATCTTTTGTATTTACTTTGGCAGTAATAGTGTTCAGTGAACATCTGTATGATAAACGCCCATAGAAATAAATGCTCAATGAGGGCAAGCGTAGAACTCTTCTACTACGTACTGGAGCGCCGTGGGAACGTGCAGCGGAGATCAGCTCCCTAGGGTGCCCAGTACCTTCTGCTCGGAGCAGCGGAGGACGGCTGGAGGGGGGACGGTGGTGCTGCAGACTGCTACATAATATGGACAGGCTGCTGGTGGTGGGCCACTGAGGTGCTTGCTGGTGACGGGACTGGTGCCCATATAGTGGTCCCTATTGGAAAAGGATCAACTGTCCTCAGAATTGAGGCAGGCCCGAGTGGGCGCTTAACCTCCTGTTTGATGTCACCGCTGGACAGAAGGGAGGGCAGTGTGGAATAATTTGAAGTGCCAGTGTGAGTGCACCTAGACACAGCCCCAACAAGGTGATCGTCCGGATATAGATCCGTCGGGGGTGTGAGAGTGACCAGTTAGGCTCTGCAAAGCAGATATGGGCAATCAGAAGAAACAGACAAGGATGGATCGGTTCGCTCGTGCGGACCAGGCCCAGGCCCCGGCCACCACTCCTCAGATGCCGACTCCTGAACAGGTGGATATGGCTGCCCTGAATCAGACCCTGTTAGCACTTAAGGGGAGCACGGACACGCTTGGGGTCAAGATAGACACCCTCACTTGTAAGGTGCATATATCGGCGGTGCAGATCGAGAAGCTATGCGGGCATATGGAAGAGGCGGAGCAGAGAATCGGGACCGCTGAGGATAGTGTTGTGGTCCTCCAGCGCGAGGTCTCCAGTCTACAACAAGTGGTGAAGAAGATTGCGGCCAAGAATGAGTATTTGAGGGGCGCTCAAGGAGGAACAACATCAGGGTTATAGGCGTTCCGGAGTCTACACACATTGATAACATGGAGAAATTTGTGGAAAAACTGTTGCTGGATGTACTTGATAAACCTTCACTGTCCAGTATGTATATGGTGGAGCGGGCTCACCGTTCACCAGCGGCCAGACCGCCCTTGGGCGCCCCGGAACGCCCCATCATTGCAAGGATCTTTTGTTACCGCGACAGGGACACTGTACTACGAGTAGCCCGAGAGAAGGGGAGCTGGGTTGGGGGGCTCCACCATACGACTGTTCCCAGATTTCAGTCCGCTGTCCAAGACCAAAGAAAATCCTTCCAAGTGGCCAAGAATATCCTGAGGCGTAAGGAAATGAAGTACTCAATGATGTACCAGCAAAGTTGCGAGTGCAACATAATGGGTCAGTGGTGTTTTTTACTGCCCCAGAGGCTGCGGAAGAATTTGCAAGAAGCCTGTCGGAACCTAAGGGGTCGCCACGGCACCCGGCTTGATAGGATATTGATATCCTGTAACTTAGGAATTTGCATAAATGTGGGGAAGTTGTTGAGTGCCCCAACTTGGAGTGGCGGGGGATGTGGGATGGGGGTTTTGGTGGTTTGTTGGGGGTTGGCTGTTCTGTCTGTTAGGGGGGTGACTCCAACTTTGTACCAGAAGAGTGTTGTGATTTGTTGGCATGTAGTGTCCGATGGAGGTGCTGCTTTTGCAGGGACTAATCGCCTGGAAGGGGCTGGTCATGTGGTTAACTGGACTAAGGTTGGTCTCTTGAGGGAAGTAATGGGTATGAGAAATGCGGTATTCGGGTTGCTTGTGTAACGCTCACCTGGTATCCACGGGGACGTCACTCAGCCTGTTCTGACCTCTTACGACCTCGAACCCTTCCCTGGAGTCTACTCAACTGGAGACTGGGCCTGAAACACAGGATTGGTAGAGTTTAACTCGCTATTGTGTCTGTGTGCTTGAACCCCTTCTTCCCCGGGGTCCAACCCTTCCCTTTGATCCACAGCTCACCTTGTTTTCTTGGATAGTGTGCTCTCCTTCCTGCTTTCAGCACAAGGGTGCGTTGATTGATGCAGGCTCGTTGCTGCTTAGTTACTTCACTGGCAAGAGTCCGACAGGTAAGTATAATGAGTCTTTTGAACAGTTCTCTAACTTCGTTCCTTTCCTTCCTTAGATGATGGCCGGTGTCCAGCGATGGCGACGTGCTGCTCAGATGAGTAGCGCTGAAGGTGAGTGAGAGCGCGATGCAACCCTTTCGTATTTGTATTGAACTGAGTTATTTTTCTGTGTCTTTTAGGTGCTGCGATGTTTTCAGCGCGGATGCCGCTTATGAAGAAGAAATGCAGTGAGTAAGCGCGGTATGCAGCGCCTCTAGATGTTTCCACGCTAACCTGGAGTGTCTTTTCCCTCTTGCAGATGGATGAGACGTTCCGGAGACAGAGTTCCCCCAGAGCGGCTGGGATTCAGGTAAGCGTTTGAAGCGCGTACAGTCTTTAAAAATAAGCAAAGATTTGCTGAATGCTTACTAATGCCTTTTTTCTGTTCTTTTCCCTTTTCCTTAGGAAGCGGCGTGCCGGGATGGGAATGACACCCCCGAAGATGCCCGCAGAACAGGAGAAGCGATGAATGATGGGCAGAAGCGCCGCAAGGTAAGGCTGTTCCTAACAGTGTTCTTGTTCTTGCAGGAGCTGAGTGCAGAAGAAAGATGCAGGCTTACTGGAGACCGATCCGAAAACGGTGAGTGTCACGCTGCAGGTGCAGAAAATACAAAGCATGTTTCTCAGCCTGGGCGTGGCTTAAATAGTCTCTGGGTATCCCAGGTGTCTCTGGGCTGAACCACACCTAAAAGACTAGACTGTACATGCAGTTCTGGGAACCGAAATATGTCGGGGCATCCATCTTGTCCCCATCAATGCACTACAAGTCCAATCCCCAATGTTATCCTATGGGAGTGAGGGAGTCTGGTGCCACAAGCGCCAAGTCTGACTCCAAGTGAGTCTTTGGAGGGATGGAGAGGACCTTGAGGGTCATGTAGATGATCGTGGCCTGGCTCCAGCCTGACATCTTGGAGGGCTGGGGACATGAGTGGCAGGAATCATGACAGCTTGTTATTAACATGGGAAAGTGGGGTTTGCTTCCTATATACTGGGTGCATGGTCTTGGCCTCAACAAGTGGTAGCCTCGGGAAAAGTGTGGCAGTGATGTCCTGGAACATCCAGGGTCTCAATAACCAGAGGAAGACAAGATTGATAGCCAATTACTGTAGAAATCATGGGGTGAATATATTATGTCTTCAGGAGACTCATCTCGCTAGTGGTATGGCCCCTCCCAACTTGGCAGGTTGGGGCTCCCATAGGTACTCCTCGTCCTATTCTTCTCACTCCAGAGGTGTTGCCACGTACGTGCACATGTCGCTGCAATACAGATTCCATGATCAGATATTTGATGAGGAGGGCAGGTTTTTAATGCTGGCAGGGGAAGTTATGGGTGTGAAGCTCCTGGTTGTGAATGTGTACGCCCCAAATGTGGACTCTCCAGATTTTTTTCATACATGTGCAAGCCATCACTATAAATATCCTGGGTATGAAATAATTTGGGCTGGTGATTTTAATGTGGCACTCACACTGGATATGGACAGAGCCATGTCGGCACAGCGGAGCCTGCCACGTGCGCCTAGAGTATGGAGTATTATCGTAGTGACCCATCACTTACACAATGTATGGCGCAAATTACATCCTGCAGATAAAGAGTTCACATTTTATCTGGGAGTACATGGGAGTTCGGCTAGGATAGATTATGTGATGGCCTCTGGGCCCATGCTGGGCGCTGCCTCTGAGGCTTGTATTCTGCCTCGAACCTTGTCGGACCATTCTCCTGTGGTGGTCGGGTTTTGCCTCGCGCCATGCTCACATAACTCTTTGCGTTGGCGATTCCGGGCAGCTGCGCTTCAGGATGGGGCGTTTCAGGACAAGATAGAAAATTATGTAGATATTTTTTTTCAGTCCAATGTAAGGTCAGTCCCAGACCCAGGCATAGTGTGGGAAGCGTTTAAAGTCTATGTACGGGGTTGCTGCATCTCCAGGGAAGGTGGAGTGTTGAAAGCCATTAGAAGGTCCATGAGGAAACTAGAGGGCGAGATCAGGGAGGGGGAAATGAAGCAGAGTACCCAGGATACTCCTGAACTTCACAAAGGGATTGAAGCAGCTTAGGGAGAGGTTGCAGGAGTTGGCGATTGGTGAGGATAGATACGTCGGAGACCCGATACGAGCAGTGAATTATGAGGAAAGGGATAGACCTAGTAAGACGCTGGCCTGGGCTATTCGTAAGGAGCGAACGTCTACCGGCGTAACTGAAATAGAGGGGGATGATGGGGTTTGTATACGGGATCTAGAGGGGATAAATGAAAGGTTCCAGAGGTATTATGAACAGTTATATATGTCAAGGCACACGTCCAGACATGATGCATTACAGCAATATTTGGATGAGGTGGCGTTGGGCTGGCTTGATCCAGAACAGGGCGGCGCTCTTAACAAGCCTATTACGGAAGAAGAGGTTTGTGAGGCTATAGAGTCGCTTCCCAAAGGGAAGGCCCCGTGGTTAGACGGTATTACGGCCGAATTCTATAAGGTCTACATAGACTTGGTCAACCCTCACCTACTGGCTATGTATGATGGCGCCATGGCCAGCTGTATTCTTCCTGAGTCCACCAGATCTGCTCTGATCACTGTACTGTGGAAGCCAGGGAAGGACTCCCAGCGTTTATCATCTTACAGACCACTTTCGCTTATGAACACAGACAATAAAATCCTGGCTAAGGTTCTTGTTAAGCGGCTACTTCCCCATATGCCTGCCTTGGTACTGCCGGATCAGACGGAATTTATCCCTGGGCGGTCTACACAAAACAATCTTCGGTGCCAAGTCACTCTGTTGCATAACGTCATCCCAGACATACCGATGGTGGTGGCCGCCTTGGACGCCGAAAAGGCATTTGATTCGGTAGAATGGCCTTTTCTGTTTGAAGTTCTCTGCCCGTCTGGCCTAGGTAGGCCTCACGTATAATAAATGGATTAAGCTCCTATACCCGGTGCCCAGGGCAGCGGTCTACACTAATGGTTTAGTCTCAGTGCAGATATATCCCTCGTGAGGCATGAGGCAGGGGTGCCCTTTTTCCCCAGTTTTATTTGCGCTGGCAATGGAGCCTCTGGCATGCCATGTTTGAGTATTCCATGCGCAGAGAGGTATATATGCATACACGCACCTGTCCATTATATCTTTGTATGCTGACAATGTTCTTCTTTATGTTAAGCATCCGTGCCAGAACTTGCCCCCATTAATGCAGGAGGTGGCTAGGTTTGGGGAACTGTCTGGATTTAGGATTAGTTGGGAGAAGTCAGAGGTGCTCCCCTTAACCCCGGTAGTTCAGAGGGAGGATGTGGGTGAGGAATTTCGGTGGTGTCCCGATGGTATTCGTTACCTTGGTATTAGGGTGTCCACGGTCAAGTATAAGCTATGTAACGATACCTACCTTTGCTCGTTACAGTGCTTGGAGCAGAAAGTGGAGGCGTGGATACGGCTTCCTTTGTCTCAGGCCGCCCGAATCGCTTTGGCGAAAAAGGTGATACTGCCCAGGCAATAATGTACCGATATGGCCCCCTGCAAGTTATTGGGCTCGCATTAAGAAATTAATGACGAAGCTGGTGTGGGCTGGCAAGAAACCTAGGATCGCGTATGATACTCTCACTAGGCCGTCAAGGGGAGGGGGTTTGGAATTCCCTGATGTGTATCTTTACTATCTGGCTGCTCAGGTGCAATACATCTCGGGTTGGGATTCTCTGGACACAGCGGCTCCGCATGCTAGGTTGGCCAAGGCTCTTGCTCATCCCTCCACTCTTTTGGGTATGCTGTGGGGTAACAGGGACGCAGTACCGAAGGAGGAGGTTCAGCCGGTGGTGATAACCTGTAGGGCCTGGGAGAGGGTCAACAGGTTGTTGCTATCAGTTCCGCATTGTGTGCCTGAGCTACCAGTGTATAATATAATAGGGATTCCGCCGCTTACGTTTGAGAGATCCTTTAAGGACCGGTTCCAGGCGCTCGGAATACAAACCCTTGGAGAGTTAGTACAGGACGGGCGGTTTATACTATGGGACGAACTTGGGGCCAGAGGTGGTACGGATGCATTGACCTTACTTCAGTACTATAGGCTGCGGAGTATCCTTAAGATTAAATGGCTGGGTTTCACACAGACACCACTCCGCCAACCGGCCCTGTGCTCTATAGACCGCCGTGCATCATCTGTCAAGGTAGTATCTACTATTTACTAGCTGGTGAGAGAGGGGAGTTTGATGTGAGAGCTCTCATTCAAGACCAAATGGGAGGCCTCTCTTGGGGAAAGCTCTGGGGGAGGACCAATGGAAGCACATTTGCACACAAATGCGACATATCTCACTGAACTCCCGGTATAGGCTAATTCACTACAAGTATGTACATCAGGCTTACCACTCACCGCTCACTCTTAGTCAATGCTTCCCGAATCATTCATCGGCATGTAAACGATGTGGGGTTGAGCGGGCTGACTTTTATCACGTGTGTTGGAGCTGCCCAAGGCTTAGGACTTTCTGGGGGAAAATTGAAGAGGCCATGTCGTTGATGTTGCCATCGGTGCAAGTATATTTACCTGAAATGTGGCTTTTGGCATTGATTTAGGGGGTAGCCGCACTGAAAACAAACTTCTGAATATGGCATCTGTGGTGGCTAGATATCTTGTGGCTAGAGTATGGGGAAGGCGACCCCGCCTAATTTTGCTAAATCCCTGAACTGTATGGACTTAGGTAAACGACGGGAAGCCATGTTCGCTTCACCGCTTCCAAGTGCTAGTCGGCCGTTCGACTATTGGGCTCCATATAGACAATATCAAATGGATATGGCACAGGCAGTTCACTCCCCTGATACCATGCTGGACAGTTAAACGGAAGGAGGAACATATATACGCTGCAGTGGTGGACTACCCTGTGGAGGTGATTGGCAACTTGGGAAAGGGCAAAGGTGGCTCAAGGTGGTATTACATGGACACTGAATGGGTTATGTTCTGGGATGGCGTAGTTGGGAGTCTACAGTTTGGTAGTTGGGGCTGGGGGCATAGAGGGGTGATTGTTTATTCATCTGAGTGTTTGGTTTCTTGAAATAATAAAGAAAAAATGAAAAAAAAGAACCTACTATGCGTGATGATACTCGGTGAAGAGTAGCAAGGCGAAGCTGCTTCTTCGGCCAGCTGGGAAGTACTGTTTCCGGCATTGGGGCATGGTTTGGCATGGACCATCACTAAACGGACCAGGAGCCGCCATGTTGGTTAATCCTCCTGTCAATGCGATGAGAAGTGTCTTTCGAGAGTGAGAGCGCCAGAGATGAGGAGGCCTCATCACAGTATGCCCCCTCCGAGGGGGACACACCCCCGGCTTACCCGGGTGGCGACAATGGAAATTCCATACTAAACGAGGTGCAGGAATTGCCGCAGCTGGCTCCCAGGTTTGAGACAGGACCCGAAAGGGACCAAAGTACTTGGGAGACAATTTAGATGGTGCCAAATGGCATGGCAGGAATTGTTGGCCAGCCAAACTTGTTCCCCTTATTTGATCACAGGTGCAGGGGTTCTGTGACGTCTGCAAACTTCTTGAGCTTACCCTGGGCTTCCTGCAGAGCTCTATGTGCTACCTCATGGCCGTGCTGGATGTTATCTATCAGCATGTCAACATCGGGAAATGAGTTAGCCGGGGGCACCAGAGTCGGGAAGGACGTCGGATGAAACCATAGGTGCAGAAGAACGGACTGGTTTGAACTGAAGAGTGATGAGAGTTATTATAAGCGTATTCTGCCATGGGTAAGAGCTCTTTCCAGTTGTTTTGTGTTGCTGATACATAGCAGCGGAAGTACCCTTCTAGGGTTTGGTTTAGGTATTCCGTTTGACCGTTAGACTGAGGGTGGTACCCAGAGCTAAGTGCACAGGAAATGCCCAGCAGTACACATACCTGTTTCCAGTAGCGGCAAGTATATTGGGACCTGCGGTCCGAGATGATGATTTCTGGGAGGCCGTGAAGAGAGAAGATGTGTTCTATGAAGATTCGTGCCATTTTGGCGGCAGAGGGTATTCCAGGCAATGGAATGAAGTGGGGCAATTTAGAGAAAGAGTCTATTGTGACCATGATAACGGTACAAGGTCCAGAAGGAAATAGTTCCCCTACCAAATCAGTGGAGATGATCTGCCAGGGTTTCGACGGGATGGACATCTTGACCAGTTCTCCGAGCAGAGAAGAACGAGGAGTTTTGGACTGGAGACAGGTCGCACATGATGCCACATAATTCTGAACGTCTTCACTCAGAGACGGCCACCAGAAATGATAAAGTATCAATTCCTTGGTGTTCGCAGTCCCCCTGTGACCGGCGGTCTTTGAATCATGGCAAAATCTCAACACTTGCAAGGATTCCGTCGGAACATACACTCTAGATCCCTGGAAGAAACATCACCCTCCTTTGGTGAGATGATTTTGTTTCAAGAAGGAAGATTCCCGACTCTTTAAGTGTGTTTCGATTTTCCCAAGGAAATCGGACACCACTTGCACCACGATTGGTCTAGGGAAGATTGGTTCTGATCTGAATCTAGTATTGATTACTGCATCCTTTCGGGACAAGGCATCAGCTCGTAAATTGGCTCGGCTGGGAATGAATGAAAAGATGATCCGGTAAGGAGAAAAGAAATGTGCCCAGCGGGCTTGTCTTCTGTTGCGTGTCTGGGTGCATTGTAACTCCCGTAAATTATGGTGGTCTGTTCATACCTCGATAGGGAATTTGGCTCCAAGTAACAGGTGGTGCCACTCTTCGAAGGCTTCCTTAATGGCTAAGAGTTCTTTTTCTAATACAGTATAATTCCATTCTGCTGGTATCCTGGTCTTAGAGAGGTACGCCACCGGACGCTCCTATCCCTTTGTATCGAGTTGTAGGAGCACTGCCCCTAAAGCGTATTGTGAGGCATCGTCTCAACAATAAATTTGTGTTTCTGATCGGGAGTGATAACAACTGGGGTGCTTGTAAACAGTTTCTTCAATTCTTCAAAGGCGAGTTGGGTATCTGTATCCCAAAGAAAGGGCACCCCTTTCTTCAGAAGCGATGTCATGGGTAGCGTGAGCTTGGAGAACTGGGGTATGAAGCGCCTGTAAAAGTTGGCAAAACCTATGAAACTTTGTATGTCTTTGACTGAAGTAGGGGTAGGCCAATTCAAAATGGCTGTAGTCTTCTCTGGGTCCATGGCTATGCCTTCCACAGATAATATGTACCCAAGGTAGACCACCTGTGCTTGATTAAAGATACATTTGTCTAGTTTGCGAAACAGATGATTCTCTTGCAACCGACGTAAGACTTCCTTAACATGGATGACATGATCCTGGGTGGAATAGGAATAGACCAAGATATTGTCTAAATATATGATGACGTAGTGTAACAAGATGTCTGCAAACAAGTGATCCATAAACAGTTGGAAAACGGCAGGGGCATAAGACAACCCAAACGGCATGACCCGATATTGATAATCCCCGAAAGGTGTCCGGAATGCCATTTTCCACTCATCGCCTTGTTTAATCCGGATTAAATGATAGGCCCGCGGAGATCCAGCTTCCTAAAGATTTTAGCTCCCTTGACTGCCTCTACGATGTCAGGAATAAGGGGCATCGGATACAATCAGGTACTGTAATTTTATTTAATCCGCAAAAGTCTATACATGGGCGTTTTTCTTCAGTATAAAGAAGAGTGATTAAACCGTTCTTTAAATTGGCTTGAAGGTAATTCCGCAGTACTTCCTTTTCCTTTACTGACAGAATGTACATCCGTCCAAACGGTAATGGATTGTCTGGGATCAATTCGATTGCACAGTCATCTCGTCTATGAGGCGGTAACTCTGTATACTCAGCAGTAGAAAAGACCTTCTGGTACTGTTGATAAGGTTCCGGAAGTCTGGCAATCTGGTTGTGTGTGGTAACCCCTTTGGGTTTGGAGTGGAGGTTGGTCTGACATCTTGGTTCACTGGTTTGTGCCCCTATACAGTGTCTTAGACAATGCTCGTAACCTAGAAAGAAGGATCCGGCGGTCCAGTTGATGTAAGGATTGTGATTCCTCAACCAAGGAAAGCCCAGTATAACCGGATAGTGTGCAGCTTAAATGATGTCCAGTATCAGGGTATCCTGGTGTGAAGCGATCCTCATTTCTAATGGACATGTCTGATCCCGGATGGGGCCCAACACTAGAGGGCTCCCATCAATGGTTTCCACTGGAATGGAGATAGATTTTGTAGCCCAGGGAATCCTCTGCGAGTTAGCCCATTGATCATCATTGATCGTCAATGAAGTTCCCTGCGGCTCCACTGTCTATTAAAGCAGGAACATTTTGTATGAAGGTGTCACCTACAGCAAAAGAGACCTGAAGTACCAACATAGCTGTGTCCGTAGGTCTGGTGTACTGGAATGATTGTGTCACTGTTGGGGAACCTTGGAGTTGGATTTGGTCCCGAACCGTGGTTCCCCCTATGGTCGGGCGTTGGCATTTCCCGACCTCCGTTGAGGGGGCGATGGGACATTCTTTCACTGATCGTGGTTAAAGCCTTGTCTGGCCACACGGTTTCGCTGGCCATTTGCTTAAACCTAGTGATGTAATTTGTATTTTGTATTTATTTGTATTTATTTTATTTGTATTGCACGCCTTGCCCCGGGGCTTCTGGGCGCATGTTTTGCGGACAGTTACAAGTTAGTGATATATACATTATACATTTTACAAGTTACATTATACAGCTTCAGAATATACATTCTTACACATATTTACAGGATGTTAAGAGTATTGTTAGGAGTAACGGCTGTAAAGTTAAAGTGAGGAGGGGTTTTTTGTTTGAAGGAGTGGAAGTGTGGTACATTTCTGAGCGTATTAGGTAAGGAGTTCCAGAGTTTAGCCGCAAGGACTGGGAAGCTCAAGCCTCCTGTAGTCTGTAGCTTGAAGCTGGGAATAGTCAGTGTGTGGGCCTGAGCAAATCTCAAGGGTCTGGATGCTGTGAGTTGTGTAAAGCGCGTGGATAAGTAGGCAGGTGCTGCATTGTTCTGGGCCTTGTGAGTAAGAACGAGAGTTTTGAGGGATATGCGATGGGCGATGGGAAGCCACTGCAGGTTGCATCTTGGTTTGGAGATGTGAGATCGCCTGGGTATGTTGACAGCTGCCCTTATGGCATTGTCTGTGTGACCTGGAGTTCATCAAGGTTTCTTTCACTTGTCCCTAGGTAGAGGGCGTTGCAATAATCGGACATGATGAGGTTTCTGGCGAGGATCAGGCAGTTGCCCGTTGTCAGAAAGGGACGGCATGCTGTGATCAGTTTGCATGTATAAGATGATGCTGCGACTACTGAGTTGGTTTGTCTATTGAGGGACAGGGTAGAGTCTAGGTAGATTCCAAGTGTTTTAGTGACGTTAGAGACTTTGATATCATTTCCGTCGATGATAAAGGATTTGTATTTGGTGGCAAGTTTGGCGAGTTTGGAGTGGGAGCCTAGAATGAGTAACTCCGTTTTTTCGTCATTGAGGCAAAGCCCATGATGTGCCATCCAGGCACATCATGCCTGGATGGCACATCATGTTGAGTGAGTGCGTTGAGTGCTTTGGCATCGGTTACATAGTCGCCAGTGATAGGGATGAGTATCTGGGTGTCATCCGCATAATTAGTGTAGGAGACACCCAGATAGTCAAGTATATCAAAGAGTGGTTTATTAAACACGTTGTAGAGAGTGGGAGATACACAAGAGCCTTGTGGGCACACGGGACGTGTGCTGGGTCAGCTGCAGCTAAGGAAGAGAAGACCCTTATGGTTCTGTTTGCCAAGAATGAGTTAATCCAGGATGTGGCTGCATCGGAGAAGTGGGCAGCAGTCTTAAGGTGGTGGCAGAGGATTTGCTGATCAACCAGATCAAAGGCTGCTGAAAGATCAAGGAGGAGCAGGAACGCCTGTTTGCCCTTGTCTTTCAGGTCCTCTATTTGGGTTTTCAAATTGATCAAGGCGGTTTCAGTGCGTGTCTGGGGCGGAAACCGGACTGTCTAATCCCAAGTAGATTGTTAATCTCAAGGTAGTCCTGTATTTGGAGATAGGCCGCTCGGTCCAAGATTTTGAGAAGGTAAGGCACAGTGGTGATGGGCCTGTAGTTAGATGGGTACTGGGATCAAGATTAGGCTTTTTGACTAACGGGATGACCCACGCATCCTTAAGATTGTTAGGTACAGTGCCGGATAAGAAGGAGGCATTAATGAGTGAGGTGATGAATGGGGCGAGATCATGTGCAGCTTCCTGTATGACCCGTGCAGGGCAAGAATCACCTTTGCAATTGGAAGGCTTGAGCTTCAAGATGATACTTTCAACATCCTTAATGGTGACGGGAGTGAAGCTAAAGGGTTTGAAGGCATGTTTAGGTGAGGTGGGTATGTAAGACGGGGGGTTGCCCGTTGAGTCGGAAAGGTAGCTTTTTTTGGTATTGATTTTGGCTTGGAGCAGGGCAATTTTGTCTAACAGTGCCTTTTGAATGTTGGAGCACCACTCAGTATCAGGGGTACATGTATCAAGTGGGACAACTGGAGATTCAAGTTCCTTGAGGATCTTGAATAGTTCCTTGGTGTTAGATTGGGCTTGTGAGATCCTTTTGTTGTAGACTTCCTTTTTTGCAGCTAAGATGGCTTCTTTGTAGGTAAGGGAGGCTGAGGTGAGGTTATTTTTGTTGATTAGAGAGGGAGAGCTTTTCCAGTGAGCCTCTGCTTTTCTCTTTTCTTTGCGCAGGTCGTGTAGGTGAGGGGTGAACCAGGAATTAAGGTGGAGGCGAGGTTTTTGTTTGCGTAGTTTGAGGGGGGCAATGGTGTTGAGATCATTTAACATAGCGCAGTTGTAAGTGTCTACTAGAACAGTAGGGTCCGGGCAAGTGGAGGACGCCGAATTCAGTAGAGGGATGATAAGAGGGAGTAGCTTCTCCACTGTAATATCCTTCTTGTTGCGAGTGAGGGTAGGAGGGGCGAGGTTGGGGTTTATCTGTGGGTGGACTGGAGTTGATGGAGAATAGTATTATGTGGTGATCAGACCAGGCGCATGGCGACACAGATGTTACGTTAAGCGCACAGTTCATGTCTGAGACCCAGTCAAGGATGCGACTCTTGATATGGGTAGGTTCTTTAATGTGTTGGTTAAGGCCGAAGTCGGCCAGTACACTTGCTAAGTCAGTGGCTTTGGTATCATTTGTGTCTAGATAACCACACCAGTGTTACCCTTACTATCCATTCTTCATTTATTACCCACTGGATCAGGTCAGATTATATCTTGATTATTTGTCATCGTCTTCACAAACCATGTTTTATTGTTACTGCTAATTATGGATTCTTGCTATTTGTCCTAACAGCCTGGTATTGCATCGCGTCCATATGTTTCCAGGAATAGCACCCTCTGGTTTGTTCTGTTATTCAGACAGAGGATTACATTGCTTGGAAGAATTCGTCCACTACACTATAGGGTCAAGTGTACGGCAAATTCTGACAAGGAGTAGGGGCTCTGAATTGTAGGGGCTCATCATTTTAGCATGCAAATGTAGCTTGTCATTTTAGCATGCACATGTTAGCGTGGGTTTGAACTGCAATAGGGGCTTATGGGGTGAAACTCATTTCTGGACTCGAGTGTGAGTCTCAGGCAGAGCACAAGGCAAATGATTGAAAATGCACAGAGCACATGCCTAAAATTGCATATTATTTCAGGATGATCAAAAAATAGTCCATAGGCGCCCCTCTTTGAGAAGGAAGACGGCTAAATGACCTGTTCTTTGGAAAGGTACCCACTCAAGAGTCCACAGCCACACTTTAGCTCACTGTACCTTTCACTGAAGGGAAATATCCATTTGCATATCAGTCTTTTTCCTGCCCACATGGGCAGTCCAGCGCCAAAATGCTATGGCAATTCTCTACTGAACAAGAGTACCAACAGCAACCCCAGACACGTGTTTCAGCCTTATTGCGCCTCATTATTGAGGTGGAGCTGTATACATGTTTCTCATACCTGGATTTCCATTTGCGTGTTATTTATTTTCGACTGATAAGGGGAGAATACATTGGGAGGAGCACATGTGTTTTAGAACATTTATTTTTGTTTTTTCTGCAGTGATTTTGGGTTATATCCCAGCAGTAAAAAAGGAGGGAGTGTAGGAGTAGGCGTTCTGAATTGTAGGGGCTCATCATTTTAGTATGCACATGTAGCTTGTCGTTTTAGCATACACATGTTAGCGTGGGTTGGAACTGCAATAGGGGATTAGGGGGTGAAACTTGTTTCTGGACTCAAGAGTGTGAGTCTCAGATGGAGCACAAAGCACATGATTGAAAATGCACAGAGCATATGCTTAAAATTGCATATTATTTCAGGATGATATTTCAACTGATTGAGTTGCACTCGGCCTAATACTAACATGAATTAACATACTAATCCAATCCCAGTAACAGGTAACTGAATCCCTTAATAACATTCAGTGCAAATTAATCTATGTGGAATAGCCTGAAGATTTGGAAAATGCATGATGCTTTTTTCAAATGGGAATTAAAGCGTGCAGGCTTAATTTGCGCTGTGTGGTAAGCCACTAAAGACAAGCCATTGTATGAAACAGGAAGGGCAAAAAGAAATGTTTCATTTCAGAAATGCAGTTAGCACAATGAGGAAAACACAGAGAGGAAATTGGGTGATGTGTGTGGATCTAGCCATGGTGAGGTGTTTCCTTGATTGACAGAGGAATCTATTAAAAAGGGTGTTGAATGAGGGAGTAGGCAGAGATATCTTCGGGCGCTGGGAGACGAGGTGACAGGGAGCTGGCAGGCAGATGAAATTCAGTGCTGGAGGCCCTCTGATGTTGCAGCAGTCCTTGTCTGAATGCCTCACCCTGAGTGAGGCAGACAGAACAAATGGTGAATGTTTCTATGCCAAGCTGAAGCAGAAATATCACCAACATATCTGGGTAAATATCAGTTTAAGTGAGGAGCTGCTCTTATCGAGTGAGGTCAGATAGATAGATTATTTCATACCAGATACTGTCTTTTTTAAAATGTGCATGTAATCCTGTATTCATGTGAATGTCATTAATGTGTATTTTTCTTTTTCTCAAATTGTATTTCTTACCAAGTTCCACGTTTTCAAGGACGGTTGGTAAGACTGGGCACGGCTTATTACAGAAAGTCATTGCAATACATTTGCACTGTGAAACACAATGTGGGCATAACTATTACCGCGTGTAAATTGCACATTTATCTGTCATGATAAAAAATAACACATTGCAAAGTCACTTGTAGTCCTAGTGCATTTATGCTGCAGTCAGTCTTTTATTGGATCTGCACAAACAGACGGGTGCGCGATAAGACATATCTCAAAGTGAAGTAACTGTTGTCAACTGCCTAGCTAGAGGCCTAGCTAGAGAGAGAGTGAATTAATGTGCAGTATTTCAATTTGCCTGCTTTACAATTGTTGAGACTCAGCTAAAAGGGCGTATTGTACATAAGATACCATGAGGAAGCAAGAATTATTAATCCCGAGTCTACTACATTCAGTATTTTGTTTGGTGAGTGACCCTGGTAAAAACAGTTATTAGGCAATATATTAAAATTAGTCTCACCACCATAACAATACCCCAACGAGTTACCACAATATATTACCACTATAATACTACCATGAAGTAATAGGTATAATCCCAAAAAACATATCAACATATTTGGTGCATTGGCCATTGGGAAACTTTAAAACATTTACTGGCCGTGGCCTTGCATTCTAAAGCATAACCATATTGTGCACTCATTAATTGAATTAGTGCTGTGAGGTGGTGCAGTGCTGTGTGCTCACTTGACTCACACAATAGTGTCACCATGTCCCAAATCCAGGCATAGTTTTCTGAATTGGTAAGCTATTTTGAGGCAAAGCTTTATGCCCATGCAGTTTGGCCTTCAGAAAATGGGACAATATGGGAAGACTGTATTGTCAAAGAGGTAGGAAAGGAGGCATTTGAAAACATTTTTGATGAAGGAAGCATTGTGCAGGTGTGCCTCATGAGGCTATTCCGAGCATCATAGCACAAGGAGGAGAAAAACTGCATTATTAGATTATGCGCAAATTAGTGGTTTTTGCTGCATAGGTCCCTAAGAATGCAGGGAAATGACAGTGAAGTTATTAGCAAGTTAGAATGCAGTTTGGACGATGAAAATTATCAGGTGCAGCGGTTAAAAGCAGAATTAAAACAGAGGGTGCTAGACACAGAATTGCAAGCTAAATGCAGCAACATGGGTGCTCTATTGCTCAGAAGGAAAAACAATGTAATGACAGTGAGCAAGAATTGACCCACTTATAAGCAATTTTAGATGAAATAAGGCAAGACAACGATGTTGCTATTTCGGAAATACAAACCCTTAGAGAAGATAACAGGGAGAAAGACAGAATTCCACAACGTGGAACAGGAGATATTCAAATTACTGGAAGAAAATGATAAAAAATGTCAGTGTCGCGCACAAATCAGTGAATTGCTGGCAATCATCAATAAGGTCAGGGATGAGAAGCAGAACAGCTTCATGGACAGTGCAGGAAATTAGAACAGCAAATACTTCGTCTCAAATATCAGGAAAGGCGACAAGGCACTACTTTCAATGGAATTGAAATCAACCACAGCTCTGTCCAAGGAATCAATGTACCAACAACTGTTCCTGTGGCCAGACCTGGTTATAACCTAATGGTGGGGTCTGCATCATCAGCACATATTCACAATCATTTCTGCCCACAAGAAAACAGAAATGAGCGACAGAATGACACACACCAGAATGCACCATGTAGTCCTATCAAAATTATGAAGTCTATCAAGACTTTGATTAAACCATTCAAAAAGGGAGGCGATTATTGAATGGAAGACCATTTAGAAACCATTCACGATATATTTAAAGCCCTCCAGATACCTAGAGAACAATATAGCAAGTGCTTCCACCTAAATCTAGATTCAGCAGCTGCCAGTGTCATTCGGGGTCTCAATAAACAGGAAAATGTGTCATGGGCGGACTTTGAGAAAGAGGTTAGACATCAGTTCTCACCTTATCAGTCTATATAGGATGCCAAAATAGCATCTTATACTATGTCGGCGAAGCCAGATATGTCCCCTCGCCAGTACCTTCAAAATTTGAAAAGAGCATTTCCACGCTTTGATGTGGCCTTTAACCCTAACTCTGTTGAATTTAAGACTGCATACATTTACGGACTCCAAAAAGAAATTTTATCCCAGTTAATTTGTGAATTTGACAGGGAAAAGCCACTATAACTGGATAATAGAATAGGGGACCAAACTATATGAAGTGATATTTGGTCATAGAGAGGACGTACCAATGGAATAAGGAGACAAAACCAAAATCTAAAGAACCTGCGCCAGCGATTATGGAGGTAAAATCTGTAAACATGCTGCTTGAATCAGCCCAGACTCAGTCAAGAAACAATATGACACCTAGCCAAAGGGGCATGCCTCCACAGAGGATATCACCCCAAACTCCTATGTTACAATCCATTGAACCCAGCAATGGAGATTCGTACATTAGCCCTAGATATTTGGGTAATTCTCCCAGAGTGGAATTTCACCATGATATGTCAGGCCTAAATAACAGTAAAAATCAAATGTACAATGGCCCACACGAGACACTGGGTGTCGCGGATTTCCCCCTTTCTCACCTGAGTTCGATCCTTGCAGGAGTTCTTGGAAGGAGCTTTCTTGCGTACGGATCAGGTTTTGTACAAGCCCGCACAAGCCTCTTCTGGTTCCAGCGTGCGTCAGCGTTCAGCGTCCAGGGGTACTCGGAGTCTCCGGAAAGTCCAGGAAACGAGGGAGGTGTACTCGGAGGCGGTACACGAGATCCGGGAATCAAGGCAGAGTAAGGAGGGAGCAAGGGAAGAGGGGGAAATCGAGGGTCTGGGAACCAGGAAACAAGAGATTAGATGCAGCAAACTACGGAGCACACGTCTAGCCACTGCAAGCGGTAGCGTTGAGATGTGCGGGGCCACGGGGCGTGGTCTCTTTGTAGAATGAGCTACGTCTGACGTGGAGGCTGGTGGAGAGCGTACCACATTAGACGGCCATGTTGGAAGTACCAAGGAGTGCAAGCCCCATTGTGACAGAGACCGGGAAGTCCAAAAGGGATGCGTTCTATGGATCATGACAGCATGCCTCCTCCGAAAACCTGTCCCACCAGGTTTGCCCGGGTGTATGAGATATCTTCTGAGAAATCGAGGGGTATTCAGATTTGACAGTGGTTCCCAGGTTCTTTCACTAGGAGGATATCCTTTCCACTCAACCAGGTATTGAATTTGACCCCGTTTATACCTGGAGTCGCATATTCTGGATACTTCATATTCCAGCTGGTCGTCCACAACCACAGGGTTGGGTCTGAAGGACTTCCGGGAGGATTGGACGTAAGGTTTTAATAAAGAAGTGTGAAAAACGGGATGAATCTTCTTTCAGGAGTCTGGCAATTTGAGCCAGAATGTCACTTGGTTTATGATTTCCTTTATGGAAAAAGGGCCATAGTAACGGGGAGCCAGTTTGTTTGGTCGTAAATGTCGAGGCAGTAGTTTCGAGGGCAGCCAGACCATATCACCGACTGCATAAGAAGGTCCTGGTCTTCTTTTGGAGTCCACATAACGCTTGGTGTGAGTTTGGGCCTTTTCTAAGTGTTCTTTGGCTTCCTTGTGTACTTTGATGAGAGTTTCAATCCAGGAGTCGAGTTTTGGTACTGGTGTGGGATGTGGAAGAATGGAAGGTAGAACCGAAGGGTGGAATCCTTGGCTGCAAAAAAAAAGGGCTGGTCTTGACTGCCGAGTGATCCGAATTGTTGTAGGCGAATTCAGCCACAGGTATTAAGAGTGACCAGTCGTCCTGTACCTTCGTGGGAAAACAACAAAGGTGTTGCTCCAGGGTCTGGTTCACACGTTCGGTAACTCTGTTAGTCTGTGGATGATAACCTGAAGAGAGGGCACGTTGGATTCCTAGAATACGGCATAAGTGTTTCCAGAATTGAGAGATTTATTGAGGTCCCCTGTCTGATATGATCTTGGAAGGGAGTCCATGAAGGCGAAATATGTGTTCCAGGAAGATGCCAGCGAGTTCTGAGGAAGATGGCAATTTGTACAATGGTGTAAAATGAGCCATGTGGGTGAATAAATCAATGGTGACCATGATAGTCGTGTAACCTCTGGATGGTGGTAATTCCACAATAAAGTCTGTAGCAATAAATTCCCAGGGCCTAGACGGTAGCGTAGTTTGAAATAGGAGACCTGCCGGTTTCTTGTTATCATGCTTCTTTTGATTGCAGACTGCACAGGCTTGAATGTACCGTTGAACGTTGATTTTCATTTTAGGCCACCAAAATTGTCTTTGTATGAGACAAAGGGTGTTGGTGATGTCACGATGTCCGGAGTGAAGGGTATCGTGACAGAGGTTAGTAATCCGTTGTTGTAGTCTCTGTGTGGGAATGACCAGGCCATTATCCTTAAACAGGTACCCGTCTCTTGTTCTAAGATTCCACCGATTCTTCCCCGTAAATTTCTTCCAGATCTCAGAGGACTGGGTTTGCATCCAAATGTCTTCCAGGAGACTGATTGCTTGGGCTACAAAAATTGTGTGGGGAAACATCTTTGGGAAGGACGATCTTCAAGAGTTTTGTAGTCAGGAGGCCGGAATAAGGCGTCAGCAATTATGTTCTGTGATCCAGGGACATGATGGATGTGGAACTGGTACTGGGCAAAGAAAAAGGCCCAACGGGCTTGCCGACTATTCCTACATTCCAAAGATTGTAGAACTTGAAGATTTCGATGGTCCGTACGGACCTGAACAGGATGTTTAGCTCCCAGAAGTAGATGACCCCATTCTGTGAAGGCTTGACAGATGGCTAACAGCTCCTTTTCCACGACGGAATAATGAGTCTCGCTGGGAGTCAGGGTTTGTGAAAGGTAAGCAATGGGATGTTCTAATTTGTCCTCAAATTCCTGTTTTAGCACTGCTCCTATGGCATAGTTAGAGGCATCCGTCTCCACTAGAAATGATCGATTAATATCAGGTTGAGCTAGGATGGGAGCTTGAGTAAACTCTGCTTTTAATCGTTGGAAGGCCTTATCTTGAGCTTATGTCCAGAGAAAGGGAGTATCTTTCTTCAACAATGCAATGATCGGTTGAACTATCTCAGAACTATCTCAGGAAAGGACGGTATGAATTTCCGGTAAAGGTTGGCAAGCCCCTGGAAGGATTGAATCTGTTTCACTGTAGTGGGAACAGGCCAAGATAGTATGGCTTTTACCTTTTGAGTGGTCCATTCCAATTCCTTCTGGACTAAGGACAAATCCTAGATAGTGAACAGTAGAGACATGAAAAAGGCATTTCTCGGGTTTAGCTAGGAGTTTGTGTTCAAGTAGCCGTTGTAAGACTGCCTTAACATGTTCTTCATGCTTTTGATGGTCCTTGGAGTAAATCAAGATATCGTCCAGGTAAACTATGACGAAGAGGAACAGCATGTCAGAAAACACCCCATCCATGAAACGTTGGAAGACCGCTGGGGCATTAGCGAGTCCGAAGGACATGACCAGGTATTCAAAGTGACCAAAGGGTGTTCTAAAGGCTGTTTTCCATTCGTCTCCTTCCCTGATACGGATCAGATAGTAGGCACCCCTGAGATCCAATTTTGGGAATACTACAGCTCCTCACCGCTTCACCTCTTCCAGGATATCTGACATTAAGGGCAATGGGTAGCGATCCTTGAGGGTGCATTGATTTAATCCACGATAATCAAGACAAGGCCTAAGCTCTTTAGTGTCTTTCTTGGGAACAAAAAACAACAAAGCTCCAGCTGGAGATTTGGATGTTTTTAACAAGGATCCTGCTGCCCAGTTGATATATGGGTTATGCATACCCAGTACCATTGGGTAATGAGCTCACTTTATGATGTCAAATTTGATCACCTCTTGATGATGGTTTATCGAGAGTTGGATCTCTTTGGTCTGTAAGGTTATGGGTCCTGAAGAAAGAGGTCTTCCGTCGATCGCCTCTATCGGTTGCATGATGCCTCGAGTTTCATATGGAATTGGGTGGCTAAAGACCCAATCTTGATCTATGAATATCCCCATAGCCCCACAATCCACCAAGGCCAAAATGGAGGTGGTCTCATTCTTGGATGGCAATAGAAAGGCCTGTAGAATCACTAGGTTGTTCTGTCCCGGAGAGTTCAAGGATGGAATAGAGGTGTAGCAAACATCTCTCTCCCGAAGACTTGCTCCATCTAGGATCGGGAGTTGGCGTTTCCCGAACGCCGTGGAGGGGCTAGAGGACACTCTCTATCTAGATGTTTATCCGAGGCACAATACATACATAACCCCGTGTGAATCCTTCGCATCCTTTCTTGCGGGGATATGGGTCCACGGAAGGCCCCTAATTGCATGGGTTCTGGATCGTTAACAGAGGCAGGAGTGGGGTCAGACTTCGAGGAGGTCTCAATGGAAACCTTCTGGAAGGGCAACTTGGTTTTCTTCTTCTCTGCCTTCCTTTCCTGGATACGAAAGTCTATCTGCATAGCGAGATCCATAAGGGCCTGGAATGAACTTGGGCGAGCCACTCTGGCTAGTTCATCTTTGATGTCTTCATTTAGCCCTCTTCGGAAAAGAGTAAAGCATGCTTCTGAGGACCAATCCCCTCTTTTAGCCAATTGTTTAAATCGTGTTACATACGTAAGCATGTCCTGGGAACCTTGCTGGAAATCAAGTAGACGTTCCTTGGCGCTAAAGACCTGTTCGGGGGGCGGTCAAACATGGTCTTAAGGGCCTGTATAAATCCGTCGTAATCATCCAGGAGGGCATCTCCAGAATTGACTAAAGGTGTGGCCCAGGTTAGTGCATTTACGGGGAGGTGCAAAATTATAAAGCCCACCTTAGCCCGGGGGTAGAAATGTAGTAGGGCTTAAAGGTAAAGTGGACTAAACAGGAGTCAAGAAATCCACGAAGGGTTTTTGCAGACCCATCGTATTTATCTACAATGCCGTCCAGTAGTACGCTTTCCTTTGTAGCGGAATCACGGGACAAAACGAATTGTTTTAATGCAGCATTTTCCGCTTTCAGATTCTGCACCTCGGTCGTTACTTCTTGCATACGACGCATGAGATCCTGAACGGCCGCCTCCATGTCCGATTCAACTTCAGTCGTTTTGCGTCTCAATCTGTCACGGATTTCCCCCTTTCTCACCTGAGTTCGATCCTTGCAGGAGTTCTTGGAAGGAGTCGCCTTGCGTACGGATCGGGTTTTGTACAAGCCCGCGCAAGTCTCTTCTGGTTCCAGCATGCGTTCAGCGTTCAGGGGTACTTGGAGTCTCCGGAAAGTCCAGGAAACGAGGGAGGTGTACTCGGAGGTGGTACACGAGATCCGGGAATCAAGGCAGAGTAAGGAGGGAGGAAGGGAAGAGGGGAAAATCGAGGGTCCGGGAACCAGGAAACAAGAGATTAGATACAGCGAACTATGGAGCACACGTCTAGCCACTGCAAGTCGACCATGGTCAAATGATGGTCACTCTGTGTTCTCCACCACCTGTGTCACAGGAATTCAGAGGTAACACAAATAGAAATCAATCTCTCGAGAGGTACCAGAATAGGCCTAATCAGGGTGAGTTTAATCATTACCAGCCCAGGCCTCAAAGAGAAGAATTCAGAGACATGTACAGGTTTCAATGCTTAGAGGCCCAAGTTAAAATGTTGTCTGAACAGATAGGAAAGTGATGTGCAGTTCAAAAGCAACAGCCAAGTGAAGGTGCAGAATGTCATAGGAGTGATCTTGTGCGTTCTGACAATAAGTGACTAGTTAATGATCGCTGCACTGATAAAAACACAGATGCCTGTGAATCACCTCTGAATAATGGTTCTGAATTGCCTACTGATTTAAAAATAAGGAAACAAACGAATGAAAGTGAGACAGGGAATTTCAGCACACACAATAAGGGAGTGTGGTTCAATTTAGAGTTGAAGCAGACTATTGAGGTGTGTGAAAATGAAGAACAAAAAGGCGAAAGTTAACAAGAAAAACCCAAAGAACAGAGAAACAGATTTAAAAAGAGTGTCAGGAAAATTAGTTTTGAACTACATTACCCAGCAGCCTGTGGGCAGTTCTGGGTTGTTTGCGCGGTGTGCCAGCTGTGGTTAATTATTGAGGCTTCTTAAACCACCGGCCACCCGTGCTCAGGTTCGGATAATTAATGGTGAGCAGCACGGGCAGTCGCAACGTTCGTTACAAGGAAGACTGGGAAGTATCGGGACACCTGAAGAATGCTGAGTTATGTGCTCTAGCCACGGCGGTGAGCAAGGATGGCACCGGCAAGATTTTTGCCTCATTCTACTGAGTCTGTGTGGCCTCGCGAGGCACCCAGACACACAAATAAGTGGGAAAAACCTTGACTACTAATACAGGGGAGTGGTGTACATGCTTCCCAATACCTAGGGGAGTTTGGATTGTTAACATGTGGCATTTCAGTTCGTGGTGCGTTATATCCTGAACTTTAAAGAACTGAAGATTGGTAACACTATTAGAAGCACACATGCCAAATATATAAAAGCACGCTACACTTGTTTCAAATCAGATGGGAGTAACACGTTACTCCGCACATTACATGACGCAAAGGGGTTGATCCTCCAGGCAATGATAAAAGGGGCGCTTCTAAATGTATTATGTGCTTGTTCATTTGCTTTTGCTCACCCAAAGTGTCATATGTCTTGTTGCTTCATGGAATGAGAATTCCCTTGTTTGTGCCATACAGCTTGCTCACCGAGCTGTGTCTCGCTTACTGTTCAACTAAACGTTCTGTCTTGCACCAAGTTCAAAAAGGTTCTAGGTTAGTGTGTGTCATGTTGCATTAACCTATGGTATATGTGCTTTCATGTTACGTTAGATTTGATTAAGCAGGGGTCAGGTTGCAAGGTTCAAAGTAGAGAGTTAAAAGGCAGGTATAATTAGAACTAGTCAGGTCTTGGAGTTTACGAGTACAGGAGTAGTGAAGTTTATATTGGAATGTTATTTGTATTCATGATTTCTCTTCCCTACCTTTCCCTTATCTGTCCACAACCTTTCCCTAATCCCTCTTTCCCCCCATTGGCTGCCACGTGGTACCTGTGTTATTAATATCCAGGCACCTGTGCCAACCACGGTGCAAGGGTCGAACTATTCGGCTTCTGTGGTTCGGGAGAGGGGGGTCGATACCCTTCTTTCCCTTTGAGTTTTGACAAAGAGCATCCAATATGAAAATAAAACACAGGGCGAAGAGTTAGGATCAACAGATAGATTATCCTCACTTGATAGTAAGAATACTGTTGATACCCATAAAGAGAAAAAAGTGGCTTAAAGGGAGGGTGCTAGTCAGTCACCTGAGGAGTATTTTGAACCATAGATATTCCAAGGGACAGAGATGATAGGCTCCCTGCAAAACACAGATAGGGGTTATGCTCCAGAAGCTGACAGGCTGTCATGTGACACTTGTAAAATATGAAGTCTCAAAAGGTTGCAGTGTGAACACTGGTGGTCCCAAGTCAAGGCAGAAGTCAGTGGCTACACTCCAAATGGGCTTTGAACCCAAGAGAATAGAAAAAGAACTTCAAAACAAAGTGGGCAAAAGGGAGAAAAGATGTAATTTCATATGCCCATTTGCCTAGCAAAGAGTAAAAAAGAGCTAAGGAAGGTAGCTCCTTAAATCAGCAAAAATGCACACTTTTTATGTGTACTAGAAGAGGTTGAAGATGGGCCCTGTGCACAACTTCAATGGGGAAGAAATACCTATCGAAGGTGTCACTGAGTTTGACATAAAGAAGGGGAAGCATCGGATGAGACAGGAAGATTGATTGAAGAGGTTATCGCCCCTCATTGATGAGCTAAATGGAGTGTTGTGGTCCTTAGCTAAAAAACCACTGAGACATAAGAAAATAATGACACAAAACAACAGTGTAAAAGAATGCCATACCATTGCTAAATCAGAAAGTTCAGTGGAAGTATATCTTCAGAATAGCTGTGTGCCCAGTGTCAAAGTCATTCTCATGTGTCGGGGTGAAATGCGAGGATAAAAAGAGAAGCAATCTTTTGAGATTTATTTGGACCCCAACAAAAAATGACAAACAGAAATAGATGAAAACACATTGCGTTTTTATCTAAATGAAGATAAATGCAAACCAAATGTCACTCCAGAGATAAATAAAGAAAAGCACATTTCAACCATCTGAGAAAAACACATGAGAGATGGGCAGCCATGGATTTCTATCCATGTGAATGGGCATCCTGAAATTATTGAAGTCACCTTACCACTTGAACATGAAAGGAGTTTTCTTAATGAAAAGCTATTCCAGCAAATTATTGATAAGGAGGAGATCCCAAGGTTGAGAATAAAGAAGCAACACATTTCTGGCCTAGGTGACCCAGAGTCGGGCAAATAATTGTAGGAAGGTGCATGTTGAAGATTACAATTGGTTCTAAGAGTATTCATCACAATGTGTAGATCGCGAGCGGGACACAAAATACATTTTATTTGGGAAATGATATCATGCACAGGATGTGTATGGTATTAGACTTTCTAAATCAAAAGGTTTGGTCCAGATTGGGTGGAGCTGCACCTGAATTTGAAAACAAAAGACAAGCTTATCATTGCACCCAAATAACACCATGTGCAGTTGAACTGCAGGTGAAAAGGGATGTTGCCATACCCGCATTCATCAGACAAGTTACAGGGGCGTTAAAATACAGCAAGGGACAACAGATAAAAGGTTCTGATGCATTTGTATGTCTAAATGAGGCTGCAAGGGTTAGAATGCAAATATACACCACTGATAGAGATTGAGGACAGACCCATTCAAATGCTGGTGGACAATAAAGGGTGTCAAGATATTAATTTGAAAGAGAATTCGGCAATAGGAATGGCAATACAGAAGTCTTACTACAAAGCAGATTTTAGTAACGTGGTGATTGGGAACATTCCTGAAAGCTATGTAAATAGACAGGGTAAATTGCCAGAATCCTTGAATTCTAAACCTTAAGGAATCTTTAAAGTACAAGTTCAGTCTGTGTACCCTTATGAGGCAAGTGAAATAGTGTGCTGTCATCAAGATGATTGTATTCTATTCAAATTAAGTGAATCTAAAAGTGAAAAGCAGCATATTGAAATGGAGGTCAATGTTCAAAAATATTTAAGTGTAGGGACCCTCCAAAGAGCTACTGCCACATGATAAGAAGAAAGTACAGAGTTTCCTCCTCTGGAGGACTTCCCAGAGTTCTCTAAAATGGTAGAGGAGCACATTCAAGCTGCAGATGCTTGCACAAGTGCAGAAGAAAATTAGCCATTGAGAAAAATATTCATGGAATTCAAACAGATTTTTGCCAAAGATGCATATGATTGTGGGTTAACAGATTTGCATGGTGCCATAGGGAGCCAGTATTTGTGCGACAATATAATAATAATAATAATAATAATAATTCTTTAATGTGATATGGGTTGAAAATAAATTAAAACTTTACACATATTACAAATATGAATATCAAATCATGAATAAAACAACAAATCATCAACAAATATAAAAACAGCAATAATACAGCAATACAAATGAATTAAACATTTTCCCATTGGAATATGTGTGAATTATTTTCTTTTCACATGATTCTGAGCAATTTAGCGGTGCAAATAATAAATGTTCATTACACAAGACCGCTTGAGTCGTAGACAAACGTACGTGTGAGAAATGAGTAATAAAGGGCCTCTTCCTGATCAAAATGATCTGACCATTCTTGCCTTCTGTCATGATGCCTGCTCCCGGGGAGCCGTTTCAAGCCCTGCGTCCCCGAAAGCGGACATCCAGTCCCGAAGGAAGGACCCAGCAACCCCATATAGGGGCCCTTTGGACAGTGTCCTGGCGCCAGGCTCATAAAAGACATCAGTCCTGGCGCCATAGGCGCCAGGCTCATTATGGGAGTGCTTGGGTGCACTTACCTGATGCAGACCATGCTGCAGGATCCCGGCCTCCTTGAGGCCTGAAAGGAACTACTTTACCTGTGGGACTAATTTACCATCTGGGCGTGATCGGGGAAGGATACATACCTGATTGGAGGAAGGATACATACCTGGAACTTCTTCCAAGGCTATTTAAACCCCACCCGAACAGCCACACGTGCTTCGCGTTGTTCTGCATCTAGCAGCTGGACGCTCACCGTGTCTGCTCCTGCATCCTGACTTCTGCCACGCCTGCCAGCATCCTGGATCACCTGCAAAGGAAGAGAAGAAGAGAACAGAAGGAGGAAAAGTCCTTACCTGCTAAATCCGCATCCCAGAGACATCTCGCCGACAATCCTGAAAAGGAAGACTTTTATTTAAAAGCTCATCGCGTCGATCGCTGCAGCGCCGCATTCCACTCACCTTTACAGGGCGCCTCCATGTTCAGCAGCGATCATCCGGATTCGCAGTCACGCCCCAGCGCTTAGGGAGAAAAAGACCAGAACAAAAGGTGAGAGAGAGAGAAGGGAATAAGGAAAGCTAAATCTCCATGTTAAGACTTACCTGTTTATTCATTCCCTCTTCATTTCGGGTCCGCACCGCATCCTGGCATTTCCGGACCCCGGCCCCTAAGGGGAAAAAGAGACATCAGCGTTAATGAGCGAATGAAAAGACATTACCAAAAAACGCTCATTAAAGACTTACCTGATTTCTACAAGGTTTTCACCTCTCATCTCGGGTCGGTGCCTGTTCCCCGGCATTCCGTATCCCGGCCCCTATGGGGAAAAAGACACTAGCATTAGTACATTAATGCATGGACACAAGGGGAACCTCTTATCAAAAAACTTACCTGGAAGCCAAGCAAGTTTGGTTCTCACCAATCCGAAAATCCAGTGAAGTAACTGGATACCAACGCGCCCCTGCATCAGAAGCAGGATGGAGAGCTCGTCCTTCCAGACCCTAAGGTGAGACGCTACGAGGAATCACAGAAGGGTTTCGAGGAGGGTGAGAGGGGAAAGTGGGAGGCCGATTGCATTACCCCGCAGACAGTTAATCCCCTATTTTCGCCTACAGAAGGATACTTCTGCGAGCCAGACAAGCCAGATTTGGGGGCCCGGTCCAGTCCATCTTCCGAACCCTGCGCATCACCTTAGAAGAGGTCACAGCAGCGCGAACCAGGCCAGCGCTTCCGTGGGAGTCAGGTGAGCGTTACACCTTCTCCAGTACTAAGAAAATTTAAATCAGAGTGCCAGACCTGATTCAATCTGCTGCCAGACATTAAACAATGCAATGAATAAGTGCATGTTGCGGGTGTTGGTGCAATAAAGCCAAAAAGCGGTTTCACATATACTTAGGGGATCATGCACAAATTCACCCAGGTGATACAAGATTGTCTCCTTTAGTGTCTGACATTCCGTTAGAAGGTGTCTGGCTGTCTCTAGACATTCTGGGGTTTACATAGGCGGTATACTTGTTCTTTAATTGGGATATCGTTCCTGGGACCCACATTATACAGAGTAGGCAATTGTTCTAATCGGAACAGAATAATAAAGCGCCTGAGCCTCCTAGTGGGACAAAGGTAGAGATAGGCTTGGGGTTTCATGAAATCATACAATCTGTATTTCACAAAATGGTTGCTCTTAAGACTACTCAGATGAGAAAAGTTATCAAGCCAATCCCAAAGGTCCACTTTTTTTCTGAGTGCATTTAGTACTTCCTTGGTAACAGTTACCCCTCTGTGAGTCCAGCCAATATCTATAAAGAATTTTGTCATGGCTTTCTGTAAGGGTGAGGTGGTGTGTTTTTGGTCACCTCCTGATGGATCACAGTCAATAGGGGATTAGTAGAGCCACCAATCATCTTGAGGTAAAACCCTGCTCTCCTTTTTAATAGCATCGCTTTCAGTGATGCCAGGCCCAATTCAAGTCTGATCAGGGCCATCGGGACACCCGGGGATAACCCCAGTATTCGTCGCCAGAACTTGCCCTCCATCACTTGTAGCCATGCCAGGTGAAAAGAGAGCAAAGACTCAAGGCCATAGATGATCATGGGGGCAAGCACTTGGATGTATAGATGGCGAGTCCCCCAAAGGGTAAAACCACCCTGCTTATTAGTAAAAGAAGAGATTAATGCGGTGACTTGCGTTGCCTTAGTGATGCATCCCTGTCTACACAGTGGGTAATCGCCAATGGGCTCTATTTCAACTCCTAAATAACGATAAGATGGCGCGTACAGTATATGATTTTTATGTACCATCAGTTTCACTCGAGATGCTCTTTTCCTAGTAAATCTAAGCACCTGTGTCTTCTCTAGGTTAATTGTCAAGCCATTTGCCCTGGCATAGTCCCATAGAGTGGATACAGAACGCCTAAGTCCCCCTATGGTATTATCAAAAACAATCAGATCGTCCGCATATGCGAGTACTGCACAGGAAGCATCGCCAATATTAGGAGGGCAGTTATCCGCCTCTGCCAACACCTCAGGGATATCATACACATACAGATTGTAAATGAGGGGTGCTGTGACACAGCCCTACTTTACCCCCCTATTCTGCGTCACCTTTCTCGACATCTTGCCTTCCTGATTTAATCTAAGGCAAGCAGAAGTATTTTGGTGTAAAAGCTTCAGGTAATATAAGAGGCCTGACGGGCATCCCAATTTTTCAAGCTTAGTCCATAGTGTAGCTCGGGGGATGGAATCAAAGGCAGCCTTAAAGTCAATATAGAGGGCGTAGAGCGGGGGCTGCCCCTTACTAAGCGCCCGTGTGCACAAAATATCCATGACCAGTAGGTTATGCGAGGTGGAAAAATCCCGCCTGAAGCCACATTGAAATCTTCTGAGTATTTTATTCTTTTCTACCCATTTCGGCATCTCACTAAGAAGTAATGATGCAAAAAGTTTGCCCGTAATATCCAGCATGGATAGAAGCCTGTAGTTGGGATCTGTCCGACTGCCCTTTTTAAAAAACGGAATAAGAATGGCTGTTTGCCAGGTGCTAGGAATTTTCCCCTGCGCTAAGATCTTATTAAAAAGTAGAGAAAACAAGTCTGCCCAGAATACTGGGTGATTCTTTATCACTGCATTAGCCAGCCCATTAGGGCCGGGGACTCTAGAAGACTTAAGGGCAATAATTTTATTCTGGATAGCCTCCACTGAAACATCAAAAGGAGGATGTATGGGGGCCTTCTGCATAGAGCTGTTTACAGATTCCTCCTCCTCAGAGTTTCGGCCCAATAGGAATTGTACCCAAGCCTCCTCACCGATAGGGTTGACTAAAGAGCATTTGACCTTATCTCTATTCTCATTAAGGAGTAACCAAATACTGCGGGAATTTCTAGAGCAGATTGTCTCGATAAGCCTTTGGTTTCTATTGTTCCTCTCGGCTGCCTTTATGCTCCTAATATTAGCTCTGTATCTATTTTTAGCCTTTCTTACTTTCTCACAGTAGAGGGCTCCAAGTGAGTACAAAGACTTCAGGCCTCGAATATCAGATCTTAACCCTCTCTTGGCATCCCTGATTTCCCTATTATAGGGGAGTATAATGCCCCCCGTTTTTACCATGTGCCCCTTTTTAGCCGTTGCATGATGGCCTGAGAATCTTAATATCCAATCTTCTATGTCATTCACCGACATAAGATTGAAATCAAAGAAGCCGTCTAACGCAACGGGTTTAAGAGCTTCCGTGGCCGCTCTAATGTTCTTCTCGGACCACACAATTCTTGATCTGTGGGATTGCTTTGAATGTTACCAATATTCAATGAGTGAGGGGCCGGGGTGGGGAGGCAAAGTGTACAAAGCAGCGACGCATGGTCGCTCCACTTGTTAGGTATAATTCTCATATCAACCACTCTGGTCAGCATCTCGGGGGACATGAATATATAGTCTAAGGTACTAAACAAGGATCCATTGGACCAAGTGTGTTTCCCAGGTCGATCTCCCAGTGTACGGCCATTTATCATCGTAAGATCCCAGGAATCAAACAATTGCAACCATCCTAATCCTTCACCATCTCTCTTTCCATGGGTCATCAGACATCTTGCATTAAGATCGGGATTAGAGGATATTAATACCTCGTCAGTCATGTGGCAATTAAAGTCCCCCATAACTGCCACGGCTACATTGCCAGGTCTCGATGACCAAGATGACAGTAAATCCTGTATTGCCTCTTGTAGCATGTCTCTTGCCACTGCTCCTGGAGGGTTATAAAGATTAATTAGGAGAAGCCTCCCTAAGCCACTTTCATCAAGATGTTCCACCTCTACCGCCATAAGATGTTCCTCAGCTTTACATTGGATTTTTCTAGACATAACTGTGTTAACTACCCCTGTGAGTAATCCCCCATAGGGGCGGCCCTTATTGCCCTGGTTAGCAGGTGATTGGTGTATGCCAAAACCATCTAGCAGCAGAGGGTCCAGTGACCACGTTTCTTGGAGACAAAAGCAACTGTGTAGGGACAATGAGGCTACCGAACCCTCCGACCTCAGGTGATGAGCAAAGCCTCGGCAGTTCCAAGTGACTAATGAGAAGCTTCAATGGTTCTGTATCAGTTGCGGTAGGGATTCCAACAATGACTTAAGTACCTGCTGTATTTCAGCCAGGGCAGGATTGACCCCTCCCCCAGACTTAAGCTCATTTGCCGCCGGGGCTGGTGTGCACATCACCTCAGATTCAGCACAAGGGTCCTTCTCCTGCGGGTCCACATCAATGTCAATGTCTACTGCTCTCAGTTCTTCTTTATATTTTCTAATCAATTGTGTTGTAGACAAAAAAGTACAGTGTACGGCAGCGACGTGGGAATTGGGGCCCTTCAAAGGTTCAATGAACAGGAAGTCCTCAGATTTTAAGACGCGAAGTTGGGGTATGTGATAAAGTCTGGCTAGTAGCTCGGAGCGCGCCAACCAAGGGTGGGTTTTTTCCACTAGGATATAGGTTCTTGATAAAACAAATGTGGTTCATGTTGTTGTCCTTAGCTACACTCTTCTGGTCAGGCGGAATATGCTCCAGTGGTTCTTCCGACGCCAATGTCCCGGGAGGGCATATAGGATATGTTGTCAAACTGGATTCAATATCCAGCTCAGAGACCATGAAAGAGACTTCATTTGGGACCACACAGATGGACTTCTCTTCAGATACCAACCAGTCTGTAAGCGGTCCTTTTCTCGTTGCCGCCCGTGCGGCTGCTCTCACAAGTCTTTTCCTGGCTTTTTTAGAACCTATTTGTGGCACAGGCCTGGGCTTGGCTGCAGACAATGGAACACTTGTTGTGGGTATCCTATTTTTAAGAGCTTTCTTTGTCGCTCTACGTTGTTTCCGTGAAGGGAAAACCATCGAGCTTTGATCTGGTTCTTGGTCGTCTGCCTCCAAGGATGCTTCCTCAGATTGGCTATTCCCATTGGGCTCAGCATGCTCCACAGCCACCTATCCCCTAGTTTCCAGCTCTTCGATCTCCTCAGCAATGTGGAGGGTGTCGGATAAGTTAGCTTCTGTTTCTTCCCTGAGGGGATTCTTCAGATCTAAAGCCATAGAGATGGAATTGGTATTTGCCAGGATACGACCTGACATTTGCAGAAGTATCTTAAGCGCAAATTGGAGGGCGGCCACTGATGATTGAAGCTCAGTTAACTCAGTTGTGCTTGCATATGTGCTGATGTTAACACCCCCCTCGTTATCTGGAACGTCCTCCATCAATGCCATTGCAAGATTCAGGGAGGCAGATAATCAACCCCTGGTTCCGTCCACATTATATTCCCCCAAGGGGGTATTCCTGCTATTTTCTTTCAGTGACGTTACACCACTGGATATCATCTGTGGTAGTTGTGTGGACATCCCTCTCTGTATAGTTAAACAGAGATCCAAGAGAGAATTATTGTCTATGTCATCGAAATTAGTGGCATTTAAAGAAATGCCACCACTTTGCCCCGGAGCGGCAGTTTCCTCAATTATGGTGGAATTAGTTTCAGGGGGAGGGTTAACAGGAAAAAAACTCTGTGATCGCCCCTTGTGCCACAGGTTTTGCATATTGAGCTTTCTTCTTCGATTTATCCCCTTTCTTGTTGGTCTCCTTAGGTTCCTTAACGGGTTGAGACTTGGCTTTCCAGAGATTATAAATTGAATGGGGGGCTCTTTTCCCCGCTGCATGTTTGCAATGTAGCTCACTTTCGGTAAAAAGAATGTATTTATCCAGATACTGTGAAGCTACCGGGGCAACTGTAATAGTGGGTACTGATGTCAGTAGGGAGAGATTATTGTTTCCTTGTGCCGCCTAAAGGAAATACGATATTATCCTACCGTCTCCAGCACCCCCTGAAAGGCTCTTCTCGCCAGACCACCCTATTCCTGCGCTCCCAGTGTTTACGCTCTACCTGCCGAGATCAAAGGCTAGAAGCCAACAGTCTCCGGGACGTGCTTTCTAGTTCCACTTCACCCAAGTGTCTATACTGGAGTGATAATCGGGAGCAATGCTGCGGAGACCACCTCCCGCTCAGAAATCCGGACCCAGGGGTGTTCCACTCAACCCCCTGACCCAACTCCGGGGCCCTTCAGCCTTCAGTCAGGGCGCTCGCACCCCCTGCTTTTCCCTGCTCGCCCTTTCCTCCTGATAGGCACACAATGGAGCAGGCAACCAAATGCTATATCTGCGTGCCTGTGTGTCGAGCCGCACCTCACCTCCAATTACTCCCCTCTGGGGCTGCTTCCGGCCACAATGAGCCAGGCACACCACCTTAATAACCAATGCTGTCCTGTGCTCTACACTGCACAGACAGTTTGGCCAAAGTCAAGGGGAGATTACCCAACCACCGCCTCACCACATGAGGGAAAGCTCCAACACTCCAAGAGCTGACTGAGAGTGCGGCTCTGAGCTCGACACAGCCGGCGACTCCCGCCGCAGCAGACACAACACACACCGTGAGTGCGCTCTCCGCCTCATGGGGGCAGGGGCTGTCTTACCCTAGTTTTCTCCAAGGGCCGTCAGCCTCCCCTCCCCTGTGGGCTTTGGGCTGGACTGGGCTGGGCTCCGGGCTGGGCTCCGATTAGCCAGCTAGATCCTACAGCCTTCAGTCCAGTTTCAGCAGTCTCAGAGCAGCCGGCGTCAGCCACACACTCTCGAGGAGGGCGAAAGACGTGGTTAGAAGAAAGAACCTCTGGACGTATGGTAGCGTGACTCAAGCCGCACCTCTCTCTCGTCTCTCTTGTCTCGTCTCGTACAGAGGCCGCTTCCGAGTCCGCAAACACACTTGCGACAATATAGGTTACCGCTGCCATGTTTGGAATCACTAGCTGAAATAATAAGAAATTTAGAATCTAGAGGGATCATTAGGTCTATTCATCAAATACCCCTATATTAGGTGAGTTAAAACCTAATGGGCAATGGCGCTTGTGTGCAGATCTACAAGAATTAAACAAAAAGGTGCCTGTTTCAAGGTGGCCCCTTCCATTTTTTGATCAGGGTCTCGCGCAGGTCCACGACTCAAAGGTGTTTACCACATTAGACCTTACAGCTGGATACTGGTGTGTGCCACTGGCCGAAGATATTCAAAATGTGTTTGCATTTTCTTTTGACAAATCACAATATGCATGGTCCCGGACACCTTTTGGGTATGTCAATAGTGGGAGTGAGTTTGGGATATTCCTGAGCAAGGCACTCCCGAATGCAACTGAAAGGGAGACGATAGTTTATGTGGATGATGTGCTAATCAAAAACTAAGATCTGAAAAGCCACTTCAATGAGATCAGACATGTTCTTAGCCAGCTGCAAAAGGCTGGGGCAAAAGTACCTTTACAGAAAGAACAATGGTGTAGGAAAAAGCTAAACTTCCTAGGTCATGAAGTAACAGAGAATGGGTTAAACCCACAAAAGAAAAAGGTGGAGGTGGTCCATAAACTAAAAGATCCCACTAAGTTGAAAAGTTTAAAGAGTTTGTTAGGAATGAAAAGTTACAACAGGAAGTTTATTCAGAATTATGCACATATTACACAACCTTTAATGAGATTACTGAAACAGGGTGTACCCTGGAAATGGGAAAAAGAACAAAGTGAGGCAGTAGCCCGGCTAAAAGAGTTTCTAATGAAAGCACCATGTCTGGCATATCCAATAAAAAAACAGTATTTCTTTGTAGAAATAGGATTCACTGATCAATGCATGTCAGCAGTGTTATATCAAAAATATGATGTGACTAACAAACCTATTGCATATGCTAGCAAAGCATTGGCGCAGGTAGAAACCAAAATGTAGTGAATGCGAAAAAGCACTTCTGACCACTGGCTGGGCGTTACAACATTTCTGCCCCATAATTCAAGGGGAGCGAGTGATTATTGAAACAAATCGCCTGCCTCTACAATTTCTGTAAAGTAAGAGAATCAGATCAGGGAATTTGGCCCAGTCAATGATTACTTCCTGGACATTAGCACTTCAGGGATTTCCTGTAGAAGTGAAATGTGGACAAAATAAAAGGAGCCCAATTGCCCAAGGACTAGAAGAGTTGCCTGATTGTGCTGATGACACAGAGCTAGAAACAAGTTTGAATGAATTTGAGCAATCCCCACACAAAGCAGTCAATGAATAATTATATAAGGATTTACCAATTGTGTATGCAGATGGATGTGCATACCATATGATACAGAAAAAGAGCTTGTAGCAGGAATAGGAAATATTTGGTTTAAATATGACAACATTCCAAGAGTAAGCATGAGGATAGGTCCCAGAAGTAGTCAAGTGGCAGAATTGGCTGGTATTTATAAGGCAATATCTACAGCCGTAGAAAACATACGCAAAGAAAAAGGTTTTTTTATTTTTTTTTTATTAATTTCAACAAACAAAAACAACCAAAAGAAACCAGACAGTGAACAAAAATGATACCTTTCAAGTCTCATGTACAGTTTCATGATGTGTCCACCACCTCCCTGTTACCCCCTCCCCTATTTCGAGCCCACCCCCATGTCACCGTCTTCCACCACTCTATTTGAGGACACCCCTCGCTCCGCCCCCCCGAGGAACCATCGTCTTCTAGGCAAGTCTGAGCAGACCCAGACAGTGTAGCTACTAAGTGCCTCCAGGCTATCAATGTCTCCGCTTCTTCATCTCCCCCTCTATTGACTGCTTTGCTCCACACCACCATTTCCGCATCTGCCCATTTCTGAAGGTCGTGCCACCAAACTTCTACTTTTGGTCTATTACTTGCTTTCCAGCCCATGGCGATTCTGCGCTTAGCAAGTAAATAAGCCAGGTCTTTGAGTTTCTAGGAAACCCCACCACCATGGACGCCCACAAAGATTCCACCTCCAGATTAATCTCCTTCTCAGTCAAACACTCAAAGAAATTGTTCTAGTAACTGATTCTGATTATGCGTGAAATAGTTTTGTAGAGTATTTACCGGACTGGAAAGGGAAAGGCATGGTCACCTATAACAAGAAACCACTTAAACATGGCAAGATGATTCAAGCCATAGAAAAGCTTGTGTCAGAAAATGATCTGATAATCCATCAGAGGAAAATACGTGATCATTTGAAAACACCAGGTGAAGACAAAGAAGGGAATGATAAGGCAGACCAGTTGGCCAAAATTGTAGCCGTAATGGTGGAGTTATTTCCTATTGAACACCTGCTTGGTGAAATACAGGTAGATGCGATAACACGCTCCAAGACTCCAAAAGCAGCTGAGCAGACAATGGCACAATGGAGTTTTGATACTCCAGATCAGGACCTGATTAAAGCGCAAAAGGAAGACCTTGTTCTAGGCCTATTTTATAACCATTTGTTAGATGCAAAACAAAATCCTCTGGCTGAAGAGGACTGCAAAGGGACGGAGGAATTGAGAGTGTTACTAAAAAACAAAAAGAATATTAGATTACAAGACGGACTGATGATCAGAGAATCTGTGACAGGCCAAATACAATTGGTGGTGTCTTTGACATGCCCACAATGCCATAACTGCAGGACATAGAGGTTCACAAAAAACTTTGGAAATTTTAAAGGATTACGCCTATTGGCCACACATGTCCCAAGATGTTGAGCTCAACACCAGAGGGTGTTTAGTGTGCGCACAGTTTCACCTGCTTCACCTACTCGTAGAGCACCATTAATGAAAAGGGGGTTGACACTCCCATGGTCTGATTTACAAACTGACTATTTCGGGCCCGTGAAAAGATCAGCAAGGGGAAACAGGTAGATGCTGACAGTAACTTGTCTAATGTCCAAATGAGTGGAGTGCATTCCAGCTCCAGATTGCAGTGCACAAACGGTGGCCACTTTACTAGTAAATCACATTTTATCAAGATTTGCTTTACCTCAAAGGATAGAGTCAGACTGAGGAAGCCATTTCATTGGGGCATGGATGACAAGAATGTGACAAGAATATGGCAAATCTACACAGATCTTACTGGCCCTCCTCTTCAGGGGGAGTAGAACGGTGTAACAGATCAATAGTTGATATGTTGAAAAGTTTGTAGGTGAAGCAGGATCAAGTTGGGGTTTGCGGCTTCCATTGGTATTAATGGCTATCAGGTCGACACCTTCTAAATCTCCAAATCTCAGCCCTCATGAAATATTGACAGGAAGGAAAATGGTTCTGCCACAACATTTACTTTACAAAACAAATGAACAGGTACTTGTAAATGCGTCCACAATTCATGAATGTGTAGAGGAATTGAGAAAGCACTTGCAACGTGCATTTGCATTTGTGCAGCAACATTTGGGAAAGGCCGCTGATGGTGCAAAGACATATTATGATAGGAAGGCATCTATGAAAGTGTATGAAATAGGAGACCAGGTATACAAATTTAACTTTAGGAAAGGGAAACATAAAAACTAAACATTTCTTGCAGCATGGCAAAGGCTATATAGAATCATAGATAAAGTTTCACCTGTGGTCTAGAGAATTGCTAAAAAGAAGGGTGAATTAACAGTGGAATAGTTTGTCCATGTTAATCAGATCAAGCCTGTTCACCTGAAACATGAAGTGAAAAGACTAGAATGAGTTGAAACTAACAGGGAATACAAAAAATAGAATTGCCATAGCAAATTATTAGGTGTAAATAGTGCTAGTGCACAAAAGGACAAAGGGGCTCTTATCTGAAAAATACCATGTGGTATTGTGATTAGTGGAAAATGTCTTGGCTGCATGGCATGTTATTCCTATAATTTGTATTTGTGTACATAATCAAATTTGGTTTCAGATGCTCCAGTGGAGAAGGAAAGGAAAATGAAAGGTTTAATGTGCTTGATGCTTAAGTTGTTTTTTCCTTTTACTCTAGAAAAATAATTGTTTTCCCCGTCAGCGCCAGATCCTTGGAGTGCTGGATTCCTGGAGGATAACACTGGATTGGGGTCCCCTGGAAAGCTTCCTGGACCGAACAAGGGGGTTAAGATGATGACCCCAAAAGATGTGGAGATGATGACCCGAAGGAGGTCTCATCAAGTCCTGGAATGGAGGAGTTCCACCAAGAACAGTTTACTGTGTGATTTTTATCACAATCTATCATTTACAATGTCTATTTCTATTACATACTATTCTTACTATTTTTATCAAAAACTATTTAATTACAGGATGCAGTTACAAAGACTATTTTTTTTATCACAGACTATGTTTATCACACATTGATTCTTATCAAGAACTGATTTTCAAAAAATATATATATATTTGTTATTTTTGCATTTGACTGAAGCCAGTGAGACAGTTGTGTTGGATGTATGTTTTTTTGAAAATGTTAATGATTTTTTTATTTTTTTAGAAAGAAGATAAAAAAAAGGATCACCAATTAAAAAAAGAGATAAAAAGATGAAGGTGATCAAAAGATGAACAGATAAAAAAGAAATTAAAAACAAAACATGTTTAAACTTTTTTTTAAAGATACCAAAAAAGAACTGGCCTCAATTTAAAAGAAAAATAAAAAGAGATGAAAACATAAAGATGATCAATAGATTAAAAAAAGATCAAAAAGAAAGATAAAAAACTTTTTGTTTATTTTTTCCCTTAAACATATTGTTTTTTTGTTTTAATAAAGACTCATAATTATTTTACTCAAGACTAGAAATTTATACATGATATTTCTCATACCTGGATTTCCATTTGCGTGTTATTTATTTTCAACTGATAAGGGGAGATTACATTGGGACGAGCACATGTGTTTTAGAACATTTATTTTTGTTTTTCCTTCAGTGATTTTGGGTTTTATCCCAGCAGTAAAAAAAAAGGAGGGAGTGTTGGAGTAGGGGCTCTGAATTGTAGGGACTCATCATTTTAGCCTGCACATGTAGCTTGTCGTTTTAGCATACACATGTTAGTGTGGGTTTCAAATGCAATAGAGGTTAAGGGGTGAAAATCATTTCTGGACTCTCAGTGTGAGTCTCAGACGGAGCACAAGGCACATGATTGCAAATGCACATTGTATATGCTTTAATTGCATATTATTTCAGGATGATATTTCAACTCACTGAGTTGCACTTAGCCTAATAATAACATTAATTAACATACTAATAAAATCCCAGCAACAGGTAACTGAATTCCTTAATAACATTTAGTGCACAGTAGTCTATGTGGAATAGCCTGAAGACAGATTTGGAAAATGCATGATGCTTTTTTAAAATGGGAATTAAAGAGTGCAGGCTGAATTTGCGCTTTGTGCTAAGCCACTAAAGACAAGCCATTGTATGAAACAGGAATCGCAGGAAGAAATGTTTTATTTCAGAAATGCAGTTAGCACAATGAGGAAAACACACATAGGAAATTGGGTGATGTGGGTAAATCTAGCCATGGGGAGGTGTTCCCTTGATTGACAGAGGGATCTATTAAAAAGGGTGTTGAATGAGGGAGTAGACAGAGTTATCTTCGGGTGCTGGGAGACGAGATGACAGGGAGGTGGCAGGCAGACAAAATTCATTGCTGGAGGCCCTCTGATTTTGCAGCAGTCCTTATCTGAATGATCGACCCTGAGTGAGGCAGACAGAACGATTGCTGAAGGTTTCTATGCCAAGCTGAAGCAGAAATAGTGCCAACATATCTGGGTAAATATAATTTTAAGTGAGGCGCTGCTGTTTCGAGTGAGGTCAGATAGATAGATCATTTCATACCAGATACTGTCTATTTTGAAATGTGCATGTAATCCCGCATTTATGAATGCCATTGATGTGTTTTTCTTTTTCTCAAAGTGTATTTCTTACCAAGTTCGACGTTTTCAAGGACAGTTGGTAAGACTGGGCATGGCTTATTATAGAAAGTCATTGCAATACCTTTGCACTGCGAAACACAATGTGGGCATAACTGTTACCACGTGTAAATTGCATTTTTATCTGTCACAATAAAAAATAACACATTGCAAAAGTCACTTGCAGTCAGTCATTTTATTCGATCTGCACAAAGAGACGGGTGCTCAATAAGAAATATCTCAAAGTGAAGTAACTGTTGTGAACTATCTAGCTAGAGAGAGTGAATGAAAGAGCGGTATTTCAATGTGCCTCCTTTACAATTCTTGAGACTCAGCCAATAGATTGTATTGTGGTATTGTACATAAGATACCACGAGGAAGCAAGAATTACTCAACCTGAGTGTACTAAATTCAGTATTTTGTTTGGTGAGTGACACTGGTAAATACAGTTACAAGGCAATATTCTAAAATGAGTCTCACCACCATAACAATACCCCGACGAGTTACCACAATATATTACCAGTATAATATTACCACTAAATAATAGGTATAATCCCAAAAAACATATCTAACATAAACCAGCAGAAGAATCAGTAAAGCTTCAAGGGCAAGTGAAAGGAAGCAATCAAGCCTTATTGTGAAGCTGGAACTGTGGCAAAATACTTATGAAACAGAAGCGAGAAAGGTGTGTCGGTTGCATGACCAGTAATGGGTGGACCGTGTGGTCCAATAACTGCGCCTAGCCTGAATACTCCTTCCCAAGAACAAGCTACTGTGTTATTGAATAAAGGAAGAGCCTGGGTAAGTGAAACTGAGGAACTGAACTTATAAACTGGTGAAAGAACTAAACTGGAGAGATGACAAGTGTCCCAAGGAGTTGTGTTATTTTGGAACATTTAATACCCTGAGGAATTGTGTTATTTTGTGAACTGTGATATACTTGAAAGCTTGGGGAAGGGAAACCCCTTTTCCATCCGAGACCTGTAAGAAGCTCTGAACTTTCATTTAACCACTTTTTATTTGATGCTGACATCCCTACACATTGTACACAATCAGATGTGAGGGCAAGTATAGGTTTTGGACACAGACAGACATTTGCTTTGGACAGACTATCATTAGTTTAAGTTAGGTAGTGTGAAGGCATCATGAAGCACAGACAACAGACTTAAAGTTCAAAGTAAAATACTTTATTAAATCAAATGTCAGGATAGTAGAAGGCCTAACTTGCCCTATGCTAAGGTAGGATTTCCCAACCTGAAAGAAACTAAGGAAAGTCTGAATCAAAGAGTTCAACTTAAAAATCTGTTTGTGTCCATAACCTATACTTGCCCTCACAGCTAACGCTAACCAATGTGTAGAGATGTCAAAATTAAAAGAAATAGTGTTCAACTCAAGTTCCGAGCTTCTATCAGTTTGCAGCTTTTTTTCAGCTCCCTTTCCCCAAATATAAGAAAGTTCCACGAAAAATTCTCAAGATTACCTTTCTCCAGTTCTAGGTGATACAGTTCAAAACCAATCCTCAGGGTTCCCTTCCCCAAGTTCCAAGCAAGACAGTTCACAGAAAACAAGAGGCCTTAAGGCTTCATTCTCAAGACCACACAAAGTAGCTCTTCAAGTCTCAGGGTTCCCTTCCCCAAGACTTTAACTTCATCATCACAATGGGCCTCATTACAACCTGTCAGGTTTGGAGCGCAGTGATTCTGTGACGGCACGCGACAGACAGCACGTAATCGGATGGTCTTTCCGCAACCTTGCAGACGCGGAAACTTTGTTACCGCCATCACGGAAAAAGCCACGGAAATGGACATAGCTCTACCACAAGTAGCGCAAAACCCATGTCTGTCACCGTCGCCACGGAACCGGAAATACCGTGATCGCCAAAACAGGAAACAGAGAGGCGGCCATCATATGGAGCACAATCCATTGCCATCCAGAGTCAGCACAAGCAGAATCCACACTGTGAGAAGGCAAAAGGGACCACCATCATGTCTGCCAGGATTCCAGCCCAGATGCAGCGCAAACAGTGCTTTAGTGAGGCGGAGCTAACTGTTCTGGTGGAGCACATAGTGGAGCATGCAGAGATGCTGTTCAGTGCCGATCAACGGTGTGCCACACAGCAGCGGAGGAAGGAAGTGTGGGCAGAAGCAGCACGCAAGTCCACCACTGTGGGCATGACTGTGAGGAGTGTAAAGGACTGCCACAAGCGGTGGGACGACCTCAGGCTGAGGGTTCAGAACCTGATCTCCACACACTGCCAATGCAGCAGTGGGACAGGTGGAGGACCCCTTCCCCACTGAGGCTGCAAGCATGGGAGGAGCGTTGCAGCAGTGTCCTCCACCTTGAGGGCATCCATGGGATTGGGGAGGCTGAGGCAGGAGTGAGCCCACCTGCAGATGCTGGTAAGAGGAAAAACATGAATGCCATATGAGTATATGTTGATGGCATGACTGGACCAAAGGACCCATTAACAAACCCTCCCTCCCCCAGGCAGTGCATGACTGGGCCAAAGGACCCATTAACAACCCCCCCCCGGCAGTGCATGACTGGGCCAAAGGACCCATTAACAACCCCCTCCAGGCAGTGCATGACTGGGCCAAAGGACTGATTAACAACCCCCCCCAGGTAGTGCATGACTGGGTCAAAGGAGCCATTAACAACCCCCCCAGGTAGTGCATGACTGGGCCAAAGGACCCATTAACAACCCCCACCAGGCAGTGCATGACTGGGCCAAAGGACCCATTAACAACCCCCCCCCGCCCCCAGGCAGTGCATGACTGGGCCAAAGGACCCATTAACAACCCCCCCCAGGCAGTGCATGACTGGGCCAAAGGACCCATTAACAACCCTCCCCCCACCCCAGGCAGTGCATGACTGAGCCAAAGGACCCATTAACAACCCCCCCCCAGGCAGTGCATGACTGGGCCAAAGGACCCATTAACAACCCCCTCCAGGCAGTGCATGACTGGGCCAAAGGAGCCATTAACAACCCCCCCCAGGTAGTGCATGACTGGGCCAAAGGACCCATTAACAACCCCCACCAGGCAGTGCATGACTGGGCCAAAGGACCCATTAACAACCCCCCCGCCCCCAGGCAGTGCATGACTGGGCCAAAGGACCCATTAACAACCCCCACCAGGCAGTGCATGACTGGGCCAAAGGACCCATTAACAACCCCCCTCCAGGCAGTGCATGACTGGGCCAAAGGACCCATTAACAAGCCCTCCCCCCCGCCCCAGGCAGTGCATGACAAGGCCAAAGGACCCATCATGATCCACATGGCAACCAATATCACTACAATGCACACCCCCAACAAGCAGATGCATGTAACTGCCACTATTAAATGATCAACCTGTATGATGCATGTGATGCACCCATCAGGCACCACCACATAACTAATTACATGTCCTCTGTGTCCCCACAGCCGTATCGAGTGACAGTGATACTGCACAACAGCTCAGGCAATCAGCACCGGCACGTATCCAAGCCACCGCCCCTGCACAGGAGGATGCTGCCAGCAGTTCAGCATCCCTGCCCCCAGTAGCAACTGCAACACATGTGCCGGCCACCATCACCGACATCCCCACTGTCTCCACGCTGCCTGACGCAACACAGGTGCCACGGGCACCCATCATGCCCACCCAAACCACCATAGAAGGCAGCTGCGCTGCAGAGGAGGCGGCCTGTAGTGACAACAGTGCCCCAGCAGAGCAGTCTGATACTGGCCCACAGGGGGAGATGCCCACATTGGATGACCTGGAATCCTTCCATCAGCTGGAGTTCAGCCCCACATCACTCCGAAGTCCCATGAGGTCACCCACCTCATCAATGGCAGAGCTAAATTCCCGCATGCAGCGGATGGAGGAGCAGCAGGCTACCCTCACCCAGCTGGTGAAGAGGCAGCTCAAGGAATCTAGGCTGCAGAGGGAGTGCTACAGCACGTCAGTACGTCGTCTCTCAAGGTCCATTGGACGCTTTGCCAGCACTATAGTAACCCTGGCACGCCATGTGCGGGAGGGCAATTACAACACCTCCAGGCTCATAGAGTCCATGTTGATTGGCCAACAGGCAAATATTGCACATATGCCATCTATTCCTGATTCTGTGCCATCCAATACCACCACCCCATCCAGCTCCTCTACTGCCAGTCCAAGGAGGCGCTCAAGTCGGCTAACAGGGCTCTCGGGCAAGGATGCACAGGCACAGAAGCACACACGGAACTGATGCCATGTGTGTGGGGCACTGCAGGACACATGTGGACTTGAAGGGTGTGAGGGGTGGGTACGTTTGGGTGGTGGGGGAGGTTGTTTGGGGGTTAGAACATTGGGGCATGGTTGGGGTGGGTACGTTTGGGTGGTAGGGAGGTTGTTTGGGGGGTTAGAACATTGGGGCCTGGTTGGGGGTGGGTACGTTTGGGTGGTGGGTGGGCACTGGTGTACAGCTTCCCTAACCATTGCACCTCCTTCCCTGTTGTTAATTCATCAATATATCATCATTTAAAAACAAAACATACATGAGTGGACATCTGTCATTTAATTTGCAGTACAACAATTCATTTGTTTGCATCACCATATCCATGCATTGCTGTGAATGTGCTGTGTCTCAAAAGTAAATGCAAATCAGTTCATCCCGTGCTCTTTGGCCATCTAGTGGCCCCCCCAGGAGGGGGTGGTGCCATCCCATCCCCATCTCCATCCCCATCTTCTTCATCTGCGTCTGGGGGCATCGGGATGTTCCTGCGCAGGCAGAGATTGTGCAGCATGGCACATACGAGCGTGATTTTACCCGTCTTCACTGGGCTTTACAGCAGTGATCCGCCAGATCTGCTCAAACAGCGGAACCGGGCCTTCAGCAGTCCGTATGTCCTCTCAATCATGCCACGTGTGCGGACATGTGCCCTGTTGTACGCCTCTTCATGCCCGTTCCGTGGCCTATGTACAGGTGTCATCATCCATGGCGTGAGTGCATATCCAGCATCACCTACATGGGATGTAGATGGGGGGACATGTCGGTGTTAGTGGTATCATGTCTTCATCTGATGCTGTGCTATCTTGTGTCATTGTTCATTCATGCATATGTGCCATGTAGTGGTTGGTGGTGTTTTTTGGCCATCACAGAGGACGTTGCCAACTGGACATTGACCTACGCATTGACGTGCATGTGTACTCTGCCCTGCGGGTGAAATTTGATTGTTAGTATGGCATTGTGCAGTGATGTGCACACATGGCAGAGTGACTCCACTGTGATGAAGTAGTCGATGCAGGACGTCTCATGTACAGGCATCATGTGCATTGGGAGGGCAGTGTTCCATTTGTGGGTGAGTGATTGCAGTGGCACAAGGTGTATGGGACAGTGATAGTATTGGCTGTGTGTGTCATGTGGCAGGGTGTGTATGGGCACACTTTGGTGACCTGTCATGTGTTGCTTTGTGATGTTTAGGATCCGCTGTCTATTCAGTTGATGGCAGGGGGGGTGACGCATGTGCAGTCACAGCAGCACGCTCACATTGCTCATTGGCCTGGACACACCACTTCAACAGGGTCGGTGCATTGGCAGCTGTACTCACGCAATAGCCATGTGCTTTGTCCGGCATAGCGTTCTATGTACCGTGGCAACGTGGAATTCCGCAGTACCATTGAGTCATGGGTTGAGCCTGTTAAACGTGCGCAGCAGTGTGTTATCAGTTGCGTGGCATCACATACCATCTGTACATTCAGCGAGTGATACTGTTTCCTATTGCGGAACACCATCTCAATTGCACGTGGTACTGTCAGTTCAATGTGGGTGCAGTCAACTGCACCTATGCAATTTGGCATGCCTGCTATGGCATGGAAGGCCATCTTGGTGGCAATGACCTCGGGGAGGGTACGGGGTAGGGCTATCTGTTCCGACACATGGCGCAACAGGGCATCCAGTACCTGTACCAGGATTTCTGAGAAACAAGGTTGTGATATGCCGTGCAGCTCACCAACCGTGTGTTGATAGGTGCCAGTGGCAAGGAATGCAGTACAGACACAACCTTCAGGAGGGGGGATGGCGGTCGGGGTGTCTATGTGGCTGCTGATGTTGTCCTTAATCATGGTGGTGATGTACAGGATTGTTGGACGGTCCAGCCGGTATAGTGTGTGGATCTGTCCTGGGGTAAGGTTCCAGGGTGAGGCCCTGATGCGTGGTATTGCAGGCTGCCTATGGGGTTGTGCCGGCTGGACAATGGGGTTTGCCATAGGTGCAGGGTTGGCTGGTTGCCGCCTGCGCCTCCTCCGCCTCTGCCAATTGAACTCAAGAGTTATTACTCAAATGATAACCAAGATAGATAATCGCTGACATTTGAAGTATTGTCTCTCCCCCAATCTTCCATTTAAAGACTTTAAGCTTCCTCCCTGAATTAAACACAATTGTACTCGTTTTTGTTGCATTAGACGTTAAATTCAGAGCATGGGCATATATCTCAAAAGCATGGAGCTTAGCTTGAAGTCCCGCTGGAGTGGCATCTAGTAGGATGATATCATCAGCGAATGCTGACCAGTGCATTTGCAAAGCTCCCATTCTCACTGTGTTCATACCCATACCTATCCATTGTTTCTCTAGATTACACATATAGAGATTAAAATGCGTTGCTGCCAAATTGCAGCCTTGTTTCAGGCCCATATATGTTCTTATAGGCTCTGTGAGAGCACCCTGCCTGGTAACCCTGACCTTATATGTTGTGTGATTATGAAGCATGGCAATCCAGTGGATCAAAGCTGTCGGAATGCCCACTCCCACCATTTTAATCCATAGTAAATCCCTCACTACCGTATCAAAGGCTGAAGTCATGTCTATGCTAGCAACATAAACCGGATAAGCAGCCTTCTTTTTAATCCCCGCCAATACGTGTGCCAGGATAGTAGCGTTCAATGCTGTACCCATTTCCCTCCTAAATCCGATTTGAGATTTGGATAAAATATCATGTTGTACTATGAACTTATCCAAATCATATAAAACTAAGATAGCAAATATCTTAGCAAAAGTATCTATTAACGAAATCAGACGATAGTTATTGGGGTTCTTACCATCACCTTTTTTATAAACAGGTACAAATATTGATGTACCCCATGTATTGGATATCTTGCCCGTCTGGAAGATTAAGTCAAATTTAACTTTAAGGATCTCCGCCCATAGGGCTGGTGTTAGGAGTATGGGATGGAGGAGGTGGAAGAGGTGACAGGGACTCAGGAGAACTTAGAAAACGGTATACCAGGAATTAACTACCTTTCCCAGCAGTCCTTGGGACATTGGGTAGTTCTTGCCGTGCGTGCGTGTGGCCAGCAGACACTCATTGGTAACAGCTTATCAAAGGCCAACGGCGCACGGCAGGTGTGGCTTATTTTGCTTTTGGGACGAAGCCATGCCGGAGGATTCAGGAAGACTGCTCGCGCCTGTATGTATTTCTTTCTAGGCAGGAAACGTGAACTGGCAGCAGCGAAAGGAGGACATGCGGTTTCTGTGCCGTGTTTATTTTCTACGAGCCAGCAAATTGAACTCGCAGCAGCGGAAGGAGGACACACGTGTTCAGAAAACAGCACAATGGTTATGTCTGTTCCATGTCTATGCTACTGCTACTTCATGTTTCATGTTTGTATGTGTTGCTAATGCTTGCCCATAGGGCCATGTGTTATGTTCTTCATGCTGGGAAAACCTCCCATGTGTATGTTTCATCTTGTGCTTGCTTCTATGTGATCCCTGCAATTGTATGACAACCTGTGCCTGTATTAAGGGGTACTATGGTATAAGTAATCAAGGAAGGTGCATCAGGGACATGTATCAAGGGGTTCTAAGGGTCATTGAGTTTGTGTTGATGGTTTATGGTATTTTTCAAGGGATTAGATAGTGTAGGGTTTTTTCCCTGTCACTTCCCCGATCCTATCCAACCTAGGCATTCCCTAACCCTCTATCCGGTGTTCCTAACATTCCCCTCCCTGTCCACAACCTCTCCCTAACCCTCTTCCCCCCACTGGCTGCCACGTGGTTTCCTGTGCTTGTATATCAGTGTTAAGATCTTGATGGTCGTGCAGATTAAATAATGCCTCCGTCTCCAAGTACCACACAGACAATTGGTATATAATGCCTGTGCAGTCTTTGAGGCCACAGGTTGTTTGTGAGCCGTCAGGTCTGGAACCGGGAACTGCCAGAAGGACCCCTTGAGCGCTGTAAGGCAATGAGTGGTTATCAGATAATGTGCGATTTATACAAGGTATACCCAGCAAGGAAACAAAGCACCTCTTACCTAGAAATACGGGAAGTGACACCCTGATGGAAAAGGCAGTGAAACCCGGGACAGAGGGCCTGGTGAGCTTCTCGGTGTGGAAGGTGGGTGTCTGGTATCCAAAACCCTGTATAGCGGCACACAAGAGGCTTGTGGTGGTGTAGGCCAGGCAAACGCCTAGCAGGAGGCCAATGGCCAAAGTCACTGAATCCAAAAACGAAATCCGTAAGACAGTCCAATTCCAAAAACCAAGGTTGGGTAACTAATGCCAGGGGTTGACAGAACAATCCAGTAAACAAAGTCCGAGGTCTAGTAACGTGTAGATCCAAGATTCAAGAAGCAAGAAGTAGACAAAGCAATCCAGTAGACAAGGCAATCCAGTAGACAATATCCGAGGTCGTAGTAACAAGATTCAAGCACGCGAACAAGAGCCGTATAGTCCTGAGGGTAATCAGCTGTGAAGCAACGCTATCGATTTCAGGACGCCTTTTGAGCCAATGGGGAAGGTCACATGATGCGCTGGAATGGTCATGTGACGTGCGTCAGGTGATGCAGTCACGTGAGGTGTTGTCGTCATGTGATGTTTGACCGTGCTAGCCCGATCACGTGACGTGTAGATCTTCGTGGACAATATGGAACGTTGCGGGCCAGCGGATGTTTCCATTGTAGACGCCAGCGATGCGAAGGCCGGTAAACACCCGATTCGAAAAACAATGTTCTGACATAACGGGTGAGAGGACGCAGCCTCCGTATGCCGGAATGTGTGCGTGGGATACCCTTGTTTTGAAGTGTAGAGAGGTTAATACGTGTACCTTTGGGTTGTTTGGCAGGTAAAGGGCGTGTCGTGGGAAACGTATCAGGTACCTGTGCCAACCACGGGTGGAGGGTCGACTTCATTCAGCTGCTGTGGTTCAGGGGAGAGTGTCGACACATCTTACCCCGTTATTGTGTACTTGAGTTTGACATAATAAGCCACCCCCATATTGGGATACTTACAGCCACCCAAGCCAAATGGAAGCGACTACTCCCGCCTTGGCCGATGTGCTAAAGGCACTTCAGGATATTCAGGTGGAGTTAGTACAAGCAAGACACGTATCTGATAATTTAAAGACACAAGTACAGAGTTTGGTAGCCCAGTGGACACTGTTGGAGGGGGCTAGTGCAGTGGGAGGTTCCATGGGTCAGAATCCCACCATAATTGTTCAACCTCCTAGTAGTGTACCGTTGGCAGCTCCAGAACACTTTTCAGGGGATCCTCGGAAATACATGACATTCCTTACCCAGTGAAGATTTTTTGTGTAAACCTACTCCTTTCGAAACCATTCAGGCCAGGACGGCTTTTGTGATTTCATATTTGACAGGAGATGCAGCTGATTGGGTTATGCCGCTGATACAGAAAGATGACCCTTTATTATACAATTGGGATGGTTTCCTAGGGGAATTTGGCAGGTTATTTGATCGCCGAGCGGTTTCATTAGCACAAGATAAGGAGTTGTTGGGGTTGACAGGGAGGTCGGGATTTGGTAACATATGTAACCCAGTTCAACAGGTTGGTAATTGAGACGGAATGGCCAGTGGCTAAACAAACAGTGTTATTCTATCAGGGATTATGTGAGGAACTGAAGGATGCAATTGCTCAAGGGGAGCCGCAACCAGGAACTTGCACGGCCATGATCGATTTAGCTTTAAGGTTGGATCATCGCATGAATGAGGGGAAAGGAGATAAAAAGAGACTGGAAGCAGGGCCTTTTGTGCATTTAGACATGAGTAGAGGAGGACAGACAAGTGAAGTGGAGCCAATGCAAATTGGTAGTGTACGAGGACCTTTGTCCGCAGCAGAGAAAGAACAGCGGAAGGTTAATAAATGGTGTTTCTATTGCGGACAAGCAGGACATTTTATACGTACATGACCCAAAACACCTCAGAAAAGTGTGGGAGGTGAGAGGAGTACAAAGGAGGTGGTAAAAGAGATGGGCCTGCCTTAGGGGGAACACAGGTGCCAAGCCCGATGGATATAGGGTTCCCCAGAAGGGTTGCAAACACAGTGGGGGGTAAAACTTCTCACTTATACATTTTGGTGACGTTATGTTTTGCGTTAACTAAACAGGAAGTCCTGGCAATGGTGGATTCAGGGGCTACAGGCAATTTTGTGGATATTACTGTAACGCTCACCTGGCTCCCACGGAGGCGCTGGTCTGGTCTGGGTTGCTGTGGCCTCTTCAAGCGTGATGCGCAGAATTCGGACCACCGATTGAACAGGACCCCCAAATCTTGCTTGTCTGGCCCGTAGGAATATCCTTCTGCAGATGAGAAAGGGGATTAACTGTCTGCTGAATAGTGTGCTTGCTCTCCCCTTTCCCCCTTCATTCTTCTCTGACTTCCTCCAAAACCCCCGGTTTAAGCTCACCTTATGGTTCGGAAGGATGAACTCTCCATCCTGCTTCTGGTGCAGAGGCGCGCGTTCGTCCAGTTACTTCACTGGTTTTCAGAATGGCGCTGGCAAATCCACTTGACTCTTCTGAGCGATACGCCGTAAGTATGAAGATGCAAAAGTTCAAGTGTGAGCCTCCTTTTATGTTGTTTTTCCTAACCTGTGATCTGTCCTTTATTTCAGGTGCAGAACAAAGGCGATGCGTTGAGGGGTTAAATTGCCGGTGGTAAAATCAGGTGAGTTAGTGCTGAGGGCGACCCCTCTAAATGTCTTTATAATTCCCCAGTAATATCTTTTGTCCTTTCCCCATAGGGGCCGGGGTACGGTACCTGCCAAAGATGCTGCGCCGACCCGAGATGTGGAATGGTTCACCAAGAAAAGCCGGTAAGTAATATGGCTGAAAATTCGGCTTTCCTCTTGTGTTCCCTTGCTCACCTTTTGTCTCTTCTTCTCTCCCCTAGGTGCAGAGATGTGGCGACCGGTGCTGAGAGCCGCGATGGAGCCGGGCAGCGTCTCGGGAACAGGTGAGTGAAGCGCGGCGCTGCAGCGAGCAACGCAGTGCTTTTAAATGGAAGTCTTCCTTCAGGAATGCTGGCGTGAAGATTCCGGATGCAGGTAAGAAGGTTGAATAAGTTCTTGGTTTTCACCTTTCTCTTCTCTTCTTTCCTTACAGGAGTTCCAGGTTCGAGGCAGGTGTGGCTGGAGTCTAGGTGCAGGAGCAGACACGGTGAGCGTATCACTGCCTATATAGATCTTGAAATCATGTTTGCAAATTACTCTAATCAGATCACAATTTATTTGGTTTGTCTTAGTAAATTGACGTGATCTAAGTTTGTTCCTATATTGCTGAAGAGTGCGCTGTTTTAAGTACAAATACTGTTCTTTGCTTACCTGAATTGTTTTGAGAACGCAAAGTTCCTTGTTTTCATTACATTTAAGCAGCTTAACTTCATGATCAAACGTATGTATTAGTGTGCTTACTTTGGATTTTTTATTAGACTGCAAAAATGTAATTGCATTAGAAACTATGTCCGATACAAGTTTTTCCCTCAGAAAACAGCATACATTAGGGTTCCAAGTCCGTACAACAATGTGATTAAGTTCTAGCCGCACCTTCTCGGCTAATTTACGGCAGAGGATGTGACTCCACCTAAGAGCAATATTGCCATGTCGGATCTCAGTCAGTGGCAGTAACTCATCCCTAACAAGGCCTTGGTTTGGTATTCTAATGGTCAATTGAATGGGTCCATGATCCCCGTAGGTAACAGAATGAATTATTACAGGATCCACACATGAGATCAACTGATTGGATGTTGCAAAATAGTCAATCATGGAGGTTGCCGTACCACAGCTCAATGTATATTTTGGACCTGACTCCAGACATTTTAAAAAGCAAATTTCCCAGTCATCCAGGTATGAAATCCATCTAAGGCCTCTTCGCCTGACCCTAGTGCCACCCACGTTGATTACTCAGTTCATCCCCTTTAGTAGTAGAACACATTGGGCCTCATTACGAGTTGCCTGGTAATAGCGGGTCAATTTCCGGCATGCCGGAATGAGCGTGTCCGTGCACGTATGAACCCGCTAACAGCGGGTGATTACGAGTGCACGAGCACGCGCGTTCCCCCATGCCGGTAGTGGCAATCCCGCCATGCCGGTAAAGTGCCACCAACCCCCTTATACCGGCATCGCGCGGCCCGCCCATAGCGTTACTGCTTCATACCAACACCTGAATACCTGCACGGTGATACCGTCACGGTATCACTGTGTAAGTAAAAACTGGATCCGGAAATTACGTCATCGCGCAGGAACGGGAAATGGGCCGCCGGCCATCTTTAAAAACACAATCCATTGCCATCCTCCATAACCACCACTACACCCGTGTTGTTGAGTGACACAACTCAATCAGGATGTCGAAGGCCACCAGAAAAAGCACCCAAAGGAAGAGGAAGCAGCGTTTTTGTGATGCTGAACTGACAATGCTGGTAAACACCCTCGAACAGCATGCTGACATCATCAGAAGCACAGACCTTAAGCATGCGGCCCAAACCCGAAAAAAAGAGGTGTGGCAGGAGGTTGCTACGAGGGTGTCGGCAGTGGGGAGCACCCCAAAGAGCGTACAGGATTGCCGAAAGCGCTGGAATGACCTCTGCCTCCGGGTCCGGAAGATCCTGGCGGAGAACCGGAGGGCCGCAATGGCGACAGGCGGTGGCACACACTCCCCTGTAAAGCTCACCGCATGGGAGGAGACCGCAAGTGGATTTATTGACCCGGAATCCATAGAGGGGATAGGAGACCAGGAGTTTGGCGCAGCAACTACAATAGAGGAAGGTGAGTGAACCATCACATCCACGTATAACAAAACATGATGTGACACAAGTGATGTTGAAGTCAGATTAGGCACGCCAATGCATGTCCCATTGGCGACATCAACACATCAATAGAATAATGAGTGCCACCCCCTGCACCACACGCATGATGAGTGAAAATTCCAATCCCAATAGAGGTGCAACATGACCCAACCATGCCCATGGCCCAACCCCACAGACACCAAAACAATCCAATGCCACCAGCCATGCAATGATTGCCAACATGTCCCCTCAGTACATCAAATGCCACACAACAGAAATTAAATTGTGCCTGAATGTATGAAAATATCACACCGCAAAACATCACAGCTGCCATTTGGCAACATCACTGATGACCTGCATCTCTTCTATCTCCCAGGCACCGATGAGGAAGGTGGAACACAGGACAGGGGTGCGAGCACATCCAGTGCACGCAAGGGGACCAGGGCCACCGCCACCCCCTCGTCCAAGAAATTGCCTGCAGCCACCCCAGTGTGCCACGCAAGGCATCAACCCTGCAGGGGGCACCTGCTGCAACAGTGGTAGCTGTTCCGCCGGCCACCACAGACGTCGTGTCCACAGAGGTGGCTGAAGAGGCAGAGGTAATGTCCGGAACGCCCAGCCCAACGCCCATTGCCAGCACCCCCCCACCTGCGGAGACTGAGAGCCAGGATGACCCATGTCTGCATGACTCTGACCTTGGAGATTCGGACATTGGCATCTTCGAGGAGGACAGTGCCCAGGACGAGGACCCCACGCAGGTGCCTTCCAGCACCCCGCCAGCCACCACCCTGCCTTTCACCACCCCGCCAGCCACCAGTACACCTGTGGCTGAAACCCCCTTCGAGGTCCGTCTGGCAAGGGTAGAGGCCCGCCAAGAAGAAATGCTCCAGATAATGCGACAACAGGTCATCGCTGGTGATGAGGCCATGAAGGCCATAGCCACTGCAATTGCTGCCAATACAGCTGCCGTGGAGGCGTCCACGTGTGCATTCAGGGAGTGCATGGGGTCACTGACCCAGGCCCTTCTTGCAAACATCACGCAAGTGCAGCAGCCACACCATGGCCCAGCCAGGGGACTGACAATAGACACCTCCACCACGTCAACCCCTTCCACCTCGGTGCAATCAAGCCCTGTACGCTTAACGTGCAGGAGCGCACGGCGCTCGGCCATGGCACCCCCAGACCCAAAAGTCGCAAAGAAATGACATTATGGGAAATGACAAAATGTGAGGAACTACAATGGTGAAGGCAACACTGTTTGTTGCACACATGGGGACATTTGGGATCTGTGGGGTGGGTTAGGGAGTTTGTTGGCCTATTCACTGGGGTATGTGGGGTGGGTGAGGGAGTTTGTTGGGGGGTTCTGGGAGGGGGGAGTGGGCACAGTTTTGCTGTTACAAATAATACACAAGTTGTGATGAGAAAAATCCATAGCTGGACATTGTTATTTTTCGTGTTCATCCATTTAATGTGTTACGGTGTTCAGTTCCCAACTACCAACATTCCCTTTGTGCATGTTCACATTGGCCCAGTGTCTGACTGACACAAGTCATTCATCGTCCCTGTGTTTCAAAAGTATTCGTCAATGAGTGCTTGGCGTACAGCATGGCCGTCCCGTGCATCACGTACTGGCAGGGGGGCTCCTTCGCCTCCGTCTCCATCCCCTTCATCCTCACCCGGCCCATGCATGTCAATGTCAGGTGGCAGTGGTACATTCCTTCGGATGCACATGTTGTGCAGCATGACACAGGCCATGGTGATCTTTGCCACCTTCTCAGGCCTATATAGGTGTGCCCCACCAGACCTGCTTAGGCAGCGGAACCGAGCCTTCAACAGGCCAAAGGTCTGCTCAATCACAACACGGGTACGAGTGCGCACACGATTGTACTCCTCTTCATGGTTCCGCACAGGGGTAAGTAGCCACGGCCTCAAGGGATATCCTCCATCACCTGCAAGCAGATACAAATAGGTGTGTGTCACTCTGAACTGCCACCTTCAGGGAGCACGGTCATGGCAGCAGCTATTTGGTGTGGGCATGCACATGTCCCTGTACGTGTACCAAATACTCACCTATATGGAATGTATACTGTAAAGAGGTGTGGAACATTGGATGGGGTTGAATAGATGATTCAGGGTGTAATCATGCATGCTGAGGCAGATGTGCTGTGGCAGTGCGACAATGTTTAGCCTCCAATTCATGCTGTATACTCTTCACTATGCATGGTCACACTAGCCGCATTGCCACAGTTGCCATCCTATTCAGTCATGCATTGCTTGCCATCACCATGGTGCCCCGGTTGTGCCTCTTACTTGTTGTCATCCATATGCATTATTTGTGATATGTGGCCCAGTGATGTGTCATTTTCCGTTTGGCTGGGTCAGGTGAGGAGTGTTTAGCTCTGCATTCATTCTCCACTCACTGGCTATTGCCACCCCGGTGTACTATTAACCCCCCCTTTCCCACCCTGGTGAAGTACCCCCCCTTTCCCACCCTGGTGAAGTAGCCGCCCCCTTCTGCATCCGCACACATGAGTACCCCACAGCATGGCCATGGGCCTGTTGTGCAACTCACTGAGCAGCCAGGCACGTGGTCCAACATGTCGCTTCATGTGACGGAGTAGCGTGGAGTTGCGCAGTACCATGGCATCATGTGTGGATCCAGGAAATCGGGCGCAGCAATGGGTGATGATCTTGCTGGAGTCACATACCATTTGCACATTGATGGAGTGGTACTGCTTGCGATTGCGGTACACCGCCTCTATGGCATGGGGGACTACCAATTCCACATGGGTGCAGTCGATGGCACCAACACAATTGGGCATGCCTGCCAGTGCATGGAAGCCTACTTTGGTTCCGGCTATCTCCTGGGCAGGCCGTGGTAGGGATATGTGGGTGCTTGCGTGCTTCAGGAGGGCATCCAGCACTTGCTTCAGCATGCGTGAGAATAGTGGTTGTGAAATGCCATGCAGCTGGCCCACTGTGTGTTGGTAAGTGCCTGTGGCCAGGAAGTGTAGCACAGACACCACCTTTAGTAGTGGGAGGATGGCAGTGCGTATTTGTATGTGGCTGGCAATGTCGTTCTGTATCATGTCCACTATGGTGGTGATGGTGTCACGGTCCAACCGCTACAGGGTGTGGATCTGCTGAGGGGTTAGGTTGAATGGGCTGGGTCTGGTGCGAGGGATTGGTGGCTGCCTACGAGGCGCTGGTGGCTGCGCTGGTGGTAATTGCTGGGCCTGTCTCACCCTCCTTCTCCTGCTGTGTCTCCTCTGTGCTGCCTGTTCTTGCTGCTGTAGTTGTTGTTGTTGCTGTTGTTGCTGTAGTTGTAGCAGTATAGGCATGTCCTCCTGCGCCATGATTGCAAATGCTTGTGGTAGCATTTTGGTGTAGGAAGGGGTGTGGTGTGTAGGTGTGCTCCTTTTGTACTGGGCCACTCTACATTGCCTACACCTGTGGGGGGGTTGTGGTGTGTGGGTGTGCTCAGTTCATACTGGCACAGCCTCCTTTGACTCTACCTGTGGGGATTGTGTGCACCTGTGGCAGCTGCCTTGTATCTTGGTTGCTGTTTGCGGGTGGTCTGCGATGCCTGTTTTGCCGGCATCATGCAGCCCGTTATTACCGGGTTTGCGATGCCGGTATTTGCATGTTTGCGTGGGTTGTAATTGGCACCTATTAGCAGCATGCCGGTATTTCCTGCCTGAAGAGGCGCGTGTACGTGCCTATGCCGCTATTTGCGGCACAGTAAATAACGGTGCCGTTAATACCGGGTTTGTGGGTCAGAATGCTACGGAACGTTAAATGATGCCGGTATTTACATACGATTAATTCTCGCTCCACGCAAAATGTCAGGATTGCCCTCTAGTCCTATAATGTTAAAAGAAATGTGCCCTTCCTCCTCCCTTTTGAGTACACTTGTTTCGTTCATCACAATATTAACATTGTGATCCCTTCTTATTTCTTGGGTAGGAGGATACGTCTGCCGGTCATTCCTGCCTTCCCCAGCCCACTGAGCGGTGCCGCTCCTTGCAGGGCCATCTTTCTTTGCAAGATCATGTGGGCCAGCCCCTTTATTATGTTCAGAAACAATTGCCTTAGCCCCTTTTAAATTTAATTCATCCATAAGTATGTCTATACACCGCAGTCCTATGCTGCTTTCAAAGAGCTCATTATTACTGCTTGAGAATCATTATGGTTATGAATGGGGGCTATCTCATCAGGAATATTTGGAGCTAAGGCCACCCCCTGAGCATTATCATTTTGCTGGAGCATCTGGGGGGATCGTCGTTTGAGTTCTCTGCAACTCCAGGTATGTTTATAAAAGTAGACTTTCCCAACGTCAATCCTCTAAGATCTAGCTCACGGATATGCCCCACATTTTCAAGAGTACTAGGGAGAGATATGGTTTGCATCGGGAGTGAACTTGACTTCCCCGACCCACTGATTCTAACATAATCATTTTGTTGTAACTGATTTTGCGGATTGAGATGCAAATGCCTGGAACTACATGCTTCCGCATATTTGTAGCATTTGCAATGGATTCTGTCTTGTCATCTTTCAAACTTACTTCAGGTCCTGTCCCTATCAAGTCCCTGAATTGGGACTCACCATCTTTTTCGAAATGCACAGTGGTGCACTTCCTACCCGCTGTGGGAAAGTAGTTCAGCAAGTTCCTTTGTGTTTTTAACTTCTCACAACTTGGTAGAGTAATAGGGTCAATAATTTTCCCACTGAACACCTCCATTCCTTTTCCTTCATTCATTTTAACAATGTTTGGAGCCACAGGAAGCTTACCCTTGTTTGCATTATTTTGTTTGTAAATATGAGGTTGCCCAGGAATACATGAACGCCCCAATAACCTTTAATGGCAACAGAAGCGCCTGGCTCTCCTCAGTAAATTGATCCACTTCAATTGTGTCATCTTAACCCCATCGACACATGATAGTTTATTGGACATTTCCGTAGGTTGGTCTACATGCCCCCTACCATCTTTTCCTTTTTTGTTATTTTCTTTTTCATTTTTATTGTCCTTAACCAAGTCCGAGCTGGCTTTCTTGCGTTTTTCTGTTCTTTTCACTGCCCTTAAGTGCAGCTTTTTAGAGTGTCTTGATAAAAAGCCAGTCCCTTCCTGCAGATTTTCACCCGCTTTTCTATCATTTTCCATCTGCTCTATTATTTTTGTAAGAGCAGTGGGACTATCAGTTGTTATTTCCTCTTGCTGTGCTAACGGGACCCCCAAGCAGTTTTCAGGACTGCTACATTTATCTTAATATAATTTATGTCATTTTTAATGTGACTAATGTCAGCAGTCACATCCTTCATAAACTGCTCTAATGCGGATGATAGAGCGAAAGGCATTACCTGCTGAATATCAGCATTCCCCAATTCTTTCCCCTTAGGAACAAGGGCTACATGTTGCTCAGAGCTCTTATCATTAGCATGCTCATGCCCCTTAAGTTATTTCCAAAGGGCTGAGCTCTGTTCTCAAAACAGCAGGAGTCATTACCCATTATGAAACCCTCCAATCGATTTACAGGCAGATTCATGGAATAAATGTGCGCTGAAAATCTCTGCGCAAGCGTGCGAAAGCGTGCTAATCGCAGCGCAAGCGTGAAAATCGCAGTGCAAGCGTGCGAAAGCCACGCACATCGATTCATGGAAGTCCGGGCGCGTGTAAATCCTGGGATGTTTGCTAAAATCCTGCGTGGCGCACACGTCATCAAACGGCGTGCATTACGCGCACAGCGAAAGCGCACATAGCGCGGCGCACACAACAAAAGTAGGCGGAACACGGGGCTGAACATGCGTGAAAATGTGGGCATTACGGGGGAAGTACAGGAGTCAAATGCGCGGAACGCCCACACGCGTGCCTACAACACGTATTCATGGAATCGAACAGGGGAAAGGCGGGTGCCGAAAAAAGACGCGCTAATCCAGAAACATGTGCGCCAACAGGAAGCAGGCGTACGCGTCCCTCGTAGCATAAAAGTGCACGCAAACAACAAACAAGCTCAGACGCTACGATGAATATACCGTTCCTCGCAGCAGTGGTCGTGGGACATTGCAGGAGGAGGAGGAAAGCCAGGCCCAGAATATTTAAACCCAGGACCAGCCTTTTTGGGATGCCTGATGACCAGGTGTATGGGAGGTACAGGTTCCCACCACACATAATACCCGACCTGGTGAGTGACGTGGGAGGATGACCTCACATCACCCACTCTGTGCTCCCAAGCACTGAGCACCTTGGAAAAGGTGCTCAATGTACTCCACTTCTTGGCCACTGGTTCATTTCAGCGGACAAGTGCCATAGTGGGGGGGGGGTGTCACAGGCCACGCAGTCACGCTGCCTACACCAGGTGTTGGCCATCATGACTGCACGCCCCTCAGTCCGCCGGCACATATACATGCCCAGAACACCTGCAGAAAGGCAGGCTGCCGTCCAGGACTTTTACGGGGTGGCACACTTCCCCAAAGTGCTAGGTGCCATTGATTGCACCCATGTGGCTCTACGTCCTCCCAGGGCAACTGAGCATATCTATAGAAACCACAGGCCCTGGCATTCCATCAATGTGCAGGTAGTATGTGATGCCAAGGGAATCATCACCTCAGTATATGCCAACTATCCAAGGTCCACCCATGACAGTTTCATTTTCAGAATGTCACCCCTAAACTGGGACCTAGAAGCTGGGCGGCATGGCGATACACGGCTGCTTGGTGAGTATAAATGTCTCGGCATATGCATGCATGTCAGATACTGAGTAATGTCACAACCCCACTAATGATACACATCATCCCCTCCCCAGGGGACAGTGCCTACCCTCTGAGCACCCACATGATGACGCCAATTCGGAAACCCACCACACCACCCGAGGTAAGATACAACACAGCCAAAATTGCAACCCGGGACATAGTGGAGCGCACATTCGGAGTGCTCAAGTCACACTTTCGCTCCCTTGACCGCTCTGGTGGGCAGCTGCTATACACGCCCCAGTAGTGTGCAGGATCATAGTGGCAGCATGTGTCCTGCACAAGGTTGCAACACGCCATGGCCAGCGGGTGGACATGGCGGTGCCCCCACATCCCCAACCACATGCACGGCCGCTGCGCATGGGAGGGGAAAGGGCATGTGGTGAGGCAGCCCGTACACAGCTGGTGGCTAATTACTTCACCTAAAATGACACCCCTGTGGAGTGCACACAGCCCTGGCACATACCGGCTGACAATCAATGAATATGACATAAGGGACAGTCAACTGTCACAACCATACCAGCTTGAGATTGGTCACCTGGAAGTGTTACATTGTGTGCATCCCTACCTACTGAAAGACAACCAATGCTGTGTCACAAAAAGGCACACATTTATGCTGCATGAATGACTACCCCCTTGCAAAATACAAAATGAAAATAGTGCCATGTCACCCAACCCCTCCCCATCTCAGCTACCCAACACACCATGGCATGTCATGCAATGTAAAAGCAACCAAATGAATGCGCAAGACATGACACAAGTGTCACAAAGTACACTGTTCCAAATGGAAACAGGCCACAGACAATATGCTCCCAGTAATCAATAACAAACAGCACACATGAACAAATACTTACCAGCAATACAATACAGCAACACAGGATGAAACAGGGCCAAAATATGACAGTACAAAATCAAAGTAGTGCAAGTCTTACAAGCTGACAGGCAAATGTGTCAGCGTACTGCATACAACATGAACTGCATCTGCAAAGGAGACGGCCTTGTGAAGACATGAAGAAGGTACCTGTGAATAAGGAGGAAGACATGGATGCACAAGCACATATCAATACACCATGCAGTGTTCAATACAACAACAATCCCCACTAGGGATGTCCACACAGTTTTGACCACAGACTGCCCACACAGCTCATGGGAGCCCAATGTCACTGTGTAAGTCACTGTCACTTGGTCACACCCTTTGCAAGCCCATGGAAAGGGGAAGCAGGAGGGGTGTGTGTGTCAGGAACCCAAACATCTAACCCAAACACAGGACAAGCCTGCATGTGCCCAGCTGGAATACACAGTGGACACCCACGGGAGCCACACAAGGCAACACACAACAACAAAAAAAAAATGGCCATGTGTGGGCCAGGAGGGGTGGGCACCCAGGAGGTTCGAGGACAGGGTGCACACAAACACCCACCATACGTGGATGTTGCGGAAAAAAAAATACCTCCATGGGCTCATGGCCTGCATGGCTACGCTAATGTGGGAGAACTGCTGCTGTTGCTCTCTTCACCCTCTGCTGCTACATCAGGAGGTGGCCGTGCTATGGGAGGCAGCTGTTACGTTCACCTGGTTCCCAGAGGGGCGTCGATCAGACCCGGACAGCTGCGGTCTCCACCAACGTGATGCGTAGTGCCGAGATGACTGTCTGGACTGGCCCGCCTAATCTCGTCTGCTTGATCCGTAGAAGTATTCTCCTGCAAGTGGAGAAAGGGATTTAGCCACCCGTGGATTTTAGTGATGGCCCCCTCCCACTGTTCTCCCCTCTTGTCACCTCTGATATCCCCTTTTAGTAACCTCACCTTATGTTTTTAAATGATGAGCTCTCCAACCTGCATGGCATGCAGGGGCGCGTAGATACCAGTTACTTCACTGGTTTGAAGGTGCTGGAGGAGTTCCGGAGGAATATTGACTCCGGGGTTTATAAAGTTCAAAGAGTTCAATATGTCCGATGATCACTCTTATTCCATTCCCTTGTTGAATTGCAAGGTTCAAAAGAATATTGCCTAGAGGCAGCTGATGGCGTTCAGGTAAGAGTCTGTATTACCCAACACTGTCCAGTAAAAGTTGCATGAGTTTAACTTGTTGTTTTCTCCCTTTATAGGTGCGGCAAATGAAGATGAGACGTATTAAAGGGTAATGCCTCTGGTGGTAAATCAGGTAAGCCTATGGTGGTAAGAGATTGTATTTATCGGCTCTCTTGGCTCACCTTGTTGTTTCTTTTGTTACCCCCAGGTGCTGGAGTTCGGCAAAGAAAATGATGGAGGCAGCGCCGGATCGAAAAATGCTGTGAGGACAGGTGAGTATGGCGCGGTGCTGCAGCTGGCAATGCGACGCGTGCAGAAATAATGTCCTTTTCAAGTTCGAAGACGTGATGGATCCAGAATCAGGTAAGGATTGAAATAATGTCAGTGTTCTAACCTTTCCTTCTTCTTTCCTCTTTTGCTAGGAGCTCTGATTTGAGACGGGCGTGGTTGAAGACTGGATGCTGACTGCAGGCACGGTGAGCGTTACGCTGCTGGATGCAGAATAACGCGAAGCGTGTGTTGCTGATTGGGCGTGGTTTAAAAAAACTCCAAAGTAGTTCCAGGTAAGAAGTTCCCCAGGACCACACCCGAGTAAAAAATAGTCTCTGTAGTAAAATAGTCCCATCCAGGCCTCACGTTGGCTTGGATTTATTTGCAGCATGGTCTGCATGAGGTAAGTAAAGTCTATGAGCCTGGCGCCTATGGCGCCAGGACTGATTTTTATTATGAGCCTGGTGCCTACGGCGCCAGGACTGAACCCAGACAGCCCCTAGCTGGGGCTGCTGGGGTTTTTGTAAATGTCCGGACGCCTGCTCCCGGGATTGATGGGCTTGATCCGGATGCCCGGGGGTAGGCATCATGACAGCACTCCCCCCCCCCCCCAAGGCCCCTCCTAAAGGTGTTCTTCCCCTCAGTCCTGGTTTGTCTGGGAAGTTCTGATGGAATTTTTTCACCAACCGAGGTGCATGAACGTGGTCACTAGGCTCCCATGACCTTTCCTGTGGTCCGTAACCCTTCCAGTCGATTAAATAAAAAAGTCTTGATTTAACCATTTTAGAGTCCAGGATATTTTTAACTTCGACTTCGGGTTCCCCATCTATTAGGATGGGGTCGGGTGGTTTGGCTAGTCTTGTCCCGGGTTGAACTGGTTTCAGGAGTGAAACATGAAAGACAGGATGGATGCGCATATTAGAGGGTAGTTCCAATTTGACGGCCACCGGGTTGATAATGGTCTTAATAGTGTAAGGTCCCAAATATCTAGGATTGAGAAATGAATTGGCTACCTCGGTCAGAGACCAATACAGAAGGAAATTCATGTATTTGAACAATGTTTTCGAGAAATTCCTTGGCCAAAATTGAAGCGGAAGGTAATCCCTTTAAAGGAATAAAGTGGGCCATCTTGGAAAAAAGATCCACAATAACTAGAATGGTGTTAAATCCATTACATGGAGGTAGATCAGTAATAAAGTCTAAAGACAAAGTATGCCAAGGTGTATGAGGAATATCCAGAGGTTGTAAAAGACCAGCTGGTTTTTTCTTTTTACTTTTGTTTTGGGCGCAGATACCACAAGATAGCACAAATGACTTTATGTCTTTTCGCCAGGTGTGCCACCAGAATTGTCTTTTAATTTTAGCTTCAGTTTTTGCTATACCTGGATGTCCTTCCATCAGAGCATCATAATAATAGGAGATAACTAGTTCTTGTAGTTCCTTGTGTGGTAGAAATAGACGCCCTTGATAGTAAGGTAAGTCATTGCTGACTGAATAATATTTGCCTTTCTTTACCCAGTCCAGCAGGGCTGCAGGATCGAAAAGTTGTTGGATTTTTAAATGAATATCTCCTAAAGTCTGTAGAGTAGTTATGCCAAGAATTCTTTGTTCTGTGATTATAGGCACCGGTTCCGGGTTCGAATATGCTTCTCCCATCCCTATTCGGGATAAGGCATCTGCCTTGCCGTTTTTACAACCTGGTCGATAAGTGATCACGAAATCGAATTCGGCAAAGAATAATGCCCATCGAAGTTGACGCGATGGTTGGGCCTTGGCTATTTTCAAATACTGCAGGTTCCTGTGATCAGTGATTACAGTGATGGTATGCCTAGCACCGAGAAAATAATGCCGCCAAGCCTTGAAGGCGGACTTGATGGCTAATAACTCCTTATCAGTAACCGCATAGTTTAACTCGGGTGCTGAGAACTTTCTTGACCAGAAAGCTACTGGATGAAGTTGACCGGTTTCAGGATCCTTCTGGGACAGGACAGCTCCCATGGCTAAACTGGATGCATCGGTTTCAACTATGTATGGAAGCTCAGGGCGTGGATGCTTTAAAACAGGTGCAGACGTGAATTTCGATTTTAGCTCTTGGAAGGCTCTTTCAGCCTCTTCAGTCCACAAAAAACATTTGTTTTTTTCGCAAAAGTGCAGTGATGGGGTGTACAATATGTGAGAACTCAGGAATAAATCTGCGATAGAAATTAGCAAATCCAAGCATGCTTTGTACCCCTTTAACTGAACTGGGTGATGGCCACTTGAGGATTGCGTCCACCTTTCGAGAGTCCATTCGAACTCCTTTTGGAGTCAGGATAAATCCAAGGAATTGAACTTCTGTAGAATGAAAAACACATTCCTCCAATTTTGCGTATAACTTGTGCTGGCGTAGTTTCTCAAGGACTGCACAAACGTGCTTCACATGGTCTCAATCTGAGGAGGAGTACACTAGAATATTGTCTATGTATACGACAACACAGGCATCAATGAGTTCACGAAGGGCATCGTTCATAAAATACTGGAAGGCTGCTGGTACATTGCACAACCCGAAGGGCATCACCTGGTATTCGAATAACCCGTACTTAGTGCGAAAGGCAGTCTTGCATTCGTCGCCTTTCTTTACACGTACCAGATGACATGCCCCTCGGAGATCTAATTTAGTGTAGATGCAAGCGTCCTTTACTTGGTCTAGTAATTCGGGAATCAGAGGCAATGGGTATCGGTTCTTAACCGTGATCTGATTTAATGCACGTTCTGAGGTCACCTTCCTTTTTAGGCACGAAGAACAAAGCTGAGGATGCAGGGGACTTGGATGGACGAATGAAGCCATTAGCAAGGTATTGGTCCAAGTATTGTCGTAGGTGAAGGTTTTCGGGTTCCGTAAGGGCGTAGATCCTACTACATGGAGGTTGTGCACCGGGTATGAGGTCGATTTGACAATCATATGATCTGTGAGGTGGTAAGGTCTTTGCATGTTCTTTTTGGAAAACATCCTGGAATTCTTGATATTCCTGAGGCAACTGCACGACTGGAGTAGCGACTGTGGCCAGGCCTTTGTTCAAGGGTTTTTCCGGGTAACAGGTGTGTGCACAATCCGGGAAGGTTATTCTCTTCTCTCGCCAATCAATACAAGGATTATGTGTTTCCAACCAAGGTATCCCCAGTATTATTTGGAACTGCGGGGCTTTGATTAAATCAAACACAATAGTCTCTCGATGCCCATCCTGACCCAACAGTGTCATCTCTGCGGTGGAATGAGTTACAGGCCCAGAGACAATTTCAGTTCCATCGACTGTGGTGATGACATCCGAAGTGGTCTTTTTGCAGAGAGGTAGATTCATCCTAGAAGCCAATTCGTGGTCCATATAGTTTCCTATGGCCCCGATATCAATGTATGCCCTTACTGCGTGCATACGTGATGGCTACCTTGGATCAATAAGGACCAGAGGTATGATGAGGTGCGAGGTCTGAGTATCCTTCTTCAAGCTCGGCAAGCGGACCACTACGCTTGTTGGGCGTGGTTGTTTCCCGAATCAGGCTCTGTTTGATTTCTATCAGCAAATCTGACTACTTTCTTGGATGGTTTTATATGGCAATCCCGTAGAAAATGTCCTCAGGCCCCACAGTACAGACACAATTGCATCTGCCGTCTCCTTTCTCTTTCCTTTTGAGTCAAGGGTCCCTTAACCCCCCCGATCTGCAATCGTTCTGATGCATCTGTTCCTTTGGGGGTAACATTGGGATTAACCAATACCCGATTCTCGAACTTAGCTCGATCAGCCTTTCCATTCTGAAGTCGGTGGTCTAACTGGACCACTAACTCTATATATTCTGCGCAATCCTGAGGTGGGTTCACAACTTGGCCCAAAACATCTTTGAGTTCACCCCAAAGTCCACAATGAAATAATGTAATTCGTTTTACCTCTGGCCATCCGGTTTCCACCACCAACCTATTGAAGGTTGCGATATAGGTTAGTAGATCCTGGTTACCTTGTTGTAAGGATAAAAGTTTGTTATCCAGGGCCTGTCCCTGTGAATGTCTGGCAAATAGTCTTTCCATGCTCAATTGAAAACCTTGAAAATCCCGAAGAAGAGGGTCATCCTGGTTAACTAGTGGAATTGACCAATCCGCTGCGCTGCCACTAAGGTATGATAGTACAAAGGCTACTTCAGCTTGGTCGTTTGGAAAAGCTCCAGGTCTGCATAAAAAGTGCAAGCGGCATTGGTTCATAAACACGGCAAACTTTTTCGGGTCCCCAGCAAAACGTTCGGGTGGAGCTAAAGGAATGCTCCCTGGTAGAACCACTTACACAGGATTGCTCGATGAAACAGGAGTTGGATTCCCCCCGAGTCCAGATAATGGTGTTTGCCCAGCTTGGTTTTGCAGCAATTGTCTAGCAAGATCATCAGTGCGCTCCTTTGACACAATCAGTTCTCTCCTAAGGGCATTAGTTTCTTGGCGCGCGGAGTGCACTTCTGCCCTAAATTCCCCTAACAATAGGGCTAGTTGGTCGGTTTCTGAGGTTTCCATTACGCCCAGGTGGGGATTTGTAGATAGGCTTTGCGTTCTGTTACGCTCACCTGGTTACCACAGGGGCGTTGATCGGACCCGGACAGCTGCGGTCTCCACCAACGTGATGCGTAGTGCTGAGATGACTGTCTGGACTGGCCCGCCTAATCTCATCTGCTTGATCCGTAGAAGTATTCTCCTGCAAGTGGAGAAAGGGATTTAGCCACCCGTGGATTTTAGTGATGGCCCCCTCCCACTGTTCTCGTTCTCCCCTCTTGTCACCTCTGATATCCCCTTTTAGTAACCTCACCTTATGTTTTTAAATGATGAGCTCTCCATCCTGCATGGCATGCAGGGGCGCGTAGATACCAGTTACTTCACTGGTTTGAAGGTGCTGGAGGAGTTCCGGAGGAATATTGACTCCGGGGTTTATAAAGTTCAAAGAGTTCAATATGTCCGATGCTCACTCTTATTTCATTCCCTTGTTGAATTGCAACTGGTTCAAAAGAATATTGCCTGGAGGCAGCTGATGGCGTTCAGGTAAGTGTCTGTATTACCCAACACTGTCTGGTAAAAGTTGCATGAGTTTAACTTGTTGTTTTCTCCCTTTATAGATGTGGCAAATGAAGATGAGGCGTATTAAAGGGTAATGCCTCCAGTGGTAAATCAGGTAAGCCTATGGTGGTAAGACATTGTATTTGTCGGCTCGCTTGTCTCACCTTGTTGTTTCTTTTGTTTTCCCCCAGGTGCTGGAGTTCGGTGAAGAAAATGATGGAGGCAGCGCCGGATCGTAAAATGCTGTGAGGACTGGGGAGTATGGCACGGTGCTGCAGCTGGTGATGCGACGCATGCAGAAATAATGTCCTTTTCAAATTCGAAGACGTGATGGATCCGGAATCAGGTAAGGATTGAAATAATGTCAGTGTTCTAACCTTTCCTTCTTCTTTCCTCTTTTGCTAGGAGCTCTGGATTCGAGACGGGCGTGGTTGAAGACTGGATGCTGACTGCAGGCACTGTGAGCGTTACGCTGCTGGATGCAGAATAACGCGAAGCGTGTGTTGCTGATCGGGCGTGGTTTAAATAGCCTCCAAAGTAGTTCCAGGTAAGAAGTTCCCCAGAACGACACCCGAGTAAAAAATAGTCCGTGTAACAAAATAGTCCCATCAAAGCCTCACGTTGGCTTGGGTTCAGTTGCAGCATGGTCTGCATGAGGTAAGTAATGTCTATGAGCCTGGTGCCTATGGCGCCAGGACTGATTTCTATTATGAGCCTGGTGCCTAAGGCGCCAGGACTGAACCCAGACAGCCCCTAGCCGAGGCTGCTGGGGTTTTAATAAATATCTGGATGCCTGCTCCCGGGGCTGATGGGCTTGGTCCGGATGCCTGGGGGTAGGCATCATGACAGCAGCCCACGCAAAGCCCTGTTATGGTCCTCCATGGCAGCAAGCATGCAGGTGTTGAAGGTCTGGTTCTGGAGGATGATAGTACGGAGATCCCCATGCAGCACCTCACGGGTTGCCTGCATTTCTGCACGCATGGCCTCACGTGATGCCCGGATCTCCTCCCGAGTTGCCTGCAGCTCAGCTGAGAGCGAACGTGTGTGCTGCTCCAGCTGCTGTTCTGACCTAAAATTTCGGGAAGCCTCAAGTTCACTTAGAGTCTCCCTGAGGAACTGGAGTTGTAACCTCAGGGCCTCCCTGTGTCCCTGTGACTCTACAGAAATGGCTTCCCGCAGAGTCTCCAGTGCCGCCTGTTGGTCCCTGTTGGACGCCAACATGCCTTCCCTGTGTGATTGGCAAATGGAGTCTGTTGCCTGCTGTTGATGCTCCATCTGCCTTTCAGGGGGGAGAATGGAAGTGGCCACCCTCTCCATTGCCTGAGCCATCATTTCAACCGATGCTCCCTGTTGTGCTGCTAAACCGTACATGGAGTTTTCCCACACAATATTGCCTGGTGGCGTACGGCCACCGCGTCGGCGGGCACCACACCTGTTTGGGGCAAGGCGATCTGCACCTTGCTGTGCTGGCACTGCCTGAGGCTGCAGGACTGCATTCCCCCTCTGATCTGCTGGCCCAGGAACAGGATCAGATGTTGTGGAGTGTGACCCTGCATCCGTAACCGCCAAAGTCGGAGTTACCAACACTGACATCCCCATAGAGGGATCTCCCCTTGGTGCAGGTGGGTTGGTCAGAACAGCATCCCTCCCAGTAACACTCACCTGCGACGCCACATATGTCTCACTCTCCGATTCAGCACCTGAATCATAGAAGTCTGGGGAGGTGCACCCAGAGACACCCGTGGACAGTATGGTCTGCAGGAGGATAGGGTTTTCACCCACCACCACCCCACGTCCTCCACTGGTGCCCGGTCGTGGCTGAGATTCCTCCTGGGTCTGCACCATCTCCTCCACCTCAACAGCATCAAGTGCGTAATCGCCTGCAAAAACATGAAAGACAACAAATGGAAACAGGCATGAGCACCATAGCACACACATAGGCCTGACAAGGCAGAGATCCAGTACATGGAACTCTCTTGTGCTAGCGTGCCTGGCCTGCCTGCATCTGAGTAGTTTTCCTGGGACGCCTGGGAATTGTACCTGACACTCTTTTGGAAAGCAGACCAGTAGCTTGGCACCACTGTGCCCCCTATCCTGCAATAGTTTATCACCCATCCCCTTCCCTATTTAGAGCCTGTGAGTGTGCATCTGTGAGTGACTGCAAGTGCGCTAGATTCACCCTGGTTGGCAGGCAAGAATAGTAAGGACTCAGTGGTGCCGACCTACACCCTGTAGCGATTTAGTATTTGTCCTGAGAAACTTGTCAAGAAATGTTAGTTTGTGTACAACACCTTTTTGCTTGTCACAATGGGAAATTCTGCAAGCCAGGGAGTGAGCCTTTCCCCTGATTCCCCTTTGGCCCTCATGGCCTCAGTGCATGGCCCGGATATTGTCAGATGGATGGCAGTATGGCCTAAACAGACGACCAAGCACCAGAACCTACTAGTCTGGCACCTAGAAGGCTCCTTTGATGAGCCTCACCTAGCTGCGGTGCATGAGGTTCTTAAAAGGGAGAAAGGGATTACAGCAGTTAGGCAGTGGGAGGCCTACCCATTGTGGTCCCAGAAAAGTGTGTCTGTGGCCAGGAAGAAGTAGATGAAATAACAAGTGACCCTAGAGAAAAAGCTACAAGAGCATAATCTAGAGAGGAAGATGGGAAATGACCCCAGTTATTGGTGTGACTCCGCCTGTTCCCAGTGTTACCCCCCAGTAACCTCTTCTGCCCCACAGGATGTCCTAGATTATTCTGCACTCCCCCACCCAGCTATTCCGATTCCCTTCCCAGTCCTTGTCCCTTGTGTGTATGCCCCTGCTGCGTAATCCACTGTACTGTCTATCCCTGCTGCAGAGGCGCCCCCTGTAGTATCCTCCACTCCTGAGGCCCCTGTGCTGGCCAGCCAGGCCGTGACTACCAGGCCTACTGACCAAGTACCTGCTTCACTGGCCCCTGCGTTACCCCTAGGGCCAACCTCTAAACAGGCACGAGCCTCCAGCGGTTAGAGGCGCATATGTCAGACCCCTTTTCCCTGTGCGCAGAGACTAGGAGGACCAGAGCTACCGTCAAAAGGTCAAGATCATTGTGCGGCTGTTGGGAGTTCTGTGTCCCTGGTTCTGAAGAGTATGAATATCATCCTGGAAAGAGGGCTTCTTGTTAGGGTACCCCACACAGTGCATGCTCTCTTGACACATAGCAGGACCCAACATCTTTCTCCAGCCCACAAACTGAGCTATGAGGAGGCACTTTGCAACAGTAACAACATCACTGTAGAGAGGGCAATTGATTTCAACATCGTCTCCGTCGTGCCAGCGTGTGATGAGTACCTCGAAGAGCATGACTGCCTCCAGGTAGTTCACCAGCAGGTTAACGTCCACCCTGACCTGTCTGACACTCATATCCCCCGGGCCATAGACTATTTGTGGAAGGGTCAGCCCAACGGAGAATGTCTGATCGGGCTCTCATATCCGGGTATGCCATTGTGTCCTGGGATAAAGTGAACAACTGCGTCACTGTCCTTGAAGCAGAGCACATATCTCCCCTTTGTTCTATGCAAGCCGCAGCGCTTGTGGTTCTCACAAGAGCCTGCACACTGATGTCAGAGAAGCAGGTTAATAGCTTTACTGACAGTAGGTATGCACTAGGCGTGTTCTTAGATTTTGGCCTGATCTGATGGGAAAGGGGATATCTTACTTTCGGCAGGGACCTGTGAGCGTTCAGAAATGTGAGGCGGACAATTTTGTGAAGGTTTTTCAAAAGATGGCATTTTATTAACTCAAAAGTTGGATAAACGCCACACTGTTGTGAAGGCATCATGAAGTAAGGCACAGACAATCAAAGTAAAGTTTAAACAAAACATATTTATTAACTTAAATGTCAGGATGGTAGAAGGCCTAACTTGCCCTATCCTAAGGTGGGATTTCCCTACCTGAACGAAACTAAGGAAAGTTTGAGTCAAAGAGTTCAACTTAAAAGTTTGTCTGTGTCCAAAACCTATCCTTGCTTTCACAACTAAAGCTAAACAATGTGTAGGGATGTCAATAATCAAAGAAATGGTGACCAATATAAAGTTCTGGGCCTTTTCCAGCTCTTAGCTTCTTCTTCAGCTCCACTTCCCCAAGTTCAAGACAGTTCCAAAGGTCTCAAGATTACCTTTCTCCAATTCAAGGCAATATAGTTACACACAATCCTCAGGGTTCCCTTCCCCAAGTTTCAGCAACACGGTTAAAAAAAGAAACAGATCTTGAGGCTTCGTTCTCAAGACAACAAATGTCATTTCTCACATCGCAGGGTTCCTTTCACAAGACTTCAGCTCCACCAGTTATACTTATTTCGGCCTTTCAAACAAATGGTTTAACACAATTCAAGATAAACTTGACCTTGTTCGTGGATTTCCTCATCGATTCACTGGCAGTGCCCCTTCTTAGTTTATTCCACAATGTATTTTGGTTCTCGCAGTTCAGGGCTCACTGGTCTAGGCGCAGTTGTCAAATGTGAAAAACCTAAAGGTGTCTCCCTGATTAGTCCCCGGGGAGTTGTCATTGAGGTGGCCAGGACATGGACGTCTCTATTGGATCCTGTTCTTGGGGGTGGACCAGTGAGGGAGGATCACCTGGATGGGGGGTCCTCGGGAAGTGTCACACTGATGGATAAGACGTGGCATCCCCCATCTTTCAACACCTTTTCCCCATCCTATCACGTAGGAAATTTAGAAACACTGCCCCCCCCTTTCCAATGCTAACACTTTTGCACAACACGAAAGACAATAGACTAACACCAGAGCCGTTAACCTAACATGTCCCACTACAAGGGTCAGGCAAAGTCAGACAATTGACTAGAATCACATACACATGATGGCCCTTTCCCTTACCCACAAGGATAAAAGGTGGAGCACGAGAGCACAATGCGAGCAAGGCAGATCGCATGATGAGACAACTAATCCAGCACAGCAATTCAAGGAGGAGAAAGGCGGCGAGAACCGAAGGGGAGACAAGGAGAGAAGCGACCTTGAAGAAGATGTCGTTTTTTGTCAGCAATTTTCTTTTGGAGCATTGTAATTTTATTGGCTAAGGCATCTTGAATTTTTGTACAACAGATTTGGTCTTTTATACAATCATCTGAGGGGTGGTGTCTCCAGTTCTCTGAGAATGGTGAACAGTTCTCTGGTGCTGGAGGAGACTTTGTCGATCCGTTTATTATAAGAATTACGTTTAGTTGAAAGTATTTCTTCTTTGTATTTGGCTGTGATTTTTAAGAGTGTTTTTATTTGTAGTAGAAGGGTCATTTTTCCAAGTGATTTCATATTTCCTTTTTTTTCCTTAAGTCTTTAAGTTTGGGGGTGAACCAAGTGTTCAGGTGAGCAGAGGGTTTACTTTTGCGTATTTTTAGGGGTGCAATAGAGTCGTAGGCAGTGGTAATAGTTTTGTTGTATAGCTCCACTAGCTCCGCTGGGTCACCCGAAGGTGGAGGTTTAACCAAGGGTCCTAGAAAAGGCTTGAGGTTATCAACTGTGATATTTTTCTTGTTTCTAGTTGGCATAGAGGGGGCAATGCATTACCTCTTGCCAGTCTTTGGCCTTGCTGCACTGCATTTATTTGTAAAGTTCACTTTGTGGTGGTCTTACTCCTGTGCCACCTTTCTATGATGCTCTTTCATAGGTGTGCTTTTTCTTATATATTATTGTCATATGGGCACTTTCCCTCTGACTGTCTTTTATTATTTGCTTTGCCTATAAAGTGTCACTTCATTTTATATTCACCAAGCTTAATTGTGAGATTTCATTCCGCTCAGTATTCATCAAATATTCAATATGTAAAGTTTCATTCAGTTTGGTGTTTACCAAATGTTCAATATGCTTAATTTAAGTTCCCATATGGCGAAGCATTACTTCTTCGCCACCCACTAGGAACGTCCCCGGCTACCGAGTGCCTCTCCCTGTTAGACGTGCATCTAAAACCAGAAACAAACGCAGTCTTTGACACGTCGTGAAGTTATTTGGTCTTTCTGACAATATACCCCTCAAGAGTACGAAAGGACAGATTGAGGTGAGTATTGCCAGAAAATGAGTACGCCCTTGTACACCGCTGGCTGCAAAGAAAAATGAAACACGTGGTTAACCAAAAATACACACCAGAATTCATTAATTAGATTGACAGTAATGATACTCACTAACGTAATGTTACTGATGTCTGTCAAGGAATGACCAACAGATGAGAGGTGTAACCCTGGAAGAATAACCAAGAGAGTAAGCTAAGTGACAAAATCGAGCAGTTGAATATACTAGAGTTCAGTACCGATCTTACCGTAGGTTAATGGAGCGTTAACTCCTGGATAGAGTTCCGGTATCCTTCTGGTGACGGAGGAGTTTGTGCGAGGGAGATAGAAGTCCGTGAGCAAGTCCTGCACAGACTATTCTCGACGAAACAAGGACGCCTATTTAGAGTCCTGAACCACCTGTCACCTGACGAAATGAGGACGCCTGGAACCAAGTCCTGAAAATCCAAGCAAGTTCAAAGGTAGTCCATGAAAATTTCCGTAAATTTTAGAAAACAGTTTATGGGTGATGCAAGGGCAAAACAAAAGGGAAAACCGAAGTCGTAGTCCAGGTGCAGAAATAACAAGCAGAAGAGGGCAAACAGTCTGTTGAACGTTCCAGGTCAAAATACTGAGAGATCGTAGAAATGGCCAGGGATGCAGAAACAGAATGTACAAGATGCAAAGGAGGGTCGAAAATACCAGAAATCAAGCAAGATACAACGAAGACGCCACTTGAAATGAGATTCAGAAGCAGTGCGCTGACTGCGAGGCGCTGTCTTAAAGAGATCAGCTGACTTGACATAAAACGTCCCGCCGTAGCCAGGCCAATGGGCGTGTATGGAAAGGCTGCCAACGTTTCCATGACAACCCCCAGCGTTCCCGGAAGGAAACACAACGCGTAGTGACTTTACCTGCATGTAATGGAATACCACGCTGAGTACTTGAAGTCATCTGAGATCCCCTCGCACGGTTAGCAAAACGGGATGAACCCATGTGTTGTAATGGTGTATTGAGTGCACGAGAGTAAGAGTGTGGTGTAATCCTGACACCCCCGACACTCACTGGTTTTCAGTGCTGTTCCTCAGTGGCTCCTACTGCTTCCTTCTAGCCTCTAGGTGCTGTGAGTCCCGCTCGCAGTTCGGGGCTTGCCTTGCCCTGCCTGGTTGCTCCACTGCCTCTGTCTAGCTGCAGACAGCATCCCACTCTCTCCTGTACTACCGCAGCTCTGGCTGCTGGTTTCTTGCCAGGAGGCTCCTGCTCTTGCAAAAGCCTAACGGCCAAATTAGCTTTGGGCTTAACAGGCATCCTGGGCTTCTGACCGGCATCCTGGCTCCTCCACAGGTCCCACCATGGTTGCCTCCTCCGAAAACAGGTCCCCTGCTGGTCTCCTTTTTATTTTTGTATTTATTTTATTGAGCATTTGCTAGGCGCTCATACAGCAGAATTGTGTTTAAAAGCACCACAAGGTTACATGGGAAGGGAACAGGGGAGAAAAAACATTGGCAAAAAGTAAATATACAGTTGTGGTCCTACTAGGCCTTGTGGTAAGAGAAGTGCAGGAGAAAGGGATGGGTGAGAGCGGGGAGAATGGACAAGTGCTTGGGGGGGGAGAGCCAATGGGGAGCCCAGGAGGAGGCCTCAGACTAAGTGCTAGTGCAGGTACTCCCAGACTAAGTGCAAGTACGGATGACTCCCAAGTGTGGGATGTAGAGCCGGCAAGCTGGGGCCTGCAAGGGGCAGTGCAGTGGGAAGGGAGGTTCTGGTATCGATTAGGTTGAAGGACCTGGTATACTGTGATACTCATGAGGACCAAGCCACCGGTCTCTGCAGCAGTGGGGTGATTAGCAGGGAAGGAAAAGAGGTAAAGAAAAGAAGAGGTTTTGAGCAGTTTACAGAACTTAAGGAGGTCTGGCTCATGACTAAGAGGGGCTAGGAGGCTGTTCCAAAGGGAGGTACCAGCAGAGTAGAGAGACCTGCCCCCCACTCTCTGTTTGGAGAAGCGTTTGACAAACAGAGAGTTGTAGCTAGAGGAGCGGAGGGCTCTGGCAAAGTAATATTTAGCGTTGTAAAGTTGGAGATACCGTTTCTCCCAGGCCCCAGAAAGCCTTGTGGATGATGCAGAGGGTCTTGAATCTGATTCTTGCAGCCACCGGGAGCCAATGGAGAGATGTTAGGGTTGGAGAGATAGGGCCCCTGGGTTGGATGCCAAGGATAATTCTTGCAGCGCTATTCTGCATTAGCTAGAGGGGGGTAGGGAGGACAGGGGGAGATTGACAAAGAGGCTGTTGCATTAGTCCAGCTTAGATTGGACCAGAGCTCTGGAGATGTTGAGCTTCTCGGGGAAGGTGAGGAAAGGGAGAATTCCTCTGAAGAGGTGGATCCGGAAGTGGGCCTTCTTGGTAAGGTCCATGATGTGAGGGGTGAAGGAGACAGCAGAGTCCAAGATAACACCACGGTTTTTGGCATCACAGGATGGTGGGGAGGATGGTGGGGGTAGAGAGCCCAGAGAGGGTGACCAGAGGGTAGGAGGAAAGGACGGTGCAGGCGTCCCAATGAGAAGGATCTCCGGCTTACTGCCACTAAGACAGAGATCATTAGCTGCACACCATTCTGAATAGCGGCCAGACAATCAGGGATGAGAGAGGAGGAAGAGGAGGTAGTAGAGGGAAGTTTGAAAGAAAGCTGTGTGTCATCAGCATAGCACTGGAAGTGAGGAGAGAAGGAAGGAGGAGAGAAGGTAAGCCAGGTGGGCGAGATAGATATGGAAGAGCCATGGCAATAGGATAGAGCCCTGGTAGACGCCACAGATAGAAAGTGTGGTGGTGGAAGTGAAAGAGCCTTGTTGCCACTGGCCAGGGAGATTCGTGAATAGAGAGGTCAGCCAATCAAGTGCACGGTCTATGATAGCGAGGGTAACACGGAGTCATTTTGTAAGGATATAATGGTTAACTATGTCAGAGGCAGAGGAGAGGTCAAGGAGAATGAGAACAGCAGGAGAGTTAGAGTCAAGGTTTGCAAACATGACTTCACAGGTGTTCAGGAGAGCAGTTTCCGTGACTCTTGCTGCCTTGAATCCAGATTCATGGTTGTGGAGGCAACAAACAAGTTCAGTGTGGCAGGTCAGTTGGGGGAGGACCAGCTTCTCCAAGAATTTACTCAGGAAGGGGTTAGTGGAGATAGCACGATGGCTAGCTGGGAAGGAGGGGTCAGCAGACAGATTTCTTTAAGAGAGGGTGCACAAGGGAGTGCTTGAGGGATAGGGGGAAGAGCCAGTGCCGAAGGAGTGGTTGCAGATGCCAGTGAGAGCCGGGGTCAAGAGAGGAGATGTTGTCCTTAATGGTTCCAGAAGAGCAAGGGAGCACCTGTTTGGAGGAGACCTTCATAGAGTGGACAACTTTAGAGACCTTGTCCAGTGCTATGGACAGGTGAGAGGATAGTGAGGGGGGTAGAAGGTGGGGAGCCAAGGGAAACAGGGCAAAAGGGGTTGATATGGGGGTGGAGGAGAGTGAGGACAGGATGTCCTGAGTTTTTGATGTGAAATGGTAAGCCAAAGCGGTGCAGAGAGCCTGGGAAGGAAGGGCGGAGATGGATACTGCAGCTGGATTGGCGAGTTCCTTGCAGATTTTGAAAAGCTCAGCTGTGTTGTTAGTGGCTCCAGAGATGTGGGCTTGGATGTGGGTCAGTTTCTTGATGTGGATAGAGAAAAGATATTGCCTTTGGAGCATACGGAAGGCCAGCTTGTCAGAGGTTAAACCCAAGGTCTGCCACTTCAATTCAGCAACTCTGCACTTGTGTTTTAGCATTGCTAGATTGGAGTCATGCCAGCCGTTGTTCTTGGAGGCAGGTTTTAAGTGGATCCTCATGACAGGGGCAAGGATGTCAAGGGGGTTAGAGATGAAGAGGTTCAGGCTAGCAAGGACAGAGTTAGAGAGATAATCAGAGGCAGGGTTGGAGGGGGGATGAAGGTGGAAGCAAAAGCAGCCACTGACACTAGCTTCAACAGTCGGATAACGGCAAAGGAGGCTGGCAGTGCTGGGGGGCCTTGGATGGAGGGCCAAGGGACCCCAGGTGGGAGGAGAGGAGAGAGTGGTCAGACCAGAAGAGGGGGGTGGTGACCAGATTAGATCTAGGGATGTCACTAGAAACAAAGGCGTCCAGGGTGTGTCCGGCTGAGTGGATCCGGCCAGAAGGAAGAATAGAGAGAGAGAGGGAGTCATACAGGGCACAGAATTGTGGGGTGGATGAATCAAGGGAGTCGAAGTGGGTATTGAAGTCACCAAGGAGGAGGAGTTTTGGTAGGAGAGAGGGAGGAGGCAAGGCCGGCCCATTCAGAGAGGAATAGAGGGATAGGGCCAGGTGGGCTGTAGATGGTGGTGAGGGTAAGAAAGAGAGTAGGTGAGACCGCAAGCCTACAGACGAGGCCTTCAAAAGAGGAGTAGGATTGAGTCCCTTGCACAGGCCTCCCTGTCTCTCCTCTTGCTGCACATGTTGTCTTCCTTTATACACCTGCAACCCTTTGACAGGTTGCAGGTGTGAACTTCCAATTGTGTTTGCCTGACTACGATTAAGAGGACATGCCTCACCTTCACTACTCTTTGCAGGCATCTTCCTCGTCCCAGTGCTAAAGTGCTGACATACTCTCAGTCTCCTCTTCCTCGTCTCAGTACTGTCAAGTGACACATGTGGGGAAATGAGGGGAGCTGGCTTATAATAGCCCATAAAGGTCAGCAGAGGGTTAGGTTGGTCATCAATAGAGAAAGGGGGATACCATGTCTTGATCGAGGGCACCCCATTCCCAACCCTAACGGCCCCCCCACCCAAGTGGTCCTCCCTCGCTTCTCCACCCCCAGGGTCAGGATCCAAAAGTGATGTCCTTTCCCTGGTCACCTACGCAGAGGATCCAAGGGGAGTATGAATGAGAAGAGAATACCCTCACTTTTCTCACACTAGCCCTACTCTGACGAGGATTTCCCTGTTTAAATAAACTAACGAAAACACTCTAACAAAAGGTTTCTGTCCCTCACAAAAGAATATATGGCGGTTTAGAAGCAACAAATATAATAGTTAAGTTCACAATATGATAACCGTTGCTCCTTATAATCTGGGCAAATTTCCCTTTCTCAGATACAAGCAGTATTATTTTCAACAGTTCAGAAAGAATAAGGAATTCCTGTCTTGTAGCAAAGTTCCAATACAGTTCTTTCGATTTCCACTTAGCAACAAAAATGTCCAACACTTCAGGATTGTTCAACAAGGTTTCTTTCTCTTCTACTTGTGATGTTATGAAAAACAACCTTCTTTGTATAAACCAACAACATTTCCTGAGTTCAGTAGAATTAATATACATTGGGGGTCATTCCGAGGTTGGAGGTAAGGGAAAAACGATGCCGGTAATGGATTACCGGCATCGTTTACCGCTACGGGCTATTCTGACCATCCAGACCGCTATTTACGGCACCGTAAAGTACGATGCAGTAAATAGCGGTCTTGGGCCGCGCACGCGACACGCCATGCCGATATTAGCGGCATGGCGTAAACCGGAGCTGATCACAAGTAATGCGCACACGTAAATAACGGCCTCCTTAAGCCTGTAAAGTACCTTACCGGCATGGAGTACATACAGGCATCTCAGAGAAGGTGTTAAGAACCCTGAACAGTGGTTCTCAGAGGCACAGGTGCACACAATCAGCCCAGGTGTAGGCAATGGAGTCTGCCACAGCAGAAAAGTATCACACCCACACACCACACCCCCCTCCCACACCAAGATGATACCAATAGTGGTAGCATCACTGAAGCAGGATGCCCTTCTTGCAAGGCCTCAACTACAATAACAACACCAACAACACCAGGCCCCACCACAGAGGAGACACAGGAGGAGAAGGAGGGTGAGATAGGCCCAGCATGCACCACCAGTGCAGCCACCGTTACCACCCGGGCACCCCCCAATCCCACACATCAGGCCCAGTCCCTCAACCTAACCCCTGAGCAGATCCACACCCTGTACCAGCTTGACTTTGACACCATCACCACCATAGTCGACCTGAGACATGACGACACAGTGAGCATCATAGAAATACGCACCGCCATCCCCCCTCAACTGAAGGTGGTGTCAGTGCTCCACTTTCATGCCACAGGCACCTACCAGCACACAGTGGGGCACATGCATGGCATATCACAACCGTTCATTTCACGGACACTGAACCAAGTGCTGGATCACCTCCTCAAGCACACTAGGGACTACATATCCCTACCATGGACTACACAGGAGATATACGATACAAAGGCATACGTACCCTTGACTGCACCCACATGGAGTTGGCGTTCCCGCATGGCATGGAGGTGGCGCATCGTAACCGCAAGCAATACCACTCCACAACGTGCAGACGGTATGCAATGCAAGCAAGATCATCACCCATGGGTGGGCCCGACATCCAGGATCAACTCATGACTCAATGGTCCTGCTGAACTCCACGCCACCTCGCTACATGGAGCGACATGCAGGACGACGTGCCTGGCTGCTTGGTGAGTTACCTGACTGTGCCATGGCAGTGCATCGGTGTCATGAGGTGGGTGCCTGCATACTCAAACCGGATGGAAATGTCGACGCCAGTGCACGATGTGCACCCCACCAAACACTGTGCCACAGAGCCAGTGTAATGGCACATGACTACAGAATCCCGCTTTGATGAAGTAAGGCCCACACCTAACACTACATGACCAACAGGTGATAAGGCCACATCCCAGAACACATGCAACACTCATCGGCGGCCCTCACACACCGTAAGGGCATGTAGGAAAACACACTGCATATGCACTATGTGGCTGCCTCCAGCATATCACCACACTGGAGATTCATCCCTGGGAGTGGATTGAACTGAGGCCAGCAGGGATACCACACCGCATCACCGGTTCGGCACACCCATAGGAGTGCTGGAAGTCACCATAGTACGGATCAGTGCAGTATGATGAATATGCTACTGACTACAGCCAACACACCCAACTACGGAATCTCACAGTACACAGTACTTCAAGGATCTTACCCCAAGAGTGCTGCATGCATAAACAATGCTTGTACCACAAGTTGTGCGTGCCATAGCACATAGACCATCTCGAAGATGCTACCCCCTACATCATTCCATTGCACAGGACACATAGCGGGGCCAGGAATGGGGTCAATGCATCCATGGACATGTGTGTATGGGCAGAAATGACCTGCTGCCAGGTAAGACTAGTTCAGCTGTCCATCATGAAAGTCCAAACACTTAACTTCATTCCCTACACATGCAGGTGATGGTGGCTGTCCCTTCACGCCGTGGCTCAGGACCCCTGTCAGGAGCCAACTGAACAGACCTGTGCACATGTGGTGATGAAGCAGGCACTTGGCCCGGTGAAGGCACAAATAGGTCGCCTCAGCCGGTCGGGTGGGGCACCAATTTACTGCAATGAGAAGGTGTCCAAGTGTCATGATGCCTACCCCCGGGGACCCAGACCAAGTCCAGCAACCCCGGAAGCAGGCATCAAGTTACCCCAAGCAAGCCCAACAACCCCCGCTAGGGGCTATTTGGGTGCAGTCCTGGCGCCTATGGCGCCATGCTCATATGGAGAGTCAGTCCTGGCGCCATAGGCGCCAGGCTCATAGATTAAAACTTACCTGATGCAGACCATGCTGCAAACTTACATGATGCAGACCATGCTGCAAGAGCTCCAAGCCAAACGAGGCTTGGAAGGGACTATTTTACCTAGGGACTATTTTTTTACTCGGGTGGGGATGGGGAGGAATACTTACCTGGACTACTTTGGAGGCTATTTAAACCACGCCCGAAGAACAGCACATGCTTTGCGTTATTCTGCATCCAGCAGCGTAACGCTCACCATGCCTGCAAGTCTGCATCCAGTCTTCTGCCACGCCCGTCTCGAGTTTGGAGCTCCTAGAAAAAGGGAGAAAGAAAGAGAAAATGTTAGAACAAGAGCAATACCTTTGATCCTTACCTGAATTCCCGATCCATTGCGCCTTCGAGCTGGAAGAAAGAAGTTATTTTATGCGCGTCGCCTCGCCTGCTGCAGCGCCGCGCTGAACTCACCGGCCTTCGCAGCATCTTCACATTTCACCGCATCCTCCTGCATGTTACCGCCGCACTCCGGCACCTAAGGAGAAGACAAGAACAGCAAGGTGATCCAAGGGAATACACAGAGGAATACCCCCCATAGACTTACCTGATTTTACCACCGGGGGTACTATTCTTCTTCACGGGTCGACGCAGCTTCCACTGCATCCTAGCCGAACCCCGGCCCCTAAGGGGAAACAGAAGGACAGCAAGGTGAAACAAGGGACTAACAAGGGGAACCCTCCTCACCACGAAAGACTTACCTGATTTTACCGCCGGAGGCATTATTCCCCGAGACTTCATACTTTCTCTCAGCTCCTGAATAAGTGAGAAAGCAACAGGTTACATATGGACATTATTTTATCGAACTGTGTTGGATAATACAAATCCTTACCAGAACATTACCGGCTGCCACGAGGAACTCTTCAGTAGGGTCAAGCTGCAACCTGCAAGGAATCGGACAAGAGTGAAAGTCAGGCATTTGACCTCTTACGAACTACATACTTACGGCGTCTTGCCGGGAATATCGGAGTCAATATTGTCCTGGAACTCACCAATTCCTTCGAGCCAGTGAAGCAACTGGTTATCTACGTGCCCCTGCGCTCAATGCAGGATGAGAGCTCATCTTTTCAAATCATCAGGTGAGACTATAAGAGGGAACATCCAAGGTGATCAGTGGGGAGAACAGCGGGGTGGGGGGATTTACGCTCAACTCCACGGGTGGATAATTCCCTTTCTCCACTTGCAGAAGAATATTCCTACGGGCCAAGCAAACGAAGCTAGGTGGGCCAGTCCAGTCTGTCATCTCGGCCCTACACGTCACATTGGTGGAGACCACAGCAGTCCAGTCCAGATCGACGCCTCTGTGGGAGCCAGGTGAGCGTAACACCAAGCCCCCCATGTCATGTGTAATGCTGCACAATATGTGCATCCCTTGGAATGTGCCCCTGTCCCCTGACATGGGACTGCTACCACCAGATGATGATGAAGGGTAGGAGGAGGAGGAATGGGCAGGACAGCATCATGGTGCCGATGCACCGGAGGGACATGCCGTGTGACAAACATTGATCGGACATTAAAACCGAAACACAAGTCCACAGATGGTGTCATGACATGGGGACATAGGGCACTGGGTGTGGGGATACATGCACACCATGCACTGTCAGATATCAGAATACACATGCTCAATGATGAATGTCCACACAGGTTTACCTTTGCAAAACAAACGGTGTATTGAAATTGTACGTGCATAAGTGTATAACAAACCCTCCACCACCCCTCCCCCCAAACTCCCCAACACACCCTCACCCACCTCCCCCCAAACTCCACAACACACCCTCATCCCCCTCACCCGAAACTCCCCAACAGTAGTCCCATGCTGTCCATCCAGGCCACATGTGGCAGGTGTGCAAGTCACTCTGCACCCTCGGGGCCTGGGGTAGCCATGTCCCGGCGGCGCTGGGAACGTAGTAAACGTTGCAGTGGGCTCGTCCAGGTTGGTTGACTGGTGGAGGGGGTGTCCTCCTGCTGAGCTGGCTGAGAAGGATGCGCAGCCTCAAGGGCATCAGCAATGCGTCCGAGGACTTCGCACAAGTGGTTTGTGCTGTCCGTCACCACCTGCCGCATTGCCCTTAGTTCCTCCCGCCACTCCTCCCTGCCCTGGCGATTGTCTTGCATCACCTCTGTGATGAGGGCAGTGAGCTGTGCTGCACGCTGTGCATCAGCGGATGGGGTGTCATCCCTGCAGGGGATTGGGCTTCCATGACCTGACAGGGCTTCGGCTGGGGGACTGGGCACAGGATTGGCCTGTTCCCGTGCTTCTCCACGTGCACATCGGCCAGGTGTATCCGGCTCCCCTGAGTCGCTGCACAACACCTGTGGGTAGTTGCTGGGCTCTGGGGTGTGGACGATTGGGTATGAGTTCTTCTCTGCCGCTCCACAGATGGACAAGGGGCTGTCCACGGTTTCCAGGGGGTGCACCCTCCAGGGGCCTTGCAGGAGCCGGTGTACGAGTGTCCTTCCTGGCTGGGATGTGGTGGACCCTGCCTTTGCCCCTGGAGGTGGTGGGACAGCTGGTGTTGTGGTCCTTACTGTCATGCTCACTGCCTGTGGGGGTAGAAGAGAGGGACGGCATGAGTGATGATTTGAGACGTAACTTACATTCATGGCTATACTCACATATTCAGTCATTTGGGGTTTATGGGCATTTGTGTATGCAACAGCACTACATTCTATTTATGGGTGTGATATGTATGAAGGTGTCGGTGTCACTCATCCTGGCCGGGTACCTGTGCAGTTTGACTCGCACACTGGCCACACCAGCTGCACAGTGTGCATCATGGAATGTGCCAGTTTGTGCACTATGTGTGATGTGCGTTATGCCCTTGCACTTGGAACTTGCTTGGGTCGCAGTTGGTTCGACATGATTTTGATGGGAGAAAGGCACCATGCCGTGATTCCTTATGTGGGCCTTGGGATTGTATATCATGGAATTGGCATTGGCAGTGTTGACTTTGGACACTCACCTACTTCATCGGACGACGGTGCCCCACACTCGATGTTGCCAACGCCTTCTATCTATCGATTCCTGTCCTATCAGGCCGGCACACATCTCCTCCCATGGCATAAGTTTCATCGGGGCACTTGGGCCCCCTCCAGTCTCCTGGGCCTGTCGGTGGTTGGCAGAGAGGATGCTCCTCATCCTCAGCCGCAGGTCATCCCACTGCTTGCGACAGTCCTTTGGAGTGCGGGGGGTGGTGCCGACTGCGCTGACCCTCTGTGCCACTAGTGCCCAGGTGTTTTTTCCGGAGCACCGGCTCTCTGCGCATGTCCCCGCTGAACACAATGCCAGTGTGCTCCTCAAGGGTGTTCACCAAGGCCTGCAATTCATCCGGGCTGAACCGCTGCTTGCGGAGCTGGTCTGCTGTCTTCTTAGGTGCTTTTGGCATTCCTTCAGATTCTGATGGCCTTTTCCAGGGTTCCAGGGATTGTGTTTTTAAAGATGGCCGCTGTGCTCCTTCCCGTTCCTGTGCGATGACGATATTTCCAGTTTCGTTATTTAACGGTGCCCGTAATTTACGGGCACCGTTATTTACGGTCATCGCTGTTTCCACTTTGTTCTATGGTGGTATTGTTAAGTACGGTGCGTTTAATGCGGGTCAAGGCTTTTTCGGGCCCTTTTGCGGCATGGCGCTAGGTACTTTACCGGCATGGCGCAAAGCTTGTGCCCGCGAAGTCGTAATAGGCCGTAATTAGCGGTCTGATACCAAATGGGACATGTTGTTTGCTCCATGCCGGTAAAGCCCGGTACTTACCTCCAACCTCAGAATGACCCCCCCTTGTCTTTGTGAGGATTATTCTGCAACCACATTTATGTTTAGAAACAATTATACACTTCAGCAGCAGTTCGTACAACATTCTTCAGCAATGAAAGTTTGTCGGTATGATTTGTTAAGACCACTTCATAGCCCTTCATCAACTTCCCCCTGGTTTACTTCCATGCCAGGCCTACTACTTCAATTACACCAGGTTTACTCCCATGTCAGGCCTACTACGTCTGCGTTATGCTTTGTCAACACTGCGTCACAGTAGTTCATCAACTTTAACCTGGTTTACTCCCATGCTAAGCCTAGTTCTCCAATTCTCTGTTTTGCTATTCTCTTCTGCCAGAACAGTATAAAGTGTTACCACAAACTCAGGCCTGGTATACTCATATGCTTCTGTGGTTAAGATCAGCTTGCAACAACTTTGCAATGTCTCTTGCTTCACAACACCACATCTTCGGAATGTCTTCAGGGAAGATAAGATTTATATTGGTGCTTGTTATTACAGTTTTGTGATTTCCAAAACCTCTGCAAGTTATGCTCCGGAGTGAATGTCCTTTACCAGAAGGGCAGCCTTCTTGTCACTCTTGTTTCCCCACTTCTTCATTAACCAAATACTGACAATAATATGGTCTCACTCTATCTCTTCTTTGGCTTTGGCGATGTGGATATTCACCAGCTTCGCTTATGCACTTCTTTGGACATGGGCAACAAACTTTACAAACCTTTGGATTCTTATTTGCCCCTTCTTGAATTTGGCAATGTGTGTTAGTTTTCAACTGCCTGGCTTTAACTTTCTTTTGGCTTGAGCAATGGTAGTTTGTATTGGGTTTTGAAATTATTGTCACCTGTTGTTGCTGGCTTTCAAACAAACCTGCATGCTTAAAATCACAGTCAGTTTGTTTTTAATAAATAATTCTTTCTCTGCTTTCTTTTAGTTCAGTATTCAAAATTGCCTGCTTTTGTGGTTTTCCCTCTACGAGTTTGCTTTCTGTTGTTAAAGTACTTGTTCTGAGCACGTGAGCGGTTACGGAGTACCCCTGTGTCACAATAGCTTAGTGGTGCTCGCCTGCCACTGGAGAAAGACTTGTTGTGGTGGAAGCTTCTTAAACCTTCGTTTCCAGCCACTCCGCCTCTCCAATCTACGTCTCCAGGGGGTAAGTTTCATTCTCTGACGCTTCCCGCTGTGCGACCTCTGCAATTAAGGCTTCTGGAGGTGAAGATCCTCTCAGGACCAGCTACTGCTCGACACTCGACAGTGGTGTCAGGGGTATTGACCCACATTTGGACTATTATGCTGCAAAATATGGTGCTGTGGGCTTAGAAAATCCAAGATGGCCGAAAAAGCCCACATTGCGCCAGAATCCAGGAAAACAGTGCAGTTTTGGCGCACACCAAAATGTTCCCCTGACCTGCCACCCACCAGTGCGAGCGTGATGGGCCAGGAGTGCCATGAGTGAAATGTGTGCCAAAGGAAAAACAGCAGTGCCGGTTGGCTCAAAAAGCACTTTGAAATCACCTTTGTTTCTCTGAAATGTAAGCTAAAAATGCCTATTTTAAACATTGCGTGATATTCAAAAATCTCACTGAACACCAGCAGACATTTGGCAGAATGTATTCTTGTGTGCATACAAAATCTGGAAAGATGAAGAGCCCAAAACAATGTTTATAACAAAACTGGCTGAGCTGTGGATGTCAGCAGCTGAAGTGAAATTGGACTGAAAGACACTAAAATCTAAATGTTTAAAATAAATGAGTGACCTACTGTTGAGAGTCACATAGTTTGCAACTGTTAAATGTCATAGTTTTGAACTTAGAATCAGTGTTCTAGCTGCATGTGTAAAAATTGTAAGTTTGATTTGGATGAAGAAAAACTGGGAACAAAAGTGACATTTGGCTGAAGCCGGCTTGAAGAGAGTGAATTCTGCCCGGCAACTACCCCCGACAGGAGTTGAAACTTGCTCAGCCACTCTTCCCAGGCTTGGCTGCATTCTGCTGCCCCCACCAAAAGGAGATGACACCTCCCTGATTGGATTAGGGGAGGAGCAGCTGGGGACTGCAGGAACTGAACAATGAGCCTTCCTTGGCTCAGGCAAATGTTAAATTGGGGGGGTCGTAAATGGCTTCCTCTTGAGAGAAACGGGGAGGGGCAGTGCCTCTGTGAGCAACTTGAGTTGGAGGAAGTGGACAAACCAGAAATTCCACCACGTGCTTTGGGAAACCACACCCCTCTGGGCCAGAGCATAATTTTAAAAAGATGGATAATTCATAGTACGGACTTGTCAAAATTATATAATTAATATCATTATTCTTGTGATTTTTCTGTGCACATTTTAAGAGGTGTTAGAACTCTGTACCATGTTCTGAGGCAAAACCCCATGAATTATGGAGATTGCAGACACAGGGTTCACGCTAGAAAAATGATAATTTACTGGAATATGTGTAGAAAGGCGGTCTACATCTGTGTCATTTTTGGTAAAAATCCAATATTGGTAAACCAACCAAAAAGCGCAAAATGTTGTCATTTCTTAATCCAAGCTCTTAGAAACATCAGAGTTGGAACAGAGACTACCATATGTGATATATGATATGTACATGTAATGTCAATGACGTGTGTATCTGGGAAACCTGTTAGTTATGAAAAATTCATTTTCTAAGTAAAAGCAAAGGGGCGTTTCTTCAATAGACTGTAAGACTCTGGCTCACTCTGACTCACTGCTCCCTTCTCAAATCAGGTCAAAGAGAAATCCTTGACTTATCAAATTGTGAGTGGGTTGGGCAAAGAAAGTTAGCATCCACACCCATTTTCAAAAGACATAAAAAGAGCCACTGGAAACCAGACAGGGACATTCATTTTCTAACCTTCAGCTGAATTCCTGCGCAGCACTCTGACGGAGAACTCCAGGATCCAGAACTTCACTCCAGAACTTAAAGCAGAGAGGCCTGGACCACCAGCTAAATCCTTTTTCAGCAGGCCTTCAGAATCCAGCAATCCAACCAAACTATTCTACAGCTGGGCGAGCTGTTGGATTCTTTGCCAAGAACTTTTGCCAGAACCGGTAGCAGACCCAGAAAGCAGTGCTGTATCCAGAGAGACCAGACCAGATCGCTGTGAGCAGAACCAGAGATCCAGACCAGACCGCAGAGCAGAGCTGACCCAGATAGCCGTGACTTCAGAACCAACCGCCTGGAGTCCAGTCCCAACATGACCAGACCCTGACGGCCTATTTCAAATTCATAGTGTGAGTACTCAGCCAGAACTGTGCAAAACCAATCTCTTAGCTTAAAATAATCTGATTCAAACATTTGAACCTGTCCAGAACTGCATCATAGGAATCGTGTGTCCCTTCTCCGATTTTAAACCTGTAAAAGTGTCATTTGCCATTTTGAATCATTATTTCATTTCTGAAAAACTACCTTCATAAAATCGTCCGTATCTCTTGAACCATTTCTATTCATTACACTTTTTCTGTAATCGCGCTCGACGCACTCGGAAAAAGTGCCGCGATTTGCGATTTTGGCGCAAATTTCTTCACTTGTCAAAATAGCAGCTTCTTGCTTTCCTTTGCTGAAATTCGTTTGCAACCTGACAATCATTCATAGAGCATTGCTAAAGTGATCCTGAACTAATTTAAAGTAGCTATCACCCACCCTGAATCTCCTATAGGGAATTAAAATCATTTTTAGCATATTTTTCCCTTCTTTGCATACCACATTTTAAGTACTTTGCCTGTGTTTAAAATCATCCCTGTGATCTCTGCTTTCTGGGGGGGGAATTGGAACTTTGTATTGCATTTTTGTTGGTATTCTTGAAGACTGTGTTCTCTCCTTCCATTTCCTTATATTGCATAAAGGGGGGGAGTGAATTGTCAAAAGAAAAAGTGATCACATTATCTCTTGTTGAAATCATATCAAATTATTTCTGTGTTGCATTCTGTCCCACCTTGCATTTCCTTGAACCATATAACGCATTCTCTGCTACCTTAGTCCTCTGTTCTTATTCATAAGTAACCAAGAACTGTGCTACTGTAGGATTACCTATTACTGATTACTGCTCATATTCACAAGTGTGCTATCAATTATCAATTTATTTATAAAAGTGTGATATATATCTGTTGTTTAATTTTTCAAATAAACTTTTTTAATTTGCAAAACAAACCTACTTCTTGGCTCAGTGGGGTCAGTGGAGTCAGGGGGATTCTAAGAGAGGGGCGTTATACAAGGGTTCATCATCCAGATTATAACTGGACATAAAAATACATCATTAAGGGTTTCCATCAGCATCCCAGACTAGGCATTGACTTAGCTGTAGTGTTGAATTGAAGCCGTTAACAGTGGTCCCGGTGTCATCTTTCTCCTCCAGTCTCTGCTTCCACTGCAACGTGGAGAGCTCACAAATTCTCCACCTACGACTACTGCTCTGCTCCTTCTGCTTACTAATGTCCTGCACCTGATGGTGCCTTTTAAGCCTCCAAGTCTCCCTCGGGTGTGGGTCATTTATATTAACAAGCTGCACTTTGCAGTTTTGCTCCTCTTCAGCCCTCTTCTTCGTCCCAGAACTTCAGGGATTATAGGACTTGGCGTCCATAATGCACAGATCAGTTTTTCTAATGGGAATGTTGTTTTAATGCTCATTTCTTTTCCTAATTATATTCCTTAAAGCAATATTACAAGGATGATTTGACAGACCTGGCTTTACAGAGAAATAAAGATTTTTAACATCTAAATTTGTATTATTTACAGACTTGTCTCCACTGTTGCTTTGGGGTGTGGAGGAGCATCCAGCTTTATGAGTCTCCCTGTTTTTAAAAGGGTTTTCATTTCTTCCAATGCCTAGGGGTCTCTTAATGTTCATACCCACATTAGGATGTTCAACTTGGGAAGTTAAAAGCTGTCTCTGACAACAAGCCATTACAGATTTTGTTATCACTGACATTTCTTCCCTGGAGGAAGATAAATACGGCGTCTCGCCCAACAGAGTGCATTTAATTCCCTGGGCCCTTTCTCCTCACAGGTGATCCTCCCACAGAACACCTCCCCCCAAGGTCAGGATCAGAAAGAGTCTGCCTTTCTCTGCTACCTGGGAGGAAAATTTAGGTAGGGTCTTTGTGAGGACTTTGCAGGATTTATCCCAGGCCCCAAACAGGGTTGCTACCCATGTTGTTGTTGTTTTAGATGGTTTGCTCCTACCTGACAAGTTCTCAATAATGCACTGTAAAGCACACCAGACTGGAACATCTTGGCAAGCTACAAGTAACAAATCGGCAAATCAGTCAGCTAAACAGGCTACCCAAATCACTCCTGAGAGGACACAAGAAACAGCTCTCATTCTCCCCAATTTACCAGTACAAGATCCTGTAGCAGAATTGACAACATTCCTATACACACTGCAGGATACCCTAGGGACACAATAGCTAGAGGAACTTAGGACGCCAGTGTGCACCCAGGATGAATTAGGTGTTTGGCGCTACCCAGAAGGGAAACCAGTTGCTCCAACTTTTGCCCATGAATACCCCATTCGCCTGGCACACAACACTGCACACGTGGGTAGCAATGCAAAAATGGGGAGCTTGGGTAGTCGTGTCCGAGCGTTCCCATAATGGCCACCAGCTAAGGTTGCTCCGATAGCCCTGGGGAGCTGCCCGGCATTTTCAGTGGATACAACGAGAGGAAACTTTTGCAGAGGGAAGTGTGATGAATCTGATGATGTCCTCAATTTTCTCCCACAGATAGCCTCTCCTCATGTGGCCAGGGTACGGCAGCCACTACCTGATCCTGACCCTGGAGGCTGGCTATGTGAGGGAGGATCACACGAGGGGAGGCAATCCTAAGGGTGAGGGACAGGTATAATCAGATGAGAAATGGTATACCCCTTTCCCTTTTCGAGATATCCCCTCCATTCCTCATGCCTTAATGGCATATTGTGATAACCCCTTCAACAACCCGCAAATCTTGCTGACAGCTTCATTCAAAACTCTGTAACAGATAAAATGTCAAGATCTGACTATCAATCCTGTGCATATGAATCCTTTGAAAATGATGTGACGAAGAAGAGGAATGGATTTGTGAGGATCCCTAAAGCACGGAAGCCAGCGCTGCGCTCTAGTTGTTGGAGAGAAGCATGCAATGCTGGGATATTTAAAAACCTGTCCGCTGAAAGAAGAGAGGGAGACACTGACAGGGGCAGGCACCTCCCGTCAGGTAGAGTGAAAGCCCGGGAAGAACTGTGCTGCAGGCGAGATCAGTATGAGAGTGGGCAGCCATGGAACTGCTACCCGAACGAGGAGGACTGCGGGAACCGTTGTTCAATGTACACTGTGATGAATCCTACAGAGGCCTCACAGAATCTCAGCCTAAAGTCTCCTCGCAGGTGCCCAGGGGAAGGCATTCGCTACCTGATCATAACCCTGGGGGTGATATTAGCCAGGTAGATCACCTGGGAGGAGAGGGGCACCAAGGGAATAGGATGACTCCGTTGGGAGAGACGCAGTATTCATCTTTTCTTTGGAGGGTGAGGTTTCTATGATACCGGAATACCTAATGGCTTGTGGTCATAGTAAGCCTTCCCTTCCCAGAATTACCCAAATTGTTAGTGGTGAAAATCCTTATGATCAACCTGGGAATTATATATGTAAGGATCATAGAATCAATACCGTTACTTCTGATAGTTATAATTCCATCTTAGGTTGCAATTATAAAAACAAGAACCAACCATGAATTCCTTTGCAAACCTCAGCTAAAGGTACATTCTATAAATCATTAAAGCGGAGTGAATTAGATAAGGATAAAATAAATCAGAACATTAAGGACTTCAAGTACCAAAATGCTCTAGGTACTGAGACGAGGAAGAGGCGCTCAGAGGTGCAGAACTGTAGTGTTCAGGCTAGTGGTTCTAATGACCCACATCTGAGTGAGACCTTTAGATATTTAAAGCCCCTTCAGGTGCAGGTCATTAGACAGCAGCAGTCGGAGCAGCAAAACCAGCATAAGCCAAAGAAAGGCAATTGTAAGTAAAAGGGGATACAGCTTTCCTAAAAAGGGCAACTTGGAAAGGAAACATTACCACCAACTAACTGGTGTTGTAGAAGGAGGGGTCAGAAATGTGAGGCTGACATTTTTTGGATGATTTTTCAACATACCCCATTTTATCAAATTATAAATGTTATCTAACGCCTCACTATCCCTACTCTGAAGAGGATTTCCCTGCCTATCAAAACTAAAGGAAAACACTCTAATACATATCTGGCCCTCACACTTCAACATCAAATACATAAAGAAATATATGGCAATTCATAGTAACATCCACAATGATATTCACAGTCTCTCTTGGTAACCTGGGTGGACACCCCTTCCCCAGGTTTCAAGGTAATTCAGTTCAATGTTAAACAAACGAAATAGAAAACAAGGAGATCCATACTCTGTGATACAGACTTAGGCATCTTTGCCAGGCTGACTTCACAGCACTTCTACTTCCACTTCTACAAGACTTTACCATGAGGGCTGTGAGACACCAGAAGGTGTCTCACCCGCTAGTCCCTGGGTACTTGTCATCCATGTGGCCAGGACACGGCCGTCGCTTTTGGATCCAGTTCCTGGGGGTGGACCAGTGCGGGAGAATTACCTGGGTAGGGGGTCCTCAGGGAGTGGGATACCGGATGGTGAGACGCGGTATCCCTCTGTTCCCTATAACACCTTTATCCCATCCTATCCGATGGGATATTTAGAAACTGAACCCCCCCCCCCCTTTTCCTGTACAAACACTTTCTCACAGACAGCCCGCTCTGGGAGAAAATAGACTCACACCTGAGCCATGCACATGACCTGTCCCAATGCTATGGTCAGGGGAGGTCAGGCAATCACCGAAAATCACTCACACCTGACTTCCATTAGACTTCCCCACACAGATAAAAGGTGGAGCACAAGAGCACACTCTGAGCGAGGCAAAACACACAAAGGTACAGCAGTTTAGAGTTGGCAGTTGAACAAGGAGAGCAAAATGGCCAGGCATGAGAGGTTCATGAGAGGGGCAACACCCTTGACCTCATTGATGGGAAGCTGTTACTTTCAAGAAACCTCCAAGACAGAAAACGTAAGACCAGGAAACAAGGATAAAGAATCCTGCATTGTGTGTCAGAGATATCGACGGTCCTCACGCATGACTGACCAAGGGGGGTAGGAACGCTGAGGTATTGTCTTTGGCTCCAAGAACAAAGAAGCGTCAGAGAACAACACAGCTGAGGAGTTGGGGAGATCGGTCTGTGTTGAAATGAAGGTTGCAAGCAGCAACATTGTAAAGAGAGCGCTAGAAGAAAAATTGTTAAATGGGTGTGATGAAAACCGCGAGTGAAATTAAACTGCTGGTGAACATTTGAACATTAAAAGAAAAGATACCATACCGTTGACAGAGTAGTCCGGCACAGTGAATGTGCTCAATCGAAGGTCTCTGTATGGTATCTTGACGAAAGGAAGCGAAAGCAGAAGATCAATGTGAAGTTAATTGGAGTGGTCCTGCAACGGTTTAAGCAAAACCCATTGCACATTCGAATTTCTTTGATTCTGGTATCAAAAGGAAATCTGAGCTCGGACGAGGGGCATCCATGGTCTGAGCATGAATGAGAGAGACCAAGTTGTGAATCTTTTGCAAACAGTGGTCCAAGCCCGAACGAGGGAGACCAAATTGTGAACATTGTAGAAAAGGGATCTGAGCCCGGATGAAGTGGATCCGTTCTCTGAGCCCGAAAGGAGGGAAACCAGTCTTGAACTTGTGAAACTGAAACCTTGACAAAGGAAAGGAACTTTTGTGTTTTGTTTGCTGCTTCAGGTCCTCTGCATTGAGAGACTGTCATTGCGAGAGAGGCTTCTGGAGTGAAGACCCTGATGCCTTTGTATTGTTGTGGCCAAGAAGCTAGAGTGTGTGAAAAGCCTGCACATGCCGCCTTGTCCTGTGCTGAAAACATGGGTCATGGAAGCTAACTGCTCAACTATCCTCACATATCATTTCTTGAACACTTTTCTTTGGTGTACATTGTTATCACACACCATTTTGTATTTAGAAGTAAGGATTGTCAGGGGGGGCGCTGTTGTGCGCCGGACAAGATGGCCGCCTGAACTGCGAGCTCCGCGGCAGGCAGATCACATGATCCTGATCTTGTGCCTTTGCGACCAAAGACTTGAACCAAAGCTGCCACGATTTGCGAGCTGCTGGCCCAGGGACCACCCGGTCCAAATCCCGACTGAAAACGGTGTCGGGAACCCTGTAATCGGGTACCGCCGCGACCATCCACCAACGGCAGTGCACCTAGCCGCCAAAACCAGGTACTGGAGGAGAGACAAATTGATCTGTCCCACATACCCGGGACACCTCGCCACCCTCGCGGAGGCCCGTCGGGCGATGGCACACCCCCGCAGTTCTGCATAGGAGCAGGGACCAGGAGCGGACTACGCGGGCACTGAGGCTGCGCATCACCGGTGCAGGTGGACGCGGCCATCGGAGCTGTACGGCCCGAGGCGGGCTCTGATCCTTGGGTGCTGGGCCGGCGCCCGCTCAGGGAAGCAGGCTGCTCCTGCATCGGCCCTGTCCTGCCCTCCCCCTCGGTAGCTGCATTTCATCGGATGAGCGATTCGGTGGTGGGCCCCCCTCCATCGTCAGCGGGACTTCAACACTCGGGGTAGAGCTGCGGCACACCAACGGACACCAGGTGCCGCGCTCCCCTGGCAACGTGGGAGAAGATATATTTCAACAAAAGGAAGGAATGTACAACAAACTATATAAAACAGTGAACTTATCCCCTCAGAAAGCAGAAATACATAACAGCCGCTAAATCAATATGGGCTGCATTATGTATTCTCAATACACATAGAACAGTGTTGTTAGAAAATATCATTTTTAATATATTAATCTCTAATTCAGCACAGGTAATACAAAAATAGTTACAATAACATATACACATAACACAGTCATATACATGTTAAAAACATTCCACCTCGCAATATAGAAACATTTACGCCGACAATTAGATCAGCATAGCACCAAAAAGGCAACTTAATTGATTTCATTTCCCATTGTGTGTTACAGCCCAACTTATATAAGTTTCTGTCCTCTGTGTTCTCAATAACCGGACATTCATCAGGGGCAGGGGTAATCCTGTGCTTCAGGTAGATTCTTCCTATTCGACCAACAACTTGCTATTTAGTACTGCTTAGCCGTTTTCTGGGCCAGATCCTTCTGGGCAAGGTCCATTATTACACTTCCGATCCTTCTCTCCAACTCCGCCCCTGCTTTTCTGGTGCCTTTTTTTCTGCGTAGCGTTCTGCTCCGTGCTGTGTCTCTCGTCTTTTCTGCTCTTTCCTGTCTCTTCATTTGGTCTTCCAAAACTTCACATGCTTCTTCAGGTGCAGCTGTGATCACCAGGTCTGCGTCCGGCCTTAATTGCCTGAAACCAGAGGTTGGGTTTTTCATTTTGGAATGTAAGCAGGCATGAGTGGAAGCAGCTCCTACCCCCCTTTCCCCCTTGCTGGGCTTGGGCAGTGGTTATCCAAGGATTGCCGGAGCACGTCCAGTGGGGACATTTCAGGCAATTAAGGCCGGACGCAGACCTGGTGATCACAGCTGCACCTGAAGAAGCATGTGAAGTTTTGGAAGACCAAATGAAGAGACAAGAAAGAGCAGAAAAGACGAGAGACACAGCACGGAGCAGAACGCTACGCAGAAAAAAAGGCACCAGCAAAGCAGGGGCGGAGTTGGAGAGAAGGATCGGAAGTGTAATGTAGCAAAGACGGCGAAATGGCGATAGTGGCGCTGGATGCGGTCAAGGCGTTCGACTCTGTTCGTTGGCCGTGGCTGTTGGCGGCACTGGATCACTTCGGAATGGGGCCAGGGTACAGGAGGTGGGCCGATTTATTATATAGCGCGCCTCTAGCCAGAGTTCGTACGGGGGCAGTAGTGTCGGATAGGTGGCGGTTAGGTAGAGGCACCAGGCAGGGATGTCCTTGGTCCCCAATGTTGTACATCCTGGCCCTTGAGCCCTTGGCAATTTACCTCCGGCAACAGTATGACCCGGTGGGCATAGAGGTGGGGGGGGAAAGCCATCTGATATCCCTGTATGCCGACGATATGCTGTTGTACCTCCAATACCCTGAAGAGAACTTGCAATATGTCTTGGAGGTGATGGAGAGGTTTGCTTGGCTTTCTGGTATAGCGGTCAACCCTCGGAAATCCACCCTGTTCCCGCTGGGCGGCTATGTGGGGATACCTGCTGAGAGGTTGCCAGTATTGCGAATCCCATGGGCGACAAGCACCTTTCGGTACCTTGGCATAGACGTATATCACACGACCGGGGAGGAACACAGGCACAATACTGAATTGGCAGTGGGGAGGATCGAGAAGTGCATGAGGTTTTGGGAGAAACTACCCTTAGCGATGATGGGCCGGGGTGCTATGCTTAAGATGGTCGTGCTACCTAGGCTGCTGCATTATTTCAATAACATTCCACACATGATACCCAAGGGGTTTTTTGCTAGACTACATAGGGTATGTAGAGATTTCTTATGGCAGGGCACGCGTAACAGGGTCGCATTGTGGAAATTGCAGAAGGCTTATGAGAAAGGCGGCGTGAGGCTGCCGAACTTTGAGGCCTACTACGTGGCAGCGCAGCTGCAGTACGTGGCCAAGTGGCTTTCGGACGACGAAACCCCGGAACATAGACTGTTGGGAAAGGACTGCTCCCCCTTCTACCTGCGAGAGATTATTTGGGTATCCAGCACGTGGATGAGGGGGCGTCCTAAGATGCTAGCGTTGGGCAGGAACATGTGGCGAAGAGCCTGCCGGATGATGGGGGATCCCCTGCCGTGCATGCCGCAGCTGCCGCTGGTGGCCTTGGCAGGGGAAGACGGACAGCTTAGGGCCATCCTGCGAACATACTGGGAGTCAGTGGGGCTGGTCACGTTGGGGGACATTTGGCAGGATGGGGCCTTGGCGGAGTTCGCAGATCTAGAGGCGGGGGCGGGGCTGCATGCGGGGCAATACATGACGTTCCACAGAGTGGTCAGGGAGGTCCGGAGCACTTGGCCCGAGACCGTATTGGCTGACGAGCCGGATGCGACGCTGGAGATTATGTATGACGCATCCGAGGGCGGGCATGAGGTCTCCAGGCTGTACGAGATGCTGATGGCAAAGGTTGGGAAGGATTTGGGGTACCTGAGGTTGGAATGGGAAACAGAGATGGGGGCCCCGATGGCGGATGGGCAGTGGGAGCGCGCCCTGGGGTACCACAAAAAAGTATCGAGGAATGCCAGGTTTAAACAGTTACAATTATATATCACGCATAGGGCATATATGACCACCCTGAGAATTTCCAGATTTCGAGACGCTGGGCGCCAGGCGTGTCCCAAGTGTAACACTGAGAACGCTGATATGATTCACATGTTCTGGGCCTGCCCTGTGATTGCAACTTACTGGAGTGAAGTGGCGCAGAAGCTGGCAGGGAGGGGCATTGTACTTAAGATAGATTCGGCCTGGGCCTGTTTGCTTGGAGGGTACCCCAGGGCGCGCAAGCTTCGGCACGTGGAGAAGCTTAAAGATTTGGCTTATACACTTGCCAAACGCAGAATAGCCATGGGATGGAAGAATTGTCAGAGGCCACGGGTGGAGGTATGGTGGCGTGACCTCCAGAAATGGGCTGCCGCCGAGACGACAGCATGGTGGGAGGCCAGCTGGGCGGGAGGGGAGGAAGAGGTGAGCTCCCTCACGGCATGGAAGGTGCTATTGGCTGAACTGTTTAGTACGGGGTCGACCTCGGCTGGATCTGAGAGCGACGGAACCCCACCACACGGAACGGACAATGATGGTGGACACCCTACAGGCTCATAGGGGGGAGGGAAGGGGATTGTTAAGTTAATTCTGTTCTGTTTTTTCTTTCTTTTCTTTTTCATATCTGTTGTTTGGCCTTTGTTGTGGCTTGATGTGTTCTATTTATGTTCTGTTGCACTGTGTGGTTGTTATAAAATAAAATATATTTAAAAAAAAAAAAAAAAAAGGATCGGAAGTGTAATAATGGACCTTGCCCAGAAGGATCTGGCCCAGAAAACGGCTAAGCAGTACTAAATAGCAAGTTGTTGGTCGAATAGGAAGAATCTACCTGAAGCACAGGATTACCCCTGCCCCTGATGAATGTCCGGTTATTGAGAACACAGAGGACAGAAACTTATATAAGTTGGGCTGTAACACACAATGGGAAATGAAATCAATTAAGTTGCCTTTTTGGTGCTATGCTGATCTAATTGTCGGCGTAAATGTTTCTATATTGCGAGGTGGAATGTTTTTAACATGTATATGACTGTGTTATGTGTATATGTTGTTGTAACTATTTTTGTATTACCTGTGCTGAATTAGAGATTAATATATTAAAAATGATATTTTCTAACAACACTGTTCTATGTGTATTGAGAATACATAATGCAGCCCATATTGATTTAGCGGCTGTTATGTATTTCTGCTTTCTGAGGGGATAAGTTCACTGTTTTATATAGTTTGTTGTACATTCCTTCCTTTTGTTGAAATATATGTTATATATTCTCACTTAGTAGGAGGGATCATCACCAAAGTGTGGGGTTACCCTTGTAGATGAGTATCAGTAACGTGGGAGAAGATACCAGATCCTCACGGTCATAAGGTACGTGGGGGATAGGAGTCCCCAAACACCCCCATGGATGGACACTACCTCATTTACACCCTAAAGTGATCCACAGATTGTCTGCCAGCAGTTCCCTACCGTGAGGCGAGATAATAACACTGGGCTGCGCCGCCCTGGGGGAGACACCGCCCGTCCGCACTCGATATAGGACGCCTTGGGACCCGATGGCTTGCGCCTGAGAATGTGCTGTGGCCCAGACCCTGTCCCGGCTCCGCTCCACCTTCCCTCAAGGTGCCCCCTGCGGCGTAATTTCGCCTAAATCCTCCCGCTCCATCTGCGCGCGGCTTAGACTGAACTAGACTGTTGCATTGTGCCTGGAGGGGTCCTGGTCCCTGGTTGCATCGTTGCGGCCCCCTGTCTACCCTGGCTGTACGCCCCATACATTGGCTGGAACCTCCCACAGACCATATCATCTCTTCCTGAGATAACGTCATGGGATCCACTAACAATTGAATGCACATCCCGACCTTCCTATAGATAATACTACAAGGCGGAGAGGTAGTCTTCTCGCCCCCCCAGCAGATACAACTGGATGCCTGCTCTTGATTTGCTGACCTTCGGAGAGGTGGAGCTGGGACACTGCACCTAAACCCTCAGTGACCAACAGCGGGTACCCCTATCTACTCACACACAGGTGGATTTAAGGCTTCATCCCCAGCTCACCTGCTATAGACCAAGATCCTACAGACTACATTGATAGTCACATCTATTGTGTAGACGAGAATGCGGTCATCAGACCCCCCGATCACCTGCTCGATCCTCTGGGCCCCCCCGGGGGTACAATAAGCAGATGGGGCTGCCTACTGTGGCACACCAATTCAACCTTTTGCACAATTCGGGGGACCCCCGTCTCAATAAAGGGGCAAATACAATATCCTACTGTCATCCTGGGCGACTGCCTTCTGCGCGGCTTGGTCCTCCAGAGTGCTGTATCCTCCTGGACCCCCTCCCACATTGACTGATGTGCCATCAGTCCTCCCTCACTCCTCTTGACCCTTGTCATCGACACAATGACCGAAGGAGCCGGGAAAAAGCAGTGTTCCATTAACATGTTTGCAAAGACTCCGTTGAGATCATCTGAAGAAGTCTCTGAGCAGGCCCCCACTAACTCATCATCCCTTGTCCCCTCGGACTCCCAGAACATGATGGAATTCATCCGCAAGGGCTTTACCACACTCCACTCGAAACTAGACGTCATGAATGGCACCATATCCTCCATCAAGGCCCATATTGAGAGGACCGACAGTCGGGTGTCGGAGGTCGAGACAAGGGTGAGCTCCACCGAGGATGGTCTGGGTGCCCTACGTGCGGAGGTCTCCGCTCTTTCCAACCGAATCCTTGAAGTGAAGAAGAAAAATGAGGACCTGGAATCCCGATCGAGGCGTAACAACCTCCGCATTATTGGTGTTGCCGAGGATGGTATCAATGAACCGATGGAGGACTATGTCGAACATACACTACTGTCGCTCCTCGACTCACCGAAGCTCTCCCCACAGTTTGCTATAGAGCGGGCGCACCGAGCCCTGACAGCCAAACCTAAGCCAGGCGCTCCTCCAGGACCCATTATAGCTAGGGTTCTGAACTCCCAAGATCGAGATGCCCTCCTCAGAGCCGCAAGAATTAAGGGAGAACTTCTGTTGTGTGGAGCAAGGATACACCTCTACCCCGACTTCTCGGTGGCTGTCCAACGGGAGCGCAAGACTTTCCTGGCGGTAAAGAGAAGACTCAGAGACCATGGAATTAAATATTCCATGCTACATCACGCCAAACTGCGCATAGAGCACGTCAACCAGGTGTTTTTTTTCACGATCCCAGAGGAAGCCTCCAGATTCATCGACGAACACTTCCCAGGCTGAAACTCCCCTCCAACCATGTTCCTACAACTATAAAGCTGTCCCGCCGAGAGGTCGCCAACACCGACTGCCTGTCTGCGCCAGGAATATATTAGTCTTTTACTCCTCAACAAGTTCAGTTTGGTTCACCATTACACGTCTGTGTCACACTAATATGTGCAAAACCTTTTTCAAGCTACGTACAAAACTTCATTTTAGGCACTATGTTTTATCCTGATCTGCCATTGGCCCGGAGTGGCGCCACCGGTCTGGCCCACAGGCCCCCTGGCGTTGATACCACTGGTTTGGATTTGGTTAAGGGGTTTTGGGATTGTCATTCCTCTAGTTGGGGGAGGGATGTGGGTGAGGGTGGGATACGTTGGGTGTTATGTTATAAAAAGCTTGGCATTGGCAGCAGGGGCGGATCACAGGGTGACATTGAACGATTGGGGCTGCAGGGCTGCTAAACCGGCCCATCGGATATCAACACTCTCTTGATACGAACACTGCTACATTGTTGACTGAAAATAACCTGACTTTAATGAGCTGGAATGTGCGGGGATTGGGCAATTTTAAGAAAATGAGGCAACTCCAGCTACAGGCCGAACGTCATGAGACCAAGATACTCTTTTTGCTAGAGACACATGCCTGTGCCGAACAATGTGTGAGATTTGCCAAAACGTGGGGCCCCCAAAGATACTTTACCGAGTTCTCTACACAAAGCCGCGGGGTCATGAGTCTTATCCACAAGAGTCTTAAATTCACTCTTATATCCTCACAGATAGACCCTCAGGGCAGATATGTGCTACTCCATGCCACGCTTCAGAACAGAGAGGTTGTCCTACTGAATATTTATGGCCCGAACATAGATGACCCTGAATTTTATACACATCTCACATCCCTTCTCAATGGCTTCCCTCTAGTACCAACCCTTTGGGGGGGTGACTTCAACACAATCTTTTATGTAAACCTCGACAGATCTGGGTCCAGGCCCCGCCAACTCACCAAAGCGGCCTACACCACACTGTCATCCCTTCCCCGCCTCGCTATGGTTGACGCAGGAAGATTCCTCTACCCTGACTCCCGCTCCTACTCCTTCTACTCCTCGGTGCACAACTCCTATTCCCGAATTGATAGATGGGTAATCTCCGATGTACTGATAAAAAATGTGACACAACTAATGATTCTTCCTAGAACCCCATCTGACCACTCGCCAGTGACCATTACCATGGGTTGGGGCCCAGACCGCGACCGTACTAGACACTGGAGGATGAAACCCTACTCTCTCCTCGACCCCTTGTTTAGCTCTGAACTCGAGGTGGCTATCGAAGAGTTCTTTGAAATAAATACAGATTCAGTGTCTTTGCAGGCCATTCGATGGGAATCCTTTAAGGATAACATTAGGGGCATAGCGCTGTCCAAGGAAAATGGCATTCTCAGAACAATCCAGAGGGACATTGCTGAAAGCGAATCCAAACTATCGATCCTGGAGGCCCAATGCTCACTACTCTCAACTCCTGAGACCCTGGCATCTATAGGAGTGGAACGTGACACATTCCGGTCCCTGGCGGTTCGTGAACAAAAATTCTTGGACAACCCTGGCCTGGCGAGGAAATATGGAGAGGGCGAGCGTCCTGGCCGCTTCCTTGCTAGACTCATCTGCCGCGAGCTGGGTGCTCCACATATCCCCAGGGTCGAGAGGCCCGATGGCTCTTTGGCTGTAACGCTCACCTGATTCCCGTAGAGGCGCTGGTCTTGACTGGGCGTATACCGTATCTGCAAAGGTGATGTGTAACACACGGCTGGCTCTTTGGGCTGGACCTCTGTGCACTGTATGTCTGACTTGAAGGGTAAGATGTCTGCAGATAGAAAATATGGGATTAAGGAACTGGGTTATTGAATGTCTCTCTCTTCTTCCCTTTCTCTTCTCCTGTAGAACCCCAAAGGTTAACGCTCTCACCTTAGGTAAGTGAACGCCGTGCTCTCCATCTGCCTCGGGGCAGGGTGCTGTAACCAGTTTCTTCATTGGATAAGGGGAGCAGGCCTCTTGACTTCAGAGGACTGCTGTCCGTCGTTTACTGCACGAACTGTAAGTTTCGAGTAATTCTAATGTCTTTAAAGTCTTTAGTAATGATGTTTCTTGTTTTGCAGGGTTCCGGCGATGGCGGATGACGGGCTGAAGTGAGTTGAAGATGGAGCCCGTGTGATGAATAGAAGCGCCTGGAAGCACGTAAGTAAGCGCTTGTTGCCTGCTTCACGATGCGCTCTAACTGTCTTTTTATTTTGCAGGTACAAGTTCGGAGCGGCTGCAGGGTGCCGGAATACCCACTGGGTTAGATGTGGAAAGGAGTAATGGCACGTGAGTATTAAAGTTCCCCAATGTCTTTAAACGCACCTTGTTTTGTCTTTCAGATGCGGGATGCAGCGCCGAAGGCCTCCGGAGCGCGCAAAGAGTTGGTAAGCTTTTGTCTTTCAGATGCCGGAATGCAGTGTGTAGACCTCCGGAGCGCACGAAGAGTAGGTAAGCCTTTGTCTTTCAGATGCCGGAATGCAGCGCGAGGCGTTGGTGACAGCCGATGGACCAGGTAAGTGAAGAGCTGTCACTGAAGACCGTAATGCTAACCTGTTCTTTCTTGTCTTTATAGGTGTTGCTGAAGACTGGATTCAGGATGGTAAGCCTTTTTCCTTAGGCCCAGGATCAGATGCAGAAGACACGATGAGCGTTCTGCTGCAGAGGATGCAGAATAACGCAAAGCAAGATTCATCCATCGGGTGTGGTTTAAATAGCCTCCTGTAGTGCTTAGGTGTCTCCTTCCACAGCCACGCCTAGATAAGAAAAGAGTTCCTGCTTTCCAGAAGAGTTCCAGTGTTCTGAATCTAGGGAGTGGCTCCTGCCCCACCCAACAGGAAAAGTAGTTCCAAACAGAAGAGGATCAGAGGCTCAACTGGCAGGCAAGTAAGCAGCATGGTCTGCTGCAGGTAAGTCCACCCAAGCATTATGAGCCCGGCGCTTCCAGCGCTGGGTATGAGCCTGGTGCCACTGGCGCCAGGACTGGGTCCAAAAGGTCCCAATTGGGACTGGTTGGCACTCGGAACCTGGGTTATGGATCTGCTTCCAAGGGAGTTGGGAAAACCCTGACCTTTTGGAAGCAGAGATCATGACAGTGGCTCTCTTATCACAGGATAGCAACTCAGAATTGTTTACATTTTATGAAGCCCTGTACTCCAACGCAGATGATGCTTCGATGGTGGAAGTCGACTCCTATCTCGATGCCCTCTCCCTATCGGCCCTCTCCCCTGAGACCATCGGGTCGCTCGACTCTCCGCTCACCCCTGAGGAGTTCTCGGATGCTATAGACTCCCTCTCCTCTGGAAAGGCTCCCGGCTCTGATGGCATCCCGACTGAATTTTACAAACGTTATAAATCTCTTCTACTCCCTCACCTAATAGCTCTCTGGGACGAATCGCTGGAGACAGGCAAATTTCCCCCATCACTCCGAGAAGCCATGATAACTGTATTACTTAAACCTGGTAAATCCCCCACACAATGCGGCTCGTACCGCCCACTCTCGCTCATAAATTGTGATGTCAAAATATATGCCAAATTGTTAGCGATAAGACTTGCCCCCTGTATGCCATCCGTTATCCACCCAGATCAAGCGGGCTTCATCCCAGGACGCTCCACCTCCTTGAACCTGAGGCGCTTCTTTAACATAAATAGCAGAATAAGTCCCAATGTACACGCGGTGGCCGCCACACTCGACATGCAAAAAGCGTTTGATTTAGTTTCGTGGAAATACCTCTGGCGGGTCCTCGAAAAATGCAAATTTGGACCCACCTTTCTCTCCTGGGTCAGATTACTTTACTCAGTTCCGGTGGCCAGGGTTCGCACTGAAGACCGATGCTCCCCTCTCTTTAAGATTGCTAGGGGGACGAGGCAGGGTTGTCCATCCTCTCCCCTGATCTTTGCCATAGCAATAGAGCCTTTTGCCGACATGCTACGCCAGTCCCACGCACATAGAGGGCTGCGAACTGTGGGTCAGGCTGATATAGTGTCCTTGTACGCCAATGACGCACTTCTTTTCATTCGCTCTTCCTCCATTAATTTATCCCCAATATTGGAGGACGTTGTCCGCTTCGGTCACATCTCGGGCCTCAAGGTGAACTGCTCAAAATCCACTCTCTTCCCACTCACGGATTGCACCCTCCCTCCTCCTGATACCCTGGGGTTCGCGTGGGCTCAGTCAAAAATCACCTACCTGGGGATAGGAATAACAAGACAGTTCGAGTCGACCTTCGAGGAGAACTATCAAAATTACCTCACGCACCTGGCGACCAGGACCCTAGCCTGGAGCAAGTTACCGATCTCCCTTGCAGGCAGAATAGGGATATTGAAGATGATAGTATTGCCCCAACTACTCTACAGGTTCACCAACATCCCCCTATGACCAGGCGAGGGCTTCTTTCGAACACTGACTCGCACTATCAACTCCATCTTGTGGCACTCGGGTGAGGTCCAACTTAAACTTGGAACCTTGTCTACCCCTATGGCTAGTGGCAGTTTTGGGGCCCTTGATTTTCTTAAATACTGGCTGGTTTCCCAAATTCAATACACGTCATACTGGTTTAACACGACAGACCCCCTTCCACATGTCAGACTCGAAAAACTAACGGTTCATGACCGGGATATCCGCTCCGTGTTGATACTACCCATCCCCTCAGCACTGGACTCACTGGACCCGGTGGCTTACACGTCCCTGGCATTAACGAAAACGTGGAAACTGTTTGACACTGCCAACCCATTCCATGGCAACCTCCCGCTCTGAAACTTTCTCCCGGGGGTCCCATGAGTACCGCCGCCAATGGTGCGCCGTTGGGCTGAGGCGGGATATGAGCTGATTCGTGACGTCTTCGAGCAGGGCAGCTTTATTGAATGGCCGGACCTCCCATTGTCCCTGAGACGAGGCCCGTGTGCATGGCTCCAGTACTCGTCCCTTCGAAAAACCCTCAAACAAAAATACCCCATGTTCCCAGCGATACCGCCAGACGATCCCGCTATTGAAGAACAGACGTCCCCTACACCCACTAGAGGTAAAATATCTAGACTGTACACCATGGCGCAATCAAGATCTACCCTGGAAATCACAAAACTGAGGTGAGCATGGGAAGACGACCTCGAGGTGGAGGTGACTGACGAACGCTGGGCTCACATGTGCGCTCCTATACACGGGGTATCCTTTAACTCCTGCTTCAAATTGATTCAGCTTAAGGTACCACACAGGTTTCATTATACCCCGTGCAGATTGCATCGTATGCTTAGTGATCTCTCCCCAAGATGCCCCAGATTTGGCCAGAATACTGCCGACTATATTCACATGATTTGGTCCTGCCCCGCCTTACCCAATTCTGGGGTATGGTGTGCTCAACCGTATCCGCTGTCCTTGGACATCCTATCGACCCTTCCCCAATGAACTGCCTCTTCCACGACTTCCCCGAACTCCCCCGGGACTCCAGAAAACTGGCTCGCCTTTACACGCTTCTCGCAGTGCAATCCATTCTACTTTGTAGGCTACGCCCCACACCCCCGACTCACGCACAGTGGCTCAAGGCAATCACTTGGGCCTCAGACACTGAGGAAACCTGGTCTTCTCTACAACCCACTCACTCAAGACCCAGAGATGTCTGGCTTAAATTCCGATCCTATATGTCCGATTTAAATGCGGCATCGGATGCATCTTCCCCAGCTGTTACCCCTACTCGCCTTGGTTCCCCATCCTGAATCACAGTACCCCCTACCTCACACCTACTCCGCATGTGTGCTTGAAGAACACATCCACATTGAAAGCAGTTGCTGTACACCTTTATTATTTCAACTGTAATTACACTGCACTTGCCTTGTGTGTTACTCGCCTATGTTGTGCTGCCAAGCTAAGTAAATAAAAGTTTTTAAAAAAAGAAGTAAGGATTGTCAATAGGTTTATTAGTATAGGCCCTTTTATTTTGGCCAACCCCACTAGGACTGCGTTTTTATTATTTGATGGTCGTAGCTTGCTCTCATCCTTAGATTTAGGTTTAGACAGGCCTTTTTCTAACCCATTGAAGTTTCTTGGGAAGGAGCTAGCGTCTTCCTTCTCCCCAAGCGCTTTAGATTTAGGCAAGACTTCTTTTGACTGCTTCCAGGCTCTACAAGAGACCAGGGGGGAGGAGGGGTACTGAAAAGCTTTTTCATGCAAATGTAATCACACACACAGACATGGGCAGGTACTAAAAGAAGGCAGTTATTATTTAAATATAAGGTGCAAATAACTATTAGCTGAATACATTTGTAAATGTTAAATCCTATTTAGTTCTAAAATCTTATTAGGACAGCCCACAGAGAGCAGTCTCGTGTCCAATCCTATTGACACCCAAAAAACCCTGAAGAGGAGCCCTTGGTGGAGGCAGAAATAGAAAACAAACAATTTATATTTATGGTAGATTCAGGTGCAACTAAATCATGCATTATGGAGGGGAACTTTCCATTATCAGGTAAAACTCTTGACACGGAGGGATTCACTGGGGCCATTTCTATGGTTCCATACACTGAGGAGTTGGATATAAAAGTGGGAGGGAAGGTAGTACGAGCCCCCTTGTTATATTCAGAGAGTTCCCTTGTGAACCTGTTGGGTAGGGATCTGTTTAGTAAACTAAATATAACTATATCATTTACAGATCAAGGGGTAGTGTGTTCCACTCCAGGCATGTGTGTAGCTCGAGCAATGGTAATAATCAATGCAATGGCAAGGAAGTCAGTAGTCCGTGGGGTTCCTGTCGTCCGGGACATATTTTTCTATGATATCAAGGTATTAGTAAAAGCAGTGCCTCCCATTGCGACAAAATGTTGGCGAGTGCCCACAGATTTTATTTTCTGACCCATGGTGCCACCTGAGATGGTGACAGGGACAATATTGTCCTTAGATTTGCAAGCACTAGTAGTGTCAGACAAAAGAGTAGTCCTGATTGGAACAGACCAGGATGGGTGCGAGTGGCACACAGTACTATGTGTAGATCTGACAGTACAACTAAAGGAAATGACTGATGAGGATTTATTTGAGGATAGTGAACAAAATTGGGAGATCTATTTGTAAATCTGCATCCCCTGTGATATCATGGTGCAATATAGGAAGGTACAGTACCCCCTGATGGCAGTGGTGACCCTGTCTTTATTGTTTGAGGAGGACATGCGGTATGTACAATCACAATCATGGACTATTAATCCACATGATGTTGGGTTACTGAGAGATGTAACCCCAGTAAAGATTACATTGAAGTCAAGTGCCTAGAACAATCATCCAGTATGTGGATAATCTGCTGGTATGTAGTGAAAATGAACAAAAGTGCAGGAGGGATTATGTTGCATTATTGCAATTGCTGGCTCATAAAGGGTACAAGGCAGGCAAATAGAAGCTAGAATACTGCCAACAGGAGGTACAATACTTGGGAGAGCTAATTTCTGCAAACGGGAACAAGTATTACCAGATAGGGCGGCGGCAGTACGCGCCACCCTTAGGCCCAGTAATGTCAAGGAAATGTAACAATCTTTGGGCTTATGTAATTATTGTAGGTGGTCATGGATCCTATACTTCGCAGTCTACACAAAGTCGCTTTTGCAAAGAGGGGTACTGAAAAGCTTTTTCATGCAAATGTAATCACACACACAGACATGGGCAGGTACTAAAAGAAGGCAGTTATTATTTAAATATAAGGTGCAAATAACTATTAGCTGAATACATTTGTAAATGTTAAATCCTATTTAGTTCTAAAATCTTATTAGGACAGCCCACAGAGAGCAGTCTCGTGTCCAATCCTATTGACACCCAAAAAACCCTGAAGAGGAGCCCTTGGTGGAGGCAGAAATAGAAAACAAACAATTTATATTTATGGTAGATTCAGGTGCAACTAAATCATGCATTATGGAGGGGAACTTTCCATTATCAGGTAAAACTCTTGACACGGAGGGATTCACTGGGGCCATTTCTATGGTTCCATACACTGAGGAGTTGGATATAAAAGTGGGAGGGAAGGTAGTACGAGCCCCCTTGTTATATTCAGAGAGTTCCCTTGTGAACCTGTTGGGTAGGGATCTGTTTAGTAAACTAAATATAACTATATCATTTACAGATCAAGGGGTAGTGTGTTCCACTCAAGGCATGTGTGTAGCTCGAGCAATGGTAATAATCAATGCAATGGCAAGGAAGTCAGTAGTCCGTGGGGTTCCTGTCGTCCGGGACATATTTTTCTATGATATCAAGGTATTAGTAAAAGCAGTGCCTCCCATTGCGACAAAATGTTGGCGAGTGCCCACAGATTTTATTTTCCGACCCATGGTGCCACCTGAGATGGTGACAGGGACAATATTGTCATTAGATTTGCAAGCACTAGTAGTGTCAGACAAAAGAGTAGTCCTGATTGGAACAGACCAGGATGGGTGCGAGTGGCACACAGTACTATGTGTAGATCTGACAGTACAACTAAAGGAAATGACTGATGAGGATTTATTTGAGGATAGTGAACAAAATTGGGAGATCTATTTGTAAATCTGCATCCCCTGTGATATCATGGTGCAATATAGGAAGGTACAGTACCCCCTGATGGCAGTGGTGACCCTGTCTTTATTGTTTGAGGAGGACATGCGGTATGTACAATCACAATCATGGACTATTAATCCACATGATGTTGGGTTACTGAGAGATGTAACCCCAGTAAAGATTACATTGAAGTCAAGTGCCTAGAACAATCATCCAGTATGTGGATAATCTGCTGGTATGTAGTGAAAATGAACAAAAGTGCAGGAGGGATTATGTTGCATTATTGCAATTGCTGGCTCATAAAGGGTACAAGGCAGGCAAATAGAAGCTAGAATACTGCCAACAGGAGGTACAATACTTGGGAGAGCTAATTTCTGCAAACGGGAACAAGTATTACCAGATAGGGCGGCGGCAGTACGCGCCACCCTTAGGCCCAGTAATGTCAAGGAAATGTAACAATCTTTGGGCTTATGTAATTATTGTAGGTGGTCATGGATCCTATACTTCGCAGTCTACACAAAGTCGCTTTTGCAAAGTCTCAGGGAAGGACAGAGGACTGAAAAGTAAATTGGAATGGACTGACGAAATGAATAGACAATTTGAGGACTGAAAAGAAACTATTTGCATGGCCCCTATTTTACCAACTCCGGATTATATGCAGGAGTTTTATTTATTTTGACCACTCTGATGAATGGCACATGCATTGATGGAAGGAGACATACTGTATGTTGACGTGTTATCAATAATTGACCAGGAGAAGGAACGGAGGCACACAAAGGCACTAGTGGGGCGCGGTAAAGGGAAGAGAAATAGTGACCACCCCTGTAGAAAATGACACCACGGTTCCATACACAGCATTGCCCATATTACACCTGGACCACTATTACCTGGGGAACTGATCAGCCCCAGATTTCAAGGTCCTTATGGAGTGGGGTTCTGTACTCCTCTCGGCGTCCATGTGAAGGAGTTAATATATTAGGTGCATCTCTCGGATGTCCGAAGAGCACCTGCGACAAGGCAAAGCTCAATCAACAGAGTAAGAAGTAATTAAAGGATCCATGCTAAGGTGGAGGCCAGTGGCAGACGCCTAATTTTTTCTTTTTTCTTTCTTTTCCTTTTAATTTTTAATTTTTTATTGTTCTTTTATTTTTTATCTTTTTTCAATTTTTGAAGGTCCAGAACCTGGACGGCCCTGGTGGGAAAAAGGTTTCTCCCTCTTTCTCCCTCTCCCTCTTTCTCCCGATTTCTCTCTCTCTCTCTCTCTCTCTCTCTCTCTCTCTCTCTTTCTCTCTCTCTCTCTCTCTCTTTTTTCTCTCACTCTTTCTTTCTCTCTTGATAACCTTTTTGCTCCTCTTCAGGAATAAGCAAGGATGCCTGACCGATGTGTTCAAAACTCTCTGTTATGTAGAGATAAGGTTAAGATAAATGTCATTTCTACTAGGAATTATGCAGTACATCTTTTTAGTATTATGTTGTTTTGTGTAACACTGATCCTGGATGTTGGAGTGGATGAAGGTATGTCTGTTATGTAGGGTGGCCATATGAAGGGGGGTGGACAGTTGGAAATTAATGCTAGTATGAATATGTCTATAAAAAAGAATCACAAAATGTTTCACTTTTTGCCGGCCACCCCTACAAGTTTTCTTATACGAATGAAACAGGAAGTATGAATGACATATGATTTATATAGAGGGGTTGAGCTTTGGCGCCATTTCTGATATCGAGTACCCAGAATCCTCCAATAGCTGGTACTCCGATATGCATACTGCATGAAGGAATGTAATCAAAGAAAGCAGTTACGTGTGTGCACTTATCCCGCACGCATCAGGTGCTCCTAAGGTTTTAGTTCAACATCCAGTCCCAATTACAGAGGCACAATGCCTGGTAAATCGTGAACTATGTGGGATAAAGGACACATTCCAGGCACACAGCGTGCAGTTGAGGAGCATTGATCTAGACCCAGCGTTATGCAATGGCAACATGAAATACCGCCAGTGTCTACAAGTACCATATTTTTCCTTGGGAGGCTACTCACATGTCAATGACAAATGGCAGAGCACCACAGTGACGTGCCTGGCATATGGAATGATCGAGTACAGCAGAGAAGCAATAGCCCAAGTAGAGACTATGGGCCTCATCACGAGTTTAGCGGTAACCCTTAAAGGTGGCGGTAGCGCTATTACCGCCGCATTTAAGGGTCCGCCAAATCACGGGTTTGGCAGATCTGCTGAAATTTCATGCTATTACCACCGGCGGGAAATCCGCCGGCGGTAAGAGCATGAAAATTCCCCATTGAGCCCAATGGGGAATGGGGAATTCCCGAATGGGCTCAGTGGGGAATGGGCAATACCCGTTCCGCCAAACCCGTGATCCCGCGCTATTAGCGCCGGGGGGTTTGGCGGTAGGGTTATTAACACCGGCGCTCATAGCACCGGCGTTACCGCCCAACTCGTGCTGAGGCCCTATGTGTGTGCAAATATGGTCCCAATACATCACAAGGCTGACATGGATTGCAACAATGCAGAAGCCAGTGCAAACACATAGAGCCATAGACTATGAACTTTGTTTTAGCAATGAAGGAACAGTTCTTGTTGGCGCAAACACACAGTGCAACCACACTCTTGTGATCCCTGATATGACGAAAGGTATGGCAGCAGTGATGGATTACTACTGGATTTGTGGCCGACAAGCCTACTGTCATGATGCCTACCCCCGGGCATCCAGATCAAGCCCATCAGGCCCGGGAGCAGGCATCCAGACATTTACAAAAACCCCAGCAGCCCCAGCTAGGGGCTGTCTGGGTTCAGTCCTGGCGCCGTAGGCACCAGGCTCATAATAAAAATCAGTCCTGGCGCCATAGGCGCCAGGCTCATAGACTTTACTTACCTCATGCAGACCATGCTGCAAATAAATCCAAGCCAACGTGAGGCCTGGATGGGACTATTTTACTACAGGGACTATTTTTTACTCGGGTGTGGTCCTGGGAAACTTCTTTCCTGGGACTACTTTGGAGGCTATTTAAACCACGCCCAAAGAGCAGCACATGCTTTGTGTTATTCTGCATCCAGCAGCGTGACTCTCACCGTGCCTGCAGCCAGCATCCAGTCTTCTGCCACGCCCGCGTGCCTGCAGCCAGCATCCAGTCTTCTGCCACGCCCGCCTCGAGCACCGGAGCTCCTCGAATAAAGAGGAAGAAAAGGACAAGGTTAGAAAACAAACTTATTTCAAATTCCTCACCTGATTCCGGATCCATTTCATCTCCCGACCTGGAAAGTACATCAGACTATTACCTGAACGCCAGCAGCAGCTACGAAACCTTCTTCTCACGAACTCAGTTGCAACTTAAGGAAGGAAGGGGACAAGAGTGAACATCGGGCACATTGAACTCTTTGAACTTGATACTTACCAATCCCGCCTGGGACTTCAGAGTCAATGCTTACTGGAACTCTCCCGACGTCTTCAAACCAGTGGAGTAACTGGTATCTACGCGCCCCTGCAAGACACGCAGGATGGAGAGCTCATCTTTTACAAACATAAGGGGCCTCATTACGACCCAGGCGCTAATGGGTTAACGGCGCTGTAAAAGGCTGCGGCGCCGTTAACCTATTAGCACCTAATTATGAGGTCCCTTTGCGGGACCCGACCTTAATGGCTGGTTTTACCAGCCGTTAAAGTAGAGACCTGCAAAGGGACCTTGGTGCGAAGTACGGTGCCGCAATTTGCGCCTTTCCCATTCCCATTGAGCCCCATGGGGCAAAAATGGGAATGGGGAAGGGCCATGGAGGAAGGGGGAATTACCGCCCTACCAACCTTGTAATGGGGTGGTAGTTCCCCCTTTCTCCATGGCGGAGTTGGTAACTTACCGGCATGGACCATGGTGCTAATAGCACCATGGTCTTCCGCCAGGGTCGTAATGAGGCCCAAGGTGAGGTTACTAAGGGGATATCAGAGGTGATTAGTGGGGGAGAGCGAGAACAGTTGGGAGGCCATCACTAAAACCCACAGGTGGCTAATCCCTGTCTCCACTTGCAGGAAAATAATTCTTCGGGTCCAGCAGACAAGACTAGGCGGGCCAGTCCAGACAGTCATCTCTGCACTACGCATCACGTTGACGGAGACCGCAGCTGTCCGGGTCCGATCGACACCCCTGTGGGGTCCAGGTGAGCGTAACAGAACACGAAGCCTTTCTAAAAATACCCACCCGGGTGTTATGGAAACCTCGGAAACCGACCAACTGGCCCAATTATTGGGGGAACTTAGGGTGGAAGTACATGCCGCTCACCAAGAGACTAATGCCCTCAGGAGAGAACTGATTGTCTCAAAGGAACGCACTGATGATCTGGCTAGGCAACTACTGCAAAACCAACCTGGGCAAACGCCCCTACCTGGATATGGGGGAAAACCAACCCCCGTTTCATCAAGCAATCCTGTGCAAGTGGTTTTACCAGGAAATAATCCATTAGCTCCACAAAGGAGCATGGAAAAACTATTCGCCAGACACTCACAGGGTCAAGCCCTGGACAACGAACGTTTATCCTTACGATAGGGTAACCAGGATCTGCTAACCTATATTGCAACCTTCAATAGGTTGGTGGTGGAAACCGGGTGGCCGGAGGTAAAACGAATTACATTGTTTCATCGTGGACTTCGGGGAGAACTCAAAGACGTCTTGGCTCAAGTTGCGAACCCACCTCAGGATTGCACAGAATTTATAGACTTAGTGGTCCAGCTAGACCACCGACTTCAGAACCAAAAGACTGATCGAGCTAAGTTCGAGAATCGGGTATTGGTTAAACCCAACGTTGCCCCCAAAGGAACAGATGCATCTGAACCTATGCAGATCGGGGGGTAAAAGAACCCTTAACTCAAAAGGAAAGAGAAAGAAGACGACAGATGCAATTGTGTCTGTACTGTGGAACCTCAGGACATTTTCTACGGGATTGCCCTACAAAACCACCCAAGAAGGTGGTAGGAGTTGCTGATAAAAGCCACATAGAGCCTGATTAGGGAAACGACCATGCCCAACAAGCGTAGAGGTCCGCTTGCCGAGCTTAACGAAGGACACTCAGACCTCGCATCTGATCATCCCAATGGACCTACTTGATCCCAGGCAGCCATCACGTATGCACGCAGTAAGGGCATACATAGATAGCAGGGCCGTAGGAAACTATATGGACCACGAATTGGTGTCAAGGATGAATCTACCTCTTTGCAAAAAGACCACTTTGGATGTCATCACCAAAGTTGATGGAACTGAGATTGCCTCGGGGCCTGTAACTCATTCCACTACAGAGATGACACTGTTGAGTCAAGATGGGCATCGAGAGACTATTGTTTTTGATCTAATCAAAGCCCCACAGTTCCAGATAATACTGGGGATGCCATGGTTGGAAACACATAATCCTTGTATAGAATGGCGAGAGAAGAGAATAACCTTCCCGGATTGTGCACACGCCTGTTACCCGGAGAAAACTTTGAACAAAGGCCTGGCTACAGTCGTTAACCCAATCGTGCAGTTACCTCAGGAATACCAAGAATTTCAGGATGTTTTTCAAAAAGAACAGGCCAATACATTGCCTCCTCACAGATCATACGATTGTCAAATCGACCTCCTACCCGGTGCACAACCCCCATGCAGTAGAATCTACGCCCTCACGGAACCTGAAAATCTTCACTTACGGCAATACTTGGACCAATACCTTGCTAATGGCTTTATTCGTCCTTTCAAGTCTCCTGCATCCTCAGCTTTATTCTTCGTGCCAAAAAAGGAAGGTGACCTTAGAACGTGCATAAATTACCGCGCATTAAATCAGATTACGGTAAAAAAACGATACCCATTGCCTCTGATCCCAGAATTACTAGACCAAGTAAAGGATGCTTGTATCTACACTAAGTTAGATCTCCGAGGGGCATATCATCTGGTACGTGTCAAGAAAGGCGACGAATGGAAGACTGCCTTTCGCACCAAGTACGGATTATTCGAATATCAGGTGATGCCCTTCGGGTTGTGCAATGCACCAGCAGCCTTCCAGTATTTTATGAACGATGTCCTTCGTGAACTCATTGACGTCTGTGTCGTCGTATACATAGATGATATTCTAGTGTACTCCTCCTCAGAATCAGACCATGTTAAGCACGTGTGTGCAGTCCTTGAGAAACTACGCCAGCAAAAGTTATATACAAAATTGGAAAAATGTGTTTTTCATGCTACGGAAGTTGAATTTCTTGGATTTATCCTGACTCCAAAGGGAGTTCAAATGGACTCTTGAAAGGTGGACGCAATTCTCAAGTGGCCATCACCCAGTTCAGTCAAAGGGGTACAAAGCATGCTCGGATTTGCTAATTTCTACCGCAGATTCATTCCGGACTTCTCCCATGTTGTACACCCCATCACAGCACTTTTGCGAAAAAACAAACGCTTCTTATGGAACTAAGAGGCTGAAAAGGCCTTCCAAGAGCTGAAAGCGAAATTCACATCAACACCTGTCTTAAAGCATCCACGCCCTGAGCTTCCATACATAGTAGAAACTGATGCATCCAGTTTAGCCATGGGTGCTGTCCTGTCCCAGAAGGATCCTGAAACTGGTCAACTTCACTCAGTAGCGTTTTGGTCCAGAAAGTTCTCAGCACCTGAGTTAAACTATTCGATTACCGCTAAAGAGCTATTAGCTATCAAATCCGCCTTTAAGACTTGGCGGCACTACCTTCTTGGTGCCAGGCATACCATTACCGTAATCACTGATCACCGGAACCTGCAGTATTTAAAAACAGCCAAAGCCCAATCATCGCAACAACTTCGATGGGCATTGTTCTTTGCCGAATTCGATTTCGTGATCACTTATCGACCAGGCCGCAAAAATGGCAAAGCAGATGCCTTATCCCGAGTAGGGATGGGAGAAGCATATGCAAACCTGGAACCGGTGCCAATAATTCCCGAGCAAAGAATTCTTGGCATAACTACTCAACAGACACTAGAAGATATTCATTCAAAAATCCAACAACTCTTCGATCCAGCAACCCTGCAGGACTGGGTAAAGAAAGGCCCGGACTACTCAGTCGTCAATGACCTACCTTACTATCAAGGACGACTATTTCTACCACACAAGGAAATACAAGAACTAGTCATCTCCAATTACCATGACACCCTGATGGAAGGGCACCCAGGTATCGCAAAAACTGAAGCGAAAATTAAGAGACAGTTCTGGTGGCCCACTTGGCGAAAAGACGTAAAGTCATTTGTGATGTCTTGTGGCATTTGCGCCCAAAACAAAAGCCAGAAGAAAAAACCTGCTGGCCTTTTACAACCATTGGATATTCCACCTACACCATGGCACACCTTGTCTTTAGACTTTATTACAGATCTACCTCCATGTAATGGATTTAAGACCATCCTAGTTATTGTGGATCTTTTTTCCAAGATGGCCCACTTTATTCCTTTAAAAGGATTACCTTCCGCTTCAATTTTGGCCAAGGAGTTCCTCGAAAACATTGTTCGAATACACAGATTTCCTTCCGCATTGGTCTCTGACCGAGGCAGTCAATTCATTTCACAATTTTGGAAGAAATGTTGTCAATTGGCGCAAATCGACGTGAGGTTATCAACCAGTCACCATCCCCAGACCGATGGTCAGACGGAGAGGACCAACCAAACCCTTGAACAGTACCTACGTTGCATGCTGCACCAGACCGAAAGCAATTGGAAAGATATTTTATGGATTTCCGAATATGCATACAATAACTCAGTACATGCTGGAACCGGACAAAGCCCCTTCTATACCATATACGGACATCACCCTCGAACCTCAGAACTCGATTCGCCTCAGCACTTAGAAATGCCTGAAGTTAGTCATTTACACTCTACTATTACACAAGCCTTTAAGGAGGCAACAGAACATTTGAAACAAGCGAAAGAGAAATATAAGAAAAATGCTGATCAACATAGAAGCAATGCTCCACGAAATCAGATTGGGGATCAAGTTTGGCTGGCTACAAAACACATACCTCTAAAATGAACTCGGGCTTTTAATCCTAGGTATTTGGGACCTTACACTATTAAGGCCATTATCAACCCGGTGGCCGTCAAGTTGGAATTACCCTCTGATATGCAGATCCATCCTGTATTTCATGTTTCACTTCTGAAACCAGTTCAACCCGGGACAAGACTTGCCAAACCCAACCTAATAGATGGAGAACCTGAATTCGAGGTAAAGAAAATCCTGGACTCTAAGTTGGTTAAATCAAGACTTTTTTATTTAATTGACTGGAAAGGTTACGAACCACAGAAAAGGTCATGGGAGCCTAGTGACCACGTTCATGCACCTCGGTTGGTGAAGAAATTCCATCGGAACTTCCCAGACAAACCAGGCCCAAGGGGAAGAACAACTTTAGGAGGGGCCTTGGGCGGGGGGGAGTGCTGTCATGATGCCTACCCCCGGGCATCCGGATCAAGCCCATCAATCCCGGGAGCAGGCGTCCGGACATTTACAAAAACCCCAGCAGCCCCAGCTAGGGGCTGTCTGGGTTCAGTCCTGGCGCCGTAGGCACCAGGCTCATAATAAAAATCAGTCCTGGCGCCATAGGCGCCAGGCTCATAGACTTTACTTACCTCATGCAGACCATGCTGCAAATAAATCCAAGCCAACGTGAGGCCTGGATGGGACTATTTTACTACAGAGACTATTTTTTACTCGGGTGTGGTCCTGGGGAACTTCTTTCCTGGGACTACTTTGGAGGCTATTTAAACCACGCCCGAACAGCAGCGCATGCTTTGTGTTATTCTGCATCCAGCAGCGTGACTCTCACCGTGCCTGCAGCCAGCATCCAGTCTTCTGCCACGCCCGCCTCAAATCCGGAGCTCCTAGAATAAAGAGGAAGAAAAGGACAAGGTTAGAAAACAAACTTATTTCAAATTCCTCACCTGATTCCGGATCCATTTCATCTCCCGACCTGGAAAGTCGCCAGTTCCAGCACGGCGCCATACTCACCAGTTCTCACAGCATCTTTCGATCCGGCACTGTCTCCATCATTTCTTCGGCAAACTCCGGCACCTAGGGGCACAAGAATAACAAGGTGAGCCAAGGGAATCAACAAATACCTCTTACCACCATAGACTTACCTGATTTACCACCAGCAGTATTATTCTCCATATCTTCATATGCCGCATCTGTAAAGAGGGAGAAAAACAACACGTTAACGCATGCAATAGTTACCGGACAGTGTTGGGTAACACAGACTCTTACCTGACGCCAGCAGCAGCTACGAGACCTTCTTCTCACGAACTCAGTTGCAATTTAAGGAAGGAAGGGGACAAGAGTGAACATCGGGCACATTGAACTCTTTGAACTTGATACTTACCAATCCCGCCTGGGACTTCAGAGTCAATGCTTACCGGAACCTTCAAACCAGTGAAGTAACTGGTATCTACGTGCCCCTGCAAGACACACAGGATGGAGAGCTCATCTTTTACAAACATAAGGTGAGGTTACTAAGGGGATATCGGAGGTGATTAGTGGGGGAGAGCGAGAACCCACAGGTGGCTAATCCCTGTCTCCACTTGCAGCAAAATACTTCTTCGGGTCCAGCAGACAAGACTAGGCGGGCCAGTCCAGACAGTCATCTCTGCACTAAGCATCACGTTGACGGAGACCGCAGCTGTCCGGGTCCGATCGACACCCCTGTGGGGTCCAGCTGAGCGTAACACCTACTTGTATTTCCCACCCTCCTGAAGGGACAAGTGTTCACTGGCCACCCTGCACTCAGTGCTACTAGTAATCCCGGAAGAACACCTGAAGGGAGAGGAAATGCCTGTCGAGGTGCCAACAGCCACTCCAACACCTAAAGAAACAGAAAGAAACTTGCAGGTCACACAAGAATTTGGTATGCTGCCAGAAAAATGGATGATTTCAAACTATTTCTCAAAGGACTCTTCCGCACTGCTCAAAGGAATACCTGATGAGTAGATCAGCAGAACTTTCTTTTAATCTTTTTGGGCTCCTGGGGTACAAGCAGCTGCTGCACTTTTTACCCCCGGAGGATGCTGAGAATGGGTCACTATCCCACGTCATTGAGGCGGTGCACAATCTAGGTGTTCAAATGAAGAACGAAGGTCGAGTTCAGAACACGGATTGGCTATCGCTTGCGTTTGGTTGGTCCCGTCATGGCTGGGGGCAGCAGTAAAAATACTGGTGCCTGTTATCGTATTCTTCTTGGTCCTCTTCTGCATGTGCCAATTGGGTCTCTGATAGTGTGTCAATATAGTTCATAATAGTGCAAAAATTATGGTATCAATTGGGGATCTAAAACACCTTGCCATACAATAAACAGCAAAACTCAAACTAATATTTTTGGGGTTGTAGATATGTCAGGTGGGGATGAGTTTGTAACTGTAGAAGTAACAAAAGGGGGGAATGTTGGGAAGGAGCTAGCACCTTCCTTCACCGCAAAGCATTTTAGAATTAGGCAAGACTTCTTTTGACTGCTTCTAGGCACTACAAGAGACCAGGGGGAGGATAGACCCTGAGAAAGCTTTTTCATGCAAATACGATCACACACACAGACATGGGCAGGCACTAAAAGAAGGCAGTTATTTAAATATAAGGTACACATAACTATTAGCTGAATACATTTGTAAATGTTAAACCCTATTTAGTTCTAAAATCTCAAAGCACGATAGAAGCAGGATCTCTGCCAAAAGGAATATGGCCTGCGCTAAAATTGGATCGCAGGGCTGATGCAGTGTTGCGTCACTGAGGCTAGCTCTGGCAGAGCAGCACGAAGTAACTCAGCAGCTGTCTGCTGTCTGTCAAAAGCCCATGCATGCTAAAAGTAGATTTTAACATACTCGTGCACAACATACAGAATTATAAAAACCAGGTTTAAAAGAAATTACAGGACAAGATAAAAATATGAGTAGAATGAGTGAGGTATGGAGCGAATGACTGGAAAATGTTTTTGTACATTAAATATTCATAGGTAGCAAAATGTAGCTACAGTGTATTTTTGCATAGGCTAGCAATATGTAAAGTAGCATGTCCTAAACAGAAATTGCCGACCATGAATAAAGGAAGACTGGAGCATCCCTTGTATGGAAACATGACAGGGTGGGATGGAGCCATGCCCATATCCAGTGACCAAGCCAAGAGTATAAAAGCTCCGGCCAGGCACCAGTTTGCAGGAGAAAGGTGCGGCTGAGGGACAGAAGAGACCGTTCAGGCAGCAGAGTTCTTTGCTCCTATCCTCATTTCTGTAAAGAATACATTTGTTATCCTTGCAAGATAGACTCTTGGCCTTAATTCCCTAGAGGGGCGTACTTTACTCTGGTGTGAGCATGATTAGGGCTACCCTTATAATTAGGGATACCCCTGTAAATTTGGCTTCCCTTTCAAGTTCAATAAACACCCTTGAACTGTGATCACTTGCATCTGTCTTCATTGTTTGATACCATGCCTTCCTTACATGTAGTGTCAGGATTGGGATATGATTCAACTGACAAAAATTGAAAATCCATGCTAATATTCGTCATACACCCAGAAGGAGAAAATAGGATTATTGAACTCCTTGAGTCTGATAACATATTTACCATAAAAAAGAACTTGTATTCCCAGCTTCAAATCCTAAATGGCCAACAAAATGTGTTTTTCAAAACCCAGGTATTGTTAGATACCCTTTGGCTATCCCACTATATTATCCAAGTATGGGAACGAATAGTCTTACAGATAAGGCCTGCGCACATCTTCATTAGACCTAGCGCCCTATATCCGCCTTTTCCAGTATCTTTTTCCTTTGATACCGGATTTCGTTTCAGCTCCTGGCCCATCAGGTGTAAAGATCCACCCACCCAGATCTTCTCCTTATCAGGTACCAGTTCAGAAGAGTCCGATGACTTTAAAACCCCTTCAGAGATTGAGACCCTTTTTTTTCGATTCAGAAAGTGTCACGGAGGGAACCCTTACTCCCCCGAAAGATATGGCCGACCTTCAAGATGCCATGGCCCAACTGGCCACCCATCAAATGCAGGCCGAAACCCGTCTTCAAGAAAATGTAACAAAATTAATTGAGTTATAAGCCAGACCCATACTACCTCAAACGATACTACTACCTTATCAGGAGGACGAAGACCTAGGGAATTTATTTTTGAATTTCAAGTTTTCGCTGAGCAGTTGGAGTGGGAAGAAAATCTATTTTTTTTAAATTTAGGACCCCTATTGAAAGGCGAGCTACAGACCGCCTAACAGCTACTTAAACTGGCCCAGGGAGCGGCCTTTATATCCATAAAAAAGGGACTTCTTAAGAGAGTAGGCCAAACCTGTAACTTCTATCGACAGAAACAAAGGGCTATTAGATTAAACCCTGGGGAAACTCCCCTCGAATTGGGGGGAACAAATTAAGAACACAGTAGCCCTCTGGATCAGCAAGACCCTGGAAGAGTTGGTCAAAATTATAATTCTGGAGAAATTCACCAATTCCCTAACTCCTTTTTTTACAAAAACCAGTATTACAGCTAAACCGACCTACCCTAGTTATGACTATTGAAACTGCCCAAAATCACTCAAAGGCAGCACAAAAATGGCACTCTGTACACAGATGAAGAACGGAAGGATCACAAACCCACATAGCATTCTCAAATCCAGGTACCAGATAGAGGGCTCCCTAAAACCAAAGAATGGACCCCGAAAGAAAGAGTAGAAATCAGAAGATCAGATCCGAATGGTAGAGAGGAAAGCAGAAGAGAAGAATTTAAAGGGATTAAATCATCAACCCCCAATTGTTTTTTATGTAAAGAGACAGGCCATCTGGCACGACATTGCCCTAAAAATCTAAAAGAAGAACCAATGGAAATAGGGTGTCTCATAGGAGATGAGTGGGAAGAAACAGATGCTGATCTCTACGCCAGTCTTCAACTGGCTTTACATATGAAAAGGCCCTAGTAAATGGTAGGCCAGTAAAGGCGCTAATTGATTCAGGCAGCAAATAGACCACTATAAGTGCTTTTTTGGTGACAATAGCAGAGCTAGTTATAGTCACATGTGTACACAGAGATAATGAAATCTATCCCAGGATACCTGTGTATATTAACATCAGGAGAGAATCACGACTGGTGTCATCTGTTATTAGTCCTGGACTCCCCGACAAAGTCATTGTGGGAATAGACTTTCCTGCATTTTCTACTCTCTTACAAGATCTCCCAAATACCCCTAGAGAGTTCATACCCCAGGATTGTTGGCAACCTAAATATTACTCCCAAACCCTTTCAGTGTGGGGGTGGACGGAAACCGAATTTCAAGAGCCTACCATTAGTTAAGAGGTACCTTTTGAATCTCTGAATTATCTAATAACAAAATCACCACCTCAACCTCATTTTGTAGGATATCTTCAGGAGACAAACCCGCACAACCTGCCTCTACTAGACCAGAGGAAACGAAACTCAAAGAATATGCAAGACTAGGATGTGATTTCATCAAAATGCCAGGGGTAGCGGAAGTGACATCACATGACCCTTGACCTCTTATGACATCACAGGAGGTGATGTCATTTGACCACATCCCAAAGTTACATCACGAGAAGCGATGGAACACAACCTTTCATCCCTTGACAAAACAGGATGTGGCATCACATAGCATTGTCCCTAAATACACTACAGAAAATATGGTCACAATATCACTATATAAATGTATACAAGAACGGATCACCATATGTATCGTTAATATCAGTGTGTATAGGCCCATGTTACCAAATTACTGTGAATGCAAGCAGATGTCCAAGGCCAAATGATAATGATGTGTTATTATATAGCACTTACGCTTAAGCGCTTTATATAGAACAAATATACATACGATATCACCCAACCTGTGTTGGTACTCATTTAGCGACCTCAGAAGAGTGAAAGGCTGAGTTGAGGTATTTAAGAACAGATTAAATCAGTGACTCGCCCACTGAAGTGTGCCCGAAACAAACCTTGAATGAGTCTAGCAATTATTGCATAGAATTCCAGAAGACACATTCTTTCTTATTTAGGGTCACTGCTCGAAGTGTTGCACTTTTGGCACCCCATGTTTTTTAAGATGCTTGATGAATAAAGCCAGCCACTTCAAACATAAAGAGGCACATGACGCTAGCCACAGCCCAGGAGCTTACAGTTAAAAAAAAAAAACTTATTTGTTTAGAAGTAGTAGGGGAGACCACAAGGGGAGCTAGGGAGACCTCAGGGGGAGCAAGGAAGACCCCTGGTGATCCCTAAATGACGTCCCTGATGCAAGAGCACCTGGATACATCTTTTCCTTGCTCTCACCATGGTCCTAAACTTAGAGGACCTAGGAAAAGACCAAGCCTATCCACCTTGCATAGGAGAAAGCTATATGAGAAACCAGAAGGTATCTCACCCGCTAGTCCCCGGGGCCTTGTCATCCGGTGGCCAGGACATGGCCATCGCTTTTGGATCCAGTTCCTGGGGGTGGACCAGTGCAGGAGGATTGCCTGGGTGGGGGTTCCTCTGGTAGTGGGACACCGGATGATGGGACACGGTATCCCTATGTTCCCTATAATACCTTTATCCCATCCTATCCGATGTGATATTTAGAAACTAAACCCCCTCCTCCCACTTTTCCTGCACAAACACTTTCTCACGGTCAGCCCGCTCTGGGAGAAAACACTCACAGCCAAGCTGTTTACAGGACCTGTCCCATTACTATGGTCAGGCGAGGTCAGGCAATCACCGACAACCACACAACCTGACTTCCATAACAATTCCCCACACAGATAAAAGGCAGAGCACGAGAGCACACTCTGAGTGAGGCAAAACACATGAAGGTACAGCAGTTTCGAGTTGGCAGTTAAACGAGGGGAGAACGACTACCAGGCATGAGAGGTTCGTGAGAGGGGCAAGATCCTTGACCTCATTGACAGGAAGCTGTTACTTTCAAGAAACCTTCAAGGCAGAAAACGTAAGACCAGGAAATAATTCTAAAGAATCCTGCATTGTGTGTCAGAGATATCGAGGGTCCTCCCGCGTGACTGACCAAGGCGGGGAGGATCAGCAGACACAGTGGTATCGTCATTAGCTCCAAGAACAAAGAAGCAACAGAGAACAACACAGCCGGTGAGTTGGGGAGACCAGTCTGTGTTGAAGTCAAGGTTACAGCAGAAACATTGTAAAGTGAGCACTGGAAGGAACATTGTTAAACGTGTGTGATGAAAGACGCGAGTGAAGCTAAATTACTCGGTACAGTATCTTGAAGAAAGGAAATGAAAGTAAAAGATCGATGCGAAGTGTAATTTGTGTGAAGGGAATAGAAGTGGTCCTACGATGGTTTAAGCAAAACCCATTGCACATTCAAAAGTCTTCAATTCTGGCATCAAAAGGGGATCTGAGCCCTGACAAGGGGGATCCATGGTCCGAGTCGGTTATAGGTCAAATGCTCGAATGCATTTGATCAAATGACAATATGCTCGAGTCAATTTGACCGAAAAAAGGGTTGAATTTTATATATATATATATATATATAAAATTTTATTTTTTTGGGGGGTGCCCCCGCCAAACCCCTGTTTTTGGTGTTAAAACACCTTTTTTTACCTATACTAGAGCAAAAGAAATATATATAGTTTAAAAAAAAAATTAGACCTTTTTGTTTTCAGTCAAATTGACTCGAGCATTTTGTCATTCGATCAAATGCATTCGAATATTTGACCGGACACCGTGCGAGCCGAATGAGGGAGACCAAGTTGTGAATCCTGTGGAAACAGTGGTCCGAGACCGAACAAGGGAGACCAAATTGTGAATATTGTACAAAAGGCGTCTGAGCCCAGACGAGGGGGGACCCGTGATCCGAGCCCAAAGGAGGGAGACCGGTCTTGAACTTGTCAAACTGAAATCTTGACAAAGGAAAGGAACTTTTGTGTTTTGTTTGCTGCATCAGGCCCTCTGCAGTGAGAGACTGTCATTGCAAGAGTTCCCCCTACGTATCCAGAACCTCACCCTAGATGGCCGCCGCTAAATTGCAGAAGCCTCTATATCTCTGCCTGGCTCTGCTTTGAGCCCTGATTGGGCAAAAGTACTTCATTTGCAGGAAGTACAATGGAGCCAGCCGAACCCAAGGCCGATATTTAATGCTGAGTTCGGTCTCTGCCCTGCCAGTAGCCCCTGAGCCCCCACTGGAACTCTCCAGTCAGGTGCCTGCATTAAGAGCCTCCATCAAGAACAACGAGGCTGAATCCTTTAAGATGGCCGCCGCCGAATTGCAGGAGCCACTGTCACTGCCTAGCTCTTTGATTGGGCAAAAGTACTTAATTTGCAGGAAGTACAACAGATCCAGATGGCGGAGCCGGCCGAACATCAAGGCCTATATTTAAGGCAGAGTTTGGTCTCTGCCGTGTGACGCCACCCTTCCAGCGGAGATCGGACCCCTGCACCATGCTGCCCCCCTGGGTTCCCACTACCTGCCACTAACTCAAAGGTAAGCTATGCAGCGCTAGCTGTACCACGATCTGATTGCCCTTCTTTGATGTCCCCTGGCCATGTGTTGCAGCTATCCACCTCTCAGCGGCAACCGATATCAACCTCCCCATGCCCACATCCTTCCTTCCGCCATTACATATTACTCCCAAGGAGCCGAGAGCCCCGCTTGTGTCCCAAGATGTCACATCAACTCCAGACCCTTCCCCGACCTTCACAGCTGGCCAGCCATTGCACTCCATCTAACGTAACAGGCTCTTACGTGCTGGCATGGCAACCTCAGCTTGCCACAGAAGCTTATCACTACTACTGCAGATCTACCTTACTACGTCTTGCCCTTCTTCAATTAAATGCAGAAATAGACATCTGCGCCTGAGATCCCGCCGACTGCTTACCTGCACTCGCTCCACCAAAATCACTGAAAAAGAAGTGCAGACTCTTAATCATGTCCCTATCACAGAACGCCACATAGGCAACTCGCTGCACAACACAAGTACACCTTTCAGTCTGACCATTCCCCCGCCACGAAGCACGCCAGGGCCCCACAAGCATACGGCTCATGCACTTTGTCCTGCAAACTCGGTGAGTGGCAACAAAACCTATGAGCCCGACATTGCCGCTAAAGAACCGTGCCTCTGGCTCAAGGTTCACAATATCCTGGACTGCCTCACCTGTACTCTACCTTTGGCTCACTGGGTCACCACCAGCCCTGACCCAGCTGCTAGCCACATGAAGTTGCGCACAAGAGGTACAGTGAATTTTGCTACCATTTCCTCCCCTGCGTCCAGCCAGGATGCAAATACTAACTACATAGCTGCACTGACTATGGACTCGAAGTCTGTCTCCGCTAGCTGTGCTAACGGAAATAGCCTCACTGTACACATTCAAAAAGAGGTCTGGGAACCCCTCTACCGAGAACGAACACAGCTAAATAACCTGTTCTTTGGGGAGGTGCCCACTCGAGAGGGTCTGCAACCATGTTTATGCTCACTGTACCTTTCACAGGGGAGAAATCCATTTGCATGTCAGTCTTTGTCCCACCCACTTGGGCAGTCCAGCACCAAACTGCTAGGCAATTCTCCTCTGAACAAGAGTACCAAAAGCAACCCCAGATATGTGTTTCGGCCTAGTCAGGCTTCCTCAGTGAGGTAAAGCTGTGCCTCTCTAACCACAGTGAGCAAGGGGTCGACATCTGGATAACCCTGGGTAATTTAGGGTAAAACCCCAAGTTCCTAAACATACAAAAAGAGGTCTGGGAGCCCCTCTACTGAGAACGAACCCAGTCAAATAACATGTTCTTTAGGGAGGTGCGTGAGAAACCAGAGGGTGTCTCACCTGCTAGTCACTGGGGTTCTCTCTCTCAGGTAGCCAGGGCATGGCCATCACCTTTGGATCCAGACCCTGGAAGTGTACCAGTGCGGGAGGATCACCTGGGTAAGGGGTCTTTGGAGAGTATGGGTGAGGCAGCCAATGGTGAGAGTCGGTATTCCCTCCCTTTTCTACACAAACACTGGGCTGAGGAAGAGGGAGACTGGGAGTAATAAGACTAACTCTCATACATTGTACTGGACATGTCCCGTTACTCGGGTCAGGCAAAGTCAGGCAGTAGACTTCAAGTACATACACCTAATACCAATTAGCTCTCCTCACACGGATAAATGGCAACACCTAAAGACACACTCTGAGCAAGGCAGAACAAGAGTACGAGCAGGACTTAAGTGGGGCAAAGACAAACCTACTAGAGCAGAGCGACGGACCAACAGACAAGAGCAGTGGGTCGAAAACCCCAAGAGTTCCCTAATGGAGTTAATTTCTTCCGACAGGCCGGGAAAGACATGTGGAGAAAGCCAGATCCCACAAGTGAAGACTGCATTGTGTTTCAAGGATGCGAGTGACTCTCACGGGTGAACGGCAGAGTTGGGGAGTCGATACCAAGCCTGTGGTACTAACCTTGACTCTTGAATCGAAAATCATAGAACCAAGAAAGAAATGCACACAGTCGGTGAGTTGGCAAGCAAACCGAGATGGCGGTGTGTGTTAAAGAAAGTTTGAAGTGGCAACATTTTATCGCAAATGAAGGCTGCATGCGTGTAGATGAGATGCGAAGAAAGGCAGGCTTGTGAATGAACTTTTAAGTAAAGAGACAGCTGTAGAATCAGCGATACCGATTAACGGAGTGGTCCGGCGAAAGGGAGTAGCCCACTCGAAAGTCTCTGTGAAAGGTGCATTGTTTCTCACAATAGAGCACATGAAATGCAAAAGCAAAGTAAGCAGAATTAGCTCCTAGAGAAGGGGAGAGTGGAAGTTGAATCTTGAACTATAAGTCAAAGTGGTCCTGCAGAGCTCTGTAAAGAAAGCTATGCACATTCAAAAGTCTTCGACACTCGAAAGTGGTCTGAGCCTGGCTGAGGGAGACCCGAAGAGTAATAAACTTTGGGAAGGGAGCCCCTTTGCAAGTTATGTTGATCTTTGTGCTCAAGAGGTCTGAGCCCGACAGAGCTGGGCCTGCGTGAACTTTGTGTTTGAAGAGGTCTGAGCCTGACAGAGAGGGATCGACGTGAACTTTGTGTTGAAGCATTATTTTGGAGGGCTGAATGAGAGACTTTAACGTGGAAGGCCAGGCGGTCCTCAAACCACATTTTGGAACTGTTTATTGTACTGAGAACCTGAGCCAGAGTGTGTCATCCTGCCTGCAAAGACTGTCTTACTACATGGGGTCTAATGTGGGAAGGAGAGCTGATTTAGCTACCTTTATTAGTTTGAACACTGATTTTTCCTTTTCATGCATTTCCCCATTATACACTTTTTGTACAAGAGATAGGGTAGGCACTAGGTTTTGTTAGTATAGGCCATTTTGATTTGACGGACTCTACTAAAACTCTTTTGTTTATCATTTGATGGTCGAGACTATAGAGCCTCATTACACGGATGGCGCTAAAGGATTACGGGCACCGGTAAGGGCACCGGTGCCGGTAATCCCTTAGCGCCATACTACGAGGTCCCTCAGCAGGTCCCGTCCTTAACGCGTGGCCAGACTACACGTTAAGGAAGGGACCCGCTGAGGGACTTCAGGGCAAATAACGGTACCGCTAATAGCGGTACCGTTATTTGCTCCTTCCCCATTCCCATTGAGCCCTATGGGGGCTCAAATGGGAATGGGGAAGGGCCTTGGTGAATGGGGAATTACCGCCCCGCCAACCGTGGAATGGGGCGGTAATTCCCCCATTCACCAAGGCGGACTCGGTAAAATACCGGCGGCAACCATGGCGCTAATAGCACCATGGTTATCGCTGTCCGTGTAATGAGGCCCATAGTTTTCCAACCCCAGAAACTTCAATAAAGGTTTAACAAATTGTACCTATTGTGTCTGTCTCATACTTGTGATACCATGCCTCTCATACTTGTGATACCATGCCTCCCCTACAGTGCCCACTCAGCAGGGTCTGCAACCATGTGTTTTAGCTCACTGTACCTTTTACAGAGGAGACATAACCATTTGCATATCAGTCTGTCTCACCCACTTGGGTAGTCCAGCACCGAAATGCTAGGCAATTCTCCTCTGAACAAGAGTACCAACAGCAACACCAGACATGTGTTTTGGCCTAGTCGGGCCTCATCAGTGAGGTGAAGCTGTGCCTCTAAGCACAGTAAGCGAGGGGTCCACGTCGGGATGACCCTGGATAACTTAGGGTGAAACCCCAAGTTCCTAAACATACAAAAAAAGGTCTGGGAGCCCATCTACTGAGAACGGACACGTTCAAATAACATGTTCTTTGGGGACATGCTCAGTAAAGGAGGGTCTGCAACCATGTGTTTTAGCTCACTGTACCTTTTACAGAGGAGACATAACCATTTGCATATCAGTCTTTGTCTCACCCACTTGGGTAGTCCAGCACCGAAATGCTAAGCAATTCTCCTCTGAACAAGAGTACCAACAGCAACTCCAGATACGTGTTTTGGCCTCATCAGTGAGGTGAAGCTGTGCCTCTCTAAGCATAGTGAGCAAGGGGTCCAGGTCTGGATAGCCCCGGGTAAACCCTACAAAAAGAGGTCTCAGAGCCCCTCTAAGAAAGGGCGAGGCTTCAATTGCAATCCACTGCTGCAGGCTACTACAGGATAACGAAGTCTGGACTGGGCTTAATTGGACACAGCAGCCTCAGGCTGCAATCAGCTCCATCCTGTTTGGCAGTTGGCTGGGAGGGCCTTTATAAGCACACTTTGAACAGAAGCAGTTGCTTCAGTCAACTACTTGCACTGGGAGCATGTGCTTGTGTGAGCATGTGATCAGTTTCTGAACCTTTCCTGAATATCTTGATTTTTAGCTATAGAATCCTGTTTGTTACTGCTTTGTAGCATCCTTTCCAGTCTGCTGTTGCAGTCTGCCAGTTTTTGAAACTTTCCTTGATTTCCAGATTTCGCCTTCTGAAACCCTGTCCTGTTTTGCTGTTAAAAACATTCAGTTCTTTTCTGATATCTGTTCTGCCTTTTGTAGGCACCCTGTTTTCCGTAAGCATTTCTGCTTCACAGACTTGTCCTGTTTCTACCTAGCTGTTCTCTCTTTCTCTCTGCAATTCCAGTCTCTTGAAGTGTTCCTGTTTGTTTCTTGCCTGCAGTATTACCAGACTTCAGTCCATACATAGTTCTATTGCCTGTTCTTAAGTACTCAGTTTCCTGAAGCCCTCGTATTCGCTGCAACCTATCTTGCCTGAGTCCTTTGACTTGTGTATTCTGATATTCCAGTCTCTGCTTTGTACTTTGTTTCTCTATCATGCCCTGTACCTGGTTACTTTTCCAGCATTGGATTTTTCATAGGTTCCGATGCTTGAATATTCCCCGTCGTCAGACTGGGAATCCTCGGTGATAAAAATAATTATTCACATTTTTTTTAATATACATAAATTAATCCATAGAGAATGCATGTAAATACCCCATTGTGGGCTATGAGCCATTTTATTGTGTAGTCCATCCACCTCACTTTGGTCCTTTTTGGCCCCAACCATTGAGGTGGCAGGGCTTAAGCTCCGTCCCAGTCAGCCATCTTCAGATTTTTCACCGCAGTCTAACAGACAGAGGGAATCCTCCAGCTCTGAGCTTTCGAATATTTTTCTCATTTTATTGTGTAGTATATATTTTCTTAATATAGTCTACTATTTTCCCCTGCTTAGGGGCTATCTATTCTGACCTTTGACACCGAGAAGCTTTTTTCTTGCCTCAAATTCGTCGAGTGAATTTTCTCCTCAGCATGACTGAACTTCAGGCTGCCAAGAAGCCTTCCCTGTTCAGGGACTGCACGAGGTGCAGGAAAAAACTGGTCTACATGAAGGATCCACATGACCACTGCATCTACTGCCTATATTCACATGACATCAACAAATGTGATATTTGCAGGTCTTTCTCCACCAAAACCCTGCACGACAGACACAGGAGAATTCTGTTACACCTAGAAGCCAAAGGTATGTCCTCCGACGAGGAGTCTGCCAAAACAGCTCCTGTACTGTCTACTAAACCATATGAGAAACAAATTTCTAAAAGAAGGGCCTCTTCAGTGGAAAGGAGTTCCTCTCCCATTCTAAAGAGTAAGAGAAAGCTGGAAACCACTTCTTCCATGCCTCCCTTGGGTTCTGGAGGCCACAAGATCCGGCAGGCATCCTGAAGGAGAAACCACCTCCAAAGGCAAGGAGGCGTTTTAGAAAAACCTGGGGCGGGGGCGGTCATCCACGGAGAAGCCGTCTACAAGCGGCAGTAAGGATAGGGACCTGCCGACAACCAAGCCTTCGACGAAACCCCCATCGACGACAACAACACTCCAAGCCTCATCGTCCACAACCAAACCCTCGTCGTCGAGGTCAACGTCTACAAAACAGTCGACGAAGGAAGCTCATCATTCGTCGATGAAGCTCTCGTCCACAAATCTCTCGTCAACGGGTAAGGGTCACCAAACACCTTCAAAGTCTTCGTCCACGGAACCGCCATCAATGAAGCAGTCATCCACAAAGCCACCGTCGTCGAAGCCGTTGTCCACAAAGCCAACGTCGACGACACCACAAACTTCTTCATCTATGGAAGAAATAAGGCCCAAAACGCCACTCGCGGACGTCACAAATAGACCATCCAATGTGAGCAGACTTCCCAAGCCTATGGGAGCAACACCTCTGGTTTCAGAGGCTCCTGAACCACTTGGAGCACAATTATCTCCTTTAAAAGAGATGACAGAACTCCCTGACATCATTCTTCAAGAGAAGTTCTCAGACACAGAGCTTCTTGGTGAGCAATCTTTTTTTCTCACCCCCAAGGAGAACAGTCCTCCCTGGCAGCCGTTCTACTGAGGTCGTTGAAGATCCTTATGACCCTGTGCTCATGGAATCGATGCGAAGGATCATTGAGGAATTCAACAGAAAGCAAGAAGAAAAGAATAGGTCATCTGTGCCGAAAGAGTCGAGAACCCACCAGAGGGACATCTCACCTCGAAATAGTACACCAAGTCACTCCCCTTCGAGGAGTAGACCACAGAAAAGAGCAAGATCACCTGAGCCTACAAGTAGATCCAGGAGAAGAACACTCAGTGCTTCACCGACAAGGGTCCCGTCTCCAGCATCGTCACATAGACCTAGATCTCTGGTTCGAGATCCAAATATGGTACCATCGTCTGTGTCAGTCTCTGATTGGGAAGAGGACCCGTTCAGGGATTTCTCAGACCCTGAAGAAGGGGAGATCACACAGGAACCTGATGCTCCCAGCGAATGGGATGATTATATCGTTGAGAAGCCCAGAAAGAAAGATTCTCCAGGTGATTCTTCACCACCGGATGATTTAATATCATTTCATACTATTATCGGAAAAGCTGCAGACTTGTTCAAATTAAAAGTTGCATCAGAAGAGAAGAAATCAGTGCTTTACGAGCACAGGGACAAACGCAGAAGAATGGTTACCACCATTCCTCTTCTCAACACCCTATGGGAGTCTCAGTCAAAGATACTGTAAGCAAAGAAAAAATAGAGTGAATCCACCCTATTAGAACTGGTGCTCTCAGTTGGCCCTAAACAGGGCTGCAAAGTTGAATTCTATTTATTCTCAGCGTACATCTAAGTTCAAATGATGGGTATTCGCAACAACTCATGTGGATAGTTTTCTTAAAATATTTTAACTTCATATTTAGTGAGGCCAAGCAGAAAATACTGGATAGAATTTCTTGTACAATTGCCAATGCATTTCGGTTACAAAAACCTTCATCAGGGCCGTACAATATTTTTCAGATGCCCAACAATATGCTGTGTTTAGCAGTATAAGTAACGCATCGTAAACCAAATAATTCAACAGTGATTAAGCATTGACATGAATGGAAAACACATACCGGTTTCAAGTATCATCAAAGTGTTCCAATAATAGTGAAAAATAAAAGTGGAGAAGGAGAAAAAAAGAAATATTTTTGAGTCAATTGTTTTTCCAACATCTAAATTGTAATATCAGTAAAAGTTAAAAATAATAGAATGTACCTTGTATTTCATGAGACTCTTTAACTGGCAAATGAAGCTTCCAGTCCATATAAATGCTCCTGTTAACATCACGTAAAAGCTAATCAGTATTCAAAAATCGCTAAACGCACGGTAAATGGAAAGTGAAAAGGAAGCTTACCATTACTCAGCAGTAAACGCTGCGTGAATGACAAACGCTTTCGCAGAGGCGCGAGCGCGAATGTCAGCGGCAGTCTTTAATGTTGCCATGGAGACCCAAAGCCTTCGCGCTTTGACACGCACGCCTTGGGTCCCACCTCCATGGAAGCACGGAAGGCAGGATTGTCGCCATGGCGACGTAATAACATATTAAAGTGAAACTGAACCATCCAGCTACGTACGAGTGCAAGAAATTTCTTTGAGTCTACTGAAGAAATGGGAGTGTGCACATGGGCACTAATAGGGGTCCCATCTGTAATGCTCAGTGTGAAAAAAGAAGAAGGAAGAATTACTTGTGTTAAACATCTTATGTGTAACACTGATCGGTGTGTATCTGATTGTATTAATTATGTCAGCGGCAGTCTTTAAGTGTTGCCATGGGGACCCAAAGGCATTGCGCTATGATGCGTACGCCTTGGGTTCCACCTCCGTCGCCATGGCGACGTAAATAACATATTAAAGTGAAACTGAACCATACAGCTACGTACGAGTACAAGAAATTTCTTTGAATCTACTGAAGGAATAAGGGCACTATTGGGGGTCCCATCTGTAATGCTCAGTGTGAAAAAAGGAAAAATACTTGTGTTAAACATCTTATGTGAAACACCGATCGGTGTGTATCAGATGGTATTAATTAGTGTTCATGGCAAAAGCGAGAATCCATATATGGAAAAAATGGACAATCATAAATAAAAATCACAAAGTGAATTAAGACAAAAAGTTATCAGTAAACGAACATGGAACCCTTTGATGAACGCCCCAGAGGGGCGTATCACAGGTAAGTAACACAGGTAAGGCTTTCTAAACACATAATTCTAGATATACATCAAACTAAAAAAGGAAATAATTCGCAAAAGATGATTTCAACCATCAAAATCAATATCAATTGTCAAATGCCCATTTGTCTAAACGATGGTGATCCATTAGGGCGTAGTTCAGAGCGACCACAGTTGTAGTCATGATTGTATCACTAGATGCAAGGGTACTGAAGCTAGGTGAACAAATGGTCGAACTGCAATATCTATTTTATCAACAAAAATAGGAAAATATGTTCATGTTCATAAAAAGCACATATAGTTTATTTCTTCATTTATCCCCTTGGGTGTCAGGGAATTTAATCTGTCGATCCAATATGTTTCTCGTTGATCGAGTCTCTTTTGTAGATTTTCGTGTTTATTTCGTTTTTGAACCACTTCTAAAACCACAAATTTTATCTGTGCCAAATTGTGATTTGATTCCATAGACAATTGCAATTGTTACAGTGTAAGCATGGATATGTGCCTATGCGGTCTGTGAGCTTCTTCTTGCACGGAGGTTTGGTGTTGACATTTTTGCCATGAACACTAATTAATACCATCTGATACACACTGATCGGTGTTTCACATAAGCTGTTTAACACAAGTATTTTTCCTTTTTTCACACTGAGCTTTACAGATGGGACCCCTAATAGTGCCCTTATTCCTTAAGTAGATTCAAAGAGATTTCTTGTACTCGTACGTAGCTGTATGGTTCAGTTTCACTTTAATATGTTATTTACGTCGCCATGGCGACAATCCCCCTTTCTGTGCGTCCACGGAGGTGGGACCCAAGGCGTACGCGTCATAGCGCGACGCCTTTGGGTCCCCATGGCAACACTTAAAGACTGCCGCTGACATAATTAATACCATCAGACACACACCGATCAGTGTTACACATAAGCTGTTTAACACGAGTAATTCTTCCTTCTTTTTTCACACTGAGCATTACAGATGGGACCCCTAATTGTGCCAATGTGCACACTCCCATTTCTTCAGTAGACTCAAAGAAATTTCTTGCACTCGTACGTAGCTGAATGGTTCAGTTTCACTTTAATATGTTATTTACGTCGCCATGGCGACAATCCCCCTTTCTGTGCGTCCACGGAGGTGGGACCCAAGGCGTACGCGTCATAGCGTGATGCCTTTGGGTCTCAATGGCAACATTTAAAGACTGCCACTGACATTCGCCCTCGCGCCTCTGCGAAAGCATTCGTCATTCACGCAGCATTTACTGCTGAGTAATGGTAAGTGTCATGATCCATCAATCACGCCCCTTTTGGTCCTCCTGGTCCCTGGCACGTCGGGGGTTACTCGCTGTAGTACACCCAACATGGCCGAATTCACAGAACGCGGTCTATCGACCTTTACGTCCATGCAGCACATTCCATAAAGGAACCACGCCCCTGCGGCTCCTCGCGTCTCATCGCTATCATTAGCTGAGGATAGACGTGCGTCGCAGTTTGTGCTCCTGGAACTGAGTTGCTACTCGAATTCCCAGACCCATTCCTTCTCCTTCCTCCCCCTTGTACCTGTATTCCATCTGCGTTCCGCGCAGTCCGCTCTCGTGTGCGGCCTTCCTTCCTGGTCTTCCTGGAGTTCCGTGGTCCCGGACGAAGAAGCTGAACGAATACTGGAATCCGACGACGGCCGAGCGGGCTTATACAAGACCCGAACAGCACGGAAGAAAACCCCGGCGAAGGATCCCGCAAGGCAGCAAAAAACGGTGAGAAAAAAGGAAACCTGTGACAGTAAACTTCCTTTCCACTTTCCATTTACAGTGCCTTTAGCGATTTTTGAATACTGATTAGCTTATACGTGATGTTAACAGGAGCATTTATATGGACTGAATGCTTCATTCGCCAGTTAAAGAGTCTCATGAAGTACAAGGTTCATTCTATTATTTTTAACTTTTACTGACATTACGATTTAGATGCTGGCAAAACAATTGACTCAAAAATATTTCTTTTTCTCTCCTTCTCCACTTTTATTTTTCACTATTATTGGAACACTTTGATGATACTTGAAACTGGTATGTGTTTTCCATTCATGTCAATGCTTAATCACTGTTGAATTATTTGGTTTACGATGTGTTACTTATACTGCTAAACACAGAAGATTGTTGGGCATCTGAAAATTATTGTACGGCCCTGATGAAGGTTTTTGTAACCGAAATGCAATGGCAATTGTACAAGAAATTCTAGCCAGTATTTTCTGCTTGGCCTCACTAAATATGAAGTTAAAATATTGGATAAAGGAATTCATTAAGAGATGTGAATAAAACATTTCTTTTAAGAAAACTATCCACAGGAGGCGAATATCCATCATTTGAATTTAGATGTACGCTGAGAATAAATAGAATTCAAATTTGCAGCCCTGTTTAGGTCCAACTGAGAGCACCAGTTCTAATAGGGTGCATACACTCTATTTTTTCTTTGCTTACAGACTTATTGGTCCCTATGCCATAGGACCTTTTTCACAACTGGTAGCCCCAGGCTAAAAAAATCTCACTAACCAGCATAATCCATCACGGATCTACTAACGAATCGAGAAACTACGTAGTGCCCACCTTCATCCTTCTGTTCTTGGGTCAAAGATACTGGCCTTGCCCTTATCCACACCTGCGGTGCTTTCAAGACCCAAAATAAAATATAACGCGCCAGACTCAGCACCCCTTTCTCTAAGAGGTCATACTAAGCCAGACTCTGTTATCACGGTAGCGGCCAGAAAGAAGTTAGCCAACCCTTCATCACCACTGTCAGCACCGCTAGACAAGGAAGGTCGTAAGTTGGAAGCCATGGGTAGAAAAGTGTCTTCCTCAGCATCCCTCACTATTAGAGCGGGCAATGCGCTGGCCATGACTGCTAGGTCTGACCAGAGCTTTGGCATCGCATGTCCAAACTGACCAAACAGCTACCCGTGGATCTCCAGGAAGTCGATCATCGCAGATGGAGAAGCAACTTCAGATCACATGATCGATGCTGCAGTCGATGTGGCTGAGTCAGGATTCAGGCAGATGGCTCACAGCACTGTACTAAGGAGACAGGCCTGGATGAAAGCCACACATTTCAGACCTGATGTGCAAGCACAAATTCGGGACATGCCCTTTGATGGGCAAGAGTTATTTGGTAAGAAGGTGGATGACCACCTAAAAGGAATACAAATTTAAGGAAAAGCTCGAGCCATCAGTTCCTTAAAGGATAAATACAGAGACTGTAGGTCTTTTCGCCCTTTTCGAGGCTCTTCGTCAAAAGACAGAGGATATAATCGATCCTTCTATGGTCAAAAGACACAAGGAAACACATTTCAGGGCAACAGATACCAATCCTCCGACAAGTATTCCAAAGGAGGAAGATGTGGCTCTACCCAAGGTAAAGCCCAGAACAAACAAAATTGACAAGTCGGTTCTTCCCCCTCAATGTCATACTCCTGTGGGGGGAAGAGTAAGCCAATTTTCCCAATGCTGGTATTCGATAACATAGGACAAGTGGGTGTTGCATGTGGTCCGCAAGGGTCACACCATAAAATTCCTACACCAACCTCCATCCCTTGCTCCCACCCCTCGTAAAGTGCACATGCTAAAGCAAGTCATGTCCGAAGTTCAAAAATTACTGCACAAATCAGCAATAGAACCAGTTCCTTACCCTCAGAAGGGAAAAGGTTTCTACTCTTGTTTCTTTCTAATCAAGAAGAGAAATGGCCAGTGAAGACCCATATCAGATTTGAGAGTGCTCAACCAATCCATCAAATGCATCAAATTCATGATTTCCCTGCAGGGCGTCCTACCGTGGCTAAATAGGAACGACTTCCTAGCCACTCTGGACTTGGAGGACGCATACTTCCACATTCCAATTCATCCTGCCCACAGACAGTACCTCCGGTTTGCGGTAGGAGACCTACATTTCCAATTACGGGTGCTACCGTTCGGCCTAAAGTCAGCACCAAGAGTATTTACCAAATGCCTGGCGCCAGTTGCAGCAAAACTCAGAAGGACGGGAACGGATGTTTTTCCATATTTGGACGACTGGTTGATAAGGGCAAATTCTTCCAGTCATGCTCGATTGGCAGTTTCGAAAACTATAAAACTCCTAAAAGGGTTAGGCTTTTCGATAAACAACATAAAATCCTGCCCAGTACCTAGCAAGACAGTTCTCTTCCCGGGGACAGAGTTCGAAACCAGCATTCCCAGAGTAAGACCATCGGCAGACAGAGTAACAGCTATCCTCCCCTCCACCTCATGGTTCCTAGAAAAAGGGACAACGACGGTACGCTTTTTCAAATCCCTCCTGGGCATGATGTACTCATGTATATTTCTCATACCAAACTGCAGACTTCGCATGAGAGCAGTCCAAGAGGCCCTGGACCACCAAACGGAAACAAGCTACAGGTTCATGGAAGGATGTAGTCCAGATACTGACGACAGTACACAAAGCACTTCGGTGGCGGAACACTCCGCGGAACCTGCTACAAGGAATGCCATTCCAGACACCAACATCTACTATTCTCTTAAGGACGGATGCGTCCCTTTCGGCTCGGGAGCTCACCTAGCAGACCTCAAGCAAAGGGAACTTGGTCAGATCAGGAGTCAAAGCTCCACATCAATGTCCTAGAGCTCAGAGCGATACGGTGGGCTCTGAAAGCTTTCCTTCCAGTAGTAGCTGGACAGGTACTGACAGTCCAGACAGACAATACAACCTCCATGCACTACACAAACAAGCAAGGGGGCACGAAATCAGAGATCTTGTCACAAGAAGCTCAATGCTATGAGCATGGGCCTTACACCACAGAGTCCAAATCAGGGCGGAATATCTCCCGGGAGTGGACAATGTCCTAGCAGACAAACTGAGCAGGGAGTACACGTCATCCCACGAATGGGAGCTAGACGAGAAGGAAGTCCAACAGATTTTCTCCATATTAGGCCATCCACAGATCAACCTCTTTGCCACCAGAACCAACAGAAAATGCCAAGAATTTGCCTCAAGTTAGCCGGAACAGCAATCAGTAGGAGATACTTTCTCAGTGGACTGGACAGGGAAATTCCTGCATGCCTTTCCCTCCATTCCACTCATAGTGAGAATTATACGCAGAGTGAAGGAGCAGAATTGCTCCATGATCCTAATAGCGCCGGACTGGGCGTGACAGATTTGATACCCGACTCTACAGCATCTATCCCGATGGTCCCCAATTCGCCTCAAAGCACATCAATATTTATTGACACAACAGAACCACAAAGTCCTTCACCGCGACCCAGCAAGCCTCTCCCTCAAGGCTTGGTTCCTGAGCAGCGTAGACTTATGAATCTGAATCTCCCAGCAGACTGCTGGGACTTAATCATGGCATCTAGAGCTCCCTTGATGAGAATCACCTACGTCCGTAAATGGACTAGTTCCTCTAAGTGGTGTGAGATGTCTACAATTAACCCACTTACAGCTTCGGTAGAACAGATGCTACCTTACTTACTACATTTGGCTTAAGCAGGGCTCTCACTGTCCTCCATCAAGGTTCACCTGTCGGCCATATCAGCACACACGACGATGCCAGAAACACAGTCATTACTCTCTCTTCCGGCTGTTAAGGTCTTCCTGAAGGGGTTGATGCATACTTACCCTACCCTCCTACTCCCTCACCAGTCCCTACCTGGAGTCTAAACACTGTGTTAACGGCTCTCATGGAACCCCCTTTCAAGCCCATTCCCAGATGTAATATGAAATTCCTATCTTGGAAAACTACCTTTTTGATAGCCATTACATCGGCCAGGAAGATGAGTGAATTGCAAGTTTTGTCTTCAGAACCTCCCTTTACCATGTTTCAGAAGGACCGCGTCATTTTGAGAACACACCCTAAATTCCTTCCAAAGGTCTTATCGGAAATGACACTCACAGAGCGCATTGTCTTACCATCCTTTTTCCAGAATCATATCTCTGAAGCAGAAAGAGCATTGCATTCTCTAGATGTGGTTAGAGTTTTGAAATTTTACTTACAGAGAACTAAGGAGTTCCGATCCTCAAATAGACTGTTCATTGCCTTTTCTGGTCCCACAAAAGGACAGCATATCTCCAAACAAAGTTTAGCAAGATGGGTCTCTCTATATATCACCCACTGTCATCAAGTGAAGGGCGACCCCCTCACCAAGCCGCCTTCGGCACACTCCACCAGAGGGAGAGCGGCATCAGTAGCATTCCACGCAGGGGTAGCCTTGAAAGATATATGCAGAGCTGCTACCTGGAGCACTCTGCACACGTTCGCTAAACATTAGTGCCTGGCAGAAGATACCAACAAAGAATCTGCAGTTGGACAGGCAGTGCTCCGCCACCTCTTTGCATAAAGTAGGACCAGCCTCCTCTCCCGCCTTTCCCTGAGTATTTAACCATTGGGTTGCTGTACGACAAAGGTTTGTCAGAAATATTGTTTCTGCATTTATGCATATATATATATATATATATATATATATATATATATATATATATATATATATATATATATATATATATATATATATATATATATATATATATATATATATATATATATATTTTATGTTGGGATGTTTTAATTGTTTGGTATTCTATTCAAGCATCTGAATCTATGAAAGATCCAATGCGTGAGAAGTCTTAGTTACTTACCTGTAACTGTATTTCTCCAGCATTGGTATCTTTCATAGATTCACATGCGCTCACCCGCCTCCCCTGAGAAGCTGCTCCTATGCTCAGCACCCATCATACTGTGGTTCCTACGGTTCAAAATCTGAAGATGGCTGACTGGGGCAGAGCTTAAGCCCTGCCACCTCATTGGTTGGGGCCATAAAGGACCAAAGTGAGCTGGATGGACTACACAATAGAATGGCTCATAGGCCACAATGGGGTATTTACATGCATTCTCTATGGAATAATTTATGTATATTAAACAGAATTTAATAATTATTTTGATCACCAAGGATTCCCAGTCTGACGACGGGGAATATTCAATCATCTGAATCTATGAAAGATACCAATGCTGGAGAAATACAGTTACAGGTAAGTAACTAAGACTTATTTCAACACAGCTTTCCGCCTGTATTACATCTTGGTCCACTGTTGTGCCTCACTCTGCATCCGTGTACAGTGTGACCCATGGGTTGGTCTCCGTTCAGATCAGATACGGGAAATCATTTTGTTGCCTTCGCCTAGTCCGTTGGAGTCTTACCTGTCTCAGTATATGGTCTCCTGTTTTATCCTTGCACTGAGTACCACAGTCTCTTCGCCACGCCTAACTCATGACGTTGCTGTATGACAGTTGTTAACAGTAATCAGCTGGTACCGATCCCAACGGCTTTCCCAAATCCTTGGGGACCCCTTCTCATATTCCAGTACACCCTTTATTCTTATCAATCTGTGTTGCCCAGTATATTTACTTGCATTTGCCTTCTCTCTGTCTCTTTGCTTATAGCCAACTTCTGCCCCTGTAGTTCCTGTGAATACCTGTTTCAACTCAGATCAACTTGCTATGTACACTGTTTCTGTTATATTCTAGCATTGCCCCTGGAGTTGCGCTATCGGCGTGTGGGAAGGCCCAATCACAGATAAGTGGACAAGCGTGGTGAGCAGTGTGGTGGGGGGGCCGCTGGTATGCCTTCTGAGTGCTGGGAGTAAAAGCCAGGCATTATCTTCAAGTAGTAAGGACCTGTGGGCTATAGTAGCACTGTACTCGGCTGCCTGTGGGTGCTCACCTGCCTGGGACGGAAAGACACAACATTTGAAAAGTGCAGCTGATTTTCAGAGTCCTTTAGTGGGAGAAAGGTTGCCCGTAGTGCCACAGAGCAGATCGTTTTAGGTTTATTGCAGGGTACCGCACTGAACTGAGAGGCAGTGCGGGAACAGAGTGGCTGTTTTTACAGCCACTCTGCACGCCTTGGATTGCAGATCTGCTGGCCATGTTGTGCTACCGGGTATAGCACCTATGGGGTAAAGTGAATACTGAAGAGTGACTGAATATTGCCCTGCAACTCCTTGTGCAGTCCTGGTGCGCGGCACAGTCACATAGTTGCCTCGGGTCAGAATGGGGAAGCATGAGAAAACGCAATCCAAGCTTCCGTTTGGCACCCTGTGATCATCTAAAGCTGCAACACAGGGAGCCCCGGAGCCCCGGAGACTGTGGAGACGGCTGAGCAGAGTATTGAATTTTTCAAACTTGGCACAGGCGTCACCAAGGAACTTCCCCGAAGTAAAGAAAAGGCTCAGAGATAGGGGGTTCAAGTATGACATGTTGTTCCCTGTGCGGCAGCAGGTTGAACACAATGACAAAGTCCTGTTTTTTCAGCCGAGTGACTTCTTAGACGTGGCTGAAGGTGGGTCTGGATCGGCAAAGAACAGACAAGGGGCCTCGTCATGAGTTGGGTGGTAGCCCTTAAATGCAGCGGTAATTCTATTACCTATTCTATCCACCCGTTTTCAGCCATTTTCAGAGCTATTACTGCTGACGGGAATAGCGCCATAAATCCCCATAGAGTCCTACAGACACTTTAAAAAATGGGGATTACAGCCTTACCACTAATCGGGATCTGGTGCAAATTGCACCAAACCGAGTAGCGGTAACGCTATTTGCGTTAGCATTGATCCTGGAGCAATTACCGCCGGGATCCCGCCAAGTGTGTGATAGAGCCCATGGTCGGGGGAGGGCTTCACCCGAAGACACAGAGCGACTCTGTGGTCATGCAGCGGTTCCCCAGTCTGGCTGCTTTATATTAAATCTCTGAGGTGTGGTCAACCATTGGGGTCTACAGCACTATGGCAGGTGGGAGTGGCTAAGCCTCGAGAGGCTCCCATGCAGCGGGTACCAGTTGTTTCTTGGGAAGGGGGGGTGATCAATACTGGCAGGTTGGGGTTGTCAGTGGGGGTGGGGGGAACTGGGGAGTTTTTATTGGCAATTTGGTCAGAGTTGGTTTGGTTTTAACAGCACACACATTTTCGGCCCCTGGTCACTCCACTGGGCAAAGTAGCGGGAAGGGCTTTGCTGTAATTGGCAGAGGTGAGCTTGGGTAGGCTTGGTACTGGCGACAAGGGCCATCTCTTCTGGTAGTACTTGATGTGGTCCGATTCAAGTCGGCAGAGACACACTGACTATTGGCCCCTTAAGGGCTCAAAATCATTGATGTACTGGGGATGGCTGATAAGGGGGTTTTGTATATGACATGGAATGTCAGAGGGCTGAACTGCCCTTTGAAGCGAAGACGTATCCTGTTGTATATGCAAAGGCATCAGGTGGATATCGCTCTCATTCAGGAGACGCATCTCTCGCCTGCCAGTGAGTCCGCATTCGCTAAGCATTCTTGGAGCCCTAAGGGTTATATGATATGATATGGCATTTTGCGCCTTGAAACACTTGTGTATAGGCGTGTTATGAATGCGATATCATATCATAAGTCTTGGGGTTCCCACAGGTACTTCTCCTCACTCTCTTGAGGTATGTATACTCCTCAGGAGCACAGTGGGGGTTTTGTTACACCGAGGTGGGTAGGGATACTGAAGGGAGGGCACTGAATCTCAAGGGAGAGGTTTCACGTTTGTGAATTACTACGGCCCAACACTGACTCAATCGAGACCCTAGAATTAATTGAAGATTATCTTCGAAGGCATCTAGGGAACATGGAATGCTGGGCAGGGGACTTTAATACTGTCATGTGTAACTCCCTAGATAGATCGAGGGATCATAGAGGGTGCGTGTCTAAGGATACAGGCAAGCTGCTACAGATTTGTTCCAATCGGGGCTTGGTGGATATATGGCAGGTGTGCACGGCACTGAAACTTTTAGGTCCTCAGTACATGGTTCGTCCTCCAGGCTTGATTTCTCGGAATGTAATATCCTGGCACGCATGCTTTCCAATCATGCTCTGGTGGTTGCGATTCTCTTAATCCCAGGGAAGTGTCAGGAGGGCAGAAGCTGGCATTTTAAGAACGAAAGCCTGCAAGACACAGTGTTTCATGAGGAAGTAAAGGAGGGTGTCCTTTGGTTCTTCCAAGAGAATGAGGGCTCAGTATCTTCCTATTCCACGCTATGGGAGGCCTAAAAGTGCATAATAAGGGGTTTGTGTATCTCAAAGGAAGTGAGAATCTTAAAGACCATTAGGGTTGAGCTTGCCGCTAGTGAGACTCGGCTACGGGCTATGGAATCGGGATGTGGGTTCCTCACGGATGAAGGTATGCAGGCCAGATTACAAGAGGAATTGGGAATGTTCAGGGAGGCTGCTGAGCGAGAGGTTCGATTTCTTAATAGGTCTGCAATGGTGCGAAGATATGGGGAAATTAAAAGAACTGGAGCTACACTGGCCTGTTTAATTCGGGCTGAAAACTCTAGGTCCCATATCGCTGGGGTCGCGGACTAAGCTGGAATGCTCTTGCAGACAGATGAGGGGACAATGGGGGCGTTTGTTGACTATTATAGGGCTTTGTACTCATCCAGATACGCCGTGAACCAGGGCATGGTAGATGAGTATCTGGACCAGGTTGGTGTTTATTGGCTGGCGCAGGAGGAGAGGGAATGGTTGGGAAAACCATTAGCGTAACAGGAGATCCACGAGGCAATTAAGTCCCTACCTGCTGGAAAGGCTGCTGGCCCAGATGGGCTTTCAGCTGACTTTTACAAGGCCTATGCAAACATTTTGGTCCCTCACATGCTTCGCATGTACTAGCAGGCACTGCAGGATGGCGAGCTGCCAGGCTTGATGCGCAAGGCTGTAGTGCTTCTTCTCCTAAAGCCGGAGAAAGAAGCAGAAATTGTTTGTCCTATCACCCGATTTCCTAATAAATCTGGATGATAAAATCTTAGCTAGGACACTGGCCAAAAGACTTGCCCTGATAATGCCAAGATGTGAATTAGCCGACCAGGCAGGTTTTATTCCTGGGCGGTCCCCATCCCATAGACTCTGCAGACTTTTTGGTGGCTTCCTCTCAGTTCTGGAACACCAGACCTCAGTAGTCGCTGCCTTTCTCGACGGTGATAAGGGGTTCAACTCGATTGAAAGGCTGTTTCTCTTTATTGTGCCGAGGCATATGGCAATAAGGGAGGTTTTCCTAAGAATGGTTTCTTTACTGTATGCAGGCCCTGTGGCTCTCCTTAGGGTGAACGGTAGGCTCTCCGCAGCCATTGAGATGGGAAGATGGATGCAGCAGGGGTGACCATTGTCCCCCTTGCTAGTTGCGCTTGAAGTAGAGCCCCTGGTGGTAATGGTTCAGTCTAGGTACCTAGAGAGGGGGGGTCAACTGTTTACGCACATGTTTGTGATTTTGCTCTATGCGGATGATTTAATCATTTTAATTAAGGACCCTTTCCTTAAGGACCCTTTTATTAGCGGCCATTATGAGGGATGTTTTGGTCTTTGGCCATTTCTCTGAGCTTAATATCAATCCCACTAAGTCTCTGCTTATTACCCTGACCGATGGGACTTTGAGGTTTAAGGATGAGTTTGACTTTTAATGGCATCCCGACCATACCCGCTATCTCTGGGTGATGGTCACTAGATCGCCCAGAATACAATATCATGAAAACTATTGGGTGAAATTGGCGCACACAGAGTCACTGCTTGGGAGGTGGAGGAATTTGCCTCTGTCCCTTTTTGGCCGCATTATCTTAATCAAAATGGTAATTTTACCCCGATTCCTGTATACATTCCTGAATGTGCCCATATCGGTTCCTGCTAAATTACTTAGATAATTGAAATCGATCTTAACGACATTCATATTGCAGAGGAAGCAGGCTATGGTGTGCTGGGAGAAATTGACTGCCACCTTCGACAGAGATGGGCTAGCCCTTTCTGACTTGGAAGCCTATTGGTCTGTGGCGCAGGCATCCTTTTACAAGGCCTATGCAAATACATTGGTCCCTCTCATGCTGTGCATGTTCTCTGGCCTAGGTGCAGTTTTAGACCACACGGTCCACCCATTACAGGTCACGCAACCAAGAACTTAGCATTTACTTTTCCATCATCCTTTGTTTCACAAACAGTAGTTCTCTGGTCTTGGCACAGTTTTAGACAACACGGTCCACCCATTAAAGGTCACGCAACCAGGAACTCCTAGGTTTCTTTCAGAGTCCAATATGTAGCTCAACAAATAGTTTCTTAAAATACAGCTTCACTGGGGGACGTGGCGAGCTGACGACCGAGCTGGATGTTGTCTGTGAGCTCCAAGGCCTGAGCCCACACCCTCCTAATGTGCCTTATTTGACCCCTGACTCACAGGCAGGGGTCAGACCCCCCGGCAATAGACGCTATAAACCCAGTGTAAATTCGGGCATGAACACTGTAGATAGAGCATTAGCGGGTTCCTCCCGACCCTCTCCCAAGAAGGTGGGCATGCCACTAGTATAACAGCAACGGGCCGACGCGACCAGGAATCAGCAGGTCTGTGTGGTAGTCTACAATCTTGGCAAGCGGAGGACGGCGATCAAGGTGGGTGATCACCCGGCCCCCCCTTCAGAAGCGCAACAAGAGATGGTGCGGTAAGGAGCCCCACATACCTGGGGTGGGAGCTAGAGTTTGGAGCCCCACTGGCATGCATGAGCTGACTTGGCTGGGCCTGGAGGGATAATAAACATTTTAAAAAACATGTTATTCTCAGAATTCGGAAATGGAGGGCCACGCAATGAAGAAGTAGCAGGCTGCATCACTTTCAGTCCTTGTGGCTTGCCCTACGAAAGGAGCCAAAGACCACGTCGCTCCTTCGCTCAGCACAGCAGGGTATAGGTCGCCTTCCCACCCCCATCTCAGGGCAATATGGAGCCTTGGGTGGGAACATGCCAGACTAATTCAGGAAAATAAAGAGAAAAGAGACGTGGAGTGTACATTAGCCTGCAACATCAAAACTAAACATGTCTAAGCAGTCCAGAAAACAGAAAGTTGCGTTCTTAGGTGAAATAAAGGCCATGATGCAGGGGCAAGAAACCATGTAGAGGGCACAACAGACGGTGACACAGGTCCACGTATCACCAACGCGGAGCGCACATGCCGAGGCTGAGGATCCACCGACGAGAGTGTCGGATTTACAAGATATGCTGGCTGAAATTTTTTTTTAAACATATTTTTATTGTTTTCATGTACAAAACATCAACACATTAATCACACATCTCATCCCCCCCACCCTCACCACCCCCCGGAAGATTAGGGTCCCATTCAGTTTTGTTTCGGGAAAAGTTTATGTGCCGTATATGTCTGATATTTTAATATTGTGCGGGCATCATTGTTCCATGTTGTCTAACTTCAAATATTCCAACACTGTCCCCCATTCCTTCATGAAGGAGTTCTTCTGATCCTGAAGGTGGTGCGTTATCTTTTCCATGGTAATTTGCGACCAGACTTTTTGTAACCAGGTGAATACCAATGGCGGGTCTTGTTTTTTCCAGTTTTGGGCTATCGTTGCCCAAGCCACAATGACTAAGCCCATGAAGCTCCTCCATTGTGCTTTGTGGAGTTTTTTGGCCTCTGGGTCTGTGAATCCGCACAGCCACACCCGCTGCCCCATTTGGTCTGCCCCTGGGAACATTTTAGTCATTTCCGTTTGCACTTCTCTCCAGAAGCCCTTTACCACCGGACAGTCCCACCAGATATGCCTCCAGGTGTCAGATTCCAGGCGCCCCCTCCAGCAGCGATCCAACGTTTCCGGGTACATAGATTTGAGCCTCTCTGGGGTGTAGTGCCATTGAGTGATTATTTTAAGCCACATTTCTCTGGTTTGGACTGCCCTGGTGAGTTTTGGGATACCAACCCATAATTCCTCCCACTGCTGTCTGGTTATTCCTTCCCCTAACGTGCCTTCCCATCTCTTCATGTTTGTTCATTTGATTTCTTCTTCTGGTGTATTGATGAAGTGATATAGTGTTGACAGCAGCTTTTTGTCGCCAGGGTTGGTTATTATATATTTTTCAAATAGTGTTAGGTCCCCTGTGGCCGCCTGAAATACCTCTGATGTGGTAAGCCAATGTTTTAATTGCTCATATTTATACCTATCTGCGTCTGTCAGTTTCCACATTTTTTTACATTCCGCAAATGTTCTTATTTGATTGTCCAGGAACATTTCTCCAATTTTCCTGCACCCTTCTGCTTCCCATTTTTCAAAACCACCAGATTCGTGTCCCGGTGGGAACTGTAGATTTCGACATATGGGTGTAAAGGGGGCCAGTGGGGTGGTCATGATTCCCTTCTTGGTTTGATCATCCCAGGCGTTGAGGGTGGTTTTCATGACCTCGCTGATTCTAAGATTCGGGTGTCTATGGTGTTTGTGTTTCCACAGTAGGTCCTCCAGGGGGGTCCTAGCGACCGTCCTATTTTATATTACCCAAATTGTTTGTTGGTCTTCCCCCAGCCATTCCTTTAGGACCCAAAGTTGTGCTGCTTGATAGTATTTCTTGAAAAGTGGAAGTGATAAACCCCCTGCCTTGGTTGGTGTCGTGGGTATAGCTCTGGCAACCCTAGGGGATTTCCTGTTCCAGACGTATACCGGAATGGCCTTGGACAAAAAAGGAGTTTGGGACTGTTACTGGGAGGGCGTGGAAATAATAGAGCACCCTCGGAAGTATGTTCATTTTTACTGATTGGATTCTGCCCCATCTTGAGACCCTAAGCGGGCACCATCTGTCTAGGTCCTTCTTCACTCTAGCCAATAAGTGTGGGTAATTGTTCTTATAGATCGAGTCTACCTTACGTGTGAGTGTCACCCCTAGGTACTTAATGCCTTCTTCTGCTATTCTTAGCCCTAGCGAGCCCGCCACTTTTTCCAGTGTCCACTTATCTCCCGCTAGGAACATGATCTCTGATTTTTTCCTGTTTATTTTTGGGCCTGAGATCCGCCCAAATTCCTCCAATTATTTCACGGTTTGTGGTAGAGAATTCCCTGGGTCTTGCAGGGCCAGCAGCATATCATCTGCGTATGCAATAATTTTGTGCTGCCTGCCCGCCATCTCGATCCCCCTTACCCCTACCGATTCCCTGATTTTAATTAGGAGAGGTTCTAAGCATATGGCATATAGGAGAGGGGTGAGGGGTCATCCCCGTTTCGTACTCTTGAAATCTCCACCCTATCCGTTACTTCCCCATTTATTGCAATTCTTATCGATGGAGATTTATAGTTGGCTTTGACCATATTTATAAATTGGTCTCCAAACACCATGTGTTTCAGCGTTTTGAATAAGATGGACCTTTCTACCCGGTCGAAGGCCTTTTCGGCGTCTAGTGAAAGCAATATTGCTGGTGTGTGAGTAATGCCTATTTTTTCTACCATGTGGATAATTCTTCTTAGGTTATCATGTGTTTGCCTGCCGGGGATGAAGCCTGATTGATCTGTGTTTATTAGGGTCGGAAAGAGAGGTGATAATCTGGCTTCCAGTATCCTGGTATATATTTTTGCATCCAAATTTATCAGGGCTATAGGACGATACGAGCCTGGGAGAGTGGGATCTTTACCTGCTTTATGGAAAACTAGGACTTTCGCCTCATTCATGGATTGAGTTACGTTTCCACTGTCCTTGAATGTGTTAAGTAGCCTTGTCAGGACTGGGGCAAGAGTGTCTGCGTATTGTTTGTAAAAGGGGGCCGTAAAGCCATCTGGACCTGGTGCCTTTGTGGTTGGGAGGTCTGCTATTGTCCTACAGACTTCTTCTTCTGTAATCCTGGATTCCAATATCATTTTGTCCTCCTCTGATACCGTTGGGATGGGGAGAGATTGTAGCAACCTGTCTTGCTGCTCTTCATCCGGGTGTTCTGTCACGTAGTGGTCTTGATAGAATGCCTTAAAGGCCTCCCCTATGTCCCTGTTGCGTGTTTGTGTCTTTCCGTGTGTGTCTTTGACTTTCAAGATTGCCATTGATTTCTGTTTTTCTCTGAGTTGTCTTGCTAGGTATTTATCTGCCTTGTTGGCCTTGATATAGTATCGTTGCTTTAGGTAGAGTAGGGATTTCTCTGCTTTTTTGTTGCGGAGCATATCAAGTTGTCCTTGCACGTGTTTCAATGCCTTCTTGAGGCTCTTGTGGGATGAGCTACCAGCTCCCCTTGAATATCTGTTATTTCCTTTTCCAGTGTTCTTTGCCATTCGTAGTTCTGCTTGTCTTTGGTGGCCTTTAGTGCTATAATGTGACCACAAATTACTGCCTTGAAGGCTTCCCATAAAGTCCCTAAAGGTACTTATCCATTGTCATTTAGGTCGAAAAATTCTTTAATGTTGTCCCCAACTGCCTCTCCCATCACCTGGTCCGTAAGAATTTCGGGTGGTAATTTCCATTTCCAGAGGCCTCTTCCCCTACCTGGGGTCTGAATGTCCAGCCAGAGCGGGGCATGGTCTGATATAGCTATTGAGCCCATTTCTATTCCCTGGATCATCCCGATCAGTCCCACCGACACCCAGAAGTAGTCTATCCTCGACATTGTGTTATGCACGTGCAAGTAGTACGTGAATCCTTTAGCTTGTCCCTTCTTTTCCCTCCAGGCATCATGTAATGCCAGCTGCTCCATCATTTGCTTGAGTTGTTTTGACGGGGCCCCCTGACCTTGAGTTCCCCCATCGCTCCTATCCAGCTTTGGTTGCCAGGCCATGTTTAGATCTCCTCCCAGTATTATCTCACCCTTTGCAAATCCTTCTAGTTTCCCTAGGGTGTCTCGGAGAACTCCGACCTGCCCAGAGTTCGTGAGTATATTGCCGCTAGGGTGGCCGTAATCCCTCTACTGAAAAGTTTGCAAATGTGAATCTCCCTTCCCTGTCTACCTGTGTATCTATGAGGGTTGCCCCCATTCCCCCTTTTACTGCAATCATCACTCCTGCTCTTTTTTCCCCCGCATTTGCCTGCGCCCAGATCATGTACCCTCTCAGGTGTACCTTCTTTCTATACTGGGCCTTAATATGTGTCTCCTGGAGGAGCAGAATGTTCGCCTTCTCCCTTTTTACCAGTGCCTCTGGTTTCTTCCTCTTCACCGAAAAATTCAGCCCCCTTACATTTAGTGAGAAGATTCTGAGTTTCCCATCTCGTCTAGTCTGTTGCCATTGCCATCTTTCCCGCTTTCTGTGTTCCCTTCCCTCTTCCGGAGTCTCCCCCTCCCAATTTCCCCCCCAAACTACCCAACTTTCCCCCAACCATTAACAGTAACTCAACTTTGATCCCGAGGAGGGCCCAGGCACCTAAGGTTGCTAGGGTGTTGCGCCTATCGCTCCTTGCCCTCTCTAGACTCGGGGCAAACTTTGCGGGGGATCCTAAACCCTGCATCTTCCTCAGACCTGGGCTGTGTCCCTTCCGGGTCCCCTGCCTGGCCGCTAGCTATCTGGTATTCCGAGGTTCCTCTGGTTTTTCTTCTCCTGCCTTATCCATTCAGAGACTGAGCTTTCGGTTTTTAATTGGCTATTTCTACTTTTCCCCTGCTGGCTGCCCTGCTTTCCCCCAGCCATTTTGTTTCTTTCTTTGCCGCACTACTTCCCATCCTCTCGGCCTCTTGTGTGGATCCCCCTTTGTCCTGAGCCCTCTTGTGTCGTCGTCCTCCGCTTGGAGGCCCATTGTATGAAGTCCTTCCTCACTGGTGGTCACTCTTCTCTGTTTGCCTTTCCACTCAAACAATAGACCAAATGGAAACGTCCACTTGTATCTAATTTCTTCTGCTACCAACTCCTTTACCAATGGGGCCATCTCCCTTCTTTTTAAGAGTGTCGCTGAGGCCAAATCTTGGTATAATTGGATTTCCACCCCATTCATCCTTATGTGGTCTTGCTGCCTCGCTTTCCTTAGAATCTGCTCCTTTTGTGGATATGATGAGAGGGCCACAGGAAAATCCCTTGGTCTTTCCCCTGGGGCGCCAGTTCTTTTCGGACCCACCCTATGGACTCTGTCGATCCCAATGTTCTCTGCTTCTTGTTCCTCTATTATGTCTCTGAAAACATCTAGTACCACACTTTTTAGGTCTTTGTCTGTCACCGATTCGGGCATATATTTGATGTGGATATTGGATCTGCGGGAGCGGTTTTCCAGATCTTCACATTGAATTTCTAGGTTATGGGTTAGCCGAACCAACTGTTCCTGTGTTTCACTGTTCTGATTCGCTTCCTCTTCTACATTTTGCACGATTCTCTCTAGGGTGTCTGTCCTTTCCTCCAGCTTGGCCACATCTATTTTCAACTCTTGGACAGCCTGCTTCATTTTGTTCCTCATTGAGGTAAATTGTTCCTGTACTGTGGTCATGAACTTGTCCTGCAGCTCCACAAACCAGGCCTGCATGTCGTCCTTTGTCAGTGAGGAGGTGCTCTGGGTTAGGGGAGTGGTGTCTAATGTGGGCTCTTCTCCTGCCCTGTCTTTTATGATCGCCCGTACGTCGGAGGACCACATTTGAAGCAGATTTGAGTCCTGTCTGGGATGCTGCGACGCAGGTTGGGATGCGCCCCCTTTCCCTCTTGACATCTTTCCTTATTTGTGGGGGTCCTGCAGTAGCTCGGGCTGTCTCCCGGGTGCTTGAGGTGGGGCTGCTATGATAGCTCTCCGTGGTATCTGGGGGTATTTTCCGCCTTCTTTAGGTGCGCTTTTGAGCGATGCCTCCAGGCCGTTATGCGTAAGTCCGCTTCGGTGTGGAAAGTATTAGGCCGTCTCTTGTGCCTTCCTAGGGTATGCTGGTTGGTCGTTGTTAGTGTGGGGTCATGTTCCCCCCTCCCTGGGAGCCGTGACCCCCCCTTGCTTTATAACGCTATGCTGAGGAAGGGGTGGTGGAGGTGGGGGTGCTCAGCGCCTCTGTTCCTGGAGCGGTGCCTTGCTTGTTAGTTTGCAGCCTATCCCGGGCCTCATGGGATGTGGAGAGGAGACGTGCTTGTGCGGGTGCTCTCACCTCTGTCTCTGGGTCTCCGCTCCTCCACGACCGTTGCTCCTTCGTTTTGCGCCTGTGACTGGCGCCTCCTCCCCACGTCGGAGCCGCCTGTTGCCGCCGCGGTGTGGTCCTGCAGACTTAGTGTGTCACTGTGGGGGTCTGGTTGGGCCCTCCTGTCCCCCTGCCCTTCTCTGCCAGTCTGTGCGAAGATTCCTGACCGCCCCGCCGGAGGGGTAGGGGCCGTTCTCACCCTGCCGTGCCTGCTCCCGGGGATGCAGGATGTGCCTTCCTGGTGGCGTGCGTGGGCCCCCGTTCGTCGGAGCGACTTTATTTTCCCCCCGTGGGTGTATGTTGGGAACTTGTGTTTCACCGCCTCGGCCTCAGTGCTCTCCTTGTCTCCGGCTCCGTCTCTGCTCGAACTTTCCTGTTCGCGTGGTGGGGTTTCCCTCGGTGGGGGAGGGGCGCTGCTTCTCTCGGATGGTCCTCTCCTCCGGGGGGGGGGTCTTGCTGGTAGGATTTCTGGTCGCTTCTGCGCCCGCCACTACATGTGAGGTGCAGGAGTGCGTCCGGTGCAAAACCGCTCGGATATCAGTTTTTGAAGTGCTTTTTGTTGGCGGCCCGGCGGGAGCGCAACTCGGACGCAACTTCCACTGCCGGCGGCCATCTTGGAATCTCATGCTGGCTGAAATTTTAAAAGAAATTAAAGACTGTGAGGTGAATTTTACAAAATCAATCACTGATCTCACCAAGCAAGTGACTGCAGTGGAGAGGCGAGTAGAGGAGACAGAGATAGCCTTGTGCGAGCAGGAGCATGAACAAGATGAGATCGATGGCACGTAGGATGACGCACTCATACAACATATGGAATGGGTTTTCAAGAAGCAGGAGGACTCCGAAAAACAGGGCCAGGAGGAACAACATCAGGCTCTGGGGATCCCCTTGTCCATTCCAGGGATACAGTATTGGAGGGCTTTGTGCTGACCCTGTTTTGACAACTTCTGGGTGACGCCACAGACGACATCACCATGCTGGATCGCACACACAGGGTATACACCACCTACCAACAGAAAAGGAAACTGATTCCTGATGTGCTGACAAGAGTAGACCTTTTTCAGACCAAAGAACGGATCATGAAGGCAGCATGCAGGCAAGAGCCAGACAAGTTCCAAGACTCTACACTCATGGTATTCCAGGATATGGATCAGACAACACTGACTGAAAGGAAACGATTGTGGCTGGTCACAAGCTGGTTTAAGGACAGAGATATCTGGACTTTTCTGTGTGGTCTAAGATTTGAGCCCCAAGGAAAGACATTCCATATATCGAGGTAGGAGAAATAGAAGATCTAATGAGGAAGGACAACGCCTCCGGGGCAGCAAAGGACTCACCACAGAAAGAACTGGAGATCCATTGGCCCCGCACAGCTAGAATGGATGGATGACGACAGGGGCATCCTTCCATGAAAAGGGGAGGGCGAGGGCCGCGTAAAGTGGACGACACCTGAGAAACAATCAGATTTAGATTCAGGGGCAAAAGAGGCATCTTATGCTGGACCGAAGTACTAACGCAACGTATGGGGGGGGTGAATTGATGGGTTGACCCATGTTGGCCGAAAGGTGGGGCAAGAGGGTTCCGGTGTCAGTGGCTGGGGGTGGTCGGATTGGGGGGCGTGGTTCCACAGGGGCAAGGGGACTCAGGATTTTCCCCAATGTTCCCAGCGACTTTTGTTCAGTCCTGTTCCGGGTGGCAATGTTATATGTTGCTGAAAGGAAAGGGGATTGGGGTTGTTTGGCTGGTTGGCTTGGCATGGGGTGTGCTGGAAAGTTGGGAGGGCGACAATGGGACTGGTACTTATTTGAGGATGGCTGAGATAAAAATGGCTACCCTGAATGTCCACGGTTTGAATTCCCTGATGAAGTGCAGTTCTATATTACGGCGCCTGGTAGAACTTGGGGCAGCGGTGGTGTTCCCATAAAAAATGCAACCGATACCACAGGACGAAGGGAGGATGAGACACAAAGGGTTTCCAAATGAGGTTTTTTGCAACAAGTGGAACCAAGCAGAGAGGAGTGGGAATATTGTTAGGTGCCATGTTGCGATTTCAGAAGCAATTTGTATATCGGGACCCTGACGGCAGGTTTCTAGTACTTAAGGGCATGGTGAGGGAGCAGAAATTCATATTTATCATGGTGTATGCTTCCAATGAGGGGCAGGATTGTTTTTTGGCAGCGGTACTTCAACGGGTTGGAAGTTGGTGCGAGGGCCAGGTGGTGGTGGGAAGTGATTTCAATTGCGTAATGGACCCCACACTAGACAAAATGTTGCCCCCCACAAGTAATCATATGAGATTCTGGCACGCCCTGGGGACGTTTTTTAGGCATCTGGGGCTCATCAAAACATGGCGGTTTTTTCATCAGACCAATAGGGACTACACCTATTACTCATCGGCACACAAAGGTTTCTCGAGAATAGATATGGTCCTGGTGTCCGCAATGCTGATACCACAGGGGCTCTTGATAGATTTCGGGGTCCGCTACCTCACAGATCATACCCCCATGATCCTACAGGTGGTAGTACCCGGTCCAGAAGGGGGCAGGAAGAAAAGATGGAGGCTAATGAATTGATCCTCAGAGACACAGCACTTTGGGCAGATATGGAGCTGGCAATTGCAAACTACCTTTGAGAAAATGACACATGGGAGGTGGATTGGCGAGTGGTATGGGACGTAGGCAAGGTGGTAATGAGGGGAGAATTTATAGCACAAACGTCGGCTTACCTTAGAAACAGGGAGCTACAACGGATAGCTTTGGAACAGGAGATAGGGGTCGCTGAGGCGAATCACAAAACCCAGCAATAAATAAAATCGTTACGGGCACTGGGTAAAATCAGAGCACAGTTGGAGGCCCACATGGCGGACTGGTCAGCAAAAATGCTGCTTAACATGAAGCAGAGCTATTATATCCATGGGAGAAAGGCTAATCGTTTTTTGGCAGCAAACCCAGGAAACAGAGAGCGCAGAATTATATAACACAACTAAGGGATGGGGCTGGCTCGCTGAAAAATAAGGAGGAGGATAAACTAAAGACCATGGAACAGTTCCATGCAGAACCTTTGTCCCTGGAAGGTAAAAGCCTGGTTAGGTAGGCCGACTTTCTACAGAGGCTTCAACTTCCATAGCTCTTAGATTAAGACAGGGCGTACTTGGAGGGACTTATAACCTCTGAGGAAGTAGCTGCGCCCATCAGTTCCCTGCCAACTAACAAAACACCCGGTCCAGATGGGTTTGAGAATAGTTATTATAAAACATTTAGAGAGTGGCTGATAAAACCCTTAACCAGGCGTTATAATATGATCAGGGACTGTAGGATAGTAACAGAGGATATGGGGGTCTCCACAACATCACTTTTGCTCAAACCTAGGAAAGATGCAACAGACTGCGCAAGCTATCGCCCTATATGGCTTTTGAATGGGGATGCAAAAATGTATACTAAAATCCTAGTGGCCAGGTTTGCAGGGGCATTGCCCAAATTGAATCCACATGGACCAGGTGGGGTTTATCCTCAAAAGACACACTCAGGATAATATACGGCGGGCGATCAATGTGATAGAGGTTTGGACTAAATCAGGCCATCTCTTTTCTGTGGCGGCTCTAGATGCAAGGCGAGTCTTCGATAGTTTGGATTGGGGATTCCTGGACTCATACATGCTCATACGCGCTCATACATTGAGGGCCTTTCGGTGTGGTCCTATCTTTACCCGCGTGGTCCTAACAAATTTTAAGATCCCCTCCACGCAATTTGTAGTCAATAACCAGCTCACGGCAGGGGTTCCAATCAGGCGTTGTACTCGCCAAGATTGCCCTTTATCTCCACTGATATTTGCTATGACGATGGAACCCCTAGCAACTCTGATTAGGCAGGATCCAGGGATACAGGGAGTAGACAGCAGGAAGGGCACCCACAAAGTTGCGTTATACACGGACGATGTGCTCCTATTCATGTGGGACACACAGATGACACTGCCTAGAGTGATGTGAGTGCTCCAAGACTTCAGAGAGATATTGGGGCTTGCTATTAATTATCACAAATCTAAATCCTTGAACATCATCGAGGGATCAGGGGATATTCCGTTTCTACAAGGGGAATTCCCGCTGGTTTGAGAGGAAAAGGATCTGGAATACCTGGGAATAACTCTGGCAAAGGAATATAAAACCCTATACGGGGCAAATATTCCCCCGTTATGGAAAAGGTCATGGGAAGATCTGAAGCAATGGGATTCACAAGAACTCTTGTGGCTTACTTGGATAGCTGCAATAAAAATGACACTACTACCCTGCCTCTTGTATGTTACAAGCTCGCTCCCGGTTGGAATCCCAACCCACATGTCAAAAACCTTACCGTCTACGGTTCTTTATTTTGTCTGGCATAAGAAGCGCCCATGGGTTCCCAGATCAGTCATCTTTCGTCCATCAAGGCTAGGGGGGTTGGGAGTGCCTGAAATTAAGCGCTATGCGCTGGCGTCGCAGTTGGCACCGATGCTGTATTGTAATGAACAGAGCAGGGGAAAAGGTGGTGTGGACTTGAGCAGGAGGTCACAAGTATCCCGCTAGGATTGTTGCCATTTTTGAAAGATCCGGCCAGAGGGCAAGAGGGCCCGCTGATGGAGGCCACTAAGGCCACCATGGGTTACTGGGACCAAGGGCTGCGAGGGAAGAAGATACCCCTGGGGCTTGGACCGTACAGCCCAATGGGTTATAATAAAAACTTTTCCCCCAGTATGGAGTAACGCCTTCTGGGAGCGTTGGGGGGGACATGGGGCCCTCACTCTACAGGACTTTTGGTTTGAGGACTGCAAGGGGGAATTTAATATTGGGAAGAGTGAGCAGTTTCGTTACATGCAGATAAGGGGTTGGATTTCTCAGAGGGAGGTAAGGGTAGCAGGCACTTGGGCGCCATCTGGCCTGGAGTTGATGATCTGAGAAGGGTTGGGGTGAAAGGAATATCAAGGTTATATCGGGTACTGGATAAGGCTGAAATGGGTGATAGGCTCCCATACATGGGTAAATGGGAAGAGGATCTGGTAATAGTGATCGAGAAGGAGGATTGGAGCCCCATTTGGGAACGGGCACACAAGGCGTCCAGGTGTACAGCTATCAAGGAGTGCGCATACAGGATCTGTTATAGATGGTACCTGACTCTGCAGCGAATACATAAAATGAATTACCAGTTCTCACTGTTGTGTTGGCAACAATGTGGGGAGGTGAGAACCTTGGGACACGTGGTGGTCCTGCCCGAAGGCACAGTTTTTTTGGCAGGAGATCTTGGGACATATTAAGGACATCGTTTGGGTTCACCTTCCGGAAGATCCTAAGGTGATTCTGTTGGGTGTAGCAGTGGAAGACATATACTTGGCAAGTGGAGCCAGGGCACCTCTGATCACGTACCTGCTGACAGCGGCCAGAATTACTTTAGCGCAGGGGTGGAAAACAAAAGAGGGACCGGTGGTGGCTCTGGGGTGGGTCAAGATTTGCGGGGTTCTGTGCATGGAAAGGATTTGCGCTCTTGCACGGGGCACCTACCTGAAGGTTCTCAAAACATGGCCCCCCTTTCATGATTATGTTAAAGATAGAGAGCAACATTTTTCAGACCAGGGGTGTTTAAAAGTTTCTGTATCGTGTGAAATGGAAAAGAGTGAACCTGTGATCAAATAGAGTGCATGAAGGTCCCATACAACGGGAGTCAAGCCAAGCCTAGTTAGTTATTTGTTATTCGGTGTTGCAGTGCTAGGTGGATAGGGAATTGTTCTGAAATAAATGGAAAACTGTGATGGTCACTTGTCACCTGACACTTGTTTATTACCGAATGTCATGTAAAAGACTGAATTCGAAAGTACAGCTCAATTGAACAAAACCTTGTACTGCTCTGGTCACATCACTAAAGGCAATTAAAAAAGAAAATTCAGCTTCACCACTTAACCACATATGTTGCTTCTTAACATGGATTGTGCTGCATTTAAAGTATTTTATTCAGTGTTTCTTCCTCTTTGATTTCAGTTCATTGTTTATCAATTATAACTTATCTTACTTCAGTCCATTCAAATAAGTAATTCAGTCTGCCATAAATGTTGCTTTCACTTATAAAGATGGCTCTCACGTGATTAAGTATACCTTTGCTTGTTTCTTTCAAATCTGTATTCAAATAAATGTCACCTTGCTTTTTTAATTTAATGCGGTATTCAATAGAATTAACTTTCCCTGTTTCGTTCATTTCGATAAGTTACTTTCACTTGTTTCATTCAGTTTGATGAGTTAATTTCACTTGTCTCATTCAGCTCAGTATTCAATAGAAGTAGCTTTCACTAATATCAGTCATTTCATTGCCCATGCGTTGTAGTAGCTTTCACTAATATCAGTCATTTCATTGCCCATGCGTTGTAAATTCACTTGATTCCATACCCCGCTACTGTGTTCACAGGAATTTAGAGCTCCCCGGTGAGCCGAGCATTAATGCTCCTCTACACGGCTTCTCCCCTTCTGCAGGATAGACTGCTTGACGGGTGTTCCTCGTAGCACTCTCTAGCAATCGTGCTGAGCCTAGCCAACACGGTCTGACAATTCCGGCTGTTTGCCTTCTCTCCAGGGGCTTCTCCACCTTGCACTACTCTGGCACGGTCCCCAGGAAATGAGCAGGCGTTCCAAAGTCTTCGCTTCTCCGGCTCTCGCATGGCTCCCTCTACCACTGCTCTCCTCTGCCAACACTCTCTCTGCATCTTCCTTTTATTCACCTGTGGTCCAATAATGGACTGCAGGTGTGTTCTATCAATTACAGCTGCCTGACTGTCATTAGCAGTACATGCCTGACCTTCATTCCTCTTCTTCGTCCCAGTACTAAGTGGTGAAAGGAGGTAATCTTTACTACTATCAGTTGCTTCTTCTTCGTCTCAGTACTTGAATGTATTCCAGAAGGGAGATGGCAGGGAACACTTCTAGAATATCCCATAAAGGTCGGGGGAGGTTGATCACCACAAGGACAATGGGGATACCGTATTTTATCAGAAGGCATTTAATCTCTACCCTTTCTTTGTTTGACCCATCTAGGATGATTATAGTTCCCACCCGTCCCAGGGATCAATGAACAAGGTGAACAAATCCTATAACCACATCTGGAATAGGTTTTCCTGCAGGAAAGGAGTATTTGGAATACCATGTCTCACCTAAGGGCAACCCACCTCCAATCCCTGAGGACCCTCTATCCAGGTGATCCTCCTGTGCTTGTCCACCCCCAGGGACAGGATCCAAAAGCAATGGCCTTTCCCTGGCCACCCCTAGGTTTCTCACACCTCCCTCTGCTGCGCCTTGCTGAATACCCTTTCCCTATCAGCCCATGCTCTTGACATCCACGACCTCCTCACAAACGAAAACCTTGACATTCTTGCCCTCACGGAAACGTGGCTCCATACTGCCTCAGGCCCCGCCCACTTGTTAGTTATACCCGAAGGATACACTATTCTTAGGAAGGACAGATCGAAGTGCAAAGGCGGTGTAGCCACCATCATAGCCAAAGATCGCTTTAGCATCAGGGCATTTGACACTTCTATTGAAAATTGCACTTGTGTCTGTCTTACTGTCGATAACATGCCTTCCTTTCACCCGCCAAGTGAATGCTACCTCCTCCTCTGCAGCATACACTACCAAATTGGTAAATGCTACTAGACCATTCCTGTCCACTGATAGCTGCGTCATGATCGCCCGTGCAGAGGTCAGTGCTAGGCTGGATTATTGCAATGTACTCTTCGCTGGTACCTCTGCACATAACATTCAGAAACTACAGACGATCCAAAACAATTCCTTCCTTGCAAGCTGCTCTGAACATTCTTAAATCTGAAAACATCTCTGTCGCCCGTAGGGCTGGATATTGGCTCTCCATCAAAGAAAGGATTATGTTCAAGACCCTCTTGATCACACAAAGGTGCATCTCCAGATCCGCCCCGCCTTACCTGTCGCAAAGAAACACCAATACTGTCTCATACAAGCCCAGTGGTTAGTCAATCCCAGATTCAAATGATCCAAAGCAGGAGGCTCCAGCTTTCCATCCACTGCAGCCAAACAATGGAACACCCTACCACATGCACTGAGAGCTGAACAATATTACTGGGCCTTCTGCAAAGTTCTTGAAACGTGGCTGTTTGTTTAACTGCGTCATCTCCCCCTTGTTCCTCCCTCCTTCACTGTCTGCATGTAACACACCATTGATCCGCAAAGTCTATCCTGTATATTACTTTGAATGTAACTTTAATCTGTCTGAACGACCTTTCAAATGCCAACTGGCCCCATCTTACTGGTACCTGTAACAGTGCCTTGATGCCTCCGGGTTTTATGCGCTTTAAAAATGAAAAAAAAGAAGAAAAAAAAATATCCCTCTTTCCCCCATTGGCTGTCTCGTGGTGACTTGTTTATTAAGCATCAGGGACACATGCACAACCAAGGTGGGAGGGTCGTACTCCCTTTGGCTTCTGTTCTGTGGTTAGGGAAGGGTTGCGGATACCCCTTCAGGTATGACATAACAATCAGCCCCCATACTGTAAGATTGACAACCCAAGCCAAATGGAGTCCCCTTCCCAGCTGTTAGCAGATATGATAAAGACTTTGCAGGATGGGCAGGCAGAATTGGTTCAGTCACGACAGGAGACAATGGTATTAAAGGCGAAAGGTGAGGGGGTTAATCGGTCAGAGTGCACCTTTACATGGGGCTGCATCCTTTTCCATGGGGAGGCCTACAATGGTGGTAGTTAACCAACTATTGAATGTACCACTGTCGGCACAAGAGTGATTTTCTGGAGACCCAAGAAAATATCTAGCCTTCCTGATTTAGTGCCAACTCCATTTTCTATGTAAAACAGTGGCTTTTGACAGAACACAAGCTAGGATAGCATTTGTCATTTCATATCTGCCTTGGATGCAGCTGCAAGGACTATTATGTTAGTTCAGATAGATGACCCTTCACTTTACATACTGGGATCAGTTTACCAAAGAATTTGGAAGATTGTTTGATCGAAAACATGTTTCGTTAGCCCAAGAAAAGGTGCTGCTTCCATTGCGCCAGGGAACACAGGATTTGGTGACTTAGATAACACAGTTTAACAGACCCATCATAGAGACTGACTGGCCAGAAGCAAAGCAAACTGTGTTATTGTATAAGGGACTCAAGGAAAAGTTGAAGGATGCGATAGCACAGGTGGAGCCACAACCCACCACCTGTACTGCACTGATTGACTTAGCTCTACGACTGGACCACAGAATTAGTGAGCAGAAGGGAGAGAAGAAAAGGTCTGAAGTTCCATTTGTATGATTAGATAAGAGTCGAGAGCCTAGTACCAAACAAGGAGACAGTGAACCAATGCAGATAGAAAGCATTCGGTGTCCCCTTACAATGGAAGAGAAGGAAAAAAGATGCAAAAATAATCTTTGTTCGTTCTGTGGGAAAGGGGTATATAAGGTAGGTGGGGGGCGTGGCTTAATGGCTGCGGTGTAGGACGTGATTCCTGGGAGCTCCTGCAGATCCGCACATGATCCTGAGGATGAAAGGCATTTAAAGTCAGCTGTGAAGTGCTAAAAAAACAGCCACTGTAGCATGAAGAAATGAGGTGTGCAGCAGGCTGAAGTTCGGGATAATTAACAGCCAGAAGGAAGTACGGAGGAAGAAAAAAGCTTGCCGTGTCTGGGCGGTGGGTGAAAACAAGATGGCGCCCACTGAACAAAGGGTCTGATGTGTAATCAGCCGTACTGCCGGGAGAGGAGGTTGCAGAAGGCTAAGGCAGTGAAACCTGTCGCTAATACGAACAATCGGAAAACTGGAAAGTAAATGCACAAAGAGACGACAGCAGTGTGAAAGGCAGCCGGACTAGTGGAAGCCAGCAGCGACGTGGGACAGAACGAGTTGGTAATTGGGAGTAGCGGATGCGTATTCGGAAGACTGGGGGCATAAATGGGAGCAGTGGACACATAGACGGAAAATACATTATCATTAGAAATCAGCGTATGCAGCCCAATGTTAACACTGGATCAGCTGTGGGACATTGTGAGCGCAGCCGCCTGTAGTCTGAAGCCTGAAGGAGCCACAAGATCAGCTGCTGGGATGCGGAAACAGTAGCAGTAGCGAAGTCATCAGAGCAAAAGCAATGCAGATTGTGTTAGTTGCAACATTGTGGCCAGCATGGAGCTGCGAGGAGCGAGCCGGCAAGAGAACAGAGTGTGAAACTGACATCGGATTGGAAGGTGGTACTCGCGCCTGCTAAGGAAACAAAATAAATTTACAACACAGGCAAGCAGGCCATAACAGAGGATTACAGGTGGAAAACAAAGATACTGCTGGCTCGTGGGGGCACAAATACTACACAGAGAAATGTGGCGAGCCTGAAGCCGCACTAGGGGATGAGTCAATGAAAGTCATGTGAGGTGGCAGCAGGGCAATAACTCATAATAATAGCACCCATCAAGAGAGGTAACTTGTACTGTTGGCGCTGGAAGACACTCGCCCCAGGAGGGTTGAAAGAAGGCAGCGGAAGCCACGGCCCGAGAAGAGCACAGAAGTGGACTGCGGTGTGGTCAGTTGAGAGCCAAGCTCCACAGAAGATAACAGGCCATGGTGAGCGGGGACACGCTTGGGCATATCATTGGGAAACAGCGCTGTCTGGGGTGTGGTGCACAGTCCGCTCGGGTCGCATAAGGCAGACCGCCCCTGGAGTTACAAGTGTGGACGACAAGCTTTTCCTAACCGAAGGAATGTCCAGCAAGCCCCTGAGAGCGAAGGCCAAGCAGCCTACGCTGGACGAATATACCAGAACGCCAACTGGCCCCGAGGGAGCCAGGAGCAAGGATAAGACCTCAGCAGGGGGAATGGCCACTGTGAGTACTAACCAGGAAGTCCTGGAGGCAATCGCGGATTTGAAGGCGGCCTGGGAGTCCAAGCTTCAATTGGCTGTGACGGAATTGAAAACGGCGATGGAGCTTCAAGTGGGGGCGGTACAGGAAGATGTGAACCTCCTCAGGCAGGATGTTAGGACTTTGGCAGAGCGCACGGAGACCCTGGAGAAGGAGATGAGCCCAACTGCTGCGGACTGTGCTGCACACAAACGGGAGCTACATGCCCTGGTGCAACGAGTGGGCAATCTGGAGAGTAGGGCAGAGGAGGCAGAAGGGCGCGCTCGAAGGAATAACATTCGAATCGTCGGACTGCCGGAAGGGGCTGAGGGCCACAACCCGACGGAGTACGTGGAAAACATGCTGCTGCAGGAGATCACCGGGGGGAACCTCTCTCAGGGATTTGCTGTGGAAAGGGCGCACAGGGCCTTGACAAGGAAGCCACCGCCAGGTAACCCGCCCAGGCCAATGATTGCCAAGATTCTCAATTATCGGGATCGCGAGCGAATCCTTGAACACTTCCGTAAGGGAGGAACTATACAACGTGGCGCAGCAAATATAACTGCCTACCCGGATTATACCCTGCAGGTACAGCGAAGCCGCATGAACTTTGGATCGGTCAAGAGGAGATTGCGGGAAGCTGGCCACAAATACATGCTGCTCTATCCGGCCAAGCTAAAGGTTTTTTACAAAAACAAGACGCTGTTCTTTGAAACTCCAGAAGACGCCATGGGGTGGCTAGACATGCAGAGCTGCCCCCAAGAGCCAGATGTTCAGAAGGAAGATGGAGCTGGACGAGACAAGTAAAGTGGTGAACTGGTGGGATTGAGGAATGTGGGACTTGATTATAGTCATTGATGCAGCTGGATGGCTGGAACGCCCTGAATGGTGGGAAACATGAGCTGTGTGCACGGAGATTGCTGCGTGAGGTAGGAGCCTCCCGGGGCCGATCTTTATACCCTCATTTAGAGTTTAGTTAGGTCACTGTTAGTGCGGTGACACCCTGCCGGGTTCTCGATTGGGGTCGCCAAGAGAGAGCCAAACGCGGGTATGCCTGAGATCCAGGGATGGAGCTGGGCAGTTAGTTGGGTTGGGGTGTTGGGGTGTTTAAGTTTATATATGAGCCTTTGTGGAAGTTCTATTATTGAGAGTCTGTTTGGTGTGGGGGGGAGGGCTGCGTGGGGAGGGGAAGGGGAACCATCGATAGACCATGGGGGACCTTAAGATATTAACATGGAATGTTAGAGGGCTCAACAGTTACCTGAAACGTAATAAGGTTATGTTGTACTTGAGGCGACAGAAGATAGACATCGCCTTGTTGCAGGAGACACATCTGACGAGGGAGAGGATGGAGATGGTGGGGAGGAAATGGAAAGGGATAGCGGTGGGTTCGTCGTACTCTGGCTATGCAAGGGGAGTGCTTATCTGGGTGGCGCCGCATGTCCCATTTAAGTTAACTGAAGAAATTGTGGATGCAGATGGGAGGTTGGCGATAATTAGGGGGCTGTTAGAGAACAAAGAAGTATGCATAGTAAATACCTACGCTCCTAACCAAAACACGGCGGCATACTTTAGGACACTGTGTACCAAGCTGAGTGTGGGTGTGGGGGCTGGGGTGATTTGGGGAGGGGACTTTAATTGTGTCTTGAATCCAGGAGTAGACAGGTCGGATGGGGGGGCGGCCAGGCCCAGCCCAGCAGCCAGGGTTTTGCAGAGGTTGCTAGCAGACTTTGGCTTGGCAGATGTGTGGAGAGTGAAACACCCTGAGGGGAGGCAGTACTCGCACTACTCGGCCCCGCATAAGCTACACACGAGGCTTGATTATATCTTTGCCACCCCGGACGTGGTTGCTGAGAGTACTCATATAGAATACAAAGCGAGGGTTCTCTCGGATCACTCGCCCCTGGTCCTGGGGTGGCAGTATTGCCCCCCCAGGGCGCGAATACCGACGTGGCGCCTCCGGGCAGAGGCGCTCAAAGACCCCGTTTTCAGGGAGGATCTAAGAGATGAGATCATTGCTTACTTCGAAATAAATACTGGCAGTGTGCAGTCGGCGGGCACTCTATGGGAGGCCTTTAAGGTGGTGATGCGGGGGGTTGCCATTGCGAAGTCAAAGGGGTTGCTGGGTGGGGTTCTGGCTGAACTACAGGCGGCTGAGATTGAACTGGAGAAAGAGCTGGAGGGAGGTGGGGCAGATACGGAGGAGACATTCAGATTACAGCGGAAGTGCGCGGAACACTGGGACAGGCTCAGTAACTTAAACTACAAAAAATACATAGAAAGGCAACACGCGGGAGGAGATAAAACGGGCCGGCTCCTAGCATGGCTATATAAGAGTGAAGCCCCCAGGTCCCCGATTCGAACTGTAACCGGTGAGGAGGGCGAGACGGTGGACACTCAAGAAGGAGTAAACAGGGCATTTGCGGAATATTATACTGCTTTATATGAGGATGATGGGGGGAGCAGCCAAGAGGAGATTGATGAGGTACTGGAGGACATAGGCCTGCCCAAGGTGAGTGACGAGGAGAGGGAGGAGCTCGATGCACCGATCATGCTTGAGGAACTGAAAGAGACGGTGCGGCAGTTGCCCACCAGCAAGGCTCCGGGGGCGGATGGGTTCCCTAGCGAATTCTATAAAATGTATGAGGAGGAGGTGCTCCCACCCATGCTAGAAATGCTCAACGAGGCATTTGAAGTAGGACGGTTGCCGGAGTCGCTTAGGGAGGCGATTATTATACCGCTCCCCAAACCTAATAAACCGGGACATAGCTGTGGCTCCTACAGGCCCCTGTCAATGTTGAATCAGGACAGTAAGATCCTGACAGCTGTTTTGGCCAACAGAATGCGGAGAGTGATCGGTAAGCTGATTCACCCAGACCAGACGGGCTATGTCCCGAGTAGGAACATCACTCACAACCATAGACGACTCCACCGAGTGGTTGAATGGGGGTGCAGTCAGGACAGTGAAATGGCGATTGTGGCATTGGACGCAGTCAAAGCGTTTGATTCTGTTAAATGGCCGTGGTTGCTGGCGGCCCTGCGTGGGTATGGCATGGGGCCAGGCTATGTTAAATGGGCTGGAATGCTATATAGCGAACCGCTAGCCAGGGTCCGTACGGGTGCAGTGGTGTCGGAGAGATGGCAGCTGGGCAGAGGCACTAGACAAGGGTGCCCATTGTCCCCGATGTTATACATTCTGGCCCTGGAGCCCCTAGCAATATACCTCAGGCAACAATATGAGCCGATCGGCATCGAGGTAGGAGGGGAGAGGCATCTCATATCCTTGTACGCAGATGATCTGTTATTGTATCTAAGGTACCCGGAAGAGAATCTTCAGTATGTGTTGGAGGTGATGGAGCGGTATGCCAAGCTGTCCGGTATAGCGGTGAACCCTCAAAAATCTTGTCTATTCCCGCTGGGGAGGTACGTGGGAAAGCCTGTAGAGAGGTTACCTGTGTTGCAGATTCCGTGGGCGACAGGTTCATTCCGCTACTTGGGGATAGACGTGTATCACTCTATTGAAGAAGAACACAAGCATAACACTGAAATCGCTATAGAAAAAATTGGGAAATGCATGAGGTTTTGGGGAAGGTTGCCCCTAGCGATGATGGGTCGAGGGGCTATGCTTAAAATGGTGGTCCTGCCCCGACTTTTGCATTATTTCAACAAAATCCCTTATATGATCCCTAGGAAGTTTTTTGTTAAGCTGCACAGTATGTGCAGAGACTTTTTGTGGCATGGTACCCGACACAGAGTTGCATTATGGAAGCTGCAGAACTTCTATGAGAAAGGCGGTATTAAACTCCCTAATTTCGAGGCGTATTATGTATCGGCACAACTGCAGTATGTGGCTAGGTGGCTCTCTGATGAGGAGACCCCTGAACACAGGTTGTTCGGGAGGGACTGTGCTCCTTTTTACTTGCGGGAAATGATCTGGGTGGCTAGCTCGGATATGAACGAGCGCCCTAAAATGCTGTTGGTGGGATGGAACATGTGGCGCCGAGCCTGCCGCATGATGGGAGACCCTTTCCCGTGTGTCCCGCAGATACCGCTGGTCGCGCTGACGAAGGGGGACAGGCAACTGAGGGTAATCATTAGGACTTATTGGGAGTCGGTGGGTCTAGTCACCTTGGGAGACATCTGGCAGGAAGGGGCTATTGCGGAGTTTGGGGAACTTGGGACAACGTCAGGACTGCACGGTGGCCAATATGTCACTTATCACAGGGTAGTACAGGAGATTAGGAGTAGGTGGCCTGAAGCCATTTTGGCGGAGGAGCCGGACACCGCCGTCGAGGTGATATACGATACATCAGAGGGTGGGCATGAGGTGTCCAGGTTGTACGAGATGTTGCTGACTAAGATCGGGAGGGATCTGGTGCATTTGAGATCAGAATGGGAAACAGAGATGGGAGCCCCGATGGAGGATGGGATGTGGGAACGGGCTTTGGGATATCACAAGAAGGTGTCGAGAAATGCCAGGTTTAAACAACTGCAGTTGTACATAACGCACAGGGCGTACATGACCCCTCGGAGAATATCAAGGTTCAGAAATGTGGGGCGCCAGGCTTGCCCCAAGTGTGACGAAGAGAACGCAGACATGATACACATGTTCTGGGCGTGCCCGGTAATTGAAGTCTATTGGGGGGAGGTTGCACAGAAGCTAGCGGAGAAGGGGGTCACGCTCATAATAGACTCGGCCTGGGCCTGCCTGCTGGGGGGGTATCCCAGAGCGCGGAAATGCAAACATGTTGGGAAATTGAAAGATCTGGCATACGTGCTCGCGAAACGTAGGATCGCCATGGGATGGAAGGAGTGTCACAGGCCGCGGGTGGAGGTGTGGTGGAAGGACCTACAAAAATGGGCGGAGGCTGAAACAGTTGTGTGGAAAGAGGCTAGTAGCACGGGGGGGGATGAGGAAATGGGCTCCCTCATGGCATGGAAACTGCTGATAGCTGAAATGTTTGGAGCAGTATTGGCCCCAGCAGAATCCGGAAGCAGCGAAGCCCTGACACACGGAACAGATACAGAGGGCGAGGAACAAATAGGCTCATAAGGGGGGGGGGAGTGCAGTGGTTATGTTGTTGAAAGTTTTTATATATGTTTTGTTGTATTGTTGTTTTGTTTGAATAAAAATAATTTAAAAAAAAAAAAATATAAGGTAGGTAATGCTCAATATTTTTTGTTGTCGAGGGGAACGTGTTATAGTAGAGCAAAAACACTATGAAAAACAAGTATGAAACACAAACTACCCCTGTCTCCCGTTTTTCAACTCAGTAAACACCTCCTTTGGTTCACATTTTTTGTTATTTTAGACAAACTATGCGACCATACATTGCCCAGATTTAGAAAAATAATAAAGTTATTTGTTTTTCACAATTAATTCAGTACATATAAAAAGAAGAATACACAAACACTTTTTTTCTCTTTTTTCTTGGGTTATCTCTATAAAGGCTTTCTTAATTTGCCATCTAGTCGAAAGTAGAAAAATCGCTATGGGGGTAGTTCCTGTGGGAAAGGGGGTCATGTCATTCGAAATTGTCCCAACATGTCCCAGAAAAGAGGAGGGTCTAGGTTGAGATCTGAAGCAAGAAGAAAACAGACTTGTCAGTAGAGGGAACTGAATTGACGAGTCCTAAACAAGATTGGTTCCCAAATTGCATTGCCAACACAGTTCCGAACAAGACACCCTACTTGTACATTTTATTGACCTTGTTGTTTTCCACCACTAAGGTAACGTTATCAGCCATGATTGATTCAGGCACTACGGGGAACTTTGTGGATGTACTGTTAGCTGAGAAATTAAAGTTACCCACAGTCTAAGGAGGTCAGAGAACCTGTTCGGTCAGTGGACAGTTCAATGTTGACTTTGGGCCCCATCAGCACTCAAACTCATTCTCTACAAATGCTGTGTTTATTGGGACACGCATAAGAGATAACCTTTGACTTAATTGCAGCACCACAGTTTGGAGTAATTCTTGCAATGCCCTGGTTGGTTACCCATAATCCCTTAATAAATTTGATTGAGCGCACATTGTCTTTTGAAGCCCCAAGTTGTGTTGGGCTTGTGAGGGAATGATCAGGGCCAGCAACATTCCTGGTGGAAGGGGCAGTAGGTCAAAAAAGCATTGGGCTGGTGGAAACGGTTCAGACAGAAATCTATTCAGAATACAGAGAGGTTTTTGATAAAGGGCAGGTGGAATCCTTAACACCTCGTAGAGCATATGATTATTTTATTGACATGGAGGCTAATGCCAAGCTACAATGTAGTCAGATTTATGCCCTTACCGAACAAGAGAATTAACATCTCTGAAAATACCTGGATAACATGTTAGCTTGTGGATTCATCGGGGTGTTTAAGTCTCCTATATCATCTCCTTTGTTTTTTGTTTCTAAGAAGGAAGGCACCCTGAGACCATGTATAGTCTATAGGACCTTGACTAAAGTAACCATTAAGAAAAGATTCCCTTTTGCCCCATATATCGGTTTTGTTGGACCAGGTGAAATCAGCAGCCATTTACACAAAGTTAGACATTATAAGGTCAGTGATGAATGGAAGACAGCATTCTGTACTACGTCTTGCCTGTATGAATACCTGGTGATGCCGTTTGGGTTGTGCAGGATGTACTAAGGGACTACATAGACATTTTTGTAATATTCTGATCTACTCCGAAACCAGGGAGCAGCATGTCCAGCACATTCAGGCTGTTTTGCAACACCTGAGGAAACCCGGATTGTATGCTAAGCTTGAGAAGTGCATCTTCCACGCTGCTAGGGTAGAATGTTTAGGATTTATTCTTACACCCAAAGGTATTGTGATGGACAGGAAAAGGCTACAAGCAGTTACAGAGTGGCCATCCTTGCAGAATGTGAAAGAGGTGCAGTTTTTCCTGGGCTTTGCAAATTATTATCAGAGATTTATGGCACATTCTTCCCAGATTATAAACCAGTCACTCATTTGCTCCAAAAAGCAAGTCAATTCAGGTGGGACATGGAGGCAGAGTTAGCTTTTCATGAGCTCAAGGAGGCGTTTATGAGGGTACGCATTTTACAGCATCCAAACATTGAGAGACCATTTCAAGTGGAAACTGATGCCTCTAATGTAGCATTCAGGGCAGTTCTCTCGCAGAGATATCAAGAGGGGCTCTTGTACCCAGTTGTGTTCTTTTCACAGAAATTGACTAATTGTGAGCAGAACTATTCCATCACAGATAAGGAACTACTGGCTATTAGAGCAACCTTTCAAGAGTGGAGGCATTACCTTATGGGTGCTCAGCATCAAATAAAAGTTTTGACAGATCATACAAATGTGCAGTACCTTAAGACTGCCAAAAGACCGCCAAGACCCTGAGTTCGAGGTAATTGCGCTGGGCTCAGTATTTTGGGGAGTTTGACGTTGTCATCACCTACAGGACAGGGACAAAGAATGGGAGCGCAGATGTGCTCACAACACAGCAAGCCTCTGAAACAGTTGCACAAGAATCTCGACCCATAATAGTTGCAGAAAGAATTGTGGGAGCAGTCATTCAAGGTCTGTTAGAAGAAGTAAAGAATAATTTCAAGAAGGGCGAGTTGCAGGTTTGGGTGGCTCAGGACTCTCTTAGATCTATACGCAATGGGGTTCCTTATCATGCGGGTAGGCTGTTTCTTCCCATGGCACAGTTGAAAGACAAAGCATTTCTATGGTGCCATAAATCCCCCTTAGCAGGGCATCCTCGGGAACCCAAGACTCAGCAGTTGTTGGGTAAATACTTCTGGTGGCAGAGTGTGAACATACAAGTGCATGGTTAGATTTAGCAGTGCGATATCTGTATGAGTAGCAAGGCAGATCATGTAAAGAAGAGAGAGTTGTTACAACCATTACCCACACCCAAAGGGCTGTGCCACATATCTCGAAAGATTTTGTTACAGAGTTCCCTAAGGACAACAAGTATGACACCATTTTGGTGGTAGTAGACTACTTTTCTAAACGGGCTGTGAGAAATCTGAGAGTATCCTTACACCTACTCTCCTTGGATCCTCTTCTCAGGTGGCCTGGGAAAGGCCATCGCTTTTGGATCCTGACCCAGGGGGTGTAGATGCGAGGAAGGATCACCTAGGTGGAGGGTTCTTGGGGATTGGCAAGGAGGATATCCGCAGGCGAGACATGGTACCCCCCCCCTTTTCTGCTGAGAAACAATCTAACCCTCTCCCTGCCTTTATAGGCTGTTGCAAACCATCTCCCCTCATTTTCCATCATTCAGAACATTATAGTACTTGGGCGAGGAAGAAGCGCCTAGGAGTAATGTACACTAACATGTCATTTCACCACTCTTGCACTGAGACTAGGAAGAGGTCTGAGGACGGTTGTGAGAGTCAGGCATGTCACAAAAACTATAGTCAGGCAACGAGAGTTAAGAACTCATACCTGCAACCTGTTACATGGCTGCAGGTGTATTAAGGAGGAAGGAAGCAGCAGAGAGGAGAACAAGCTGGGCAGGGGAGCGCTGCAATCTGAGGAGGAGCAGGCAGAATATGGGCTGGTAAAAAGGATTCTGACTGCAGAAAAGCCAGAAAGACACAGAGGCCAGAGTGGGCCGCGAGAGGGTCTGGAGCAGAGCAAAGGCCACTGTTGTGCGGTCCCTGTCAAAAGCGGGGAACACAGAGAAGCTGCTGAGTGCTGCCGGAAGGTCTAGAGGAAGCGAGCACTGGATGCCAGAACCCCACAGTAGAGAAAGCGGAGCCAGCAAGAACCCAAAAGTGAAAGAATATGTTGGTAAAAGCAAGAAGCCGCTAAAGTAAACCAGAAGCATATTTGAATTTATGACATAGATGCAGAAAGGAAACCTGTGTTGTCAAGAAGTCCTATAGAAAGAATTAACTGTTGTAAAGTGCCATGGGTTATCGGTTGGGCGACCTTTGGTGGGTGGACGATGTGGTCCGATGACTGCGCCTTTACAGAGGAGCCCTTACTTGGAGTGAACCAAGGAAGTCTTGAGGCTGAGGCTGGTCGGCCAAAGATTGTTCAAGCAACACAACAAGAAGAAAAACTAAACAAACGGATGTGACTGTGAATTTGAAACTAGAGGCATTGTGTTGAACTTGGGGAGGGGAACCTCGAGACAATTCTGTTGAACTGTGTTGAACTTGGGCAAGGGAACCCTGAGGCTATTTTGTTGGAACTGTCTTGAACTTAGGGAAGGGAGCGAAGAGCAAACCAGGAGCTGGAAGAAACTCAGAACTTTAGTTTGAACACTGTTTCTTTGGTTACTGACCTCACTGCACATTATTTAGCTTAAGTTGTGAGGGTAGGTATAGGATGACTCTGACAATCCTTAGTGTATTTAGGTTGTTCACATCACCTCCCTTGGGGCCACCCCCAAAGGTAGATCCAAGAACTTTCCGGATTGGAAGAAAAGACTGGTTCAGCTTCTTCTGGGGAAAACTGCTTTCATATGTTCTGGGGTTGCTAGAATGAAATGGCATCTGCAAACTACTCTGATCCACATATCAAAGTGTTGCCAGACCCCTGAGCATTACTTGGCCATGGCTCAAATCCTCCTAACATCCTGGAATTTGGACTCCCTAAACCAAGAACTTTACATACTGGACCAGAATGATGTGTGACGCTGGTCTGAGTCCAACTGATGAGTCCACTTTTAAGACCAGATGGGGCCTGCGGAAAACAGTCTCTGAGTGTGGACCTCTGACGGCGTTCACTTGTGTTTCACATGTCACTTGTTGTTTACTGTGGGCTTTCTGTATTTTTCATGTTACCTATGTATTGTGTGACTTTTCATTTTCCCAAATGTATTTTTCATCTTGCCCTGTATGTTACTGGACTGTATGTTACTGTATATTGTGGGGGTTATGGAACTCCAGCCATACTCCTGCACAGATAAAGGGATTCCATTTCCTCCCTAGTCCGGCCAACCCCCCTGAAAACTAATCCTGTTGCCAGCCCAGGCAACAGCTGCCAGGTTTCACAGCCAGTGCAATCTGCAGCCTGGAGCTGGCCCTCTCATAACTTCCTCCCCTCACCAGTAAAACATATATTGTCTCTGTTTATGTTTGCCCACTTGTCCTACAGCCTGTGATTGTTTTCCCTCTCCCTTCCTGTCACCAAGCCTCCTTAGACCATGGGAACAGCTGTGTTCATCATGTGGGTGGGTGTGGGTGGGCTCTGGAGGGGTGGGGTGTGACAGCTGTCGAGAGAGGATCTGTCCCTGCCTATGTTTGCCCACGTGGTCTACACCCTGGGATTTCCATTCCCCTTCCTTTCACCAGGCCTCCCTGAACCCATCGAACAGCCAGAAACCAGTTCCACCTGTTGTGTTTATCATGGGGGTTGGTGTGGGTGGGCCCTAGAGGGGGAGCAACATCCTTCTAAGTGTGTGGATAGAGGACATGGCACTCTCTTTGCTGGGTTGCATGCACTGGTGTGCTGAACACGTGGGTGGGGCAGAGAAGCTGAGAAGGCCTTTAGCAGGTAACCTTTTTCCCTGTCTGCCCATCATTGTCTCGGGAGGATAGCTCAATGGCAACCTGCTCGCCTTGGAAGCAAGACGACACGGAGCAACACAGGTTCGATCCCGGGTCCACACTTAGAAACCTCTGGGTATTAAGCACGTTATAACATTTTACGTTTACATTTTACATTATCCTATCATCATCATCGTCTCCTCCTTTCCTTCATCTTGTTCCTCTTTCTCCCCCAACCTGCTCTATTTTCCACCATTCGGTCTCCGGCCATCTCTGCCTCTGGTCTTTTCTTTCTCACTTTTTCTCCTTTCCTCTCTCTCTCTTTCCCTTTCTTTCTCTATCTCTGCCTCTCTTTCCCTCCCCCTTGCTTTCTCTCTTCCCCTTCTCTCTCTTTTCCTTTCCTTCTATCTTTCTTTCTCCCTTTCTTTCTTTCTCTGTTCTTCTCTCTGTTTCCTTCTCTTCTCTCAGCCCTCACCATCCCTACCAGCCCCTTCTATCCCACTACCTCCACACTTAGCAATGTTTTCCTCCTCACTCCCCACTCTTTCTCTCTTATTGCTCTCCAGCTGCCAATTCTTTATTTCCTCTCTCCTCCTTCCCATCAGCATCCCCACTTGGCTTTGCCCTTCCCCTCTTCCCTTGATGACCCCCTGCATCCAAGGGTATTTCAATAGCCCTGGGTCCCATGAATGAAATTGAGCTACTTCTTCAATTGTAAAAATCTTAAAGATTAAAACACAATAAAAAAAATATTTAAAAAAAGAATGTGGGTGTGCCTAGCTGGTATGCCTACCATTGATGCTCCGCCTTGTGCTTGCAGCAGTGTGCCTAACCTACTCTGCCTGCAATAAGTTTGCTTCTCTGCCAGTAATAAATGTGGTCCCGATTTCTGACTTGAACAAAGACTTTGGTGCAGTCATTTGGTGTTCGCACTCTCCAGTATAACCAGCCTGTTATTGCTAGAGGGGGTACCCAGTCTGCCTGTATACAAAAAAATACCCTCACTGAGTCTGTTAATCCCTGGCCTAAAATGGTGGCTGTGCCTGGGGGATATTCCACATGGTCTTCCCCATTTTGGCCTGCCTACCATGTCCACAGTTCTTCATGTATTATATTATCTAGAATGGTAGTGCTTAGGCTCACCAGTGTTCTTCAGACTGTATTGTGATCATGACTGTATTGGCTACTGTGAGAAACCAAAGGGTGTCTCACCTACTATTCCCCGAGATATCTCTCTCTCTCTCTGTCTCTCTGTCTCTCTCTCTCTCTCTCTCTCAGGTGGCCAGGGCAGCTATCGCCTTTGGATCCAGATCCTATGGGTGGACCAGTGTGGGAGGATCACCTGGGTGAGGGGTCTTCGGGGAGTGGGGGTGAGGCAACCAATGGTGAGTTGCGGTATTGCCCCCCTTTCCCGTACCCATTACCCCTCCTATTTGATAGGATTATCTGATGTCCCAACCCCCCCTTTTCTACACAAACACTGTGCTGAGGAAGAGGGTGACTGAGAGTAACAAGGCTATCACTTAAATATCTCATTGGACATGTCCAGCTAATCGGGTCAGGCAAAGTCAAGCACTTAACTTTAATTACATACATCTGAAACCCATTAGTTCTTCTCACACAGATAAAAGGCGGAACGTAGAGTTCCCAAGATGGCCGCCAGTGAGTAGGGATGTGTGCTCCCTCGTTCCGACCTTGGCCGTAAAATAAGCAGACCCATCTATAAGATTTTCAGGTGGGCTGGGCGCTATTGAAGTCAGAAGAATGCAGAGCACACTGTAGGAAGCTACTGGGGCAGATCGGCTTCCCCCCTCCTCTATTTTGGGAATAATCGGGAACGTTCTTCCCCCCTCCACAGAGGTAGATAGCATATGAGAAGACTTTAATGAGCAATAACGGAGAAAAGTGGACAATAGCAAGAGCTGGTACGACGTGGTAATGGTAAATGGAGTATGTTTGCAGAAGCTGGGTGTAGAGAGACGTGGAGGCGGTGAGTAAGTGCAAGATTTATTCTTTAGCAGGCCCGCTCAGGGGGCTGAACAAACTTCATATGCCAACTGTCTGCTCTCTGTCTCGCGACCGCAGTGTAAACAAATATCAACACGGACGCGAGACAGAGAGTCAGCCCGGCATTTGAACATTCCTATAATATGACAACATCACTACACTGGGTGACTCGGATAGGAGCCGCTACAGTGGACACCCACGGCGAAGTTGCAGGGGGAGAAAAAAAACAAAGATAACTGTGGCCGACACAATATGATGGCGGTGGTGGTCTGGGCACCTCGGAAGGAAACCGTGGGCTGAGCATATCAGTCGAAACACCAGGGGGCAGGTAACTTATCCCCCATTGGATTGATAGTGCGCTTTATGACTGTGAAGTAAAGGGCGTCCCTCTGACATTTGGAAAGTGGCGGCCCGACCGCGAGGGACACTGTGTGAGGACAAAGGTGGAGCGAGTAACGGAGCACTGCCACAACAGCTGAGGAGGTAACACAGAATGAAGCGATGACTTGTGACAGACACTGACGGCGCGTAGAAAAAAGTTTAATAACATTAAAGGGACCAGAGTGCTATTGAGTCCATATCGCAGTGAGAGGGCTCATAGTGGGAAAGGGAAGGACATGGTGGATAATTGCTGAAAAGCAGGAGGAGGTGTTGATGCCCGGGCCATCGTTGATCATTGGATGTAAGTGCCCTCTAGTGTGTTTGTGATTCCTGGAAGCGAAACTGACATAGGACATAGGTCAGTAGGTGGCAGCGTATAGCCATGCTGGATGTTTTGCAGTGCTGAAAGTGGGACAAAGGCTAATATAAGGATCAATGGCTCACGGGCATTGGATTGACAGTTATAGGTGTGGATTGAGGGACCTCATAGACCTCATATAGTGATATTGAATAGAACGGTGGGTGCACAGGTGAAAGTTATATTATGACTGACTTCATCCCTGAAGAATGTAAGGCGCAGAGTCTGATGCAATAACTGAGCGAAGGTCGAAGGGGCCCGGAACATTGTGGAGAGGTGGAAAGGTGGGCTATAATACCTTGCAGGAGCAGAAACAGGTGGATGTGCTAAAACTTTGTATCGATTATAGGGGGTGAACTGCTAACGCTAATTCCTGCAGACTGACACTGGAAGGGGAATAGTAGAAGACACACTTGAACGTGATGGGGGATGGTGGCAGCGGAACCTTGCAATAACTAGAGTTGAAAGATACTGATCAAGGATAAATGCCCAGGCAGAGTAGGTGAAAATTGGAGCCGAAATACATTGTACCACTGTAAGTGAGCATATATAGTTACCTGGGCCCTAATGTCAAAATCAAAAGACAAGGGTACCCACGCTAAATGGAGGCAACCACTGATGGAACAAGAAGGGTTGCTTGAGAGGTGTTGGAAACAAAGTGGAGAAATGCAGTTAGGCTCAAATAAAAAGTGCAGTGGGGAGGAAGAGAAAAGAGAGTTAACGGAACCCAGTGAAATGGCGTTTAGTAAAGAGGACCTCAAAGAATGTCTGAAGGAGATGGAAGGCAGGCTTACTGATAATTTTCAACATCAATTCACATCGCTGCGGGAAGAACTGAGATCCTCCGTGGCAGAAGTTAAGAGGGAACTGAAAGAGCTGGGTGAAGAGTCAATATCACATAACAAAGCTTGACAGAGACTTTGGAAGAGGTCCGACAAAACAGTGAATTGCTGGAACACTTGGCAAAAGTTTCTCATAATTTGGAATTACAAGCTGAAGATTTAAAGAACCGATAAAGAAGAACCAACATTTTGCATCAAAGGCGTAATTGAAACGATCACGGATGCAGATTTGAAAACTACAGTTCACCAATGTTTTGGCAGTTTAACGGAAATACAGCCGGAAGACATAGGGATTGATTGGATCCATAGGTTGGGCCCAAGAAGGAGAGCGACCGGGCATAGACCCAGGGATGTGGTGGCAGCTTTGCCAGTCTATGCCATGAAAGAGGATATTTTGTGGGCAGCAAGAGCAGCAGGAGAAGTAGCGATCAATGGAATGCAGATTCAACTGTATCAAGACGTGGCGTTGGTACCACTCCAGAAGAGAAGAGACATGGAACCAAAATACAGAAGTAACAAGGGATACCAGGGATATCTAAGTACTCTGACCTGGCCTGGATAGAACAGAAAATAATTCACATAGAAGGTCAAAGTACTGTTGTGTTTATATGGTGAGTGCCAATGCAGTCTACCTATCTACATAATCTGACAGTCTGAGGAGCACAAAAAAACACCTAAGACACAGAATATCTTACACAGCCCATATATTGGGATGAAACAAATTAAATTCAACCCAGTCGATACTCAATCATGATTCAAAATTATTTATTAACACATTTGAAAAAAGAATCATTATAAAAAATATACACAGTCAATGTCGCTATCAAGAAATTCATCAACCAATCCATCAAATTCATCTACGGACTGGTACGAGCTAACATTCCCATCTAAAACCATAACCAACCACACATCAACCATACCACATCCACACTCAAACCAAACATCAAATCATTCGATTATATCATGTATTTCATTATTATAAAAACAATCGTATTAAAATACAACATTGCAATATTGGTCCATTATTAATATGAACCATACATTTTTCACCACTGAGTCAATCTTTAGTAATACAATGTATTCTAACTCAAGCTGGTTTCATTTAAAGTTGTTTATAATAAACAATACACTCCCCAACCCGACATGTTTCTTTCTGTATAAATCTTGGTTCACAGAAATTCTTCAGGGGCGCTATGGTCCAGCGCAGTCAGGTGGAATATAGATGGAGAAAAAAAGAACATGCAGACTGTACCAGCAAGACTCACCTAAATACAAACATAAAAACACAACATCAATCAGGCTACATTGCTTGAGTTAATAAATTGATCATTACAACCACTGCACCAAAAAAGTGAACGGGGTGTAGAAAAGGGTTATGAATACCCCATTTTGCCTCTACCACTACATAGGTAGGTACATAGAAGAGACATGGGCCAAGTAACACGGACTTTGAAAGCAAAACAAATTTTGTATAAATGGACTTTTCTATTTGGGCTGTTATTTACTCTAAAAGGGGTACAGCATCGTAACTACATGTTCCGAAGGCATGGCGCTGCTTAATATAGAGGAAGAAGGGGGGCATGAGGCGAGCCGAGTGGGGCCTTCTGCTCAGTAAGGAATGCGGCAATGGGATTGGTCAAGCAAGGTGGTAGGATACTTCCCGCTGGGAAAGTCCCCAGGATTTATATTGGGCCTTAGGTTGGGGGTATTTTTCCATAGGATATCATAGGATCATGAGCCTGGGAGGGGAAGAGAGGGAGGAACAGGGGTTGCGGGGGTGGGACCACTGGACAGAAGGAAGGGGCAGTGATATTCATAGGGAAAGAGTTTACAGTCAGTAGCAAAATTATTTGTATGAAATACATTAAAAGTACTATCATATAATAGTTGTATAATTATTTAATGTGTGATTGAAATGAATGTAAAGTTGTAAGGTTTTATGGACTGAAAACAACAAAATTAATAAATAAATAATAATAATGTTAGGGGTTATATTCCCTGATGAAACGGAGAAAGGTAGAAATGATAATCAAAAGAGAAAATGTGGACATTATAATGTTGCAAGAGATGCACGTCAGAAAGGGGGACAGAGCGTTGGGGAAATGTTGTATGTTTGACAGATTATACCAATCCAATGCAGGGGGCGGGAGACTTTGGGTGTTATAATAGGTGTTAGAAATTCATTAAAGGCAACGATGCTGTGACAAAAAGTGGACCCAGAGGGTAGATATCTGTTTGTACAATTGTAGATGGAACACAAACAGATTACTTTAGCTACAATTTATGCATCAAATTCGGATCAGGAAACATATTAGTTGTTGGCTAAGTATTTGAGCACAGCACAACACAACACACGCAGATTCCACTTCCCTGATCAGTCGCAGCAGGTCAACGGCTGCAGGCTACGTTCTACCACAGCTGACACGGGCAGACACCACTGGAGCTGTCCTTAGCCTCTGGTCCTTGGCTGAGGGGGTGACTTGGGTGGCTTATTTAAAGGGCCTGCCAACCAATGGGAGTGTGCTTGGATGGGGGGCCAACAAACAAGGAAGCAACGGGGACAAAGGGAGGGAGGAGCAGGCCCACGTGTGCTGCAGCGCGAGAATAAAACCTTTACAAATGCACAACTTACTGTGCCATGGAGCACCTGTCCTCACTCCAGCTGAGAAGTTTGCGTTGCCTGATGATGGTGGGGATGGCCTGTGGGGACAGAGGGAGAAAACACATGTTGGTGCATGGTTACCTGTTGTCTGAGCAAGGGTTTGGGCCCTGCGTCCTCCTGGTCCGAACAGGTCCAAACAGGAATTCCCTTTTTCTTCGTCTGCCCTTCGCTAGACACACCCTCGATCTAAGAGTTAATAGCAGAAAGGAAGAGGAAGGGCTAAGAAGTTGGGTGGTGCTTAGGCCAGGTAACCTCGATCCACTTGCACCTGCTCCCCATCTGCCAATATGCAGTGAGACACAAGAAAAGTGTAGAACAGACTCAGTACATGTTTTGTTACTACTTGCAGAGAAAGGGTACAGGTTAAATAGGGCAAAATTACAGTCTTGCCTAGTAGAGGTGGTGTACCTGGGGCAAATAATATTTATTGAAGGGCATAGAATGACACTCGAAAGGGAACAGACCATTCATTCCACCAACCGCCCACAAACGGTGAAAGAGATGCAGAAGTTTCTAGGTCTATGTAATTATTGCAAAGCATGAGTATTTCATTATGCCACATTTACTAAACCCCTACTGCAAGGCCTTGAGGAAGCAGAAAGAGAGAAGAGGGACATAAAATAGACATCAGAAATCAATGAAGTTTCACATAACTAAAATATGCACTGGCACACGCACCAGTGTTAGCTACCCCAGATTACAGCAAAACATTCTATTTTTTCTCACATTCAGATGGCTCAGTGATGATATCTGTCCTCACATAAAAGAAGTCGCAGGGACATCAATCACTAGCTTACTAGAGTGGAAGCCTAGGCCCAGTAATGCAAGGACACTTCCCTTGCGAACAATCGCTTGAGGCTGCAGTGTTTGCAATTGAGAAGGCATCAACGATTACCATGCGGTGTCCCGTAATAATGTACGTGGAACATTCATTAATTGACATTATTTAGAAATCAAAAAGTACACTAACTACCCAAAGCACATTGAGATATGAGGTTATATTAACCAACCCAGCCACAGAGGTGGTAAGGTGCCAAAGTGCAAACCCAGCAATCTACCTAGCAAAACCAATACAGGAAGGGGATTACATACATGATTGTGCAGCACACATGGAGAGGATGAAAGGGATCGTACAGGTGAAAGAGGAAGAAATAGCAGGGGCAGACATGGTCTATATTGATGGGTCATCAAGTATTGACCCGGAAACAGGGAGGAGACATACTGGAGCGGCAGTAGTGTGCTGCATAAACAGGGAATATGTAATCGCATCTGAGCAGCGACTACCTTCTCCTTATTCAGCACAGGCAGCAGAATTAGTGGTGATGATAAGAGCATTAAAAATGATGGAGGGGCATGCAACAAACCTCTTTTCTGACTCTGCCTATTTCACATCAACTATGCATTCAGGACTGGCACGGTGGGAAAGTAGGGGATTCAGAAGAAGTGATGGGTCGCCCGTACAACATTGAGGACTAAAATAATTAGTTAAGGTCCTAAAGGTTCCAGTAGAAGTGGCGATAATAAAATGCGCTGTACACACAGGAAAACATGACAGGATATCAATGGGGAACGAAATGGGCGACATAGCGGCAAAATATACAGCAAGGAAAACCACTTCGGAATGGGAAATCGCACGCTACTTTTAATTTGATATGAATTAGAATTGGACAGCTTTAAGAGTTAAGAGAATCAATGTTTGACTTTTTATAAATCGGGCCACAGTGGAACTCGATTTTGACAAACCGAAGAGCGCAATACAGAAGTGCTCCATACCATACTGACAGGACACTTTGGAATATATAATAGTGCATTTAGTACATAATAGCATACGATAAAAAAATGTAGTTTTTTTTTATCAAAACCCTCCTGATGAACCAGCCTTTAACACAGGGTGGAGAAACACGTGTCGAGGGATTTATAATTTGAGAGACTAATTAATCAGATTGCTATATGCCAATGAAGAAAAGGAACTATTGATTTACAAATTGATCTTGATATTAAAAAATCTTTTTTGATCAAGGCGCATACATCAGATTCTTTCCCTTACTTTCAAGAGCAGTAAAAGCTGCAGTAAATTTACCAGAGGGAGGGGGAGCTCAGAAGTACCCCAGAGAAGGGGAAAATGTGCCACTGATCGCAGCCGAGAGGAAGAAGAGTGGGGAGGAAGAAAGGGAGGAAAATGTTTGACACAATCCCCATAGTACACATAATAGAATTACAAGGAGGTACCAAAAGAGGAAAATTAACTGTGGATAAAAAGAGGATGTTCACTGTCACCAACTGACTTGTTTTAGCAGCAGAATAGAACAGGGAAGCCTGTAATGCCCAGAAAAGTGTCAAACGTAACTTTAGAGCAGCTACATTTCCCATCCCATGCATCTAAAGAAAGCATAGCAGCAGAACTGAGTGAGGGATGGTACATTCCAAACATGCATGAGCGAGTGAATGAGTTCATGGGAAATTGTATGGTTTGCAAACAGTTTCTGTATGACCATACTTTAAAAACTTTGCAAGGAACAATACCACTACCAGAAGGGCCCTTCCAGCACTTGCATATCGATTATGTTGACATGCAAGAAATATGTGCCTCCTACAGGTACCTAATTGTAGTGGTCTATCCATTTTCACGTTGGCTTGAGGCGGGGTCCTGTGCACAGAATGATACAAAGTCCGAAGCGAAGATCCTAGTGAGAGATGGGGTGTATGTGAGGAGGTAAGGTCAGATAATGGCCAACATTCCACCAATGATCTCTTCAAGGAGATAACATCTCTTAGGGATCAAACACACACTTTGCACAGTTTACAGGCCGCAGGTGAACAGGATTGTAGAGCGAATTAATGGATTACTAAAAGAGCGCTTGGCTAAGCTAACAGATACTATGTGCCGAAATTGGCTTTTTGCCACCCTCTTGCACTTTTTTCACCCTTCGAAATTCACCTTCTGCGGAGCACCATCTTACTCTGCATGAAATTGTAACGGGAAGGAGTATGCATGCGTCAGTCCCTCTTTCATATTCAATTTCAGATGCTAACCCTAGCTCAGAAAGCCTCAGCAATGAAATTAAAGACTATTTAATTGAGCAATTTACAAGCGAGCAAACCAATATTGAAGAGTGCGCACAAGCCCGCCAAGCATTTCCACAAACACAGCCTCTTTATCCAGGAGACAAAGTACTTATTCGAAATACAGTAAGAAAGTGAAAGGAGCCTCGCTTTTGTGGTCCTTTTGAAGTGGTCTACTCAACACCCACAGCTGTGAAAATAAAAGAACGACGTGCATGGATTCCCCACTCAGACGTTTGTTGTGATACCAGCAACACATCGGGACTAGGAGGAGTCACTTGGTGGGCAGTATCAGCCAAATTACATTACCATTTTGTACTATAATAAGTTGTTACAGAAGACCTGCATCAGAAATAGAGGACGGACGAGGTAGAAAAAGAGCAGGCGGGATTAAAGAGAAGAATGGGGTAAATGCAAAAAGTGTTATATTGTTCTGCCGTATGAATTAAAGAGAATTATGTAGAAATAATGTTCAAAGCACATCCACCAGACTTGGAAAATGATTAAGTATTATGGGGAGAGTGTTCACCTGATGGGACAAAGATACTAGTTGGTCAGATAGCACAGCGAGTACAGTGCTCGCTTTGACATCCGTGCAGAGCCTGCTGACGCAGTTTCGAATCCCGGCAAGGCCAAACTCAGCCTTTCATACTTCCGAGGTCGATAAATGAGCACCACACACCATGGGTAATAAGCAGCGCTCAGATGCCTGAGGGTTCGTAGAGCTATATAAATGCTAATTATTATAATACTGATTTTGTGGGAAGATTGGGATGGATATGAGGAGGAAGGGGACTTGGCCAGGGCAACAAGAGTGTGGGTGCTCAAGGAAAAGGGAGAAAGGATGGGAGGGACAGAAATGTTGATTGAAAGATCGATCGATCGAAGTGGGGAATGTGTTAAAGGTGCCAATTCAGTGCCAGACAGGGGGGATGCACCTAACAACTGGGAGAGTAAAGAAAGGGGATGGTGGGGGCAGCTATGCAGGAAATTACACAGGTATTCTAAACCACAGACGCTCTTCACCGGGAATGGTAGGGGGGTAATGATACACAGTACAAGATACTGTCCTATTATTATAGCGCCATCATACACACACATAGTGGGAAATCCCTTGGGGCGGGTTGAACCCAGGAAACCTCGATATGAAACACAAGATCAATATGACAGGGATCTGCAAAGGGGCTGGGGCTTAAGCTACTCAACACAATATTTATTTTTATTTAAAGGGCCACGTGGCACGGAGAAAAACAACATAACTAAAACAAGGTGATGTAATTACAGGGTGGTCAGCCAAACTAGCCCCCCTGCATGGCAGCGGGGAGGCTGGCTCTGTATCAGTGTGCCGGTCGCATGGCCGCTGATGCCCATCGGCAGGCGTCTGTGGGAAAGGAACACTGGACGGAGTGGCATTCCTGGGAGATCCAATCAAACAGTACGCTCTTGAGCTCTAGGGTGGTGGCCAGCCTCCAAAGTATCTACCACAGAGTTTGCTAGGTAATTATCCAACAGGTATTGTGTAAATATGTCCCTCTTTCCCACCAGCTGTAGGGTTCCTCATGTTCCATTCTCAATGGTGCTGACCAATGGCAGTGTATTAATGTTCCGGCGGTCAGCACAAATGTTACTTCCGTAATTTGTTGCCTTATTATTTATTATTTATCTGTTCCTCCTTTGCTCTGAAACACTTGTGTACGAGTGCGATAGAAATAAAATATCAATTCAATTTTTTGTTCCAGGGTTGGGGGGGTGAATAATTGTGGTACCACATGGAGAGATATTGTAATGTTAAACGGTTTGCTTCAATTATGCTTCACTAATCAATGTAAACTTCGAGAAGGTTATGTCCACTGACCAATTAACTCCCTGGGAAACATATAAAAAGTGAATTATCCAACTTGCAAGTGTATCGACGGATTTCCGACCATTGTATTTCTTCGTATAAAACTACTGTTCTGTTTTTATTGTTTGTGGTTTGCAAAGAAACCTTTACAATAAAACATATCCATATAACCAAATATATAAAAATAGTTTCATATAAAATTTAATATAAATATCATCAAACTAACTTGCATAACTCAATTCCTGAATTTAAAAATAGGGTTCAAAATTACATTTTACGGCATATCCTAAACATAGTAATCTTACAATCTAGGCTTATAGTCATAGTGTAAGCGTAGCAACAATGATGTGCAATTCCTTGAAGTTGATGACCTGCTATTCCAAAGTTTTGCATATACAACATATAATCTTTGCTATAATCGACAAAAGGGGAGCATAACTTCTTCTCACCGTGAACTCAGAAGGCGAAACCAGATTTCAAAACAACTGAAAGAAATCAGATAATGATTAGGCACTTAAAGAAAATAACTTACTATCTATGGTTAGACACATTCACCATACAGTATAGCAAACACAGTCACTATCACATAGCATACAAAACCATTAAAATTTAAGTTATTGTTATTGTTATTGTTATTTTGCATTTATATAGCGCCTTATATACCATTGGTATGGTCTGAAGGCGCTGGTAGGTTGAACGCCCTTGGGAACCGAGGTTCGAGTCAGTAGAGAGGGTGAAGAGAGTCAAAAGGTGCGTGTGCACACAAAGTATGTGTGCAGCTGGTGCGGGGTTAATGTGGTAGCTGCTTCATAGCGGTAGGTGTGGTGGTTGAGAGGTCAGGAGAATGTGTACGCTCTGGCGGAATTTATCCAGCTCGAGAGTGGCTGCGTTAGGCCTGAGGAGAAACGCCTGGCTGGGGGTGTTAAACCAGCGGTGGTTACTTAGAGTGATGGGGAGTGAGCGTGAGATGTTGATATGAGAACAGTTATACCGAATGGTGTCATAGTATCCCTGTGTTCTATTTGAGTGGTGGTGTAAAGAGGAGAGTAGGCGTGGGGTGTGGTATGGTATATGTTCATTCAAATGTTCCCGCATACCAATGCATATTATGTACGTCACGCAATTTATGCGATCAGGAACACACTCGCGCGTTCATAGTTAGTCTTGCGTGCCCTAGTCTATCCCTCATTTTCAGTGTGCTTCATGCATGCTCTCATGTATTCTATATGCATGCACTCCTGTCCTCCCCGCGCATGCACTCCAGTCTGCCTATGCGTTCATATTACTTGACCGCTCTACGTATTTGTTGGTTTCATACATTCGTCCGCTCCACTCGTTCATCCGTTCTATGAATTCATCCGCTCTACGTATTGATCCGCTCCATGTATTCATCCGCTCCACTTACTCGTCCGTTCTTCCCATTCGTCCGTTCCACCCATTTGTCCGTTTCGCCCATTCGTCCGCTCCACACACAGACACATACACATCTGTTCTGCAAATGTATCCGTTCTACGTATTGACCCGCTCCACACACTTGTCGGCACCATTCCAGATATTTATCGGCACCTTAGACTCATCCATTCCATACACTCATTTGTTCCACCTACTCATCAGTTCCACATATTTGTCCGCTCTACATACTCGTCCGTTCTATGTACACCGCTCTCCTCATCGTGCTCGTCCGATCCATTAGTTCAGCCGTTCTACCTATTCGTTGGCTCTGATTTACGTGTTCGTCTGTTCCACATATTTTTCTGCTCTGCGTACTCGTACGCTCTGCTCCCCACACTCAGCTATTCCCCACACTCAGCCATTGCCACACTCAGCCATTCCCCACACTCAGCCATTCCCCACACTCAGCCATTCCCCATACTCAGCCATTCCCCACACTCAGCCATTCCCCACACTCAGCCATTCCCCACATATCCAGCCATTCCCCACACTCAGCCATTCCCCACACTCAGCTATTCTCTCCTCCGCCCTCTCATCCTCCACATACTTCCGCCCTCTTCATTCATCAGCTCTCGACACTCATCCACTCTCGACACTCATCTGAATCCACGTGCTCATACGCTCTACAATCATTTGCTCTCTAGACTCATCTGCTCTCCAGACACATGCGCTTTGCAGACTCATCCACTCTCCAGACTCATCCGCTCTCCAGACCCATCCGCTCTCCAGACTCATCGGCTCTCCAGACTCATCCGCTACTCACACTCATAACTCCCCACACTCATATGTTCCATACACTCATACGCTCCCCACACTCAGTCTCTCCCCCCACTAGTTTGCTCCCCACATTTCTCCGCTCTATATGTGCCTCTGTTCTCAGCGCTCTTCCGCTCTGCACGATCTTGCGCTCTGCACGTTCTCCAGGCTCATTTGCCAATAGCATTTATCCTCACATTCATCCATACTCATCTATACTCATCCATACTGATTCGTTCTTTCCACTCATCCGGTCGTGCCCTCTATGCTCATCCGCTCTCCTTGTTCATCCGCTCTCCACGCTCTCTTCTTTTCATTATTCAGTGATTCTTTTTCTATCTAATCATTTCCCTGTTTAGATCTACTTTATTCGTTTTAGTTCTGTTTGTCAATGTAGGTTACAATCTGGTTCGGTTACTTTTTGGTGGTTTGTTCGGTCGGTGTTATTGTGATGATGCTGGTTTGGGGCTGGTTGGTTTTAGGGTAAGAGCCAGGTTTTCAGTAGTTTGCGGAAGGCCGTTAAGTCCTGAGTTAGGCGGATGTGGGGTGGGAGCGAGTTCCACAGGGTTGGGGCCAGGGCTGAGAATGATGCTCCGCCTAACCTGACTGAGTTTGTTTTAGGAATTACTAGGAGGCCGGCTGAGCTTGATCTAAGGGTGCGGGTAGGGTGATAAGGTATTAGCTTTTTTTGAAGATAATGGGGTCCAGGTTTATGTAGAGCTCGATGGGTGAGGCATAGGGTTTTGAAAGCCACCCTACGGCTACCGGAAGCCAGTGCAGTGTCTTAAGGGCTGGGGATACGTGGTCCCTTGGACCGAGCGCAAGAAGCACTTTGGCTGCTGCGTTTTGTGCTCTTTGTAGTTTATTCAAAGCAAATACATCACTCTGCATAAGGGGCAATCTGCAAACACGGCTATACAGTTGTCAGCTCATGCACCAGTATGTAATAGGATGTCAATAAATTTGAGTTCCTCGTTAATACAGGTTAGTAGGTTAGAGCTATAATTAAAGCATTACTCTCACCCCACATGAATCTGGCCCACAACATTTCCCTAGCAAAAATCATCGTGCCCAAATCAAATTGTGCACAAATCCTTTTTCTCATGATGTCAAACTGCTTACAATATAATACAAGGTGTTTTAGCATTTCGGCGTCACTACTGGATTTACAAAGACGACATATATCGTCAGTGAATTTGCCCTCAAATTTCTTCCAGTGGTATAATCGCTCAATAATGTGATATTGATTAAATTTGAAACGCATGAAGATTGACTGCGCTTTATCACAAGGGAAAAGCATTAAGTACTTGGCACATGGTTTTCTTTTTTTAGGGTAGCAGGAGTATTATGCATGTAGCTTAAAAGGGTTAATGGATTCGATATTTGTGAGCCAATCAAATGCAAAATGCCTTTTTTTATAAACGGAAGACCCAGAGCTAAATCATTGGTATGTACATTAATTCTTGAAAGCAAAATCTTCATGCTATCCTCAAATTTCAATAATGAGGGCAGATTCCGAAGGTTTAGCATTTTGTTCAAAGTTTCATAGAGGGAATTTCAAGGTGGGTTTAGCATTTTGGTGTAAGTTGATAGTTTTCGCCATTGAAATTTAGATGCCAGCATCAAGTCCTAGTTCTTGGAGAAGTATGGAATTTGAGAGCGACATTGGTAACCCCAAGGTTTGTTTCCACACCACTCCTTGGATGCGGTTAAGCATCAAATCCAGATCCAGTGCCGAGACCATATAAGCTAATGGGCTCAACCTTTAGTACATAGAATTCGATGGTGGAGGTTAAGGAATATTTACTGTACTTTCTGAAGATAATCTTCATTTGTGATATAAGAGAGGTCTCCGTTTTTTTTTGCAAATTTAGATACCACATTTTACATGAATTGCAGTCAGATATTGAATAACCAAGATACCGTAGATGATTAGCTCTTTCCATAGGACTTCCTAGTATAGTACATTTGTAAGTTTTGATTGCTTTTCTTTTGGTGAAAATAATAATGCAAGATTTTAAGGGATTAGTCTGCAGATTATGATTGTCGGCATATATAGAAAAAGCATTCTGCTTGTTTTGCAGTCCGTAAGGAGTACGATCGAAGATGATAATATCGTCTGCAAATCCCAGCCACTGCAAACGTAGGTGACCTAGCCTAACAGCGTACATATTTCATTATTCCAAATCTTATCCATATCTCAGAGATAGAGATTGAATAATGTGGCTACAAGGTTGCATCCCTGCTTAACTCCAATATGGATTGGAATCGGCGGCGTAAGGGCACCTTCCTGCGGATTTGAAAGCTGGTATGCTCATGTAACTACACAATTAGGCTAACTAAGCCTGGAAGATTGCCCAAACTCAGCATTTTTTGCCATCGGAGATTTCTGATGACACAGTCGAACGCTCCAGTAAGATCTAGTACAGCCATATAAATAGGACCGGTGTTACAAGACTTAACAGTAGCCAAGATGTGGGCAAGCATTGTGGCTTTAAGAGATGTGCCCATAGATTTTCTGAAACCAATTTGGCATCTTGAGAGGGTGTTGTGATAAGTCATAAAATCTCGAGTTGTTTTAACAGAATAATGGCAAAGATTTTTGCAAAGGCGTCCATTAACGCGATAGGACGAAAATTGCTTGAATCGCTTGGGTCACCCTTCTCACATATAGGGCTTATAATTGCAGTCAACCATGATAAACGAATTTGGTTTTGATGTATGATGTTATCAAACTTGTGTTTAAGGAATACTGTCCAAAAAAAAGAGTCTGCTTTAAAAATGCAAGCAGGTAGGCCATCAGGACCAGCGGCTTTAGTGAATTTTATTTTTGTAATTGCCCATCGTACTTCCTCAAGAGAGAACAAGCATTTAGATGGGGGACTTGTATCTATTAACGGTTGTGGCGTACATTTGAATTTATTAGGTAATTGGAATTTATAGGATATGTACGCATTCCATACTACCGCAGAAATAGATGAATGTAGCATAGACCTCGAGGCAGGATTTATCCCTTTCAGCATTTCCCGTACATCGCGCATGTTCCTTTTACACAAGTTAGATATCATCATTTAATTGTCCACAAGATGCATCTGGTAACGTAGGTATTTGAATTAATTTTTTTTACCTTTGTAATATGAGCTTTTTCTGAACCTTTTCAAGTGGGTCAGCGTAAGGGTGTAATTAAAGTTGTCGCAATTGAGCATTGTTCGTGCTTTTCAGGCAAGCAATTTCCCTATTGAAAGTGTGTGAGTGTATGCGTTGCTTTTAGATGCTTACTCGTGCAAGCTCATGCAAATGATATGTGATTAGATTAGTATTCCGGGCCTCAATATTTAGCAACTCCATGTCAGAATAGGGCATATATGCAAGACAGAGCGAGATTCAAGGCTGACCCTATAGGTCAGTTCGAGGCATAGCCTCGAAGACCAATGTACTGAAATAGAGGGCCTGTCATTTTCAACTAATGCTGATTGCAAATTAATATTATAGGCGTTGAGAGACACGTTGATTTTTAGAGTAAGCAACATATGATCACCCTGTTGCGGATTGGCAGTAATAATGGGATCAGCAAGACTGAAAAACTTTGGAGAAACAAAAAAACAATCAATATAAGAACTTAAAAAACCTCTGTGCCAGGTGCATAGGTACGTGTGTCAGCAAAGTTGACAAGCTGTAGATCCCAATCTGCTAAAGAATCCACCCATTGTTGACAGTGTTTCTGTGAGGATGTAGAAGGTGTAAGTGTGGTGTGTGATGAGAAATGGATAAACATAAGGAATTGAAATCACCAATCAGAATGATGTGGAAATGCTCATTCCGCAAGAAGGCGTCTTCTAGTATTTGGTCCAGTTGCGATAATAGGTTAGAAATGGACACCATGGCCGGATTCCAATAAATACATATTAACACCATGACCAACGTAGGATTGAATAAGGAGATCATTTCTATCGCAAGGAGTTCATTGGAGTGAAAGAGTCAAGTGGAAGATACTTTCAAATTATTAACAATTAAAATAGCAAGCCCACCGGCCAGGCGACCTGAAATGCCATGCACAGCTGAGTGAGTGAAGCAGGAACATCCGTTAATAAAAAAAAAGGTGAGATTTCATCCTGTCCTGGATAAACAAAATAGCAGGTTTAGTGTGATGAGTCAACGAGCTGATCCAAGGGAATAGGTGATTGAGACCAAAACTTTTCCATGTTTTAATTCTGATGTTATTCGGGCTACAGTTGTGGTATATTCATGGACATGGAGGCTACTCCCTTCATAAATTGGGCCAGCCATGACCAATCTTTTACAGTGCTTGCGAGAGATGAAAGCTGCACAAGCATCTCTACATTGGATGTGGTGAAGTTAGAATCACCAGGAGTAGATGCATTTCCAACTTGTGTGTCTATGTCAGGGGTATTAACAAAATCGTAGGCTGCTTCCTCAGAACTAAATAATAAGGGAACAAAGCCCATTAGGGCAAAGTCGGACTTGTGTTTCCAAATCAATTTCATGATTATATGGGATTGGAACCTACAGATCATACGTTGATTATTGCACGAGGAGGACAGCGTGATCCATTCGATGTCATCTGATGTAAGTGTTCTCAATTGAGGGCATTGCTTAAATGTATTTAACATAAAGGTACGGTTGAGACTATGCACACCATTAATGGCACAATCACTGGTCCATCCCATAATGTTAAGCAAGTCAGGGCTGAGGTTGAGACAAGCTGGGGTAGCAGCCTTTATATCAGATGATGCTTTGTCAGAAACTGCGATGGGCGTGTTTTCTATTGGAGGTTCGCTTTGTACAGGCGACATACTGATGATAGATGACACGGCCAAAGAAGAACCAGAAGCAATGTGTACTTGGTCTAACAAAGGAGCTACCGAAGTGTTACAAAGAGGTAAACCAATCGCTGTCTTGTTTTCAGCCGACTTATTAGTATTATCGACAGAGTGTGGCATAGCAGTGTTTAAAGATGCACCAATGGCGAGTGTTTTTGCTTGAAAGTTTGGGACATCGGACAACCGTTGGGTTGTGGGTGGACATCCGAACACTAGTCGTGGTCACTACTGTGCCCCTCACCGCCTTATATCATTCGAAAGATAAAAATGTCATATCTGCCTGTCTAGTATTATCGATATTTTTCTCACATTGCACAGTAGGAGATAAGGCCTCGGCCAAATCCGGTGTAAGTAGCAAAGCTTTTTTCTTAGATTTAGTTTGGGCAGGGCAGCCCAGAATAGGTAAGTTAATGGAAGCCGTGTACCCCATTTGTGCTGCCATTGTTTTAGCATGATTTATGAGGCTTTTTAGTTCCAGTAGGATTTTAGATTCATCATTTAGTTGTTGTAAGTCGTGTGACTCTTCCTCGTTTGAAAGATTACAGGAACAGGGTAAAACCCGGAACAGGCCGGAACGGGCCGGAACGGTACCCTAATATATAAAATGGCAGCAAAACTCACCTGAAAATGATGCAAACACACATGAAGAACATTTTGGAAATGGCAAAGGATGAACAATGTGCTGTCATTAACCCATTACTACCCAAAATCTACATTTTCACACGAAAAAGTACCCGGAACGGGCCAGAACGGTACCCTAATATATAAAACGGCAGAAAAACTTACCTGAAAATGATTCAAACACACAAGAAGAACATTTTGGAAATGGGGAAGGTTGAACAATGTGCTGTCAATAACCCACTACTGCCCAACATCTACATTGTCACACGAAAAAGTACCCGGAACGGGCCAGAACGGTACCCTAATATATAAAACCGCAGCAAAACTCACATGAAAATGATGCAAACACACATGAAGAACATTTTGGAAATGGGAAAGGTTGAACAATGTGCTGCCATTAACCCATTACTGCCCAAAATCTTAATTTTAATGCAAAAAAGTAGGACCACCCTGCCTTTTCACTACTTAGTTGGAAAGAGGTCTTCAAGTGAACAGAGCCCAGCCTCGTATGTGACACAGCAAGGATCATAAAACGTCTTCAAGATGGCTCAGCAGCTTATAAACACATTTCATGCAAATAAGGAAGCATGAATGCCTAAGAAGGGGCCCTTAAAAATCAGACAGATCATCTCTTATTAGGAGAAACCTAGATGTGCATCATGAAGAAAGCTGTTTCTTTATTTTCTCTGTGAAATGTGTTATTTCTTGCTTTCTCCCCTGTTCCTGTGTTGTGAGCCTGGGTGCTGTGGAATGCTTGTAGAATGCCTGCCTCTGGAATGTTGAGAGAGTGTTTGAGAGCTCCTTGCAGCTTGGAGGCCAGGGCTCGAATGATGGCATTGAGGCTACAGCAGCCAATCAGAGAGGATGTTGTGATGTGGCTAATGGCTAAGGATGTCAAATGATGTACCATTGAGGGTCATGGACAGCATCACGCACTGTACAACGGTTCGCCGGTGCACGCCTCTAAGAGTTTGAAGTGAGTCTCAGAGGAGGTGGTGTGTTCTGATGGTAATTCTGCTGAAGAGAAAAAGCGACAGGTAACATCTAGTGTGGGCACCCAGCATGGAATGCTATCCGAGCCAGAGCTGGGAGTTGTTTCAGGAGAGAGTGTGTGTGCTGTCAGCATAGTGAACAGCTGGGTGCTGTGTTTGGAGAGCCGTGTGGGCACAGTCAGCTCAGTGAACAACTGGTACCTGAAGCAGACAAGTTGGCAGTGATGGCGGTTGGTCCCAGCATGTGTTGGGTTCAGGGTCACAGGTACCAGCATGACAGCTGCTCTGGGTATGGTGCGGATGGCACTATGCTGTATCCGGACTACATCTCCGGGAAGCAGGAATTGAGTGTTCGCTGGGAAGAGCGCTGTGGATTTTGCTGTGGTTGTGGGGCTGACCTGGGTGATCCAAGAAGTGGACAACTGCCAACATCCTGTCTGAACTTGGCTTGACCCAAAGAACCAACGCGCCTACTCATAACAAAGGGAGAATATTAGATTGGGTGGCTGAATATAACTGCTACACTAATAGCTCCTCCATATCCCCTCAAGTCTGGACGGACCACTCCCAAGTAAGCCTAAAACCCATCTGAACAAGTGGTTCACACCACATCTAAAAAACTTATGCCAAAAAAAAGAAACTGTGAGGCTTCCTGGAGACTACTCCCCTCTGAAGCAAACAGAAACAAACTCACCAAGATCTCATCCCTTTACAAAAAAGAAAAGTGCCTGGCCAAACGTGAATCCTACAACAACTGTATCTCTCAAGCCAATTCTAGTATGAAGGAATTATTTATGATCCTCAAAGACCTAGAGACCCCTACCCCTATGCCAGACACCTACACTAAAAATAATTTGGTGCTCTGACATCCAACATGCGCTCTCTAACAAAGTAACTAACCTCCAAAATAAAATATCACTAAAAAAGCATCTCTAAATTCCTCATCCCCCCTTAACAAGACCCTTCCGACATCCCTCCCACCCGCTTCAACTTTTCTAAAACCTCTATTCTTGAGGTAGAAAAAGTCATACTTTCACTTAAACCTTCCAATTGCCAAGGCAACCTTTGTCCATCCCAGTTTATCAAGGATGCAGGTAGTGATCTAGCTCCCTTCATATCTAAGCTCATTAATGCTTCATTCACGACTGGCACCATCCCCACCAACCTCAAAGCACAATGGGTGCTCCAATTGTTAAAAAAACAAACCCTAGACCCTCTGATACCAACTAATTATCGGCCAATCACGACATTACCTTTTCTCTTAAAAATATTAGACAAAGTTGCATACATACAAATTCAGAAATACCAGGAACTACACCACCTTTTAGGAGCACATCAATCAGGTTTCCTTCCCCAACATGGAACAGAAACCGCCCTCATCGACCTGAAGGCCCAAGTCAACGAGCTATGGGACAAGGGGAAAACAGCCCTCCTTCTCCTCCTCGACCTCTCACCTGCATTTGACCTTGTGGATCACAAGGTCTTATGCAGCCATCTAGACTCAGCCGCACACTTCTCCAAAGAGGCCATAGTCTGAATTGAGTAATTTTTAAGTGATAGGACCATGAGGGTCTTCTCTCCTTCAGCAGCTGCAGACCCTATTCTCATTACCTGCAAGGTGCCCCAGGGATTCTGCGTCTCTCCTACTCTGTACAACATATTCACTAAGCCCCTTTTCGATGCGCTGGACCATCTTGGTATCACCTACAGCAACTATGCAGATGGTACTCAGATTCTCCTCCCACTTTCAGGGGATTACGTTAAGGATTTGGCCTTGGTGAATAGAGTTTACCGATCATCCAGGCATGGATGGCAACGCACGGTCTATGCCTGAATGATGACAAAACAGAGCTCATCATCCTGGGTACCCTCTCAAACCTCAAAAAATTAGGCCATGAATAGCTCTCCTTCATAATTGACGGCAACCTCATCAGAGTGGCCAATGAGGTAAAAACTCTTGGTTTTTACCTCAACTCCACTCTATCCTTTTCTAAACAAGTAAATTCTCTGTCCTCCACTACTGCTTACACTTGTAAACCTATCAGAACCGGCAAACCCTTTCTTTCCAAAAACAGTTGCATCATCCTGGCCAGAGCCCTCATTCTGTCCAGGTTGGATTATTGCAACGCCCTTTATATAGGTTCTAATAAATCTATCATCGGGAGAATATAAAACATCCAAAAATAATGCTCTTAGAGCGGCCCTCAGAGTAGCTAGAAGAGCTCCTATATCTGAGAATAGGCGACAAAACAACTGGCTTTCGTCCAACGATAAAATTCAGCTAAAAACTGCGTCGCTTATTCACAAATCTTTGAATAATGACGCTCCCAGCTATCTCTCTGAGAGATTCCACAGACAGACATCCAAAAGACCCTCTAGACTAGTCAACACTAATTGTCTTTTCACTCCCAGATTTAAATTATCTAAGGTTGGAGGCAGCAGCTTTCCCATCAAAGCGACCAAGCTATGCAACTCCCTGCCTTTCTCACTCCGAGAAGATCAATCATACCAGAACTTTAGATCTAACTTTGTTAACTGGCTCAAGTCAACAGATCAGTAAGGCCTGGCCGCCCTCACCACTTTGTCCCTAGACCTTATGTTGTTGCCACTATGTTTTTAACATAGTTCTCCTTGCTCGTGCACCTCTTTTGTAAAGAATCATAATTATCTTCTGTGCCTTTCTATGTCCATATTTGTTTGCCATATGTAATGTATCTCTGTATCCTAAACCGTGTACCTTCTTGTAACTCCTGCACCCTGATACCCTAGGGTCTGGTGCGCAATACAAATAATAAACAAACAAACAAACAAACACACAAACAAACAAACAATATATGGCAATTTTCCACAAGCTAGATCAGGGCTTTATGTCATTTTTCAGGGAGCTGTCCAGGCTGAACCGTGAATATTGATCAACAGTGTTATGTGAAGTGAAGCCTGTTTGGATGTAAGTTGTCCATTGGTAAGTTGTAGATTGTGGTGGATCTGGGACGTGTCTGGTGTATTTTGGTAAAGACGTTGCCTCTGTTAGTTGAAGGGAGTTGAAATTTGGTTTGTTCTCGCATGTTGATTTAACTTTTGCCTCCACAGGTCTGTCAGAATATGGACGTGAGAATAGGGCATGGATTTACGGGGGGTTACTTATGTATGTGGTGTGTGTTGTGCTCACTGGGTGGCCTAGCAAACCACCTTGTGGGGTTAGACAGTTTTGTTTGTGTTTTGTGTGGCAGGGTAGTGCCAGCCACCTGGGATGCTAGCTGCCAGCACATGGCACACCCAACACTTTGGGGAGGTATTATGTGTCCGTGCCATTTGTGTTCATGGTTGTGGTTTGAGAAAGGTTGTTGAGTGTAGTTTACCTCATTAGTTTGTTTCTGTGGAGGTGGACCCCGTACTCACATGTTTTTATTTTGCCATTTGGTGAAGTGTGCTTTGCCATTGTGTGTTGGGAGGACCCCAGTACCCTTTGTGGGGGTGTCGCTCCCACACCTTGGATGTGGTGGTCTCAACCTATGTGTTGTTCTTGTGGTTGGGGTGCTCCTTGTTGGGACACTGGTGGTGCATTTTCGTGTGCCATCTATTTGTGGTGGTTTAGTGTTGCTTGTCTGTCGAGCAGCCTCAGTGTTGGTTTGGTTAGTTGATAAAGTGGTTTTGTTTGGTTGAGGTGGGTAGTCGGCAGTCGTTCCGAGGGGTGTGGGGCCGGTGCCCTGTGTGAGTTCCTGCTGTTTGTTCAACAGTGTGGATGGTGACGTGTTTTGGGTTGTGATGTTTTTCTAGCATTTCATTGGTAGGTCGGTTGAGGGGATTTTAATTATTTTAATTTTATATATTTCTTTAAATATGGTGCCGAAAGCCCACAGGCATTGATTGGGGCTCCAGATAACATCAACACCAAAAGACATACAGAAAGACGGGACAGAAGTCAGGAAAGTTGGGTCATGTCAAGGGGAGCATTGCTTAAAAAGAAAGGTTTGTAGTTGTCGGAATCTTGTATTGTTTTGTTCTTGTCTCAAGGCCAGGGGGAGAGAATTCCAAAGTTTGGCTGAGAGGACTGGGAAGGATTTTCCTAGTCTGTTAGCCCGCTTGACGCTTGAGATGGTTTGACTGACAGGTTTCTGTGTTCTGAGCAAATTTTATAGTGACTGAATGTTAGACCTGGTGTGAGTCACTTGGAGATGGTTGGTTTTTTGGGATTGTTCTTTTGTCTCTCTGTTCCATTCCCTTACTCTTGTTGGTTCTACGGCGGGTGATGTGTTATGTCTTGCTTTCTCCCCTGTTCCTGTGCTGTGACCCTGGGTGCTGTGGAATGCTTGTAGAAAGCTTGCCTGTGGAAGGTTGAGAGAGTGTTTGTGTGTGTGTGTGTTCCTTGGGCGTCAGTTGGAAGTGGGCTGCTGGATTGAGTGGGTGCCGGTGATTGTCTCCTATGTCTTTCTGTACTTGAAGATCCTTTTGTACTTACATGCTACCTAATATCCTGGAAACTTGTATGTGAGTAAAGAAGATATCTACCCCTGCCTGGCCTCCCTGTGTCATCACTGAAGTACCCAATTAACATAATGCAAAAGAAGTGAAACATTTCACCTCTTATATCAAATACTACTGTAACAGTGGTAACAGTGCAGAGGTAGTCTATGCATGTTGTGCCAAATCCCAAGCTATTTCCCATGAGGCAAGGGAGGTGAGGCCGCTACCTGATAGTCCCCCTGGGGGTGGTACTCAGTGGTGGATTTCATGGGGAGGGAAACCCCACATGGGACCAGTGACGATCCACTTGGGAGAATGCGGTATTCCCCTCCTTCACCTCTGTCCTCTACTTCCCTTCACCCAACTCAGTCCCCACTTTCCTTATCTTCTATTCAGACCACTCTGGTCCCCCATACTTTTGCATGTTACAGTGGAGTGAAATGTATAATTCACACGAATGGGATGAAGAAGAGGGAGACTCACCCTAGCTTAATGCAAAGGATTACTGAGATGAAGGAGGCAAAATCCCACCACGGAACCAACACACACGGTACAGTTGTCAAGAAGCAATCCCAATCATAAAAAGGTAAGAAGGACTCAATGGTCTGTGGAATCTGCCCTGGAGGAGCAAGGAACAAGATGCTTGTTCTATGCCAGAGAATACAAAAGCTAAGACCTGAGACGCAGAGGCGTGTAGCAAGGAGAGATGTCCAAGCAAGGCGGACCTGGCCAGAGGCAGGGAGAAAGGAAGCCAAACCGCCAAAAGCAGATCGAGAACAAAGACACAGGCAGCCAGAGACACAAGTAAGAATCCGGAGCTGTGGAACCGCAGGAAAGAGAATGCCAAACGCAGCTGCAGCAGACAAACTCCGCTCCACCACCTGATGAGACTGGAGACCACCCAGATGCTTCCCAAAGGTATGGAAAGGGTTGGGCTGGTGGCAAGGGCATTAAGAGAGCTAGAGCAGCAGAGAACCCATGCACGTATATCCCAAAGAGCACACAGGGATGCAAGTGGTACTATATTTGATACAAACTTTGTAAAGCATGCAAAGATATTCTGAAGAGCACAAGGGGATACCAGTGGCATTATACGTGATACAGATTTGATAAATCAGGCAAATACATCCTACAGAGTACAAAGGGGTGAAAGAACAATGAGAATGTAGTAAAGCAGGGAAGTCATCCTAAAGATTTCAAAGGGATAAAAAGAGAGGATACTCAGACAAATGCCAACCTCAAGAAAAGGCCTATTTGGGATAGTACCTGGCAGGAGAGTATACCAGGTCTGTCTGAGTGGTTGGTATGGTTTTTGGGTTTTTGGGCGCAGCTATATGAGTATTTGAAAGGGGTATGACAGTGGCCATCTAATGAAAGGAACGGGATAATAAAGGGGATAGGGAGGTGCAGTTTAGCAAAGTCAGTCCTTTAACAGTCTGCGGTACAAAGGGTCTGTGTGTTAAGCTGTGCGTCCCGTTATCGGGTAGTACCTGGATTTCTGGAAGATGTCCATGCTGGAGAGGCCAGACTGGTAGTCAGGAGCCGCCTGTTGATTAGGTAACGCAAGGTAGCAGCTCCAGCCCAGCCATGATGGAACAGGGGTGGAAGGGAACCAACTCCTGATGTCACAAACTCTCTTCCCTGCAACAGACAGGGGAGATGGTGCTGAAGACGGTCAGTCCAAGGATCACAGTATTAAATAGTAGGAGGAGGTAACCTCAGTCCCTTGCGGTGTGTAGGCACACACAGTCAATAGTGCCAATGGTGGAGCCAGGCGACAAGTGGTTGCAGGAATCAGTAGAAGACAACTGAATAATGATGTACTGACATAGAGGTCTGGGTGGAAGCAGGAGAGGAGAACCAGATGGAGAGGCAAGGCTGGAGTCCGGTGGTGCAAGGCCAGTAGGATGGTGACAGGCAGGGCTGATACTCAGGACAACCAGGCAACAAGGAAAACCCAGGCCAGAAACCAAGGAGGGAACCACAGGGGAGGGACCCCCTAAAGGAGAAGAGGAAGCCCCCCCAAGAGAAACTGGCAACCAAGGAAGGAAGGCAAACAGGAACCCAAATCAGGCAAGGAACTAAGGTCAAGGAAGCCGGGAACACAGGATCCGGAGAGGCAGCAAGAGCAGGGAAAACGGAGAGTTAACAACGGTGAGTCAGGAACAAACCGCGTTAAGACGCGATCCGTTCCTGTACTCGGCTGCTATTTACGGTCCACGGCATGAAGCCGAGGCTTGAGGCACGGGCCGGCCAGCGCATGCGCAGCAGCCCCTGCCGGGGTGAAAACGAGGCTTGACACACAAGCCGCCAGTCTGCGTGTACCGTGGCGCATGCGTGCGCCCGGAACAGAACAGGAAGGCACGTTCGGACGTCGGGAGAACCCTCTCCCGGCGAGCCGAAATTTCGGATAGACCTGCCAAGATTGGCAGCGTCCCACCATCCTCCAGGTGGGTGCCCTAACACCATGACCCCCCACAGAAAAACAAGGGGCACCAGGTTTCCAGGGATGACTGAGGTAGAACTCCCGTACCAAACGGGGTGCATGGGCATTACTCTCTGGTACCCAGGTGCGATCACAGGGGGGATAACCCTTCCAATCCACCAAAAACTGTAACTTCCCCCTATGATAACGGGAGTCACAGATCTCTTGGACCTCAAATTCAGGCGTACCCTGAACATCAATGGCAGCCGGGCAGGAGTGGGAACGACCATAGGGGTCGGGGTGATAGGCCTTCAGCAGGGAAACATGAAACACTGGATGGACACGCCAAGAAGCAGGTAGGGCTAATCTAAAGGCAACCGGGGAAACCTGTTTAATTATGCGGAAGGGGCCATGGAATCTGGGGGCCAATTTCAGTGGGAGGTTCCGGGCTGGTAGATCCCTGGAAGATAACCACACCAGATCTCCCACCCGAAACAAGGGACCAAGGCTCCAACGTTTGTCGGCTGTCTTCTTCATGTTAGCTTGTGCCAAAGCCAGAGTACCAGCCGCCTGATGGTGGAGATCTTGTATTTCAGATATCAGCTGATCAGCAGAAGGAACTGGACTGGGTTGAACAGGAGGGAGAGGCAGTAATTTGCGATGTAAACCAGAAGAATAGTAGAAAGGACTAAACCCAGTTGCCGAGTGAACTGAATTATTGTAAGCCACTTCAGCCAGGGCTAAATGCGACATCCAATTAGACTGAGACGCGTTGGTGAAACATCATAGATACTGTTCTAAAGTTTGATTGGTCCTTTCAGTCTGTCCATTGGTTTGTGGATGATGACCAGAACTAAGGGCTCTATGTACACCGAAATGTTGACAGAGTTGACTCCAGAAAGCCGAAACAAATTGAGAGCCCCGATCTGACATTATCTTTTCAGGTAACCCATGTAGACGGAAAATATTCTGTAGAAAGGATTGTGCTATTTGAGTCACTGTGGGTATCTTCTCGAAAGGAATGAAGTGAGCCGTCTTAGTAAAGCAATTCACCACCACCATGATAAAGGTATGGTCATCGGAACGTGGGAGATCCACAATAAAGTCAGTGGCAAGTGTGTGCCAGGTGTATGTTGGTATTTCAGTAGGTTGCAACAGGCCCACAGGTCTCCTGCGTGGGGTCTTAACCTGGGCACAAACCGGACAGGACTCCACGTATTGCTTGACTTGAGTAGACCAGCCGGGCCACCAGAACTGACGGGCTATCACCTCCTGCGTAGATCGAATACCACGATGCCCCCTATCTTGGAATCATGTAGACCTTGAAATACGACTTTACGGAGGTCTTCAGTGGGCAAGTACAACCTTTTTCGAAAAAGCAGAAGGCTGTCCTTTTTGCTTATTTGTGGATGTTTCAGTAAGGTGGAACGTCTAGGATCCACTGACGTTTCCTGAGCGGCTCTTTGTAGATGGGGTACTAAAGCCAGGAGAAAATGTTTCGGAGCTAACACAGGTTGCCCTCTGTTCTCTTGTATAATATTGTCTTCTAAAGAGCGAGATAGTGCATCAGCTTTTGCGTTTCTGGTATTAGATACATAGGTGATATTGAAATCGAAATGTGAAAAGAAGAAGGCCCACCGAGAGTGTTGTGAAGTTCTGCACTGTAGAGAACGTAGAAACTGTAGGTTTCGATGATCCGTGCGTACTTCTACTGGAAATCGTCCTGCCAAAAGATGGTGACGCCATTCTTCAAAGGCAGTTTTTATGGCCAGAAGCTCTTTCTGAATAATTGGATAGTTACGTTCACTGGCAGTAAGTTTTCTAGAGTAGTATGCTAGTGGAAATTCTATCTTCAATTCAGGGTCAAGTTGTAACAGAACGGCCCCTACAGCAAAGTCTGATGCATCGGCTTCCACAATAAAGGGCCTGTCTTCCCGGGGATGATGAAGGATTGGAGAGGTGCTGAAGGGTTCCTTTAATTGCTGAAAGGAGACTGCGGCCTCCGGTCCCCACTCAAAGGTCTTCTTGATACTGGTCAAACTAGAAAGGGGAGCAGCCAACTTGGAGAATGATGGTATGAAACGGCGATAGAAATTAACAAAACCAAGGAAACGTTGAAGCGATCGCCGATCACTGGGAGACTTCCAATCCAAAATGGCGCGAACCTTTGCAGGATCCATATGTATACCTGAGGAACTGATTACATATCCCAGGAACTCAATGTGATCTTGATGAAAAAGACATTTTTCAGGTTCAACGTATAGATGATTCGTTGTAATCGTCTAAGAACCTCTTTCACCTGGACTAAATGTTCTTTACGGTCTTTTGAAAATACCAGGATGTCGTCCAAGTACACCCAAACAGATACTCCAATAAAATCAGCAAATACGTGCTCCATGAGGCGCTGAAAGACTGAAGGAGCATTGCATAGGCCAAAGGGCATCACACGATACTCGTACTGCCCCAACGGTGTCTTAAATGCAGTCTTCCACTCATCACCGGGTTTTATGCGCACCAGGTGATAAGCTCCTCGGAGAGCAAATTTAGTAAACACCCGGGCTTCATGCAGAGATTCCATTATGGTTCGTATTAAGGGAAGTGGATATCTGTCTTTCCTAGAGATGTCATTTAGTTGCCGGTAATCGATACATGGTCGCAGGGTACCCTCTTTCTTTTTAACAAAAAATAAGGGAAACCCCGCCGGGGAGGTTGAGGGTGCGATATATCTTTTCCGAAGACATTCCTGAAGATATTCCCGTACTACCTCCCTTTCCTGTGAGGTTAACGAGTACACCTTGCCATGTGATATCACTGTGTCAGGTAAGAGGTCAATGGAGCAATCAAATGTTCTGTGCGGAGGTAACGGAATATCCTTGGGTTCAGAAAAAACCTCCTGAAATTCAGTATACTCGGATGGCATAGTAGCAACCGAATAAAGGTTTATTCTGTTGCTCCCATTAGTTTGTGTAGAGGTAGTAACCGTCATAATGGGGAAGTTGCTTCCACGACATTCCTGCGTACATCGGTCTGAACAAAACTCTAATGTTCTTGTCTCCCAGTTGATGTTAGGATTGTGATGCAACAGCCAAGGTAACCCCAAGATAATGGGATACGTGGGTGTCCTAATAACATCCAGAGAGATCAGTTCCTGATGCCCTTCAATTTGCAGTTGTAGGGTTCCTGTATGTTGATGAACTGGTCCAGAAGACAAAGGAGTCCCATCAATAACTTCTACCACCGAAGCACATCTCTTCTCCAGCAAGGCAATCCTGTTCCTGGCTATGAAATCTACATCGATATAGTTGTCAGATGCTCCACAATCCAACAAGCCAAAAAACCTCAACGGGTTGTTTTCTTGACCAAGAGACTTTGATTCTTAAGGCCATGAGTACCACAGGCTGCATTGGTTGTTTATCAAGTTGATCATCCGGAAGGACTGAAGAAAAGGATGAAGGGCCTGTCATCGCCTTACCTACATACGACAGGCCATTTAGTTGTCCGACTTCCGGATGGGCCGTAGGGGACAGGTAGAAAGGTAATGTCCGGAGGTCCCGCAGTACAGGCACAATCTAAGATCCCTCCTTCTCTTCCTTTCTGCATCAGGCAGGGGACCTCTAAAAGCTCCAAATTGCATGGGTTCAGGAGCCGCCTCAGTAGAACCTGACACCCTGGAGGGTACATGCAAGAATCGTGGAAGTGTCTTTTCAGATCGACTCCTCTCGCTCCGCCTTTCAGCCAACCTATGGTCAATTCATAGGACTTGTTCTTGGAGAGCCTGCAAGGTATCAGGTTCAGGTATATGCAATAACTCGTCCTTGTATTCCTCTCTGTCCTCTTCGAAACAGTGTTTTCTGAGTGACTTCCGGCCATTGTAATCGGTGGCCAACTGGCGGAAACGACTGATATAAGAAATGATGTCACTAGACCCTTGCTTTAAATCCATAACTTGGTTCTGAGCCGTGGCTGCAAGATTAGGTGATTGGAACACCTCCAAAAAGGCATTTTCGAAAGCCACAAAATCCTCCAAAATAGGGCTCTTAGCTACCACCAAGGGTGTGGCCCAGGCCAACGCATTTCCAACCAAATTACCCAGAATATATCCAATCTTAGCCTTGTCCAGGTTGAAATGCGGTGGGCGACATAAGAAATGGATCCTGCAATCATTGCAAAATTCAGCCACTCGTCTGGGATCACAGTCAAATTTCACTGGACTGGTCTGAGCCATCACAGATTCAGGCGAAATACTAGAACTGGCCCCCTGTGCCACCATTTGTCGTAATTAAAGGTTCTCCTGGTGGAGAGCCGACATCTCGGCGCGTAAGGCCCTGATCTCACTTCTCAAATCATCCGTGTTATCCATCTCTGGATCTGAAACGGTAGTTAGGCGTCTTAATCTGTTAAACTGTGCGTCCCGTGATCGGGTAGTACCTGGATTTCTGGAAGATGTCCATGCTGGAGAGGCCAGACTGGTAGTCAGGAGCCGCCTGTTGATTAGGTAACGCAAGGTAGCAGCTCCAGCCCAGCCCTGATGGAACAGGGGTGGAAGGGAACCACCTCCTGACGCCACAAACTCTCTTCCCTGCGACAGACAGGGGAGATGGTGCTGAAGACGGTCAGTCCAAGGATCACAGTATTCAATAGTAGGAGGAGGTAACCTCAGTCCCTTGCGGTGTGTAGGCACACACAGTCCAATAGTGCCAATGGTGGAGCCAGGCGACAAGTGGATGCAGGAATCAGTAGAAGACAACTGAATACTGATGTACTGACGTAGAGGTCCGGGGGGAAGCACGAGAGGAGAACCAGATGGAGAGGCAAGGCTGGAGTCCGGTGGTGCAAGGCCAGTAGGATGATGACAGGCAGGGCTGGTACTCAGGACAACCAGGCAGCAAGGAAAACCCAGGCGAGAAACCAAGGAGGGAACCACAGGGGAGGGACCCCCTAAAGGAGAAGAGGAAGCCCCCCCAAGAGAAACTGGGAACCAAGGAAGGGAGGCAAACAGGAACCCAAATAAGGCAAGGAACTAGGGCAAGGAAGCAGGGGAACACAGGATACGGAGAGGCAGCAAGAGCAGGGAAAACGGAGCATAAACAACGGCGAGTCAGGAACAAACCCCGTTAAGACGCGATCCGTTCCTGTACTCGACCGCTATTTACGGTCCACTGCATGAAGCTGAGGCTTGAGGCGCGGGCCGGCCCGCGCATGCGCAGCAGCCCCTGCCGGGGCGAAAACGAGGCTTGACACGCAAGCCGCCAGTCTGCGTGTACCGCGGCGCATGCGTGCGCCCGGAACAGAACAGGAAGGCACGTTCGGACGTCAGGAGACCCCTCTCCTGGCGAGCCGAAATTTCGGATAGACCCACCAAGATTGGCAGCGCCCCCCCGTCCTCCAGGTGGGTGCCCTAACACTGTGGGAGCACAGGAAGGGTTGGCAGAGCAGGGGATGGGAAGTGTGGGAAAAATCTGAGCTAAGTGGGGTTGAGCATGTGGGATAGTGGAGAGAAGGTACTGAGAGGTGGGAGGGAAAGGAGGCTAGTGAGATCAGGGATTCTTAAGCCTTTTGCAGTGAGAGACGAAAGAATGAAGAGTGGTTGGGGAGAGAAGGGTAGAAACTGATGGTCCTGGATAGTTTGTGACAGTAAAAATGGAGAGAAGAGATGAGGTTGGTGTAGCAGTGTGATGTGGCAGAGTGCAGGATGTAACAGATTATGGGTAGTGATTCCTTGTAGGAGACAAGAAGAACCTGGAAAAGGATTTTACAGCAGCAGCAGAGATGGATGTGATATAGTATGATGGATCAGTAGTGATTCCCCCAGAATCTTGGCCTGAGACCCTTCTCATGTGGCCAGGAGAAGGCAGACGCTTCCTGATCCCAACCCTGGGGGTGGTGTTCTGCGGGAGGATCACATGGGGTGGGAACAGGTCAGGAGGAAGGAGAAACTCCCTTGTCAATTTCCCCGAACCCCCAATCTTGGAATGGCTTATTGTAAGGTAGAAGATGTTAGGAAAACTAACTTGGTTGGCAGGGATTTCAAGTCCCATAATTCCTTCAGTACTTGGACAAGGAAGAGGGATGCAGAGGAATACTGCTATGGGAGTAGTCAGCTAATTAATGTAAATGATCTACACCTGAGGGAGACTGAGAGGCTTAGTGGCTTAAAAAGCCCCCTCAGGTGCAAGAAGAGGGAGAGCATGAACAGCAGGATCAGCAGGAGAGGAGAATGCAGTGCGGGCCTCAGAGGAAAGTGAAGCTGGCGTAAGAGAAGACGCAGGGACCATTGTGCAGCCAAGAGCAGTGTCAAGTCCGGAGAGTGTCTTTGCCTCGAGCTATTACTGTTGCAGAGGTTGCACACCGGGAAGCGTAAAAACGGGACGCTTGCCCATTGAAGGCTCGTTGTGCAGAGGTTGTGCAGCAGGAAGCAGAATTAGCGAGGGAAGTGTACCCTTGTTAAAGGCTTTAGGTGGCTGGGTTCCACCTGAGCCTCTACCGAGCGGAGGAAGCTCCAAATTCGAATGGCATGAGCAGAGGTGGACCAGACGGGGCTGTTCTCCTGACTGCGAGGAGCCACAATGTCAGAAGACCTGCAAACACCAAATGGAGCTGGATCGAGCGACTTAACTGGGAAGTTCACAGCTTGCAAGTGACTCCGGAGCGCTCTGACGCTATCCACGGCAGGCAGTTTCACTCGTGTGTGAGTGAGAGAAGCAGTGATTACAATTCTGAATACCGAACTGTATGAAGCCAACAAATGTTTTACTTATTAAACCAAAGTGACTGTGCAAGCAAGCATGTGAGTTGGTGGAAGGCCCAAAAACCCTGTGGGGAAGCTTTAGTCCAAACAAAAGCATACAGACAATACCAAGCCAAGAGTATTTAAAAAGCCAGCAATACCAATACAACAAACATTGCTCAAGGTCTCGGGAGGATAGCTCGGGGGCAACGTGCTCGCCTTGCAAGCAAGACGACACGGAGCACCACAGGTTCGATCCCTGGGTCCGCGCTTAGAAACCTCTGGGTATTAAGTGTGTTATAAATAACCTATCATATCAAATAACCTATCAAGGCAAGAGGGGAATATTGGTAACCCCAAGAGTTGTAAGACTTTCTGTTTATGTGTTGTGTTATGAAATACAGATCACTAGATGATATAAACATACATTGCCAAAGCCAAGACGGTCACTATTTGGTTGTTGGCCAAGAGGGGAAAGAAAGGTGGCAACCAGGCTGCCCTTCTGAAGAAGATTATCCAGAGGAAGAGAAGCATAGTTACAAAGGAATCCTAAAGAGCATTAATTTGATTCCTTGTTTCACCGAAAATGGTTTAAAGTTTGAGGCTAACTAAACCTTGTGAAGTTGTTGTTCTTAGTTGGAAGTTACCACTGAAGCACACTTTGTTCTCTTGTGAAGTATTGGACGGGCAGGCGAGTAAACACGTGTGGAAAGTTGCTGAAGTAGAAGGCCTGGCATGAGTGAAAAACAGGTAGTAGTTGAGGAGAGTGCTAAACTGTGGCTCTAACAAAGAACTCTTTAAATCCGTTCTTACTCCGGGAGGAGTTGGAACACACTATTTCTTTTAAAATCAAAGGTATGGAATGGAATAGATTTTGTAAAACGCAACATTTGCTAGTGAAAGAGATAGCCTAGAAAAGAAACATTTTCAGAGCTTTGCGAAAAGCCAGAGGAATCGGAGTAGCTCTGAGAGAAAGAGGTAGAGAATTCCAGAGAACAGCCACAGCCACTAAGAAAGCGCAGACACCAATGCAGCTATACCTGACCGATGGAACAGTCAGCAAGCAAGCGTTAGTTGACGGCAGTGCGTGGCTTGTGATGTAGGGCAAGAAGTTTGCCTTGAGGTATTCCACCCCCTGGCCGTAGAAAGCTTGGTGGACCAGGCAAAGGGCCTTGAATTGAATATGTTTGGCCACCCGCAGCCAATGGAGTTTGCGGAGAACAGGGGAGATGTGACAGCCACGAGGAGTAGAAGTCACCAATCGTGCAGGAGCATTCTGGAGGACTTGCAGGCGATGAAGTATATAAGCAGGTTGGCCAAAGTACAGAGAGTTGCAATAGTCCAATGAGGACGTAACCAGAGCAGAAATGACTAAAAACACAGAGATGCTCTGGGATATAAGGGATGACCCAACACAAGAGCCTCAGCTGAAAATGGCCCCGCTGGCACACAGAGCTGACTTATGATATGATATGATATGGTATTTGTAACGCGCCTATACACAGGTGTTTCAAGGCGCGACGAGGCAGGGAGGGGAGGAACAAGGGGAGACAAAACAAACGATCCTACTAGGCCATGTGTCATTCAGATCGCGCAAGTGCAGGGGTGGGGGAGGGGGGAAAAAGTGCAAGGTGAAGGGGAGGGGGGGAAGTGCAGTAAAGGTAAGTGGCGTAAAGTAATAAATAAAAAAGGGCCAGCTAGTGGCAAGTGCAAGGTAAGTGCAGAACAAGTGCTGGGGAAGGGGGGAGGGCTGTAGGGATACAGAGACAGTCCCGTAGTGCAGAGGGGTTCCAGGGGATCAGTGACTGGGACCAGGACCGAAGGCAGTTAAGAGTTGTCCAGTTGCAGGATCAGTGCAGTTTAGTGAAGAATTAATTAGCTGTTCAGCAGGGGAGAGGGAGAGAGAAAGCAGAAGCAAAGAGGAAGGTTTTGAGGTGCTTCCGGAACCGGAGGTGGTTCTCCTCAAGTTTCAGGGAGGCATGAAGGCTGTTCCAGAGGGAGGCCCCTGCCGCGGAGAGAGATCTACCCCCAGCTCGTTGCTTCGAGAAGCGGCTGACCATGAGGGAGTTGGAGGCGGATGAGCGAAGGGCTCGGGGAGGAAGATATTTGGGAAGAGAGAGTTGAAGGTATTTAGGACCCAGGCCCCAGAAGGTCTTGTGGACAATGCAGAGGGTTTTGAACTTTATCCTCGCAGCCACTGGGAGCCAGTGTAGAGATTTCAGTCCTGGAGAGATACGGTCCCTGGGCTTGAGGCCAAGGACAAGTCTTGCAGTTCTGTTGTGGATGAGTTGCAGAGGGCGGAGAGTGGAGGCAGGCAGATTAAGATAGAGGCTGTTACAGTAATCCAGCTTCGAGAGAACCAGGGCTCGGGAGACAGTGAGCTTCTGGGGGAAGGAGAGGAAGGGAAGAATACCTCTGAGGAGGTGCAGCTGGTAGTGTGACCTTTTGGCGACGTCAGAAATATGAGGAGAGAAGGAGAGTGTGGAGGCGAAGATGACCCCAAGTTTTTTGCCTTGCATGTAGGAGCAGGGGGGGGGCCAAGGGAGGCAGGCCAGAGAGCTGCAGGGAAGGAGGGAGTGGGAGTACCGATGAGTAGAATCTCAGTCTTACTGGCATTAAGGCAGAGGTCATTGGCGGCACACCATTCTTGGATAGCAGACAGACAGTCAGAGATGAGGGAAGGAGAGGGGGAGGCTGAGGGTAGCCTGAAAATGAGCTGGGTATCGTCCGCATAGCACTGGAAATTAGGGCAGAGAGCGGCGATGCGGTGGGCAAGGAGAGCCAGATACTGGTTGAACAGCCAGGGAGAGAGATTAGATCCCTGGGGGACACCACATGTGGAGAAAAAGATGTCGGAGAGGAAGGACCCCAGTTGGACCTGGGAGGGTCGATTTGAAAGGAAAGAGGTCAGCCACACCAGAGCCTGACCAGTGATACCCAGGTTTTCCCGGAGACGGTTGAGCAGGATGGCATGGTTGACAGTGTCAAAGGCAGAGGAGAGATCGAGCAGAATGAGAACACACGGAGTGTTGGAATCGAGGTTCAGGAGCAGGTCTTCACGGATGTTCAGAAGAGCAGTTTCCGTGCTTCTGGCAGCTCTGAAGCCAGATTGATGGTCATGAAGACTACCAACAGATTCAGCATGGAGGTTAAGCTGGGAGATGGCCAGTTTCTCCAGGAGCTTGCCCAGGAAGGGAGTGATGGAGATAGGGCGATAGTTAGCCGGGCAGGAGGGGTCGGAAGAGGGTTTCTTGAGAAGAGGGTGCACAAGGGAGTGCTTAAGGGGGGAAGGGAAGACTCCAGAGGCGAAGGAGTGGTTGCAAAAGTCAGCCAGGGCAGGAGCCAGGGAGTCGATGTGGTCCTTGATAGTTTTGGAGGAACAGCCAATCAGAGGGGGGGGGTGGGCGGCAGGGAGGCGGGGAGGGAGAGGAAGAACCAGGAAGTGGGAGGGGGAGCAGGAGCAGGCCCAAACAACGCGCTAGGGGCGCGACTACAATTTAAACAAAAAATAAAATTTTACAACTCACGGAGGCCCAGGCAGGGCTTCCAAGGCCTGCAGTACCCCTCAGGCCACCGGCGACCGCTCTCCGCGCTCAGCTGGAGAAAAGAGACTTGTGACTCCATGGACAAGGGTGCAGTGAGTTTAAGCCCAAGGTCCTTGACAATTGTGACTGGCTGAGGAAAGGGGCCTAGGGAGGCAGGCCAGAAAGCTGGCATCCAATGAGTAGCAGCTGCAGGGGGGCCACCACCAAATCCTCGTTTTCAACACCATTCGTCTTAACCCAGTTGGAATGCATCCATTCTCCCACAGCCTCCAGACAGGCAAGAAATCTGGCAGCTGACTCAGGGCTGGAGAGATCCAGACGAACCAGTATCTGCGTGTTGCCGGTGTAGGAATAACAGAGGAAGCCATAAAAGAAGTTTGGTCAAAGGCTGGACGTAGACGTTATATATGACCAGGGAGCCGGTGGACCCTTGTGGAACCCCACAGGATCTAGCCATAGCCACAGAAAAAAAGGAGGGAGTGATAGAATTTGGCAACGGTTGGAGAGGAAGGAAGAGAACCAATCAAGGACGGTGTCCGAGGCGGCTGATGGGTCCAATAGAACCAGAGCCCTGACGCTGCCCACATCATGAGTCCGCGCCAAGTCATCCATGACAGAGACCAGGACACTCTCGGTACCACGTCCTGGGCAAAACCCTGATTGTGAGGTGTGAAAGAAAGAGGATTCCTCAAGAAAAGTGGAGAGTAGTGGACAGACCAGGGATTCAAGAAGTTTCTTCAGGAAAGGTAAAAGAGAGATAGGATGGAAGTTAGAAGAGATCAGTGGATCCAACAAGGGTTTCTTTAAAATTGGGATCACAGTGGCCAGTTTAAGGGAGACCAGGATCACTCCTGCAGAGAAGGATGTATTAACTGTTTCTGTCAACAAATGAGCAATGTGAGGAAGGATATCCTTAATAAGATGAAGAGGAATAAGATCAAGAGGGGATGATGACCTGAGCTTAGCAACAGCAGTGGTCACCTCCAGAACAGAGAAAGTAGGAAACACCGACTAAGAAGCGGCCGGCAGAGGCTCAGATGGCCCAATATCATTTGCTGCTATTTTAAAGTTAGCTGTTTGTACCATCTGTTGCTACTTCAAAGTTAGCTATAAGTACCATTTGCTGATATTTTTAAGCTAGCTATCAGTACCATTTGCCGCTACTCTGAAGTTAGCTGTTAGTACAATCTGTTGCTACTTCAAAGTTAGCTGTTAGTACCATTTTCCGCTATTTTAAATTTAGCTATTAGTACCATTTGCTGCTTTTTGTGACCTTGTCTGTGCCCAGTGACTACCCTGTGCTACCCCATACTGCATTTCAACCATCCTGTCTCCCCCTAACCCATCTCCACTACTCTCCCTTTTCTTCCCCCTCCTCCATGACACCTATGGCACTCTCTGTCTCTCCTATTTTTTTCTAACAGTTTCTCCATTGACTATCCTATCCTTCTCACTAAGTCTGGTAGGGAGAAGTTTAAAAGGGATATCTTGGCCTCTAACCCTGGTCTCCCTATCGCTGACACCTACTCCAGCTCTTCCTCCAGACAGACCCTCACCGACATCCTCTTTGTCATTCCTTCGCCAGACCTCTGGACTCCTCTTATGGTCTATGTGCTCTCTCCCTTCTTCATTAATGGTGGCACCCGGTGGGAGGCACTCCTGGACCCTTTCCACTCCTCTAAGGTAATCATTAATGTATACTTTAATGGCACCGTCATGGTCCAAGGCCCTCAGGCCAACCTGTTCCTCTTTGATAGATGCTTCCCATGCCTCATCAATTTCCTTTCTTCTCCTGCTGTCCCATCTCTCCCTTCATCGGCTTCCTTGCCCCCCCCCCCTCTGCCTCCTCCTTTGCTAATTTGCCCTCTCCTCCTTCCTCTTCTGCCCCCCCCCCCTCGTGCTCCTTCTACACCTCCGCAGGGCGTATCTCTGATTTGTACCCCTCCCCGGAAGTCATTTAAGGATGGCAACCTTCTCAATATTGCCACTCTAAACTCTCGCTCAGCTGTCAAACACTCCTCTGACAGCTGCCACCTCCTGGAGGTACTTGACCTAGATGTCCACGGTCTCACCGAGACATGGTTCACGGCCAGCTCGGTCAAGAGCTTTGACATTCTCCTCCCTGATGGCTGTCGGATCCTCTCCGCGCCCAGATCCAACCATTCTGGAGAGGGTGTAGCCTTGATCTTCCCGGAGTGGATTCCTGCGTCTGTCGTTTGTATGAAGGCCTACTCAAATGCCTTGTCTGAGGCTTTCTCTCTCTCCTGGCCACTCTCTTACCATGGCTACTATCTATCAGCCACCTGGTCAAATCCCCTTCTTCCTCTCTGAGTGGGCGGACCTCACCTCCTCCCTCATGGCCTCAACCACTCCACTCCTCCTTCTTGGAGAATTCAACATCCATCTGGATGCTTTCTGTCCCTCCTCTGGACTCTTCCGCGACCTATGCTACTCTATCTTTCTATTCTTTCCTCTGGCTCATCTCACTCTGCTGGGCACACTCTGGATGTTCTGATCTCTTCCGACCTCCCCCTCTCTATCCCTCTGACCACTCCTCTCTCCTAGAGTGATCACTCTCTCCTTTCCTCCCATCTCTCCCTCTCTACCCATCAGGTCAAGCCAACTCCAACACTGCCATGTACCTTCTCGGTCATCCAACCCATGAAGCGTGTGCCAGTTGAGACTTTCACTTCCACTCCCCCCCTCCTCCTCTGGCTGACTCACATCCGGACACAGCCCTTTCCATGCTCGACTCTTCTATCTCTGATACTCTTGATGTTCTTGCCCTTGTCATGAAGATCCGCTTGAAGCCCAAAGCCAAGTGCAACTCTTTGTATGACTCTGACCTAGTTACACTTAAACGCAAGTGTAGGGTGGCTGAGAGGAAATGGCGGGCTTCTTGTGCATCCACTGACAAATTGGCCTGCGCCTGCTTCAAAGGCAATACCACCTCTTTGTCCGCACTAAGAAGGGAGCCCATATCCAAGCCTGCGTCTTTATGGCATCTAACAATTTGGCCGTACTCTTTAAAATCTGCAAGGTGCTGGCCAACCCTGCTGCAGTCTCTACCTCTCCTGTCGCCTCCCAGGTCATCTGCATGGCCCTGGCCTTTCATTTCATCTAAAAAACCGAGGACATCCTTTCCACCCTCTCGTCCTCTCGTCCTCTCCTCCTCCCGCTTCTCGCTCTATTACCTTTGGCCCCCATGCAGCTGCCTCTCCTCGGTTGCCAGACATTTGGTCGAAAAAAATTGGTCGACCAGACAAATGGTCGAACCAATTTGGTCGAAAACCAAATGGTCGAATTTTTTTTTTTTATTTTAACCCTTTTTTTTTTTTTTTTTGGGGGGGTCCCCCCCAACCTCCTTTTTTTCTCTAAAAACCCCTTTTTTTACTAAACGAAAACCCGAAAAATAAATATATATATAAAAAAAAAAAAAAATTCGACCATTTGGTTTTCGACCAAATTGCGTCGACCAAATTGCAGTCGACCAGTTTTTTTTCGACCAGTTGACTGGACACCCTCTCCTCCCTCTTTCTCATTTTTTCCTCTGTTTTCCCTTGACGAGATTTCCAGAAAGTCCAGTCTATGAAAGTATCATCAAAACAGGTTATTTCCTGTTCATCCAAAAACATCAAGGACCACATCGACACCATTGCTCCTGCTCTGGTCGACTTCTGAAACCACTCCTTCGCCTCTGGAGCCTTCACCTCCCCTCTGAAGCACTCTCTTGTGCACCCTCTTCTCAAGCAACTCAGAGCCGACCCCTCTTGCCCGGGTAACTATCACCCGATCTCTATCACTCCTTTCCTCGGAAAGCTCCTGGAAAAGCTAGACATCTCCCAGCTTAATCTTCACTCCGATTCTGTTGATTGTCTCCATGACCATCAGTCTGGCTTCAGAGCTGCCGGAAGCATGGAAAGTGCTCTTCTGAACATCTGTGAAGACCTGCTCTCCAACCTTCATTCTAATATCCCATCTGTCCTCATCCTACTCAATCTTTCTTCTGCCTTTGACACAGTCAACCATGTCATCCTGCTCAATCTTTCCTCTATCTCACTTTGTACCTGTGGTGTTACCCAGCGATCTAACCTCTCTCCTTGGCTTTTCAACAAATACCTGGCACCGCTCGTCCATGGCATTGCTGCTCTCTGCTCAAACTTTCAGTGCTATGCGGATGACACCCAACTTGTTTTCAGGCTCTCCTCTGCCACCTCTTCTCTGTCTCTCATCTCTGACTGTGTGTCTGCAATCCAGGTGTGGTGCACCGCCAACTACCTCTGTCTTAATGCCAGTATGACAGAGATCCTCCTCATCAGCACACCTGCACCTTCCTTTCCTGTCACTCTCTGGCCGGCCTCCCTTGGCCCTGTCCCTGCTCCACTTGCGAGGCTAAAGCCTCTGGGTCATCTTCAAGTCCACCCTTTCCTTTTCTCCACACATCTCTGATGTCTCAAAAAAGTCTAACTACCAACTGCACCTCAGAGGTATACTTCCTTGCCTGTCCTTCCCCCAGAAGCTCACTGTCTCCAGAGCTCTGGTTCTCTCTAGGCTGGACTATTGCACAGCCTCTTTCGAAATCTGCCTGCAACCACTCTCCACCCTCTGCAACTCATCCAGAACAGGACTGTGAGACTTGTCCTTGGCCTCAAGCGCTGCAATCGTATCTCTCCAGCCCTGAAATCTCTTCATTGGCTTCCAGCGTCTGCAAGGATTAAATTCAAGACCCTTTACATTGTCCACAAGGCTTCCTGGGGCCTGGTTCCACAATACCTTGAACTCTCCCTTCGTAAATACCTTCCTACTTGATCTCTTTGCTCCTTCACCTCCATCTCCCTCAGGGTCAGTTGCTTCTCCAAGCAACGAATTGGGGGTAGGTCCCTTTCCTCTGCTGAGGCATCCATCTGGACTGGAATAGCCTCCCTGCCTCTCTGAAACTTGAGAAGAACCATCTTTGGTTGCGGAAGCACATCAAAACCTTCCTCTTTGCCTCTGCCTTCGCTCTTCCTCTCCCCTGGAAAACTGTCTGCTTTGACACTGGACACCTGGTTACCTTCTGATATCAGGCCAAGACCCCTGCCCTCCAAGCCACACACTGCACTGCCTCCTCGAAACTCTTGCACTTGGGTCTGTATCTGCTACCCTACAGTCCCCTTTCAGCACTTATCATGCACCCGTTTTCTACACCTTATTTGCGCACTTACCGCCTGCTGGCCGCACTACCTGTTGTTGTTCTATCACGTGTTCAGCACTTTCCACTCCTCCCCTGCCCCTCGCACTTCCCCCTTGCCTCTCCCCTGCACTTGCACATTCTCAATGTCACTGGGCATAGTAAGATTCTAGTTTTGTCCTCCCTTGTTTTCCCTCTTTTGCCTCGTTGCGCTCTGAAGCACTAGTGTATGGGCGCAATACCAATAAAATATCATAGCATATAAATATCAATCTCAGAAGGAAGGTGAGTAACAGCAATATTTGATTGAATAGAAATGATTTCATCCATAAAATATGTGGATAAGGAATTACACAGCGCCTGAGAGTAGGAACCGGTAAGCTAGTAGAGAGATTACAAACAAGTTTGAACAACTCCCTGGGGTGATTCACAGAAGTTTCAATAATAGATGCAATGTAGGCATGTTTGGCATATGAAATGGGAAGGTGATATTGGGAGGTGACCAGAGACAAGGCAAGCTTGTCCCTGGGGGTATAAGAGCGCCTCCACTTTCGCTCCATCTGCCTACATTGTAGGCGATGGGCACAGAGCCCGTTCATGAACCACTGCTGAGAGGGGCGTGAAGATAGCCTAGATATCTTGAACAGAGCAAGGCTGTATGCAACTGCGGTCAGAATTCATGCCACAGGGGACAGCCCTGAAAGTTGAAAAGCATAAAAGAGGTCATGTCAGATTTAGATACTGAGTGCCATTCACGCAGCTTGACCAATTTGGCTGGTGGAGCAAATGGTGGGCCCTTAATGCCCCAGGTGAAGGAGACAAAGAAATGATCAGACCACGGGATTTGAAAGGCCGCAAAAAGAGTGATCTCAGCATCTGCTGAGAAAATCAGGTCCAAGGTGTTACCTAAGGAATGGGTCTGTTCATGAACCTGCTGGGGAAGGGAGAGTTCTTTCATAGAGGACCGAAAGCTTTGAATCTTAAAGTTCTCCACCTTATTGACCTTAAGATTAATGTCACCCACAATTGTAATTGGTTATTTATAACATGCTTAATACCCAGAGGTTTCTAAGCGTGGACCCGGGCATCGAACCTGTGTTGCTCCACGTCATCTTGCTACCAAGGCGAGCACTTTGCCCCAGAGCTATCCTCCTGACACAATGACATATCATCCTGACAAAGACGGTTGTTGTTTATTTGAAGGAGACAAATGTAAAACCTGTTCTTACTCCAGGAGGAGTTGGAACCTATCACTTCTTTTGGTACATTGTTGATACAACAGAACTTTTTTTTTTACCAACTTTAAGTTTTTGAGAGCATTATAGACATGTGAGTATTAACAAGTAAGAATTCGTAACCATACAGTATTTTCATTGCCAGCTTTGTCGACCCCAAGTTGAGGTTACAGTACTGTTCAAGTCCATTGCTCATATTAAACGAAAACCGTGAGTATCAACCATAAAACTATCCCCCCCCTAAAATTGCCAAACGTGTGGGTGAAAAAGTGTTCTGCTTTGTTTTAAAAAGTTCAGCTGGTTGGATCGCCCTCCTGACTTAAAGTCCGTATTTGTCAAATAATAGACATTGCACAAAGCAATCTAGGCTTAAAGAACATCTGCTCTTTGTCGTCCATGAATTCATGTAGTGGTAGCCACGTGCTTAAATATTTCGAGTATGAACCAAAGGCTATTGCGGTCACTTTTTCCATAGCCATCACACCCCACAGTCTCACCCACCACATAGCTATTATTGGTCCTTCCTTAGTTTTCCATACCTGTGCGACTGTAATTCTGGCCGCACTTAGCATATGAGTGATGAGTGTAGTTGTGGGCCCTGAGTTTGCATAACATCCCTCCACCATATCCCCCAAGGGAACTACCAGTGGCTTGAATGGAAGCTGCACGCCAGTTATTTCTTTAATATGAATCAAAATCTCCTTCCAGTAGGTTTTGGCTAGTGGGCAGGACCACCACATGTGAATAAAGTCTCCCGGGAGGCCACAGTTTCTCCAGCAGGTTGTAGGGTATTCTGGATTGATGGAGTGTATGCATACGGGTGTGATGTACCAGTGAAGGCATAGTTTATATGCCGCTTTTTTAATTGTGGTGCACTTAGAGCTTTTGGCAGTTTGCTGCAAGATACAGCCCCAGGTATCCCCAGAAATTGTTTTCCCTAGGTCTGTTTACCACTTTTGCATATAGGTTAGGTTCTCCTCGGGGTCCGTTCCTCCAATCAGGCAATATAATCTGGTTATCCCGTTATCTGGTTGGCCTTCTTGTATTGTTAGTTCCACCCCTGTTGGGATTCTAGTGGCTCCTTCCTTCACTCTTGTGTTTGAGACCCAGTGCCTGAGCTGGACATAATGAAAACTTTCTCTTTCTGGAATACCAAACTTGGCTTTATAGTCTTCAAACTGCAGGGGTGACCCACCTAAGTAGAGGTATTTTAAGACTATGTTGTTTTTCCTGCCCCCCCAATTTGTCCAGAAATTGGCCTGTGTTCCTGGGGTAAAGTCCGGGTTACCAGCAATCGGTGTGAATGGACCCCCTCCCAACTTAATCTTCTTGTTTCTCAGTACTTTATCCCAGTACCACAATGTGGTTTTGGTTGATTCTAGTAGCAGACCACTTTTGTCCCTGTGTCGTGTGGCGAGGAAACCTAAATTCTTAAGGGGTGTCTTGGTCGCGGTTTTGTCTAGTGTGACCCATTGATTTGCTCTTCCTCTGCTGTCCACTGTAGCATTGGGGTTAACTGTGCTGCCCATAGGTATCTGTGGAATTCTGGGACCCCCAGTCCTCCAAAGCTTGTGGCCTAAAAAGTACTTTTTTGTGAATTTGCGGTTTTTCCACCCCATATAAAGTTCATTACCTCTCTCTGGAGGTTTTGGATAGCTGGGCCCAGGATTCTGATTGGGAGGACACCCACTACGTATAAACATTTTGGAAGTAGAGTCATTTTAATCGCAGTAATGCGTGCCAGCCAGGATAATTCCTGCAATTGCCAGTGTTTTAGATCCCCAATTAATGTTTTCAGGAGGTCTGGAATATTGGCTCCATATAATCTATTATAGCTGGTGGTCAATTGTATCCCCAGGTATTTTACTGTCTTATGTTCCCATTTCAGTGGGTATTGATTCTCCCATTCCGGAACCTGTTCTGGGTTTTAAGTGATTTTAAGAGCTTAGGAATTACGGTACTTAATGGTGAATCCCGTGACCCTCGCAAAGTCCCCCAGGAGGTGTATGGCCATCGGTAAAGAGTGTTCGGTATCTTTCAGAAACAGGAGGATGTTGTCTGCATAAAGTGCTATCTTTTGTGACCAGAAGTGCCCACTTCCACCCCTTGGATTCCTGGATTGGTGCGAACCCTACATGCAAAAGGCTCCATAGCAATGGCAAAGATCAGAGGTGACAGTGGACACCCCTGTCTTGTGCCTTTCTGAATGAGGATACTCTCTGTCAATTTCCCATTGACCATTAGTCTTGTTAACGGGGTTATGAAATTGACCATTAGCATGCGAGTGAAGATTGGTCCTCAGCCGAATTTCTTGAGGACCAGCCGTAAGAATCCCCAGTCCAAGCTATCAAAAGCTCTGGAGGCGTCCAGAGCTGCCACAGAAAATTTCTGATTAGTCCTCTGTCCCCACTCGATCGTGTCTATGGCCCTACTAATATTATCATATGTATGCCGCCCCTTCACAAAACCTGCTTGATCTGAGTGGATTATGTCTAAAAGTACCATTGCTAATCTCAGGGCTAGAATCATGGAGTAAATGTTTGCGTCCCCATTTAATAAAGAGATTGGGCGATAGGTTGCACAGTCCGCTGGGTCCCTATCTGGTTTCAATAGAAGTATTGTGGTAGCTGGACACATGTCTTGGGAAGTAAACCCTTTGTCTCTAATGAGGTTAAATAGTTGTGTTAAGGGGCCTATTAAAGTGGTCTTAAAGGTTTTATAATATGCATTACTTAGCCCATCGGGACCCGGGGTTTTGTGTCCCTTCAATGCTCCTATTGCCTCCCCCACTTCTTTCTCCGTTATAGGACTTTCCAGTTGTTGCCTATCTGCCTCATTGATTTTTGGTAACTCCACCTGATTTAGAAATGTGACTTGCTCTTCTCCCTTTAAGTGTTCTTTTTTAAGATTGTTGGTGTAATACGAGAGTATTACCTCCTCTATCTCTTTCTTCCATCTCACCACATATCCATTCCCATCACGGAGTTGGGTTATTCGGTTCCGGAGCCTTTGATGTCAGAGCTTGGCAGCAAGGAGTCGGTTAGCTTTACCCCCATGTATGTAGTAAAATTGTTTTGTTTGTACCAGGAGGCGCGGTGCGTCATCTGCTAGGTGTGATTCTAGGGTTGCTCTGGCTTTCTTGAATTCCTGCCATGCCTTCTGTGAGCCCCTATCCTTATATTCCCTCTCCGCCTGATGTATGTTGTCTTCCATCTTACGTCTCACCCTTTCTCGACTCTTAATATAGTTTGATGTTTGTGCAATGAATCCCCCCCGTATTACAGCTTTACTGGCATCCCAAATGGTCAGCCAGTTCATCCCTGGTGTTATGTTTTCTTGAAAATAGTTCTGCAACGTGTGTTCTATACCTATTCGGACCGTTAGATCCTTCAGTAAGACTTTGTTTAGTCGCCAGGTTTTCTGGGGCCGTTGTTGCGGGGTAGTCTGGCTCTATTTTAAGCATTACCGGAGCGTGGTCAGATAGACACCACACTCCGATTTCTAATCATGTGACTTGTGGGATCACTGTTTCGGAAATGAGAATTACGTCAACACGGGAATAGCCCCTGTGCACTGCTGAGTAGTGAGTGTAGGATCTGTCCTGTGGGTTACAAAATCCCTAAGATTCCAGGAGATGTAGTTCTCTCAGAAATGTGGCCAGGGCTTGTCTAAATGTGTGATCGTTGGAAGTGGCTGGGAGGGTTTTGTCCAGTGTTGCATCCATCACCCTGTTAAAATCGCCTCCAATTAGTGCATTGTGCAATTTTAGGTAGTAGGCCCAGTAAAAAGTGGTCTTGTTTCGTGTTTTGAGCATATATGGAGATCAAAGTAACCAGTTGGCCCATAAGTTTCCCCCCCAGCATCAGATACCGGCCTTCCGGGTCTTTTTTAATGAAATGTTTCTCAAAGTTGACACCTTTTGCCAGTAATATGCCTACTCCCCGTTTTGTTGGTCCCACTGGAAGCTAGATATTGTATGGGGAAGGCTCTGTGTCTCAGCCTTTGTTCATCCACTGCTAGTGGATGTGTCTCTTGTAGCCATACCACTGAAGCATGGATGTCTCTCAGCCTAGTTAATATAGATTTCCGCTTGATCGGGGAGTTAAGCCCCTGAACATTTAGTGAAATGAATGTCAGCTCAGACAGTGTTATGGTTTAACCATTGGTCCCTTTCTTTGCGATCCCACCTGCAGCTTTCATTCGTGTTGTGCATTCCTTTTGTACTTTTTCACCCAAAACCATCAAAACAAAATATTTTCCCCCTTCCCAACTTGTAAAGTAGAACTTCTCAAAAGTGTTTCCAACATGCTATATTCAAAGTATATCACCTGGTTTTATACTCACCCGGGAAGTTTGGGTTCCGTATTCCGGTTCCCCCCACCCCCATTCCTTTTTGAGTTTAGTATTTGGCATGTGCGCCTCCCATGCATCTAGTTTAGTTTAGAACCATGATCGAGGTACAAGTCTCCCTCTTCTTCATATTGGCATCCCCATGTTCGCATTTGAGGGAGTCATCTCACTCTTTCTTATATTGGTATCCCCATTACCAGATTTATGGATGTCTTCCCCACTCTTCTAGGTATTAACGGATGCCCAGGTGGGATCCGAGGACTTAGGATCCTTGTTAAGTCCACGTGGTCGAGGACGTCCTTGCCTCCATTGACCTCTTCCGTGGCCCTCTGTTGTCTCTCCGCTTCGGGGCAGAGATCCTTCTGTGTCATTGAGCGTGCCTTCGTCCTCTTCTTGTATGAGTTCTGCCATGTCTTCCTCCTTGGAGACTGAAAATATCTTGCCTTTCCATTCAAAGTGTAGACATGTCGGGTATCCCCACTGGTATCACACATCTCTTGTTCTTAGCCAGTCAGTGACCACTCTCACATTTTTTCTCCTGGCAATTGTGGCTTGGTATAGGTCTTGAAATAGTTTAATTGAGGTGGAACGGAACCTAATAGGTTCTTTTTTGCGGGCGGCCTGCATTATGTCCTCTTTCAGCTGAAACATATGTATCCGGGTTAAGACATCAGGAGTAAAGTTCTTATTAAGTTGGTATGTAGAGTAGACCCTGTGGGTCCGACCCAACACAATCTCCTTGGTCTCCCCATCGTTCAAGATGTGTCGGAACAGGTCTATGACATACTGCTGCAAGTCAGAGTCCGTTATAGATTTCGGGACTCCTCGGATGCGAATGTTGTTTCGCCTAGACCTATTTTCAGCATCCTCCTGTTTATTGTGCACCCATTCCATTTGTTGTTCCAGCTCAAGGACTCTGTTTGCCAAAATGTCATGCTCGTGACTCTGCTCTGTTACCACTGTCTCGACTTCATCAATCCTTTTCTGAATTGCTACAACTCCTTTATTGAGATCAGAGATGGATTTAGCCAAATTGTTTGTGCTTTCTTTGATGTCCTTTTTGAGTTCTAGCAGCATTTCCAGCAGATCCGATTTTCGAATAGGTGGGTCTTCAGGTTTCTCCGCCCTCTCCGGAGGAGGGGAATGTACCTGGGCTTGCTCCTGGGTACGCTTCTGAGGTTCCGATGTCTGCAGCATAGCTTTAATGTCTCCAGACTCTTGATTTTTAGATTTTGTGGCTTGTTTGGACATCTTGATCTAGTAGTGGTGATCTTGTTTGACCTCCAAGATTGGGTCTGGCGATTGGGGTCCAAGTTGTCTGTCGCCACTGCCCTTCTGGTGTGTTTTGCCCCTTGGGAGGGGCACGTATTTCTGTATATGCCTCTTTTGTTTGCCTATCCCCGATCAGCTATGGCCTCAGAAGAGTTGGTTATCTTCTTGTATCTTTTGTGGGACCTAGTACCATTTAACACAGGTTAGTGGATCAATTTAATTCCACACCCTATGTTATGTCAAATGGGTGAGGGTTATCTCCACGCCACGTGAGGCCTCAAATTGCTGTCATGCAGCTTAGTTGCATTCATCACTCTTCACCATGGTGGGCTCCACCCTTGCTTATTCTGACTGGGTCGCATGCACCATCATTAAGCGGCCGTATCCTCCATTTTGGTCGTGGGGAAAGCAGCCAAAGTTATTGTTATTGTTCCTTGAAGGGGCGCTGTTGATTGGTTGCAGAGCCCCAGGTCGCCCAAGTTGTTATTGTCTGGCTATTTACCTTTATTTTCCTGCTTCAATGTCCATTACTTTTAAGTCTATGGCTTCAGGTTTTATGAGGACGCAGTGGCGTCCGCGGGGAACCGCTCCCCTCGCAGCTCTTCCGCATGCCAGACACAGCATTAATACGCAGCCGCCGTGCGCTGCAGCACGAATCTGCCATTCACCATTAGGGGCGATCCAGCAGCAACCCGCCCTTAGGGGACTTCAGCTTAGCTCCATGCAAGATGTTGGGTGGGGAAGGAGAAGATCCCCGGGCTATACGTCGCCCATGATGGTGCACCGCTGCACAGGTATCTCTCATTGCAGCTATTGTCTCCCCCCAGCTGAACCGCTCACCTCGGGGCTCAAGCCTGCAAGTCCTACAAACCGGAGCTAGACGTTGCCGCTTCTTCTTCTCTGGCTTCCCCGTTAATTGTTGTTCCCCGGCAACCCTTTGTCCCTTTCTCTCGGGCTCCTCCGCCAGTTGCAGCTGTTGGATGGTGCCTCTTGGGGGACACAGACCACGGAGTACGCAGTCTCTGCCCTTTCGCCGGCGACCGTTCGGGTTTCCTCCTCCATGCTTCAGGAGAGAGGGGGAGCACCGACCCTCTTATTTCTGCTATCCCAGCAGTCAGTCACAGTCCATGGAGTGGAGGGGGGTCCCCAGATCCGCAGTCCGTCTCTCACCCAGTTTCATGCGGTTTTCGGGTTCCGTGGCCACTCATTCTGCGCGGGATCTGCGGTGGTCGCCATCTTGCCAGGGAAGTCGCTACGCAGATCTTCCTGCTTTGCCTCCAACTACTTCTAAATTGCTTAATACCGACCAGTTCATCGATCCATTGGTGCCCACCACCTTCATAAATGCCTGGGAGGCGTCAGCATGGTTTTCGGGCTATTTTGAGGGGGTAATGGGTTCTGGGGCCAGGTGCAATCACAGAGCTTGCCGAAGAGCCATCCGTACGGGTCCTCGGCTGGCCACGCCCCCCACAACTGAACTTTTTATTATCAAGTTATGAATCAGCAAGAACTGTGATGGAACTTAGTGGCAAAACAGAATTTCCTGATTTCTTTTGAACTGTGGAGCAAAACCTTGCTCAAACCTGGGGAAGGGGAATTAACCCAGGTTATAAGAAGAGGCAGTGGCCATATTGTGAATGTGGTTTTATGTTATATATAATTGTTGGATTAAACTGCCATACATTTCCTTATTGATTTATTGAGTATACAAGTGTGAGGGACAGATATCCTTTTGTAAGAGTCTTTTGTTTAGTTTATTCTAGGCAGGAAAAAGTTGTCCGCCTCACATTGTTTACCCCTCACAATAGGTTCTGAGATGCTGGATGGTTGGAGAAATCCAAGGTTCAGGACACGGGCAAGAGGGATAATGGTACTCAACAAGAGCACTAGTGCTAGGTTAAAATCTGGGAAGGCCTTCTCACTGGAGTTGGTAACAGATGGAAAGAGCACCTAAAGGAAGGGTCTGACTTTATTCAGATGCAGAGTTATTTAGTCCAGTGAGTTTCAGAAAAATTGGATCGACTGATTGTGGGAGGGGGACCAGAAAACTGTCAGAGTGTGAGGAGTCAAGGTGAAGACAGTGGCTGTAGTCATGTTCAGCAGGTTGAATTGCCAGGAGTTCAGTGGCAGAGATTTGATTAAGAGGTCCAAGTCATTGGAAAAGAGAGATTGAAGACTCAAGGAGGCCCCTGTTAGCCCATGGATGCCAGACGTAGACAACCTACAGTGACTGACAAGGTAAGAGTGGTGTGGGTGGGGAGTTCAGCCATTACTGTACTCCAGTAAAACACCACCACTCTTTTTACCTAATATCATATATCTTCCTGCATTCCATATTTTGCATTTAGCCTAAATGTGTAAGTTAGACATGTGTTTCTTCTAACTAACGGTACACAAAACGATCAAATTCTGCATACTCAACTGCAAACTCTGAACTGGACACAACCATACCTCTACTGCACCACAACCCGGATGCAGTTCACAACACCCAACTCAGCATAAAACCAAACCATGCACAATCATACCTCAACACCACATGCCGGCTACCAACTGAAAATGTACCAATGCCCAGTGACCGGTTTCTCCGAATTGAAGCTGTCAACAGTACCTCAAAGCACTCTTGCTCTTTTCTCTCTCAACCCCACTAACAAACCCCCGCCCCAACACTCCTTACATTGCAGATCTGCCAGTGTGCCAAGAGACTACACCAGTGGCAACAGTGTGCGGTACAAGATCTCATAACATTAACATCATTTGCCAGTTTTGGCATCAAATGCCCAGTTTCTTCCACCATATGCTCAAGCACGTCTGTGATAAGACTGTGCTCTTCTACCATACAGCATACCCTCATACCTTTAACTGACAAGTCCTAGTCCATATTTTCAGGTACTGGCAGAGACATCACTATAGACCATATTTGTGGGTAATGGGTTAATGACAGGCATCGTTTAACCTTTCTCATTTCCAAATGTTCTTCATGTGTGTTTGCATCATTTTCATTTGAGTTTGGCTGCCGTTTTATATGTTAGGGTAGTGTTCCGGCCCGTTCCGTGTACTTTTTCGTGATAAAATGTAGATTTTGGGCAGTAATGGGTTAATGACAGCATATTGGTGGAGCTTTCTCATTTCAACATGTTCTTCATGTGTGTTTACATCATTTTTAAGTGGGTTTCGCTGCCATTTTATATATTAGGGTAGCGTTACTGCCCTTTCCGGGTACTTTTTCGCATGAAAATGTAGATTTTGGGCAGTAATGGGTTAATGACAGCATATTGGTGCAACTTTCTCATTTCAGAATGTTCTTCATGTGTGTTTGCATCATTTTCAGGTGATTTCTGCTGCCATTTTATATGTTAGGGTACCGTTCCGGGTACTTTTTCGTGATAAAATGTAGATTTTGGGCGGTAATGTGTTAATGACAGCATATTGGTGCACCTTTCTCATTTCAAAATGTTCTTCATGTGTGTTTGCATCATTTTCAGTTGGGTTTCGCTGTCATTTTATATGTTAGGGTACCGTCCCGGCCCGTTCCGTGTTATTTTTCATGATAAAATATAGATTTTGGGCAGTAATGGGTTAATGACAGCATATTGGTAGAGCTTTCTAATTTTAACATGTTCTTCATGTGTGTTTACATCATTTACAGGTGAGTTTTGCTGCCATTTTATATATTAGGGTAGCTTTCCTGCCATTTCTGTGTACTTTTTTGTGATAAAATGTAGATTTTGGGCAGTAATGGGTTAATGACAGAATATTGGTGCACCTTTCTCATTTCCAAATGTTCTCCATGTGTGTTTTCATAATTTTCAGGTGATTTTTACTGCCATTTTATATGTTAGAGTACCGTTTCGGCCCGTTCCGGGTACTTTATCGTTTGAAAATGTAGATTTTGGGCAGTAATGTGTTAATGACAGCATATTGGTGCACCTTTCTCATTTCAGAATGTTCTTCATGTGTGTTTGCATCATTTTCAGGTGATTTTTGCTGCCATTTTATATGTTAGGGTACCGTTCCGGCCCGTTCCGGGTACTTTTTTGTGATAAAATGTAGATTTTGGGCAGTAATGGGTTAATGACAGGATATTGGTAGAGCTTTCTCATTTTAACATGTTCTTCATGTGTGTTTGCATAATTTTCAGATGATTTTTGCTGCCATTGTATATGTTAGGGTACCGTTTCGGCCCGTTCCGGGTACTTTTTCGTAATGAAAATGTAGATTTTGGGCAGTAATGGGTTAATGACAGCATACTGGTGCACTTTTACTCATTTCAGGATGTTCTTCATGTGTGTTTGCATCATTTCAGGTGATTTCTACTGCCATTTTATATGTTAGTGTACCGTTTTGGCCCGTTCCGGGTACTTTTTCGTATGAAAATGTAGATTTTGGGCAGTAAAGGGTCAATGACAGCATATTGGTGCATCTTTCTCATTTCAGAATATTCTTCATGTGTGTTTGCATCATTTTCAGGTGATTTTTGCTGCCATTTTATATTTTAAGGTACCATTTCGGGTACTTTTTTGTGATAAAATGTAGATTGTGGGCAGTAATGGGTTAATGACAGCATATTGGTAGAGCTTTCTCATTTTAACATGTTCTTCATGTGTGTTTGCATAATTTTCAGGTGATTTTTGCTGCCATTGTATATGTTAAGGTACCGTTTCGGCCCGTTCCGGGTACTTTTTCGTATGAAAATGTAGATTTTGAGCAGTAATGGGTTAATGACAGCATACTGGTGCACCTTTCTCATTTCAGAATGTTCTTCATGTGTGTTTCCATCATGTTCAGTTGATTTTTACTGCCATTTTATATGTTAGGGTACCGTTCCGGCCCGTTGCGGGTACTTTTTTGTGATAAAATGTAGATTTTGGGCAGTAATGGGTTAATGACAGCATATTGGTAGAGCTTTCTCATTTTAACATGTTCTTCATGTGTGTTTGCATAATTTTCAGGTGATTTTTGCTGCCATTGTATATGTTAGGGTATCATTTCGGCCCGTTCCGTGTACTTTTTCGTATGAAAATGTAGATGTTGGGCAGTAATGGGTTAATGACAGCATACTGGTGCACCTTTCTCATTTCAGAATGTTCTTCATGTGTGTTTGAATCATTTTCAGGTGATTTTTACTGCCATTGTATATGTTAGGGTACCGTTTCGGCCCGTTCCGGGTACTTTTTCATATGAAAATGTAGATTTTGGGCGTAATGGGTTAATGACAGCATATTGGTGCACCTTTCTCATTTCAGAATGTTCTTCATGTGTGTTTGCATCATTTCCAGGTGATTTTTACTGCCATTTTATATGTTAGGGCACCGTTTCGGCCCGTTAAGGGTACTTTTTCGTAATGAAAATGTAGATTTTGGGCAGTAATGGGTTAATGACAGCATATTGGTGCACCTTTCTCTTTCCAGAATGTTCTTCATGTGTGTTTGCATCATTTTCAGGTGATTTTTGCTGCCATTTTATATGTTAGGGTACCGTTCCGGCCCGTTCCGGGTACTTTTTTGTGATAAAATGTAGATTTTGGGCAGTAATGGGTTAATGACAGCATATTGGTGCACCTTTCTCATTTCAAAATGTTCTTCATGTGTGTTTGCATCATTTACAGGTGAGTTTCGCTGCCATTTTATATATTAGGGTAGCGTTCCTGCCCGTTCCGAGTACTTTTTCGTGATAAAATGTAGATTTTGGACAGTAATGCATTAATGACAGCATACTGGTTAATTGTTCTTCATGTGTGTTTGCATCCTTTTCAGGTGATTTTTACTGCCATTTTATATGTTAGGGTACCGTGCCGGCCCATTCCAGGTACTTTTTCGTATGAAAATGTAGATTTTGGGCAGTAATGGGTTAATGACAGCATATTGGTAGAGCTTCCTCATTTTAACATGTTCTTCATGTGTGTTTACATCATTTACAGGTGAGTTTCGCTGCCATTTTATATATTAGGGTAGCGTTCCTGCCCGTTCCGAGTACTTTTTCGTGATAAAATGTAGATTTTGGACAGTAATGGGTTAATGACAGCATACTGGTACACCTTTCTCATTTTAAAATGTTCTTCATGTGTGTTTGCATCCTTTTCAGGTGATTTTTGCTGCCATTTTATATGTTAGGGTACCATGCCGGCCCATTCCAGGTACTTTTTCGTATGAAAATGTAGATTTTGGGCAGTGATGGGTTAATGACAGCATATTGGTGCACCTTTCTCATTTCAAAATGTTCTTCATGTGTGTTTGCATCATTTTCAGGTGATTTTTGCTGCCATTTTATATGTTAGGGTACCGTTCCGGGTACTTTTTTGTGGTAAAATGTAGATTTTGGGCAGTAATGGGTTAATGACAGCATACTGGTGCACCTTTCTCATTTCAGAATTTTCTTCATGTGTGTTTGCATCATGTTCAGGTGATTTTTACTGCCATTTTATATGTTAGGGTACCGTTCCGGCCCGTTCCGGGTACTTTTTTGTGATAAAATGTAGATTTTGGGCAGTAATGGGTTAATGACAGCATATTGGTGCACCTTTCTCATTTTAACATGTTCTTCACGTGTGTTTGCATAATTTTCAGGTGATTTTTGCTGCCATTGTATATGTTAGGGTACCGTTTCGGCCTGTTTCGGGTACTTTTTCATATGAAAATGTAGATTTTGGGCAGTAATGGGTTAATGACAGCATACTGGTGCACCTTTCTCATTTCAGGATGTTCTTCATGTGTGTTTGCATTATTTCAGGTGATTTTTACTGCCATTTTATATGTTAGTGTACCGTTTTGGCCCGTTCCGGGTACTTTTTCGTATGAAAATGTAGATTTTGGGCAGTAAAGGGTCAATGACAGCATATTGGTGCACCTTTCTCATTTCAGAATATTCTTCATGTGTGTTTGCATCATTTTCAGGTGATTTTTGCTGCCATTTTATATTTTAAGGTACCATTTCGGGTACTTTTTTGTGATAAAATGTAGATTGTGGGCAGTAATGGGTTAATGACAGCATATTGGTAGAGCTTTCTCATTTTAACATGTTCTTCATGTGTGTTTGCATAATTTTCAGGTGATTTTTGCTGCCATTGTATATGTTAAGGTACCGTTTCGGCCCGTTCCGGGTACTTTTTCGTATGAAAATGTAGATTTTGGGCAGTAATGGGTTAATGACAGCATACTGGTGCACCTTTCTCATTTCAGAATGTTCTTCATGTGTGTTTCCATCATGTTCAGTTGATTTTTACTGCCATTTTATATGTTAGGGTACCGTTCCGGCCCGTTAAGGGTACTTTTTTGTAATGAAAATGTAGATTTTGGGCAGTAATGGGTTAATGACAGCATATTGGTGCACCTTTCTCATTTCAGAATGTTCTTCATGTTTGTTTGCATCATTTTCAGGTGATTTTTGCTGCCATTTTATATGTTAGGGTACCGTTCCGGCCCGTTCTGGGTACTTTTTTGTGATAAAATGTAGATTTTGGGCAGTAATGGGTTAATGACAGCATATTGGTAGAGCTTTCTCATTTTAACATGTTCTTCATGTGTGTTTACATCATTTACAGGTGAGTTTTGCTGCCATTTTATATGTTAGGGTACCGTTCTGGGTACTTTTTTGTGATAAAATGTAGATTTTGGGCAGTAATGGGTTAATGACAGCATATTGGTAGAGCTTTCTCATTTTAACATGTTCTTCATGTGTGTTTGCATAATTTTCAGGTGATTTTTGCTGCCATTTTATATGTTAGGGTACCGTTTCGGCCCGTTCCGGGTACTTTTTCGTATGAAAATGTAGATTTTGGGCAGTAATGGGTTAATGACAGCATACTGGTGCACCTTTCTCATTTCAGAATGTTCTTCATATGTGTTTGCATCATTTCCAGGTGATTTTTACTGCCATTTTATATGTTAAGGTACCGTTTCGGCCCGTTAAGGGTACTTTTTCGTAATGAAAATGTAGATTTTGGGCAGTAATGGGTTAATGACAGCATATTGGTAGAGCTTTCTCATTTTAACATGTTCTTCATGTGTGTTTACATCATTTACAGGTGAGTTTCGCTGCCATTTTATATATTAGGGTAGCGTTCCTGCCCGTTCCGAGTATTTTTTCGTGATAAAATGTAAATTTTGGACAGTAATGGGTTAATGACAGCATACTGGTGCACCTTTCTCATTTCAAAATGTTCTTCATGTGTGTTTGCATCTTTATCAGGTGATTTTTGCTGCCATTTTATATGTTAGGGTACCGTGCCGGCCCATTCCAGGTACTTTTTCGTATGAAAATGTAGATTTTGGGCAGAAATGGGTTAATGACAGCATATTGGTGCAACTTTCTCATTTCAAAATGTTCTTCAGGTGTGTTCGCATCATTTTCAGGTGATTTTTGCTGCCATTTTATAGGTTAGGGTACTGTTCCGGACCATTCCAGCGCGTTCCGGGTTTTACACACACCCAAGATTACAGATATGTTTTATATTTGAATTATGTCCAGTAATTCTAGGCATGGTTATGTTTTTTGTTTTTTTACCAGCCAAGTCTTTCATGCTTTTTTGATGCTTTTTAAGTTTTTGTGCTCTGACAGCAGCACGCTTCAATCTGTGCGAGCATAGCCGTGTCGAGGTATCATGCTAGCCTGTAGTGGGCGAGCAATCAATAGAAGTTAATGCTACCCTTTCCTCCTCATTAATATGCTCAATTATAGCTAAGAGAGGTGAAGGACTGGAAACAGCAAGTTGAGGTGTCAGAGTACTTGTCAGGTGAGGCAGTAGTCTATTCCTTATCAGAGGAATGCATATCTAGCTGTCTATTAGCAAGAAGCGTCAAAATTGCACCGATTTTCTCTGAATTGGATGCGACTGCAGATAAAAGTATATTGATTGTGACCTGCACCTTGCCTTTTTGGACCGATGCTCCTTCTTTAATGACCTCGGCATACCATCTGAACAAGTGCATATCCAGTTTTGGATTTGTCATAGTTTGTGTCGCGATAGAGCACATTGCGATTTGAATATTGCTTGCAGTAGCTTTCATGGTATTAGGGGGTGGACATATCAGATCTTCTTTGTGGGTTTTATCAAAGCAATGATTGTGAGTATATATAAAACCTTCCAATTTATTTAATTTAGCCATGATATCAAGGACAGATACTATCTCGAATTTCCAGATGTGTGAGATCATGTCCTTTATCAAGAAGGTTAAGTATTCTTGTTAAAACGGAAAAGGAGAAATTATCCCCTTCAATTATGTCAGCTAGGTGATGACTATTGTTATGGAGAGTGCATAGATTTATTTCTGCACTCAGTTAATGGATATCAATCGACGTTTCATTTTGGAAGTCCTCTGCATGTTTGGTTGCACCCTGCAGTCTTTCAGGAAAGAGTGCATCTTTTTGGGGGTCGGAGAACTCGCATCAGGCCAAGGTATTTTCCTATCATAATTATTTTAAAACCCTTTGCAATGGCCTAAAATGACACTCGGATTTTGACAAAATAATTAAATATGTCTGTGGTTAAATAATGATATACATATGTTTTATCACAGTATCAGGGATGTTATATCACCAGCAGCCACAAGGCAAGGTATCAGAAAAGGCATACAGTTCAAAAGCAATTTGAAAGTGAGAATCAAGTGCAGTCGAAATCACATGTGGAAAAGTGGCATTTACACTTTTTATTTCAGTTTTAAATGTCAAAACGGTTTTAAAAGAAATGGGTTAAATATACAGAATCGGAATGCGGTTTTTAGGCTGGGTGATAGATGCAAATCACAGGGATCATATAGAAGTGAAAGAGCAACTATAGCTGAATAACTGGGTGAGATTTTCAAGGTGAAAGAAATTCGGTTTTGGTAAAAATAAAGCAATTAAAATGGGAAAATCGGTTTGGAAAGAAAAAAACAAGTTTTACTTACACTAGATTAGCAAGACTAAATTGTTAAAGAAAGACACGATACGCTCCAAGGTTAATATGCAACTTAACCTTTTCACACTGCGTTCAACTCTATGTGGGAATTAATTTAAATTATTCAAAATATTGCTAAGGAGTTACCAGATGGGGTGAATGAAAGGATGTCGCTAACACTAGCAAATCATGGACAGGGTGCATAGAGGGTTCTGACAGTTTTGGACAAGTTACCAAGGCACAGATAGTATTACTTAAAGAGTAGGACCAAGACAAGGTATCAAGATGGGTAGACTATGTGTTGTTATGGGATGAGGAAATACACACAATCAACGCTGGAGTTTGGAATTTGGGACAGCCAACCGGGTTCTGGACTCAAAAGGTCCTGGTCAAAGCAAGGCGGGCGCCTCTTACAGCAAACTGTTACATCAAACAGCTGGGCAAGTCTGGTCACTGGATGGCAAGGGTACAGCGGGAATGCAGGTAGTGGGCAAAAATCTGGTTTGGTCACAGGATGCTTCCCAAAAGGTATCACAGCTTTTACCCTTTGTTATAGGGATTTTAGTGGGGTTTCTGGATCAATGGCCTTGCTCAGATAGAGTCAGCTATGCTTTGGCCTGGCAGTGGAGTCTGGAATCTTGCAAAGGTGGATCTGGAATATCTGGATATGCAGACGCTGGAAATTCAGGAGAGAGTGTGTCTTGTCCCTGTGATCTCCCACCCCTTTTATAAAGCGGGTGACATCACCGGGTATATTGTTGGGCAGAACTAAGCTAGACCTACCCCCAAGAACCTGATAGGTCAGCCTACATTAATCGCCTCCTCAAGGAGGAGACTCCCTTTATGAGGTTGTATTTTATGAGGTGAAAAGCCATACCACAGTCCTTTTTGCCAAAAATCAATCTTAACATAAATACCACATGTGTACAGTTGTGGCCTTTTGGCAAATTACATAGGCAGGTTACACATTTCACACAGAGCATAGCAGTCCAATTCTCACGTTTCTAGGATGTTGTTTCATCCGTCTAATAATTTTTCATCATTTTCAATTAAATTAGTTTACCTAAAATTCTATAAATGTATACATGTGTATATATTATCATAAGGGATGTAAGTATTGAATTTCAAAGTGGGAGCTATCCACTTTCCTCAGAATATCCAATTCTCTGCCATTTCTGTCCACAATATGCCAGTGAAGGCTACCACGTCTTGTTTAAAAGCCCAAAAAATTACATTTAAACTTTTACATTTCTGCGAAGTCCTGTTGCAGAGATAAAAGTCTTAAAAGTTTATTAATAAAATAGTATTTTGAGACAGATGGTCAGCATTGTCTACCAAATAAGGGAATAGCTTACAAGGCTGCTCTGGAGTTTGCTTTGAAGCTCCCCAGTAGAAGTAGAGGGGAGGTGTTACTTGAGTTTTCACATGTAGGCGTCCCAGAATCTATTGTGTCAACCTGGAGCACAGACAGAAGTCTGACGAGCATGTGATATTCTGTCTCCTGGTCCATTCAAAGTTTCAAAGGGCATAATTAACATGGAGGTGTCCCAGAATCTATTGTGGCTTCTCTTGTGGGTAGGGTCTCCTGTTGTCAGCACCCAACTGTCCCTTGAGCCATGGCAGAAACCTGTTTGGGCTGATTTCCCAGGACTGCCCATATATTTTAAAAGTTTATTTTATTTTATTTTGTTCTGAATCAGAAGCAAGCCTGTTGAAATAAAACATCCCATATATGTTTCCCAGCAACATTCCCTTTAAATTGCTAGGCAAGGACAAGGCCTTCTTTAACATGATGCTTTTAAAACAGGTATTTTCTTATTTGCAAAAGCACATTTTAACACGTGGTGAAGTCTGCTGGAGGGTCCCTTTCAAAATGTTTTCTCTTCCATCTGACTTCCCAGCATTGTTTTCTGCCCCAGTCAGTTTCACTTATACAGCAATCTGTTCAAGACACATGTCCACTAAAATTGGCATATGCCCTTAGAGCTAGGGTTTCTTTTGAAGCATTGATTTTTGACATTTTGTAGCCCAAATGTCAAGCTTTTTTCCCATACGGCTGAAAGTAAAGCTTCTGTTGATTTCCCAAATTTGGTCTGACACAGCCTGTCATTCAGGGATAATGCTCTCTTCTGTTAGAGCACCATCTGAGTATGGATGGCCATGACAGGGTCTCACAGATAAAAGCAGTGTGATATTGAACAGAGGAAAAGGTCATCAGGGCAGCATCCTTTTCAATGTAAAATATTCCCTTTTCAATGGGAACTTTTAGCAAGCAGCAGAGCAGCGCTGCTTTTCACTTCGCTTCCTTAGTACACACAAGACAACATACTGGTGGCTTTTCGTGGTGTGCTCCCTGTTCCAACTTGCCCAATAGGTTCTTGGCAAGACAGTGCAGCCATCATTTTGTAGCTGCAAACAGCAGTTTTGATGCAAGGCAGTGGTGCTCAAAGGAGCCATAGCAGCCATTTTGCTGGTTCTGCTGAAGTGCAGCTTGGTAATGGATGGGAATTCTGCTTAGTGGGTCAATGTATCCCACAGTTGGAAGACAACCCATTTCGGCTGTCATGGCCACATGCCTCAGAACACAAAAACCACACCATCTAGTGATGGGGCAATGGATCACTTGACTCACTTATGTCCCTTTGGGATCCATAAACACAGGGGCCTTTGCTGGCCTTTGGCACTAGGCTCATATAAAGATGTGAGCAGAACACTTTATTTCAGTGCAGGAGTACTTTTACTTTATTTCAGTGCAGGAGTGCTTTTATTTTACAAGAACTTTCCAGAAGCTGAAAGAGAACATCCTCATGTGCTGACTCATCGGGTGTGTCTCCCTAGGCCTGGTCTTCATGTGCTGACTCATTGGGTGTGGCAGGGTGTGGCAGACAGGCTGAACCTGGTGGGCATGGCTTCAGAAGTTCAAGTATATTAGCTGCTCCATCCTGAAGGCCGGTGCTTCGCGTTACTGTGCACTCGCGTGCAACGTGATGCTCACCGCCACCTGGACCAGTTTACTTACCTTTGAAACCAGGTGTTCTCCTGCATACTATAGTGGCTTAGTCACAGCAGGACCAGACTACCCGTGCAAGGGACCAGTAAAGGATCTCGGTCCAGATCATACAAGTGCCCCTGCCAGAAGCAGCAGGACGGAATACTCGCCAAAACTAATCAACAGGTGAGATTTCCAGGGACAGCGCATCCCACGGGTACCACGGTTTGGGAGAAGGGGTCTGGAAGGGGATCAGGCGCCAAGCTGGCATACTCACGCCCCCTATTCTCCACGCAGTAGCAGTCCTGAGCAGCATCACTTATTACCACCAGTCACCACATAAGTGCAGAGGGCGAAGTCGGACCCGAGCGACCTCACTTCCGAGAGGGCTGAAACTGTGCCCCAACGCCTCTGCAGAGACCAGGTGAGAGTAACAGAACGCAAAGCCTCTTCGAATCTCTGCCTGGGTGTTATGGAAACTTCTGAAATGGACCAGTTGGCCTGATTACTGGGAGAGTTACGGGCTGAAGTTCATGCCTCAAGACAGGAAACCAATGCCCTAAGGAGGGATCTAATTGTGAACCGGAAGCGGACAGATGAACTAGCAAAGCAAATGCTCCAGGCACAGGCAGGCCAGGTCCCACTGCCGCGATATACCCCTCCTGCCACGCCTCCACAGCCCACGCCAGTACAGGTGGTTCTTCCAGGGGGTGTTCCCCTGGCCCCACCATAACGCTTCACAGTCGATCCGAATAAGTATGCCATCTTTATAAATCAATGTCGCCTACATTTCTTGTGCACATCTGGGGCATTCCCCAACGATCAAGCAAGAGTGGCATTTGTACTCTCATATTTGGGTGGTAGTGCAGCGGACTGGTCGATACCCTTGGTAAAGCAGGATGATCCTTTGCTTCGAGAATTCAGAGGTTTCCAGCGTAAAATGGAGAAACTATTTGCACGGCATACTCAAGGGCGGGCTCTGGACAATGAACTGTTATCACTACGGCAGGGTAATCAAGACTTACTAACATATATCACTTCCTTCAATCGTCTAATAGCACAAACTAACTGGCCAGAGGAGAAAAGAACTGCGCTCTTTGACCGAGGCTTGCGGGGGGAACTTAAGGACGTATTAGCCCAAGTAGTAAATCCCCCGGAAAGATCAGTCTGAGCCAATGCAAATCGGAGGTTTGCGGAGCCCACCCACCAAGGAAGAAAGGGAGAAAAGGAGACTGTAAACCTGTGCTTTTTGAGGAGGGGCTCAATTTGGAAGGCATACAGAGTGAATGCCGGTCAACCGTGGGCATGGAGTCTGCCGTCAAAGAGGATGCGGAAGACGCTTAGTGGGGCAGGAACATGCCCTCGAGCAACTTCCCACCAAGGGAACCCAGGACACATGGAACGGACAGCAGAGGCGACCGCGTTCACGAAAGCTGCAGTAGGATGGCAGCTGCAGTGCTGTCGGTGGAACACGGCAGACTTCCCCTTTCGGCCCCTGCTGCGGCGAGTGGATGGAAGTTGGGGACACGTGGAGAGAGCAGTGACCGCGTTCAAAAAAGCCGCAGCAGGATGTTGGTTGCGTTCCGGGTCCTTTTTCGTATGAAAATGTAGATGTTGGGCAGTAATGACAGCATATTGGTGCCCCTTTCTCATTTCAGAATGTTCTTCATGTGTGTTTGCATCATTTTCAGGTGATTTTTACTGCCATTTTATATGTTAGGGTACCGTTTCGGCCCGTTCCGAGTACTTTTTCATATGAAAATGTAGATTTTGGGCAGTAATGGGTTAATGACAGCATATTGGTGCACCTTTCTCATTTCAGAATGTTCTTCATGTGTGTTTGCATCATTTTCAGGTGATTTTTGCTGCCGTTTTATATGTTAGGGTACCGTTCCGGGTACTTTTTTGTGATAAAATGTAGATTTTGGGCAGTAATGGGTTAATGACAGCATATTGGTAGAGCTTTCTCATTTTAACATGTTCTTCATGTGTGTTTGCATAATTTTCAGGTAATTTTTGCTGCCATTTTATATGTTAGGGTACCGTTTGGGCCCGTTCCGGTTACTTTTTCGTATGAAAATGTAGATTTTGGGCAGTAATGGGTTAATGACAGCATACTGGTGCACCTTTCTCCTTTCAGAATGTTCCTCATATGTGTTTGCATCATTTCCAGGTGATTTATACTGCCATTTTATATGTTAGGGTACCGTTTCGGCCCGTTAAGGGTACTTTTTCGTAATGAAAATGTAGATTTTGGGCAGTAATGGGTTAATGACAGCATATTGGTGCACCTTTCTCATTTCAGAATGTTCTTTATATGTTAGGGTACCGTTCCGGCCCGTTCCGGGTACTTTTTTGTGATAAAATGTAGATTTTGGGCAGTAATGGGTTAATGACAGCATATTGGTGCACCTTTCTCATTTCAAAATGTTCTTCATGTTATTTGCATCATTTACAGGTGAGTTTCGCTGCCATTTTATATATTAGGGTAGCGTTCCTGCCCGTTCCGAGTACTTTTTCGTGATAAAATGTAGATTTTGGACAGTAATGCGTTAATGACAGCATACTGGTGCACCTTTCTCATTTCAAAATGTTCTTCATGTGTGTTTGCATCCTTTTCAGGTGATTTTTGCTGCCATTTTATATGTTAGAGTACCGTGCCAGCCCATTCCAGGTACTTTTTCGTATGAAAATGTAGATTTTGGGCAGTAATGGGTTAATGACAGCATATTGGTGCACCTTTCTCATTTCAAAATGTTCTTCATGCGTGTTTGCATCATTTTCAGGTGATTTTTGCTGCCATTTTATAGGTTAGGGTACTGTTCCGGCCCATTCCGGCGCGTTCCGGATTTTACACACACCCAAGATTACAGATATGTTTTATATTTGAATTATGTCCAGTAATTCTAGGCATGGTTACGTTTTTTGTTTTTTTACCAGCCAAGTCTTTCATGCTTTTTTGATGCTTTTTAAGTTTTTGTGCTCTGACAGCAGCACGCTTCAATCTGCGCGAGCATAGCCGTGTCGAGGTATCATGGTAGCCTTTAGTGGGCGAGCAATCAATAGAAGTTAATGCTACCCTTTCCTCCTCATTAATATGCTCAATTATAGCTAAGAGAGGTGAAGGACTGTTAGGGGAAACAGCAAGTTGAGGTGTCAGAGTACTTGTCAGGTGAGGCAGTAATCTATTCCTTATCAGAGGAATGCATATCTAGCTGTCTATTAGCAAGAAGCGTCAAAATTGCACCGATTTTCTCTGAATTGGATGAGAGTGCAGATAAAAGTATATTGATTGTGACCTGCACCTTGCCTTTTTGAACCGATGCTCCTTCTTTAATGACCTCGGCATACCATCTGAACAAGTGCATATCCAGTTTTGGATTTGTCATAATTTGTGTCGCGATAGAGCACATTGCGATTTGAATATTGCTCGCAGTAGCTTTCATGGTATTAGGGGGTAGACATATCAGATCTTCTTTGTGGGTTTTATCAAAGCAATGATTGTGAGTATACATAAAACCTTCCAATTTATTTCATTTAGCCATGATATCAAGGACAGATACTATCTCGAATTTCCAGATGTGTGAGATCATGTCCTTTATCAAGAAGGTTAAGTATTCTTGTTAAAACGGAAAAGGAGAAATTATCCCCTTCAATTATGTCAGCTAGGTGATGACTATTGTTATGGAGAGTGCATAGATTTATTTCTGCACTCAGTTAATGGATATCAATCGACGTTTCATTTTGGAAGTCCTCTGCATGTTTGGTTGCACCCTGCAGTCTTTCAGGAAAAGAGTGCATCTTTTTGGGGGTAGGAGAACTCGCAACAGGCCAAGGTATTTTCCTATCATAATTATTTTAAAACCCTTTGCAATGGCCTAAAATGACACTCGGATTTTGACAAAATAATTAATTATGTCTGTGGTTAAATAATGATATACATATGTTCTATCACAGTATCAGGGATGTTATATCACCAGCAGCCACAAGGCAAGGTATCACAAAAGGCATACAGTTCAAAAGCAATTTGAAAGTGAGAATCAAGTGCAGTCGAAATCACATGTGGAAAAGTGGCATTTACACTTTTTATTTCAGTTTCAAATGTCAAAACGTTTTTTTTAAAAATGGGTTAAATATACAGAATCGGAATGCGATTTTTAGGCTGGGTGATAGATGCAAATCACAGGGATCATATAGAAGTGAAAGAGCGACTATAGCTGAATAACTGGGTGAGATTTTCAAGGTGAAAGACATTCGGTTTTGGTAAAAATAAAGCAATTAAAATGGGAAAATCGGTTTGGAAAGAAAAAAACAAGTTTTACTTACACTAGATTAGCAAGACTAAATTGTTAAAGAAAGACACGGTACGCTCCAAGGTTAATATGCAACTTAACCTTTTCACACTGCGTTCAACTCTATGTGGGAATTAATTTAAATTATTCAAAATATTGCTAAGGAGTTACCAGATGGGGTGAATGAAAGGATGTCGCTAACACTAGCAAATCATGGACAGGGTGCATAGAGGGCTCTGACAGTTTTGGACAGGTTACCAAGGCACAGATAGGATTCCTTAAAGAGTAGGACCAAGACAAGGTATCAAGATGGGTAGACTATGTGTTGTTATGGGATGAGGAAATACACACAATCAACGCTGGAGTTTGGAATTTGGGACAGCCAACCGGGTTCTGGACTCAAAAGGTTCTGGTCAAAGCAAGGTGGGCGCCTCTTACAGCAAACAGTTACATCAAACAGCTGGGCAAGTCTGGTCACTGGATGGCAAGGGTACAGCGGGAATGCAGGTAGTGGGCAAAAATCTGGTCTGGTCATAGGATGCTTCCCAAAAGGTATCACAGCTTTTACCCTTTGTTATTGGTATTTTAGTGGGGTTTCTGGATCAATGGCCTTGCTCAGATAGAGTCAGCTATGCTTTGGCCTGGCAGTGGAGTCTGGAATCTTGCAAAGGTGGATCTGGAATATCTGGATATGCAGGCACTGGAAATTCAGGAGAGAGTGTGTCTTGTCCCTGTGATCTCCCACCCCTTTTATAAAGCGGGTGACATCACCGGGTTTATTGTTGGGCAGAACTAAGCTAGACCTACCCCCAAGAACCTGATAGGTCAGCCTACATTAATCGCCTCCTCAAGGAGGTGACTCCCTTTATGAGGTTGTATTTTATGAGGTGAAAAGCCATACCACAGTCCTTTTTGCCAAAAATCAATCTTAACATAAATCCCACATGTGTACAGTCGTGGCCTTTTGGCAAATTACATAGGCAGGTTACATATTTCACACAGAGCATAGCAGTCCAATTCTCACGTTTCTAGGATGTTGTTTCATCTGTCTAATAATTTTTCATCATTTTCAATTAAATTAGTTTACCTAAAATTCTATAAATTTATACATGTGTATATATTATCATAAGGCATGTAAGTATTGAATTTCAAAGTGGCAGCTATCCACTTTCCTCAGAATATCCAATTCTCTGCCATTTCTGTCCACAATATGCCAGTGAAGGATACCACGTCTCGTTTAAAAGCCCTGTTGCAGAGATAAAAGTCTTAAAAGTTTATTAATAAAATAGTATTTTGAGACAGATGGTCAGCATTGTCTACCAAATAAGGGAATAGCTTACAAGGCTGCTCTGGAGTTGGCTTTGAAGCTCCCCAGTAGAAGTAGAGGGGAGGTGTTACTTGAGTTTTCACACGTAGGCGTCCCAGAATCTATTGTGTCAACCTGGAGCACAGACAGAAGTCTGACGAGCGTGTGATATTCTGTGTCCTGGTCCATTCAAAGTTTCAAAGGGCATAATTAACATGGAGGTGTCCCAGAATCTATTGTGGCTTCTCTTGAGGGTAGGGTCTCCTGTTGTCAGCACCCAACTGTCCCTTGAGCCATGGCAGAAACCTGTTTGGGCTGATTTCCCAGGACTGCCCATATATTTTAAAAGTTTATTTTATTTTATTTTGTTCTGAATCAGAAGCAAGCCTGTTGAAATAAAACATCCCATATATGTTTCCCAGCAACATTCCCTTTAAATTGCTAGGCAAGGACAAGGCCTTCTTCAACATGATGCTTTTAAAACAGGTATTTTCTTATTTGCAAAAGCACATTTTAACACGTGGTGAAGTCTGCTGGAGGGCCCCTTTCAAAATGTTTTCTCTTCCATCTGACTTCCCAGCATTGTTTTCTGCCCCAGTCAGTTTCACTTATACAGCAATCTGTTCAAGACACATGTCCACTAAAATTGACATATGCCCTTAGAGCTAGGGTTTCTTTTGAAGCATTGATTTTTGACATTTTGTAGCCCAAACGTCAAGCGTTTTTCCCATACGGCTGAAAGTAAAGCTTCTGTTGATTTCCCAAATCTGGTCTGACACAGCCTGTCATTCAGGGATAATGCTCTCTTCTGTTAGAGCATCTGAGTATGGATGGCCATGACAGGGTCTCACTGATAAAAGCAGTGTGATATTGAACAGAGGAAAAGGTCATCAGGGCAGCATCCTTTTCAATGTAAAATATTCCCTTTTCAATGGGAACTTTTAGCAAGCAGCAGAGCAGCGCTGCTTTTCACTTCGCTTCCTTAGTACACACAAGACAACATACTGGTGGCTTTTCGTGGTGTGCTCCCTGTTCCAACTTGCCCAATAGGTCCTTGGCAAGACAGTGCAGCCATCATTTTGTAGCTGCAAACACCAGTTTTGATGCGAGGCAGTGGTGCTCAAAGGAGCCATAGCAGCCATTTTGCTGGTTCTGCTGAAGTGCAGCTTGGTAATGGATGGGAATTCTGCTTAGTGGGTCAATGTATCCCACAGTTGGAAGACAACCCATTTCGGCTGTCATGGCCACAGGCCTCAGAACACAAAAACCACATCATCTAGTGATGGGGCAATGGATCACTTGACTCACGTATGTCCCTTTGGGATCCATAAACACAGGGGCCTTTGCTGGCCTTTGGCACTAGGCTCATATAGAGATGTGAGCAGAACACTTTATTTCAGTGCAGGAGTACTTTTACTTTATTTCAGTGCAGGAGTGCTTTTATTTTACAAGAACTTTCCAGAAGCTGAAAGAGAACATCCTCATGTGCTGACTCATCGGGTGTGTCTCCCTAGGCCTGGTCTTCATGTGCTGACTCATTGGGTGTGGCAGGGTGTGGCAAGCAGGCAGAACCTGGTGGGCATGGCTTCAGAAGTTCAAGTATATTAGCTGCTCCATCGTGAAGGCCGGTGCTTCGCGTTACTGTGCACTCGCATGCAACGTGATGCTCACCGCCACCTGGACCAGTTTACTTACCTTTGAAACCAGGTGTTCTCCTGCATACTATAGTGGCTTAGTCACAGCAGGACCAGACTACCCGTGCAAGGGACCAGTGAAGGATCTCGGTCCAGATCATCCAAGTGCCCCTGCCAGAAGCAGCAGGACGGAATACTCACCAAAACAAATCAACAGGTGAGATTTCCAGGGACAGCACATCCCACGGGTACCACGGTTTGGGAGAAGGGGTCTGGAAGGGGATCAGGCGCCAAGCTAGCATACTCACGCCCCCTATTCTCCACGCAGTAGCAGTCCTGAGCAGCATCACTTATTACCACCAGTCACCACATAAGTGCAGAGGGCGAAGTCGGACCCGAGCGACCTCACTCCCGAGAGGGCTGAAACTGTGACCCAACGCCTCTGCAGAGACCAGGTGAGTGTAACAGAACGCAAAGCCTCTTCGAATCTCTGCCTGGGTGTTATGGAAACTTCTGAAATGGACCAGTTGGCCTGATTACTGATAGAGTTACGGGCTGAAGTTCATGCCTCAAGACAGGAAACCAATGCCCTAAGGAGGGATCTAATTGTGAACCAGAAGCGGACAGATGAACTAGCAAAGCAAATGCTCCAGGCACAGGCAGGCCAGGTCCCACTGCCGCGATATGCCCCTCCTGCCACGCCTCCACAGCCCATGCCAGTACAGGTGGTTCTTCCATAGGTGTTCCCCTGGCCCCACCATAACGCTTCACAGGCGATCCGAATAAGTATGCCATCTTTATGAATCAATGCCGCCTACATTTCTTGTGCAGATCTGGGGCATTCCTCAACGATCAAGCAAGAGTGGCATTTGTACTCTCATATTTGGGTGGTAGTGCAGCGGACTGGTCAATACCTTTGGTAAAGCAGGATGATCCTTTGCTTCGAGAATTCAGAGGTTTCCAGCGTAAAATGGAGAAACTATTTGCACGGCATACTCAAGGCCGGGCTCTGGACAATGAACTGTTATCACTACGGCAGGGTAATCAAGACTTACTAACATATATCACTTCCTTCAATCGTCTAATAACACAAACTAACTGGCCAGAGGAGAAAAGAACTGCGCTCTTTGACCGAGGCTTGAGAGGGGAACTTAAGGACGTATTAGCCCAAGTAGTAAATCCCCCGGAAAGATCAGTCGGAGCCAATGCAAATCGGAGGTTTGCGGAGCCCACCCACCAAGGAAGAAAGGGAGAAAAGGAGACTGTAAACCTGTGTTTTTTGAGGAGGGGCTCAATTTGGAAGGCATACGGAGTGAATGCCGGTCAACCGTGGGCATGGAGTCTGCCGTCAAAGAGGATGCGGAAGACGCTTAGTGAGCAGGAACATGCCCTCGAGCAACTTCCCACCAAGGGAACCCAGGACACATGGAACGGACAGCAGAGGCGACCGCGTTCACGAAAGCTGCAGTAGGACGGCAGCTGCAGTGCTGTCGGTGGAAGACGGCAGACTTCCCCTTTCGGCCCCTGCCGCGGCGAGTGGATGGAAGTTGGGGACACGTGGAGAGAGCAGTGACCGCGTTCAAAAAAGCCGCAGCAGGATGTCGGTTGCGTTCCGGGTACTTTTTCGTATGAAAATTTAGAAGTTGGGCTGTAATGGGTTAATGACAGCATACTGGTGCACCTTTCTCATTTCAGAATGTTCTTCATGTGTGTTTGCATCATTTTCAGGTGATTTTTACTGCCATTTTATATGTAAGGGTACCGTTTCGGCCCGTTCCGGGAACTTTTTCATATGAAAATGTAGATTTTGGGCAGTAATGGGTTAATGACAGCATATTGGTGCACCTTTCTCATTTCAGAATGTTCTTCATGTGTGTTTGCATCATTTTCAGGTGATTTTTGCTGCCATTTTATATGTTAGGGTACCGTTCCGGGTACTTTTTTGTGATAAAATGTAGATTTTGGGCAGTAATGGGTTAATGACAGCATATTGGTAGATCGTTCTCATTTTAACATGTTCTTCATGTGTGTTTGCATAATTTATAGGTGAGTTTCGCTGCCATTTTATATATTAGGGTAGCGTTCCTGCCCGTTCCGAGTACTTTTTCGTGATAAAATGTAGATTTTGGACAGTAATGCGTTAATGACAAAATACTGGTGCACCTTTCTCATTTCAGAATGTTCTTCATATGTGTTTGCATCATTTCCAGGTGATTTTTACTGCCATTTTATATGTTAGGGTACCGTTTCGGCCCGTTAAGGGTACTTTTTCGTAATGAAAATGTAGATTTTGGGCAGTAATGGGTTAATGACAGCATATTGGTGCACCTTTCTCATTTCAGAATGTTCTTCATGTGTGTTTGCATCATTTTCAGGTGATTTTTGCTGCCATTTTATATATTAGGGTACCGATCCGGCCCGTTCCGGGTACTTTTTTGTGATAAAATGTAGATTTTGGGCAGTAATGGGTTAATGACAGTATATTGGTGTACCTTTCTCATTTCAAAATGTTCTTCATGTGTGTTTGCATCATTTATAGGTGAGTTTCGCTGCCATTTTATATATTAGGGTAGCGTTCCTGCCCGTTCCCAGTACTTTTTCGTGATAACATGTAGATTTTGGACAGTAATGGGTTAATGACAGCATACTGGTGCACCTTTCTCATTTCAAAATGTTCTTCATGTGTGTTTGCATCCTTTTCAGGTGATTTTTGCTGCCATTTTATATGTTAGGGTACCGTGCCGGCCCATTCCAGGTACTTTTTCGTAATGAAAATGTAGATTTTGGGCAGTAATGGGTTAATGACAGCATATTGGTGCACCATTCTCATTTCAGAATGTTCTTCATGTGTGTTTGCATCATTTTCAGGTGATTTTTGCTGCCATTTTATAGGTTAGGGTACTGTTCCGGCCCATTCCGGCGCGTTCCGGGTTTTACACACACCCAAGATTACAGATATGTTTTATATTTGAATTATGTCCAGTAATTCTAGGCATGGTTACGTTTTTTGTTTTTTTACCAGCCAAGTATTTCATGCTTTTTTGATGCTTTTTAAGTTTTTGTGCTCTGACAGCAGCACGCTTCAATCTGCGCGAGCATAGCCGTGTCGAGGTATCATGCTAGCCTGTAGTGGGCGAGCAATCAATAGAAGTTAATGCTACCCTTTCCTCCTCATTAATATGCTCAATTATAGCTAAGAGAGGTGAAGGACTGTTAGGGGAAACAGCAAGTTGAGGTGTCAGAGTACTTGTCAGGTGAGGCAGTAGTCTATTCCTTATCAGAGGAATGCATATCTAGCTGTCTATTAGCAAGAAGCGTCAAAATTGCACCGATTTTCTCTGAATTGGATGCGACTGCAGATAAAAGTATATTGATTGTGACCTGCACCTTGCCTTTTTGGACTGATGCTCCTTCTTTAATGACCTCGGCATACCATCTGAACAAGTGCATATCCAGTTTTGGATTTGTCATAGTTTGTGTCGCGATAGAGCACATTGCGATTTGAATATTGCTCGCAGTAGCTTTCATGGTATTAGGGGGTGGACATATCAGATCTTCTTTGTGGGTTTTATCAAAGCAATGATTGTGAGTATATATAAAACCTTCCAATTTATTTAAGTTAGCCATGATATCAAGGACAGATACTATCTCGAATTTCCAGATGTGTGAGATCATGTCCTTTATCAAGAAGGTTAAGTATTCTTGTTAAAACGGAAAAGGAGAAATTATCCCCTTCAATTATGTCAGCTAGGTGATGACTATTGTTATGGAGAGTGCATAGATTTATTTCTGCACTCAGTTAATGGATATCAATCGATGTTTCATTTTGGAAGTCCTCTGCATGTTTGGTTGCACCCTGCAGTCTTTCAGGAAAAGAGTGCATCTTTTTGGGGGTAGGAGAACTCGCAACAGGCCAAGGTATTTTCCTATCATAATTATTTTAAAACCCTTTGCAATGGCCTAAAATGACACTCGGATTTTGACAAAATAATTAATTATGTCTGTGGTTAAATAATGATATACATATATTCTATCACAGTATCAGGGATGTTATATCACCAGCAGCCACAAGGCAAGGTATCACAAAAGGCATACAGTTCAAAAGCAATTTGAAAGTGAGAATCAAGTGCAGTCGAAATCACATGTGGAAAAGTGGCATTTACACTTTTTATTTCAGTTTTAAATGTCAAAACGGTTTTTAAAAAAATGGGTTAAATATACAGAATCGGAAGGCGGTTTTTATGCTGGTTGATAGATGCAAATCACAGGGATCATATAGAAGTGAAAGAGCGACTATAGCTGAATAACTGGGTGAGATTTTCAAGGTGAAAGAAATTCGGTTTTGGTAAAAATAAAGCAATTAAAATGGGAAAATCGGTTTGGAAAGAAAAAAACAAGTTTTACTTACACTAGATTAGCAAGACTAAATTGTTAAAGAACGACACGGTACGCTCCAAGGTTAATATGCAACTTAACCTTTTCACACCGCGTTCAACTCTACGTGGGAATTATTTTAAATTATTCAAAATATTGCTAAGGAGTTACCAGATGGGGTGAATGAAAGGATGTCACTAACACTAGCAAATCATGGACAGGGTGCATAGAGGGTTCTGACAGTTTTGGACAAGTTACCAAGGCACAGATAGGATTACTTAAAGAGTAGGACCAAGACAAGGTATCAAGATGGGCAGACTATGTGTTGTTATGGGATGAGGAAATACACACAATCAACGCTGGAGTTTGGAATTTGGGACAGCCAACCGGGTTCTGGACTCAAAAGGTTCTGGTCAAAGCAAGGCGGGCGCCTCTTACAGCAAACAGTTACATCAAACAGCTGGGCAAGTCTGGTCACTGGATGGCAAGGGTACAGCGGGCATGCAGGTAGTGGGCAAAAATCTGGTCTGGTCACAGGATGCTTCCCAAAAGGTATCACAGCTTTTACCCTTTGTTATTGGGATTTTAGTGGGGTTTCTGGATCAATGGCCTTGCTCAGATAGAGTCAGCTATGCTTTGGCCTGGCAGTGGAGTCTGGAATCTTGCAAAGGTGGATCTGGAATATCTGGATATGCAGACGCTTGAAATTCAGGAGAGAGTGTGTCTTGTCCCTGTGATCTCCCACCCCTTTTATAAAGCGGGTGACATCACCGGGTATATTGTTGGGCAGAACTAAGCTAGACCTACCCCCAAGAACCGGATAGGTCAGCCTACGTTAATCGCCTCCTCAAGGAGGAGACTCCCTTTATGAGGTTGTATTTTATGAGGTGAAAAGCCATACCACAGTCCTTTTTGCCAAAAATCAATCTTAACATAAATCCCACATGTGTACAGTCGTGGCCTTTTGGCAAATTACATAGGCAGGTTACATATTTCACACAGAGCATAGCAGTCCAATTCTCACGTTTCTAGGATGTTGTTTCATCTGTCTAATAATTTTTCATCATTTTCAATTAAATTAGTTTACCTAAAATTCTATAAATTTATACATGTGTATATATTATCATAAGGCATGTAAGTATTGAATTTCAAAGTGGCAGCTATCCACTTTCCTCAGAATATCCAATTCTCTGCCATTTCTGTCCACAATATGCCAGTGAAGGATACCACGTCTCGTTTAAAAGCCCAAAAAATTACATTTAAACTTTTACATTTCTGCGAAGTCCTGTTGCAGAGATAAAAGTCTTAAAAGTTTATTAATAAAATAGTATTTTGAGACAGATGGTCAGCATTGTCTACCAAATAAGGGAATAGCTTACAAGGCTCCTCTGGAGTTGGCTTTGAAGCTCCCCAGTAGAAGTAGAGGGGAGGTGTTACTTGAGTTTTCACACGTAGGCGTCCCAGAATCTATTGTGTCAACCTGGAGCACAGACAGAAGTCTGACGAGCGTGTGATATTCTGTGTCCTGGTCCATTCAAAGTTTCAAAGGGCATAATTAACATGGAGGTGTCCCAGAATCTATTGTGGCTTCTCTTGTGGGTAGGGTCTCCTGTTGTCAGCACCCAACTGTCCCTTGAGCCATGGCAGAAACCTGTTTGGGCTGATTCCCAGGACTGCCCATATATTTTAAAGGTTTATTTTATTTTATTTTGTTCTGAATCAGAAGCAAGCCTGTTGAAATAAAACATCCCATATATGTTTCCCAGCAACATTCCCTTTAAATTGCTAGGCAAGGACAAGGCCTTCTTCAACATGATGCTTTTAAAACAGGTATTTTCTTATTTGCAAAAGCACATTTTAACATGTGGTGAAGTCTGCTGGAGGGTCCCTTTCAAAATGTTTTCTCTTCCATCTGACTTCCCAGCATTGTTTTCTGCCCCAGTCAGTTTCACTTATACAGCAATCTGTTCAAGACACATGTCCACTAAAATTGACATATGCCCTTAGAGCTAGGGTTTCTTTTGAAGCATTTATTTTTGACATTTTGTAGCCCAAACGTCAAGCGTTTTTCCCATACGGCTGAAAGTCTGTTGATTTCCCAAATCTGGTCTGACACAGCCTGTCATTCAGGGATAATGCTCTCTTCTGTTAGAGCACCATCTGAGTATGGATGGCCATGACAGGGTCTCACAGATAAAAGCAGTGTGATATTGAACAGAGGAAAAGGTCATCAGGGCAGCATCCTTTTCAATGTAAAATATTCCCTTTTCAATGGAAACTTTTAGCAAGCAGCAGAGCAGCGCTGCTTTTCACTTCGCTTCCTTAGTACACACAAGACAACATATTGGTGGCTTTTCGTAGTGTGCTCCCTGTTCCAGCTTGCCCAATAGGTCCTTGGCAAGACAGTGCAGCCATCATTTTGTAGCTGCAAACACCAGTTTTGATGCGAGGCAGTGGTGCTCAAAGGAGCCATAGCAGCCATTTTGCTGGTTCTGCTGAAGTGCAGCTTGGTAATGGATGGGAATTCTGCTTAGTGGGTCAATGTATCCCACAGTTGGAAGACAACCCATTTCGGCTGTCATGGGCACAGGCCTCAGAACACAAAAACCACACCATCTAGTGATGGGGCAATGGATCACTTGACTCACTTATGTCCCTTTGGGATCCATAAACACATGGGCCTTTGCTGGCCTTTGGCACTAGGCTCATATAGAGATGTGAGCAGAACACTTTATTTCAGTGCAGGAGTTCTTTTACTTTATTTCAGTGCAGGAGTGCTTTTATTTTACAAGAACTTTCCAGAAGCTGAAAGAGAACATCCTCATGTGCTGACTCATCGGGTGTGTCTCCCTAGGCCTGGTCTTCATGTCCTGACTCATTGGGTGTAGCAGGGTGTGGCAGGCAGGCTGAACCTGGTGGGCATGGCTTCAGAAGTTCAAGTATATTAGCTGCTCCATCCTGAAGGTCGGTGCTTCGCGTTACTGTGCACTCGCGTGCAAAGTGATGCTCACCGACACCTGGTCCCGTTTACTTACCTTTGAAACCAGGTGTTCTCCTGCATACTATAGTGGCTTAGTCACAGCAGGACCAGACTACCCGTGCAAGGGACCCGTGAAGGATCTCGGTCCAGATCATACAAGTGCCCGTGCCAGAAGCAGCAGGACGGAATACTCGCCAAAACTAATCAACAGGTGAGATTTCCAGGGACAGCGCATCCCACGGGTACCACGGTTTGGGAGAAGGGGTCTGGAAGGGGATCAGGCGCCAAGCTGGCATACTCACGCCCCCTATTCTCCACGCAGTAGCAGTCCTGAGCAGTCACTTATTACCACCAGTCACCACATAAGTGCAGAGGACGAAGTCGGACCCGAGCGACCTCACTCCCGAGAGGGCTGAAACTGTGCCCCAACACCTCTGCAGAGACCAGGTGAGTGTAACAGAACGCAAAGCCTCTTCGAATCTCTGCCTGGGTGTTATGGAAACTTCTGAAATGGACCAGTTGGCCTGATTACTGGGAGAGTTACGGGCTGAAGTTCATGCCTCAAGACAGGAAACCAATGCCCTAAGAAGGGATCTAATTGTGAACCGGAAGCGGACAGATGAACTAGCAAAGCAAATGCTCCAGGCACAGGCAGGCCAGGTCCCACTGCCGCGATATGCCCCTCCTGCCACGCCTCCACAGCCCACGCCAGTACAGGTGGTTCTTCCAGGGGGTGTTCCCCTGGCCCCACCATAACGCTTCACAGGCGATCCGAATAAGTATGCCATCTTTATGGATCAATGTCGCCTAAATCTCTTGTGCAGATCTGGGGCATTCCTCAACGATCAAGCAAGAGTGGCATTTGTACTCTCATATTTGGGTGGTAGTGCAGCGGACTGGTCAATACCCTTGGTAAAGCAGGATGATCCTTTGCTTCGAGAATTCAGAGGTTTCCAGCGTAAAATGGAGAAACTATTTGCATGGCATACTCAAGGGCGGGCTCTGGACAATGAACTGTTATCACTACGGCAGGGTAATCAAGACTTACTAACATATATCACTTCCTTCAATCGTCTAATAGCACAAACTAACTGGCCAGAGGAGAAAAGAACTGCGCTCTTTGACCGAGGCTTGAGAGGGGAACTTAAGGACGTATTAGCCCAAGTAGTAAATCCCCCGGAAAGATCAGTCTGAGCCAATGCAAATCGGAGGTTTGCGGAGCCCACCCACCAAGGAAGAAAGGGAGAAAAGGAGACTGTAAACCTATGCTTTTTGAGGAGGGGCTCAATTTGGAAGGCATACGGAGTGAATGCCGGTCAACCGTGGGCATGGAGTCTGCCGTCAAAGAGGATGCAGAAGACGCTTAGTGGGGCAGGAACATGCCCTCGAGCAACTTCCCACAAAGGGAACCCAGGACACATGGAGCGGACAGCAGAGGCGACCGCGTTCACGAAAGCTGCAGTAGGACGGCAGCTGCAGTGCTGTCGGTGGAACACGGCAAACTTCCCCTTTCGGCCCCTGCCACGGCGAGTGGATGGAAGTTGGGGATACGTGGAGAGAGCAGTGACCGCGTTCAAAAAAGCCGCAGCAGGATGTCGGTTGCAGTGCTGGCAGTAGAACATGGCAGATGTCCCATCTCAGCCCCTGCAGCTGGGAGTGAAGGAACGTTATGGCGCCATACAGACAAGAGGGGGTGGGTTGACAGGACGGGATAGCGTACCCGCAAGATGGGAAGAGTAACCCCATATAAAACGCCATTAGAACATTTTTTTTTAAACGAAGGAACACACAAATCCAGTTTAAAAAAGCTTACAGTAGAGCAACAGAAACACAGAGGGGTGTAGCATCAAAAGGCAGTCCCCTCAAGTCACCCGTGAATAATCTATTATGGCGGCCGGCATTCGGAAAGAAAGGGGGTGGGGATTGGGAGGTTTATCAAGGTTACAAGGTGTTGTGAACTCTGATTGGACTGAGGATCTCCTGCCCCTATTTAAAGCTAACAGCAAGGAAGGACTAATGGAGATTTCTATTTTTCTGTTTCAGATCAGAGTCAGAGGAGCAGAGGAAGGTACAGGGTTCTGTTGGGCCGACAAGGAATAACTACAGATACTTGCCGTATCCTCTGAAGGCACAAAGACCAAGCTAATTCTGGTCTTCATTAAGGAGAAGTGACATCCTGCTGTTTTTTTAATTTTTCTTTACCTCAATTTTGTTTAGTCAATAAAGACTAACTTAAATTTTGAAACCACAAGTTGTCCAACGTGTTCCCTTACATATGTTGATGGCAGCGGTGGGATTGGAGAACGCCATGGAGGCCATCATAAAGGCTCTAATGGATGGACAGCAACAGCTACAACAACTCATGCAAGTTCAGTCACATCAGGCACAGACTGACCGGCAGGCCCTGCAGCAGGCTTTACAGTTGCAGGCAGCAACACAAGATGCCATCAAACAAATCACTGAAAACATGGCTGTTACAAGGGATACAAGCATGGCCCCAACCAATGTCCTACAGAAATTTCAGCAAGGAGAAGATCCGGTATACTTCTTCACGAATTTTGAAAGAGTGGCTCGAAATTCCTAATGGCCAGTGGAAAAATGGGGACACTTCATTGCTCCCTTATTGACAGGTCCCATGCAAGGGGCTTACCAGGCGGCCAATCCAGCAGGTGATGCATTCTACGCAGACATTAAGAAAACCATCCTGGAAAGGATCAGCGTCGATGAAGAAGCCTACAGAACCAGGCTAAGAGAAACCCGACTACGCAATGGAGAAACGCCAAGACAGCTATACTATGGAATCCACGATCTAAGCGGCTAAAGCCAGCCTCCATTTCGGTACAGGAAATCATGAACAAAATCAAACTTGAACAGTTTGTTGAGGCTCTACCAGCAGCAATGCAAAGATGGGTTAGACAAAATCATTGACCCACGTTGGCTGAAGCCATTGACATTGCTTTGGCCTTCCAGAAAGCAGTACCCTCTCGTCCTATAGAAACAACCAAGCCGATGCCACGGGGAGCAGGGCCTGCAGAGAACATAAACATACATCCGGAGGCAAGGGGACCAGGATGGCCCATGCTCAATTGACAACCACAGTGTTTTGATTGTGAGGAATGGAGGCATATAGCCTGGTTTTGCCCAAGGAAACCAAAACTGGAACCAATGAAAATCGGCTGGGCCCAACCAAGAGAGTTCGAAGAAGAAGAGAGCCATATCTGGTGGATGGAACACCACGTCAGGGTCTTCTCAATTCCGGAAGTGAGCAGACCACCATAAGACCAGAAGTAAGTGGGGTTGGAGGGATTGGGAACCGTCCAATTCCTATTAAATGTGTGCATGGGGACACAAAGGCATACCCATCCAAAAAGGTAGACATAGAAGTAAATGGGGTTCATTCAAGAATGAGGGTCGCCATAATGCCACACTTGCCGACGCCAGTACTTGTGGGAACCGATCTACCTTCCTTTCGGGAGTATGTGAAAGACAATGATTGGCTCAAAACTGCCCCATATTCCCAAACTGATATTGAACAACAACTCAAGAAAATTCTAAAGAAAACAAGGAAAGAAGTGAGAGGAGGACAAAAACAATGGGCTGAACTCAGCCGATGCGTGGGACTAATAGATTGGCTATCTGAAGACAGCAAGAAAAACTTCCGGAATTATCAGTTAACAGATCCGACACTAAGAACTGCCACAGAGCAGGCCACAGCTAGCCAGGTTACCGGTACCAGATACCCATGCTTCCAGGCCAAGAAAGGACTAGTATACCGCATAACAATAGACCCACAACAAAGAGAAACAGAACAGTTGCTGGTCCCAACAAGCTACAGACCCATTTTGTTAAAGTTGGCTAATGACGATGTGGTTGGCGGACATCTCGGAAAATACAAAACCCAAGAGAAACTGTTAAAGTGCTTCTTTAGGCCAGGAGTATATCCGGAAGTGGCCAAGTACTGGGAGGAATGCCCGGTTTGTCAGAAGACCAGTCCGTACAAACCACAAAAAGCCCCAATGCAGATTATGACGCTTATAAAGGAATCTTTTTCTAGAATTGGTATGGATCTGGTGGCACCACTGGAACCGAACAGCCATGGACACCAATACATACTTGTGATATTGGACTATGCCACTAGATAACCAGAGACTTTTCCGATGAGGGGTATAAGTTCCACACAAGTATGTAACCAACTGGTTCTGTTTTTCGCCAGAGTAGGATTACCAACAGAGATTGTGACCGACCAGGGACGTAATTTTGTGTCAGGGGTAATGCACAAAGTGTGCCAACAATTACGCATTAAACAAATACGTACTTCGATTTATCACCCGCAGACTGATGGGCTGGTCGAGCGGTATAATAAAACAATCAAATTGATGCTCAAACAGGTCACTGCACCAACTTGTAAAAATTGGGATTGAGTGTTGCCATGGGTGTTGATGGTGTTAACAGACACCCCACAGTCTTCCACAAGGTTTTCACCTTTTGAGTTAATGTTCGGGCATAGGCCCAAAACAATACTTGATATAGCAAAAACCGAATGGGAAGAACAAGAGGAAGATACACACCTCACAGAGTATGTTTTAGAACTGAGAACAAATCTTACCAAACTGAGGGAACTGGCACGAGAGAACCTGGGGAGAGCCCAATCCTATCAAGAAAGATATTATAACAGAAATGCCAGGGCACAGTCTTTCCAAGTCGGTGACAAAGTGCTGGTTTTGTTGCCCACATCTCAGAATAAGATGCTGGCCCAATGGCGAGGACCTTACAAAATCTCAGCGGTTTTAGGCCCAGTGAACTATCTAGTGGAGCAACCAGATAGAAAGGAAAAAAACACAGAATTACCATATTAACCTCTTGAAGGAATGGAGGGAAACCAGTATGGATGTACAAAGCATAAACCAAATACAGGTTAAAGAATCAGCTTTCAAAGCGGTACAGTGGGGGGCACAACTCATCCCTAATGAAATAACAGAACTGGAGAGACACCTCCAACCGATGGAACATGTATTTTCGTTCTACCCTGGAAGGACGAACCTGGTTGAACACGAGATACATACTGATCCTACTCAGTCAGTACGGATAAGACCCTACAGACTGCCGGAGTCAAAAAGAGCTACCATTCAAAACGAGGTAGAAGAAATGTTATGCCTGGGGGTGACTGAACCGTCAACCAGTCACTGGTCGTCGCCTATAGTGCTGGTGCCCAAACCAGATGGCTCTACTAGGTGTTGTATGGATTATAGAAAATTAAACGCCATCTCTACATATCAAGCCTACCCAATGCCACGGATTGATTAACTATTAGAACGACTGAGCACCGCACAATACATAAGCACGATCAATCTAAAAAAAGGTTATTGGCAGATTCCGTTAAGACAGGAAGACTAGCTGAAAACTGCTTTTTCGACACCATCTGGCCTTTACCAATTTACAGTGCTGCCTTTTGGCTAACACGGTGCACCAGCAACTTTCCAGACGTTGATGAACAAGGTGTTAGCCCCATACGTACTGTACAGTTCAGCATATTTGGATGATATCATTGTTTTCAGCCGAACTGGGGAAGATCACATAAGTCACCTGATAAAAGGGATTTCCGCGCTGGATGAAGCCGGGCTACACATCAACCCGAAGAAAACTATACTAGCGGCACGAGAGACAAAGTATTTGGGTTATCTGGTGGGTGGTGGAGTTATAAAACCGCAAATTGACAAAGTGGAGGCGATCATGCGGTTGTCCATGCCAAGTAACAGAAAACTGATATAGGCATTTTTAGGTTTCATCGGATAGTACTGAAGATTGATACCCCTGTTCTCCAGTCTTGCCAGCCCACTAACAGAAGCACTCAAATCTTCCTATAAAGGAGACATCTTACAGGACACCTCTGCCCTGACAGCATTCCAAACCCTGAATAACCACATCTCAGCCTTCCCGATTCTGTGGTGTCAGAACTTTGAGAAACATTTCTTTGTACAGGCAGATGCATCCGGTACAGGATTAAGTGCGGTACTGTCGCAAGGCACGGGCGAAAACCTGTATCCAGTGGCATTCATAAGTCGAAAACTCCTACCACATGAGATGTCATATTCAACCTTGGAAAAAGAATGTCTGGCCATAAAATGGGCCATTGAATCCCTCAGATATTATTTACTAGGACGGACCTTCACTGTTTTTTCTGACCACGCTCCTCTACAATGGTTGGCAGTGCACAAAGACTCAAACCAGAGAGTATTGAGATGGTTTCTTATGCTACAGGAGTTCGGTTTCGTGACTGTACACAAACCAGCTTCATTTCAGGTGGTCCCTGACTATCTGTCATGGAGCTTGGATCTGCCCAACCAGCTCGATTCCTTGGGGGGGTGTATAAACCTGTGCTTTCTGAGGAGGGGCTCAATTTGGACAGCATACGGAGTGAATGACGGTCAACCGTGGGCATGGAGTCTGCCATCAAAGAGGACACGGAAGACGCTTGGTGGGGCAGGAACATGCCCTCGAGTAAACTACCCACCAACGGAACTCGGGACACATGGAACGGACAGCAGAGGCGTCTGCGTTCACCAAAGCTGCAGCAGGACACCGGCTGCAGTGCTGTTGGTGGAACAGGGCAGACTTCCCCTTTCGGCCCCTGCCGCGGCGAGTGGATGGAAGTTAGGGACACGTGGCAAGAGCGGCGACTGCGTTGAAACAAGCTGCAGCAGGAAGTCGGTTGCAGGGCTGGCAGTAGAACATGGCAGATGTCCCGTCTCAGCCCCTGCAGCTGGGAGTGAAGGAATGTTATGGCGCCATACGGACAAGAGGGGGTGGTTTGACAGGACGGGATACCATACCCACAAGATGGGAAGAGTAACCCCATATAAAACGCCATCAGAACACATTTTTTTTAAACAAAGGAACACACGAATCCAGGGACATCAGTCAGAGTAAAAAACGCTTACCATAGAGCAACAGAAACACTGAGGGGTGTAGCATCAAAAGGCAGTCCCGTCAAGTTACCCGTGAATAATCTATTATGGCGACCGGCATTCGGAAAGAAAGGGGCAGGGTTTGGGGATGTTTATCAAGGTTACCAGGTATTGTGAGCTCTGATGGACTGGGGATCTCCTGCCTCTATTTAACACTAACAGCAAGGAAGGAATGGAGATTTCTCCTTTCTGTTTCAGAACAGAGTCAGAGGAACAGAGGAAGGTACAGAGTTCCGTTGGGCCTACGAGGATTAACATCAGATACTCGCCGTATCCTCTGAAGGCACAAAGACCAAGCTAATTCTGGTCTTCATTAAGGAGAAGTGACATCCTGCTGTTCTTTTTATTTTTCTTTACCTCAGTTTGGTTTAGTCAATAAAGACTAACGTTAATTTTGAAACCACAAGTTGTCCAGTGTGTTCCCTTACAGAGACAGCAGTAGCTTTGTTTGTACTGTGGCAAGGCAGGTCACTATCTCCGAGAATGCCTGGTGAAACCACCCAGAAGAGCAGTTGGAGAAACTGACAAGGGTGAAGAAGAACAGGACTCAGGAAACTCCAACGCCTGGCAAGCGCAGGGGTCCACTTGACGAGCGGTGAAAAGGAACCTGTACAGACCTCACATCTAGTCATCCCTGTGCTCCTGGTAAACCACAAGCAACCGTCGAAAATACATGCCTTGGAGGCATACATTGACAGTGGGGCTGTGGGAAATTACATGGACCAAGATCTGGCTACCCGGATAGGCCATCCTCTCCGACAGAAGCAGGTTTCGTCACAGCAGTTGATGGATCTCAGCTATCATCCGGCCCAGTGACGCATTACACGACAAGGTCACGCTTCTGTGTCAGGACGTTCACCAAGAGGACATCACCTTCGATCTCATCGGCGCTCCTCAGTTCCAGATGACATTGGGAATGCCCTGGCTGGAGACCCACAATCCCAGGATTGACTGGCATAAACGAGTTCTGACCTTTCCCCAAGACTGTGCCGACACCTGTTATAGCAAGGGATTCTCATTAAAAGGTCTTACCAACCCAGGTTCGTCAAAGAAAGCAGCCATACTGGGCCTCACCAGTTCACTACCACCTGAATATCTGGATTACCAAGATGTCTTTCAAAAAGAGCAAGCAAACACCCTACCTCCGCACAGACAGTATGACTGCCAAATTGATCTAGTACCTGGATCTCAAGTTCCGTGCAGCCGGATTTACGCCCTAACAGAACAGGAAAACCAGCATCTAAAAACCTACCTCGATCAGTATCTGGCAAATGGCTTCATTCGTCCGTCCAAGTCCCCTGCATCTTGCCCCTTTTTTTATGCCTGAAAAGCAGGGAGACTTGAGAACTTGCATTGACTACAGAGCACTTAAACAGATCACGGAAAAAAAATTGCTCCTGTTACCGCTTATCCCCAAACTCTTGGATCAAGTCAAAAACGATAAGATATATACAAAACTAGACTTACGAGGGGCATACCATCTAGTAAGAATCAAAAAAGGAGACAAGGTGAAGACAGCCTTTTGCATGAATATCAGGTTATGCACTTTGGACAATGTAATGCCCCGGCGGCGTTCCAATTTTTCATGAATGACGTGCTCCGCGAACTGTTCGACGTCTGCGCTCTTGTCTATATTGATGACATTCTTATCTATTCGACCACCAAGGAGGACCACGTCAACCATGTCTGGGCAGTTTTGGAGAAACTGCGGCAACACCGGCTATATGCCAAATTGGAGAAATGCTTCTTTCATGTGACAGAGGTAGAATTCCTCGGCTTTATTCTCACACTACGGGGCGTATGCATGGACACGCGCAAGGTAGACACTTTCCTTAACTGGCCCTCACTGACATCCATAAAGTCAGTACAGAGTGTATTCGGGTTCGCCAACTTTTATCGCTGGTTCAGTCACGTTTCTCCCAGCTCGTCCACCCAATCACCTCTTTATTACGGAAAAATAAACAATTTAATTGGTCCGCAGAGAAAGCCTTTGAGGAGCTAAAACAAGCATTTACCACAGCACCAATTCTACGGCATCCTCGACCAGAACTACCATACGTGGTTGAAACTGATGCTTCCAACATAGCAATGGCAGCAGTCCTGTCACAACGAGACCCCGAAAGAGGTCAGTTGCATCCCGTGGCATTCTGGTCTTGCAAGTTTTCATCCCCTGAATTCAATTATGCAATAACTGATAAAGAACTGCTTGCAATTAAGGCAGCGTTCAAAGCCTGGAGACATTATCTTCTTGGAGCTAGACATCGTAATCTACAATATCTGAAGACCGCTAAACCGCAATCATCACACCAACTCCTCTTTCTTCTATGCGGAATACGTCTTCATCATCACCTATAGACCCGGAGTATGCAATGGAAAAGCGGACACCCTGTCTCGCATTAGTGAGGGAGAAGAGGCATTCACTACACCTGTCATGATGCCTACCCCCGGGCATCCGGATCGAGTCCATCAGCCCCGGGAGCAGGCATCCAGATATTTATCAAAACCCCAACAGTCCCGACTGGGGGCTGTTTGGGTTCAGTCCTGGCACCTTAGGCACCAGGCTCATAATAGGAATCAGTCCTGGAGCCATAGGCGCCATGTTCATAGACACTACTTACCTCATGCAGACCATGCTGCAACTGAATTCAAGCCAACGTGAGCCTTGGATGGGACTATCTTATTACAGGGACTATTTTTTACTCGGGTATGGTTAAGGGAACTTCTTACCTGGAACTACTTTGGAGGCTAGTTAAACCACACCCGATCAGCAGCACACGCTTCGCGTTATTCTGCATTCTGCAGCGTAACGCTCACCGTGCCTGCAAGCCTGCATCCAGTCTTCTGCCACGGCCGCCTCGAATCCGGAGCTCCTAGGAAAAGGGGAAAAGAAGGAGGAAAGGTTAGATCACGAACATCATTTCTATTCCTTACCTGATTCCGGACCCAGCACGTCTCCGAGCCTGGACAGAACATTATTCAAACATGCGTTGCATCGCCAGCTGCAGCGCCGCGTTATACTCACCAGTCCACAGCATCTTTCAACTCGGCGCTCCCTCCATCTTTTTCGTCGTCGAACTCCAGCATCTGGGGAAAACCAAAGAAACAACAAGAAAAACCAAAGTCTGTTGAAGATATGCCGCACCTATAAAGGGAAAGAAAACAACAAGTTAAACTTGTGCAACTTTACCGGACAGTGTTGGGAAATACAGACTCTTACCCAAACACCATCAGCTACCTCCAGGCAATATTCTTTTGGACCCAGCTGCAATTCTAAAAAGGGAATGGAACAAGAGTTAACATCGGACATATTGAACTCTTTTGAACTTTAAAAGCCCCGCAGTCAATAGCCGGAACTCCTCCAGTACCTTCAAGCCGGTGAAGTAACTGGTATCTACGCGCCCCTGCATATCACGCAGGATGGAGAGCTCATCATTTAAATACATAAGGTGAGCTTACTAAAAGGGGAATATCAGAGGTGACTAGTGGGGAGAACGAGTGCAGCGGGGGGTCCTTGCTAAAATCCACGGGTGGCTAAATCCCTTTCTCCACTTGCATGAGAATACTTCTTCGGGTCAAGCAGACGAAACTAGGTGGCCAGTCCAAACAGTCATCTCTGCACTACGCATCACGTTGGTGGAGACCGCAGCTGTCTGGGTCCGACCGACGCCCCTGTGGGAACCAGGTGAGCGTAACAACACCAGACCCCGTGGCCATCATCCCTGAAGGACGAATCCAATTCATGAATGCCGGAACCACCACTATAGACAACTTAAAATCTGACCTGCAACACTTGATGAGTCCACCAGCGCAACAGGAATGGCTAGGGAAGGGAGACCGGTATATAATCGTGGACAACCTACCATACTACCAGGGACGATTGTACATCAAAGATAAGAAATTACAGAGTCAAATCATCGCAAACTATCATGATTCATTAGTAGAAGGGCATCCGGGAATAGCCAAAACCCAAGCTTAAATAAAGAAAAATTACTGGTGGCCAACTTGGCGAAAGGACATTGGGCCTCATTACGAGGTTGGAGGTAAGGGAAAAATTATGCTGGTAAAGGATTACCGGCATCGCATACCGCTCTGGGCTATTCCAACCTGAGAACCCGGCATTAGAGGCACCGCTAATAACGGTGCCTCTAATAGCGGCATGGGCGCATGCACGCGGCCCTTCATGCCGGCAATACCAGCATGCCGTAAACAGGAGGACATCACAAGTCAGGCGGACATGCAAATACCGGCATCAAGAAGGCGCTAAAAGTGGATACCGGCATGCCGGCAATACCGGCATCGCGAACCACCCGTAAACTGCTATGTGCAGTGTTCTCAACTGCCACAGGTGCACGCAATCAGCACAGGTGGAGGCAATGTAGACTGGGCCAGCACAAAAGGAGCACACCACACCCCTTCCCACACCCCTACCCACACCAAAATGATTCCAGTACTAGTAGCAATACTGGGGCTTGAGGACATGCTTGCATTGCTACACCAGCAACAACAACAACAGGCAGCACAGAGGAGATGCAGGAGGAGAAGGAGGGTGAGACAGGCACAGCATGCCCCACCAGTGCAGGCAGTTGTACCACGCAGGCAGCCCCCAATCCCTCGCAGCAGAGCCAGTCCATTCAACCTAACCCCTGAGCAGATCCACACCCTGTACCGTCTGGACCGGGACACCATCACCACCATTGTGGACATGATACACAATGACATCACCAGCCTCATTGACATCCATACCACCATCCCCCTCCGCTGAAGGTGGTGTCTGTGCTACACTTCCTGGCCACAGGCACCTACCAGCACACGGTGGGGCAGATGCATAGCATACCACAACCATTATTCTCACGCACGTTGAACCAAGTGCTTGATGCCCCCCTGAAGCATACAAGCGACCACATATCCCTACCCAGGACTGCCCAGGAGAACTCCAAAACCAAAATTGTCTTCCATGCACTGACAAGCATTCCAAATTGCATTGGTGCCCTCGACTGCAACCATGTGGAATTGGTGGTCCCACATGCCATGGAGGTAGTGTACTGCAACCGCAAGCTATACCACTCCATCAACGTACAAATGGTATGTGACTCAAACAAGATCATCACACATTGTTGTGCCCGATTTCCCGGATCAACCCATGATTCAATGATCCTGCGGAACTGCACGATACCACGCTACATGGAGCGAGATGCCGGACAACGTTCCTGGCTACCTGGTGAGTTGCATGGCAAGCACATGGCAGTGTGATGGGGGGAGATGCATACTTCACCTGGGTGAGATTGGGGGGGAGATGCATACTTCACCTGGGTGAGATTGGGGGGGGGGTGCATACTTCACTTGGGTGAGATTGGGGAGGGGGAGAGATGCATACTTCAACTGGGTGAGATTGGGGGGGGGAGATGCATACTTCACCTCGGTGGTATTAGTTGAGAGACTGAACAATGCTCATACTGAAATACACTGTGCCCCAAAGCAGCCAGAATGAACCTGACACCTGAAACCAAAATGCAATATGTAAACTGCACAACAATGACAACATGCCAGTACTGCAACCATACCGTATCCATCGACACGCACACTGCACATCATCAGAACCTACCCTCTGCAACACAATGCAGCAACATGCTGTCAGTATGCCCAATGCAAATGACCGCTGAACAGCATCACACCGGACATGCGTCCATGAGTGCGTACAAAGGAATCACCCAAAGCCAATATACAGAATGTCACTGGCACACCACCACAGAAGTGCAGCATGCCATCATGAGGACATCAAGCGTGGAATGGCAGATCATTTAGAGTCTGGTGCCAACGGTGACAGGATCAATGCATACGATTAACTACACATCAAATAGATCATGGCAACAACTGCCGTAGTCAACCAAAGTACATGAACACTAGCAAGGAATAGGACACCCTGCATCAACTAGACAATGCTACGAATACCTGTCGACCATCTGACTTCACACATTGCGGTTACTTTGAAAATCTCCATTCATGCAGGGATATGTGGATGTGAGCAACAAATTATTGCAGGCTTGTGTATGATAGGTACAGGTTATTCAGGTGATGCTGGCTATCCCTTGAAGAGGTGGCTCCTTACCCCTGTCCGGAACCCACAGAACAGGCACGAAGAGGACTACAATCGTGCACATACCCGTACCCGTGTGGTGATCGAGCAGACCTTTGGCCTTTTAAAGGCACAGTTTTGCTGCCTCAGCAGGTCAGGTGGTCAGGTGGGGCACTCCTGTACGGGCATGAGAAGGTGGCTAAGATCATCATGGCATGTGTCATGCTGCACAACATGTGCATCAGACGGAACGTGCCTCTCCCCCCTGACATTGAACTGCAACCGCCTGGTGAGGCTGAGGAGGAGGAAGAAGATGGAGTTGCACGTCAGGCAGGTGGCAATGCACAGGAGGGACGTGCTGTGCGCCAGAATCTGATAGACCAATATTTCTAATACACATGGATGCGGAGGGTGTCATGGATGTGGGACTCAGGGCACTGGGTGTTGGGGGGACATGGACACTGTGCACTGTTCACAAATAAAGAACAAATACACAATTACCAATATCCAGTTATGTGATTATTCTTGACACAACGGGTGTATTAAACATAAAGTGTATAGAAAGTGCATAAAGCCTCCAACCCAAACACCTTCTCCCCCTCCCCCTCCCACCACAACTCCCCCAAACACCCTCTCCACCCTCCCCCCACAACTCCCCCAAACACCCTCTCCTCCCTCCCCCTCCCCCCGCAACTCCCCCACACATGGTGGGCACTTCAGTGCAGCATTAGTCCGCAAGAGTTACCAATAACAGGCTGCCCCTACTTCCCATGTCCTCTACCAGCATTGGGTGGCTGCATGTCTGGCCGCCGCAAGGTCCGCGTGGACCTGCGCAATTGGCTGGTCTGCCTGGAGCTGGCAGAGGAGGAAGTGCTTGGTTGCTCCAGTCCCTGTGCGGGATGCTGGCTCTCCATGGCATCCGCGACGCGGATGAGGACCTGCCTCACAGCTGCCACCTCATCACAGATGCGTGTGGTACTCGCTTCTATTGCGAGTTTAATGGCCGTAGCATATTCACGGCACTCCTCCCTCTCCAGGGGATCTTCGCTCACGTGCTGGCCAACCAGCGCAGTGAGCTCCTCCTGGCGCTGTTGGATGAGGCTGATTCCCTGGTCTCTGTCCCTGACACCGGTGGATGTTGACGCAGCGTGCGGCATGGGTCTGCAATCAGGTGAGCTCTCCCTGGGGCTCCATATCACTGGCAATGACTCACCACCAGACAGCTCATGGCTGCTGGCATTGGATGTGGGGTGTGGGGTGAGGTGGGGTGACAGCTGCGGGCTAGGTGTGCCATGTCCTACCGGTGTTTGGCATTGTCCCTCTTCATCCAACAGGGGTGCCATGGCAGCTGCTTCTCCAACCGAACTTTTGGCAGCGGACAGTGAGCCTTCTGCCACTGGCTCCCGTGTGGTGGTAGCGGCTGGTGTGGGTGCTATCGCGGTATCAGTGCCCCTTTCACGCCTTGGTGACGTTGCATCCTGAGTGGCTTTGGGCTTCTGCGGCAGTCCTGGTTTGCCAGTGCCCCTTGATGTGGTAGGCCTGATGCCTCCTTCCAAGCCCCTGGCCTTCTCCATGGGTGTTGTGGCCTGCGCTGCAGAGTCCTGGTCCTCACTGTCAGATTGTGAGCCTCTGGGGGACCAAGAGAGGGACAGCATCGGTGATGGTTCTACGTGCATCATGCATATATTGGTATTGTTGTAGTTCTCTATATTTGAGGCTATTTGGACTTTGAGTTGTGACATACAGGTTATTTGCCATATGGGTGGGTCATGCAGGCATACGTCTGGGTGACACATGTATGAGGTGCTGCATGCATGGGGATGTGATGGTGCTCTGGACAGCCTATAGGCAGGGTTGTGTACATGTGTGTGTTTGTGTGATGCCCCATGCATTGGCTCATTTCACTGTCACATTTGGGGGACATCATCATGCTTTGCATTACAGTGGTTTGTGTGGACACTCAACTCCATATGCCGATGACGGCGCTCCACGCTCATTTCCCCCACTCCCTCAATTGTCTCTATGCCAATTGTGCTGACACATGTCTCCTCCCATTGTGTCATCTTGATCGGTGAGTTCCCATGCCCTAGCTCCGATTGGCTGCAAGAATGCTCCTGGCACGTAGGCGCAGGTCATCCCAGTGCTTGCGCACGTCCTTTACAGTGCGGGAGCTGGTACCCACTGCATTAACTTTTTGTTCCACCCCCACTCAGATCTCCTTCTTTCTTATCTGGGCAGCACGCCGCATGTCTTGCACAAACACGAACTCTGCATTTTCGGCAAGTGTGTTGGCAAGAATATTTAGCTCCTCCACTGAGAAAAGGACCTTGCGCTGGCATGCAGCATCTTTCTTTAGGGCCTTGGGCATTCTAATGGAGTGTTAGGTGAAGTTGGGGCTGGTGTTGTGCTGATGCAGGTCCTGGGTGATGAGGTTGGCAATGGATTGTGTTTTTAAAGATGGCCGCCGTGCTCGTTCCCGTTCCTGTGCGATGACGCTACTTCCGGTTCTGCTTATTTACGGTCACCGCTATTAGCGGTCACCGCTAATGCCGGATCCATCAATGGCGGTAGTGCTATCAGCGCATTCCTTGATGCCGCTAAGGGACATTTTTGGGACTTTAGCGGCATGCCAGTAATGTCCTTACCGGCATGGCGCAAAGCTTGTGCCCGCAAACTCATAATGGCCCGCTATTAGCGGCTCTTTACTACACGGACACGGTAATTACTCCATGTCAGTAAGGACAGTTACTTACCTCCAACCTCGTAAGGAGGCCCATTGTCCACTTCATCGCAACCTGTGGCACCTGTGCACAACACAAGTCGCAAAAACAACAGGTCTGCTATGTCCTTTATAAGTACCCCAGGCACCTTGGCATACACTATCAATGGATTTTATTACAGACCTTCCCTCCTGTAATGGATACAATACCACCTTAGTCATCGTAGATCTGTTTTCCAAAATGGCCCACTTTATTCACCTGAAAGGTCTCCCAACTGCTTTTACTCTGGCTACTGTGTTTTTGGAACAGATCGTCCGGCTGCACGGGTTCCCATCAATATTGATATCAGACCGAGGAACTCAGTTTGTCTCTGCATTTTGGAAAAGGTGTTGTAAAGTTGCCTCCAGTTATCTACAAGCCATCACCCCCAAACCGACGGCCAGACCGAACGGACTAACCAGACCCTCGAGTAATTCATAGGTGTATGCTGCAACAAACCGAGGATACCTGGAAGGACATACTTTGGTTAGCAGAATACGCATATAACAACTCCATTCACGCCAGTACGGGACAAAGCCCATTCTACATAGTGTACGGTCGACATCCACAGACATCCGTTTTTGACCCCCTAAATAATTAGAAATGCCCGCTGTAACGACCTTACACAGAAACCATCACCCAGGTTTTTAAGGAAGCAGCAGAGTATCTTGCCAGAGCCAAAGAGAAACAGAAGCAGTTTGCGGCTCAACACCGAAGGGAAGCTCCCAACTACCAAGTCGGATACAAGGTTTGGTTAGCATCCAAAAACATCCCTCTGAAAGGACCACAGGCGTTCCGTCCCAGATATCTGGGACCCTACACTATCAAGGCTGTGATCAACCCCGCGGCCATGAAATTAGAATGACCGGCCCACATGCAGATCCACCTGGTGTTTCAAGTCTTCCTTCTAAAACCATTGAGACCAGGTACGCAGATCGATTCTCCACCGGATCACGAAATAGTTGAAGAAGAACCAGAATACAAAGTTAAAACGATCCTAGACTCTAAGATGTCCCGGTCCAAGTTGTACTACCTTATAGACTGGAAAGGTTATGGACCCCAAGATCGGACCTGTGAACCCAGTGAGCATGTCCACGCTCCACGATTAATCAGGCAGGTCCACCGCAATCACCCCACTAGCCCAGGGCCAGGGGGAAACCACCCATGAGAGGGGCCTTGAGGGGGAGTGCTGTCATGCCCACAGGCCTCAGATCACAAAAACCACACCATCTAGTGATGGGGGCAATGGGTCACTTGACTTGCTTATGTCCCTTTAGTACCTATAAACACAGGGGCCCTGGCTGGACTCAGTCCTGGCGCCTTTGGCGCCAGACTCATATAGAGATATGAGCAGGAACACTTTATTTCAGCGCAGGCGTGCTTTTACTGTGCAGGAGTGCTTTTATTTTACAAGAACTTTACAGGAGCTGAAAGCCTTTATTCCAGAGAACATCCTCATGTGCTGACTCATTGGGTGTGGCTCCCTAGGCCTGGTCTTCATGTGCTGACTCATCGGGTGTGGCAGGAAGGCTGAACCTGGTGGGCATGGCTTCAGAAGCTCAGCTATATAGGCTGCTCCATCCTTAAGGCCGGTGCTTCGCGTTACTGTGCACTCACGTGCAACGTGACGCTCACCACCACCTGGACCAGTTTGCTTACCTTTCAAACCGGGCGCTCTCATGCATACTCACCTCCAGGAAACCAGTGCTTCATTGATTCATCGCTTCATCTGCAGACTCATCTCCTGACATCCAGTGATCTTGATCCCGATGCTGCAGCACCGCACTCTGCATCCACGAACTCAGACCCTATGAAGAAGAAGAAAGACAAGGTTAGAACATCCATCCTAGGTCCACGCCGCATTTGAACCCTGGTCGCCCCCTAGTTAACAATTTACCAGCTACTGTACTGCTGCAGCTTCGTTCCTCATTCCCTCCGGCTGCTGCCTTGAGTTCCGCAGCTTCTGCCAGGCCGGTAACATCACCTGCAGGGGAAGAAAGCAAAAGAGCAAACATCAAAAGTGGAACGGACAGCAATACAAGGCAAGGGACTTTACAATACAACAAAAACAGACGAGGAAAGACAAAGGCAGACAGGAACACTTACCTGAAGTATAGTGGCTTAGTCGCAGCAGGACTGGACTACCACGTGCAAGAGACCAGTGAAGGAACTCAGTCCAGATCATATAAGCGCCCATGTCAGAAGCAGCAGGGTGGAGTGCTCGCCAAAACTAATCACAGGTGAGCTTTCCAGGCACAGCGCATCCCATGGGTACCACGGTTTGGGAGAAGGGGTCTGGAAGGGGATCAGGCGCACAAGCTGGCATACTCATGCCCCCTATTCTCCACACAGAAGCAGTCCCAAGCAGCATCACCTATTAGCACCAGTCACCACATAAGCACAGAGAGCGAAGTAGGACACGAGCGACCTCACCCCGGGAGGGCTGCAACTGTGCCCAACGCCTCCGCAGAGACCAGGTGAGCCTAAAATCAGCATCCTCCTGAGAGTTAGATATGGGGGAACCCACTGCGGTAGCCGAGCTGGAATCAACCTGCATTATAATTGAGTTTTGGCTCTCAGAAAGCGTTTTCACTGCTGGCACACAAATTCGTTTGCCACTGCGAAGGCCTCCTACCATGGTCAAGGAAGGCTGGCACTAGAAAGATAAGCTGTTATAAAGCAGATTAACCTAGTGAGTGATTCACAGATTGCAATAAAAGTCACCACAAGGGCAATTGCCGGCACACTATTTTCCGAGAAGTAGATTATAAAAGAGGCAAGAATACCAACTATCGAATTAATGACGTTAGAGGAAACCCCAAATAAACATATGCAATACCAGGCAATACCGTTGTATAACAATGCACAGTACGCAAAGGTAGCATATGACCTAATTACACTTGGTGTCAAGAGTGTAATGCAGGATATTGTCGGAATAGAGAATAGTAATTGACTAATTGTACCTATAGTACCATAGGGTGATAGCTTAAATAAATAATATCACAATGTAAAATGGATGAATAATCAAGTTAAGTACAGATCATATACTACCTTTGCGTTTACAGCATGAAGAGTGCGGTCCAGCAATGTAGGCAGACCTCGGTGGCTCCAGAGGCAGCGTTTGGGAAGGGGAGGGGTTCCAAACACGTTGAAAGAATAGGGAAGTTAACTTGCTGTATTAAGGGCATGAGGGAAAAAACACAAGGGATAGGAGATGTGAGAGCTGTAAAGCCGCCCAGAGCTGAACAGGCTTAACAGGCACTTTCTGAGGCACTTCCGGGGGTGCATGCACATGCCTAAAATAGAGGCTTTGCTGAGGGGGCGGAGCCACGGTTCTGATAAATGAAGCAAAAAAACAGGGTACATATTGTAATATGGACTCAAAACCAAACAGGGATGATGTTTTAATATTATGGCTTAATAGTCCATAAGCATGAAACACAACGTTGCAACTACAGTTTAAAAGACATAATAGAAGGCAGAAATTGACATGGCTAAGAGGTCACAACGCTCTCCCAGACTCACAACAGGCACTTTCTGAGGCACTTCGGGGGCACAGGGGCACATGCCTGTGCCTAAAATAGAGGATGTGCTGTGCTGAGGGTGCGGAGCCACGGCTCACTGCAGCTGCAGTTTCAAACGCGTAATGGAAGGCAGCAATTTACGTGGCTAAGAGCTCACAACGCTCTCCCAGGCTCTCAACAGGCACTTTCTGAGGCACTTCCAGAGGCACTTCATTCAGATGTCAGCCTTTCGATCAGAGCCTGTCCACTGTTCTGTTTAATTTGTGCTCACCCAGCTGTAATAAACAGTGTTGCTTCTTGCCCGGTGTATGCTCCACTTTTTGAGTATGTGGTTTTTTTATTATGCTCTCATTGGTGGACCTCTTAGTACACCATACAGAAATGAACACTAAGGTACCACTGAAGAGCAAGCACATAAAGACAAGCATGTTTCATCTAACGTTAAGGATTTAGATACAGAATTTTCTTTTTATATTAGACACCCTCCTCAGTTCAGACAGTGTAATAGCCGAGCTCCTCTGTGCAGCATGTGTGGTAATGCTTGCAGGCCCAAAACAGCAGAGCTGTCACCAAAATGGAGCTGACATCTGATTGTCTTTTAGTCCCTGTTTGTTTTAAATATTTGCTTAATTTTAGGGAGTAAAACAGACAGGTTCACACCTACATGGAGGGCTGATAGACACTGCTGCTGCATCCCTCTAAGATTATTTTTAGAGCTGCACACATGGTGTACTGGTAAATAGAGAATGCTAATTTTTGCCATGTGTCCCTATAAATAGTAGCAAAACTTCACTAGTTCACATAAAAACATGATCAATATGAATGTATAATTTCTTATGGTGGGATGTTTCTCTGCAATTAATATTTCGATACAAATTCCTGGGTTTGAAAGTACAAGTTATAGTAAGTTATAGGAAATTCTCCACTCCCAGTTTATTTTTCTATTGTAGATTAATTTACAGAAAGCAAATGCTCATCTCTACTATGCACTTTCTTTGATAAGGGAAGGTTATTGAATGACCGTAGAATATCTCACGTTAAGATCGGTTCACTTCCTTTGACATTACGTTCTATTACGTATGTTAATGACTCCCCCCGCACTCTTTAGGAGGGTGCTTTGTGGCACATAGAAATTCAGCAATATATGACCGCTGTCCATCTAAACTGCATAGAACAAACCCTAATTAACAAACTAAAGTAACAAGGGGTCTTGCACTATTTAGCAATGCTCTTTTAAATTGTAGCAAAAGTGCACTAATTCTCAGGACAACGGTTACTGCCAACTAGATCTCAGAGACTCGCGACTGCTTTCATGGCGTCTTGGTAAATAAAGAATGTGCACAAAAGATATGTTTTGGGAGAGTGTCTCGCGCTCAAAGCCAGTCTCTTGTGAGATTAGTAAATAGTTCATCCAAATATTGCAATAATCCAAGAAATACAAATTTGAAGTCAATTTCTATTTATTCTTCAGTGATAGAAAACAGCCGACACGTGTTTCGACCCCTGGTCGTTGTCAAGGCTGTGCATGACTAAGGTCAAACAAAATGTGTAATGGTATATTGGTTCTGAATGTAGTTTGTGCCATTAAATAATTATGGTCATAACAGATGACGGAATTGTAATTACATTGCAAGAAAATGATCAATAATACATTAATAAACCATACCTTACGGTGTCACACGTCAGGCCAGGGTTGGAGAGATGGAGTCAGTTGTGGAAAAAAAGTGGAATATAAATAAGGAACAAGAAAAGGGAAAAACCCATTGAGTAAATATTTGAAAGTTTTGAAAATAGAGACAAAAGATCTTTTCAAAAAATTAATTTCACGAAGGTGTCACATGACTATTGAGTCATAGTTCTTGCGAGTCATCACTAAAAACCAACCGGTGCCGTAAAAGTGCATGGTACCCTAATATGGGGCACTGAGTGAAAAATCCCTACACATGAATAAAGCCCACATCATGCTTTCCCACCATTAATGTGACCGTGAGAAACACGCACACCAGTAACCCACTATGGCATTATCTCTTTTGTCCAGCGAAGCGGGTGTGAGCAGTCTGCCGGCAGTTCCAACTTGCTGGTAATATACCAGCACGGTCCTCGGGGCCTCCTTTCATTGTTTTGGTGTGGTGGTGTTTTAGCGCATCAAGCACGTTGTTTCCCCCTCTTCACCTCCTACTGCAGCCACTTCCTGGTCCCCACTCCTTCCCGCCTCCCTGAACACCCCCCCCCGATTGGTGCATACTACAAACCCTTCTGGACTACCAGCCAACTGCTCTCCCCGCTCGCTTATTTTGTCCAGCGAAGCGGGTGTGAGCAGTCTACCGGCAGTTCCAGCTTGCTGGTAAGATCCCAGCACGGTCCTTGGGGCCTCCTTTCATTGTTTTGGTGTGGTGGTGTTTTAGCGCTTCGAGTGCGTTGTTTCCCCCTCCCCCTGCAGCCATTTCCTGGTCCCCACTTCCACCCGCCTCCCTGCCCGCCCCCCCATTCCCCTCCCCACACTGGGTGCTCATCTGGTCTTAACTGACCCTCCTAGGCAGCCACCTGCCCGGCAGCCCCCTCATGGCTAAAGGCCCCTAAGGCAAAGGGCGGCTCCCACGGCTGCGGCTCCTGTTGTGCCTGCAGGTGTCTGCAGGGGTCTCCCTGGTCAGTCCCACTAGCCTTCCTGTCTACCCCACCTCAGACTATTAAACACAGCTGTGCTGTCCCCTTTGTTGCTGTAATACGCACTGCATCTGTATTTAAAAAAAATAATAATACATTTTGCGCTGTGTATAACTAGGGCTTTTCTCCCCTTTCAGGATTCTCAAACTTAGGTGGCTTCTCCACATGTTGCTGTAATACGCACTGCTTCTGTATTTTAAAAAAAATATTGCGCTGTGTAAAACTAGGGCTTTTCTCCCCTTTCAGGATTCTGAAACTTAGGTGGCTTCTCCACATGTTGCTGTAATATGCACTACTTCTGTATTTAATATGTTTGCGCTGTGTAAAACTAGGGCTTTTCTCCCCTTTCAGGGTTCTCAAACTTAGGTGGCTTCTCACCGGTTCTAAAGTTAAGCATTCTGAGCTCTTTAACCCTCAGAGTGTGTCCTATTGCACAACTTGATTGCTGCTCGCTATCTTGTCTGCCTACTCTCGCCGGTGTCTCCCCCTCTCCCACTTACTCTATGGTGCTCTCTGTCTCTCCTATCTTCTCTAACTGCTTCTCTATCGACTATCCTGCTCTCCTCACTAAATCTGGTAGGAAGAAATTTTAAAAGGACATCCTGGTCTCCAACCCAGGCCTCCCTATTGCTGACACCTACACCAGTGCCTGCTCCAAGAAAACTCACCGACATCCTCTTTGTCGTGCCTTCACCTGACTTATGGACCCTTCATATGGTCTCTGTGCTCTCTCCTTTCTCCTCTTCTCCCATTAATGGTGGCACCTGTTGGGAGGTCCTCCTGGCTTCCTTCCACTCCTCTAAGGTCATCATTAATGTTTACTCTAATTGGACCTGTTATATAGTGACTGTCTGTGTTAGTCTGCCATATGTGAGTGTGTGATGTCACGTGGAATGTTGTTGGGTGAATGAGGAAACCCTGATCTGAGGGTTCCATACTGAGGCAGGCAGTTAGAGCTCCCCTGCCTGGGTGATGGGGCCAGTGCTGATAATACTCCATACTCCTGTATTTACCTTCATGTAACTGTAACTTAAGTACCTTGAATAAACCTAAGATTTAACCCAAGTTAAGCCTGCAAGTCACTTCGCAACATTGGCGACGAGTTGATCTACATAGAAGAACCTGCGCATGAAAAAAAAGAAGCTGAAGTTGAAGGAGCCTGTTGCGGGGGGGTGCAGTATACAGGAGGACACAGCGGAGATCAGCACTGCCCCCACAATACAAGTAAGAGACCCATCACCCAGGGTTAAGCAGGGGAAGAGCAAGGAAGCCCCACTTTATCAGGGATCAACAATAGTGGGAGGCCACGGGGTTAAAGTATGAAGCAATATGAAGATGAAGTAGCCCCAGGTGGAAATAAGCTAAGCCTGTTAAAGTGGGAAAATCTGGTTGAGAGGTTCCACTCACGTTCCACAGCTGCTCAGGGTGTAATAAAATAAAGGAAGAAGCAGCTAAATGCAATGGACTTGTGGAGAAAAAGGGGCGAGGTAATGGGACATGCAGCGTATTTACAGCCCCACTTAGCAATACCTCGGACATGCAGCATATTTACAGCCCCACCAAGCAATGTGAGTGTCACTAAGAAGTGAAGCGGACTGTCGCAGTAAGTCCTTCGAGAGCAGTATGCCCTGCAAAGTAACTCTCAGGTGGAGGTAAAATAAGTCTGCTGAACAGGAAAGTGTCTGCCCAAAAACTACAGTAAATCGTGTGTTCCCCAAAAGTTAGAAGCAGCATGTGGGAGAGAAGAAACAGAAATATGCATAGGGGTGAATGAAGAAAGAGCTATGCTACGTGGGTTTGGTTTAAGGACTTGTGTGCCGAAGTGAAATGGTGCCGTTACGTCGTCTCACCCATGGGATGTGACCGTTGGGTAGCAGGGGCTCAGCGACCCTGCACTACATGTAGGTGACTAATGACGTCACATTAGCCTCACAGGGTCTTGGCGAAAGTATGGAACGAAGATTTCAGTGTTCCATGTGTGGCGCGTAGTGCGTTAGCAGTTGATACGCTTTGCAGAGCGGAGGTTGAGAAAAGAACCTTTAGGAACTAACGTATCATCACGTGATAGTGCTACGTAGCGGCATCCGGAGAGCGTCGGATGCAAATTGCTACTGCATGGATGAGTGAACAATGAAGAGGAATGAAGAGCCATCCACAGAGTATATTCAGAGAGGCTCTACTCAGTACGGAAAGGGAATAAAGTCTTCTTCGTTTCAATATGCAGCAATCGTATCTAGGCACGATATGAAGATGAGCAAGTGCTGCAGAACTGTTGTGCTTTACCGTGACGCGCTGCAAGAAAGAAGTTGGGCCGGCGTTAGGCAGCATTTTCAATAGATTCTAGAGGGCATGGAGCGTCATAACAAAAGACGCGACACAGCATCCTCCAGAAGAATCAAGAGGTTATAGAGCTGCACGGTAAGGCATTGCAGACTTGGGGTCCATGGTCAAGATGCAGTGTTTTGAAGGGGCATCGCAGGATTTTGTTAGTTACACAGCAAAAGAGTTAAAGAGGGTCAATGCAAGCAAAGTCAAGACGACATGTATCCTTTTTAAGTGAAGTACTGTGTGTTATTACTGTGCGTTAGATATAACATATAGAGGATTCGCAGGTTAAGGGTGTGGACTACCCATGGACTATTAGTGTTATTCTTTCTACACAATGTAACATGCAGTTTAAACTAGGTTGTGCTAAATGTGTGTAGTAAGTGATTGAAGTGTGTTTGTGCCTCCATGAAGTGTGGAAGATTGAGCTAACATAACCTGTTGAGGATTTTCAGGTGTAGGTTGCTAACAAGCAACATGGACTTTTAGGAGCATAGTATTTGTCTTAGGGTCCAGAGAGGACCATGGACTTCTAGGACAAAAATGTTGGTTAACTTAATTACACCACAGTTATAACATTGCATAGTGAAATGTAAAGTGTCTTAGCCTGATTCAGTTAAAATTGGGACTGAAATAGATGCACAAGTATGGGAATGATGATGGTGTGGGTCAGGCAGTTACTGATGTGTATGTGTCACCATCAGTGTTAGAATGAGGTAGCGTCTGATGTGAATGACACTGTGGTAGTACTTAGAGGTAGCGCCTCTGATATGTGGGTCAAGGTAGCGCCTCTGATGAGTGTGGCTCAATGGGTATTTTAGGGAGGTAGCGCCTCCAGTTAGGGTGACAATACATTTTTGTGTGTGAGGTAGCGCCTCTGTGGTGAATGTCACTAGGGTTTTTTAGGGAGATAGCGCCTCCGGGTCTTTATGTGAAGAATAGTATTAGAGAGAGGTAGCGCCTCTGATGTGCATGGACGTAAGTGTATATGAGGGAGGTAGCGCCTCTGGTGTGTGTCATCAATAGTGTTAGCAAGAGGTAGCGCCTCTGATGTGAATAGATGCAAGTCTATATGAGGGAGGTAGCACCTCCGGTTTGTGGAACATAGTGATGTGCGTGAGGTAGCGCTTCGGCCAGTGTAAAGTAGGACAGGTACCTCAGTGGCTGAGTACCAGGTCAGAGTGTTTCCACAATTGTTTAAAGGAGGTAGCGCCTCTGTAAGTGATATTTTCATATATGTGGTCGTGCTAAAGTCTGTGTCTCATCCAAATTGTGGGGTGTGGCATGGCAGTCTCTATCAATACTGCATTGGGTTGTCTGTGGTCATTTGCCGGGTACGCAGATGGATTTGGGATGTCTGGCCAGTGTCTCAGATTTGTCTGCAGTATTTGAATGTATTGGCTAAGTAGGTCATACCCAACAGGCTGAGTCTATTTGGTGTTTGAATGGGTGAATAGTATTGCGTCGTCGTGAGTGTGTCTGTTTTTGGTTTGGAATTAGATGCGTGGTCTGTGAGGGGTTCAGAATATTGTCATGTTGTGACTGTTTTGTGCATGCGTGTGGGTCTAGTAAAGGAAGGAGATGTGTTACGTTGTGACTTTCTGCGTGTGTGTGGCTTTGGTAAAGGAAGGAGATGTGTTATATAGTGACTGTCTGTGTTAGTCTGCCATATGTGAGTGTGTGATGTCACATGGAATGTTGTTGGGTGAATGATGGAACGCTGATCTGAGGGTTCCATACTGAGGCAGGCAGTTAGAGCTCCCCTGCCTGGGTGATGGGGCCAGTGCTGGTAATACTCCATACTCCTGTATTTACCTTCATGTAACTGTAACTTAAGTACTTTGAATAAACTTAAGATTTAACCCAAGTTAAGCCTGCAAGTCACTTCGCAACAGGACCGTCTTGGTCCAAGGCCCTCAGACCAACCTTCACCTCTTTGATAGACGCTTCCCGTGCCCCATCAACTTCCTTTCTTCTCCTGCGGTCCCCCCTTTCCTCCGCTACCTTGCCTTCCCCCTCCCTCTCTGCCCCCTCCCTGGCTCATTCTACACCTCTGCAGGGCATACCACTGATCTGTACCCCTCCCCGGAAGTCCTTCAAGGATGGCAACCTTCTCCACATTGCCACTCTTAACTCTCGCTCTGCTGTCAAACATTCCTCTGATATTGTAACGCTCACCTGATTCCCGTAGAGGCGCCGGTCTTGACTGGGCGTATACCGTATCTTCAAAGGTGATGTGTAACACACGGCTGGCTCTTTGGGCTGGACCTCTGTGCACTGTATGTCTGACTCGAAGGGTAAGATGTCTGCAGATAGAAAATATGGGATTAAGGAACTGGGTTATTGAATGTCTCTCTCTTCTTCCCTTTCTCTTCTCCTGTAGAACCCCAAAGGTTAACGCTCTCACCTTAGGTAAGTGAACGCCGTGCTCTCCATCTGCCTCGGGGCAGGGTGCTGTAACCAGTTTCTTCACTGGATAAGGGGAGCAGGCCTCTTGACTTCAGAGGACTGCTGTCCGTCGTTTACTGCACGAACGGTAAGTTTCGAGTAATTCTAATGTCTTTAAAGTCTTTAGTAATGATGTTTCTTGTTTTGCAGGGTTCCGGCGATGGCGGATGACGGGCTGAAGTGAGTTGAAGATGGAGCCCGTGTGATGAATAGAAGCGCCTGGAAGCACGTAAGTAAGCGCTTGTTGCCTGCTTCACGATGCGCTCTAACTGTCTTTTTATTTTGCAGGTACAAGTTCGGAGCGGCTGCAGGGTGCCAGAATACCCACTGGGTTAGATGTGGAAAGGAGTAATGGCACGTGAGTATTAAAGTTCCCCAATGTCTTTAAACGCACCTTGTTTTGTCTTTCAGATGCGGGATGCAGCGCCGAAGGCCTCCGGAGCGTGCGAAGAGTTGGTAAGCTTTTGTCTTTCAGATGCCGGAATGCAGTGTGAAGACCTCCGGAGCGCACGAAGAGTAGGTAAGCCTTTGTCTTTCAGATGCCGGAATGCAGCGCGAGGCGTTGGTGACAGCCGATGGACCAGGTAAGTGAAGAGCTGTCACTGAAGAACGTAATGCTAACCTGTTCTTTCTTGTCTTTATAGGTGTTGCTGAAGACTGGATTCAGGATGGTAAGCCTTTTTCCTTAGGCCCAGGATCAGATGCAGAAGACACGATGAGCGTTCTGCTGCAGAGGATGCAGAATAACGCAAAGCAAGATTCATCCATCGGGTGTGGTTTAAATAGCCTCCTGTAGCGCTTAGGTGTCTCCTTCCACAGCCACGCCTAGGTAAGAAAAGAGTTCCTGCTTTCCAGAAGAGTTCCAGTGTTCTGAATCTAGGGAGTGGCTCCTGCCCCACCCAACAGGAAAAGTAGTTCCAAACAGAAGAGGATCAGAGGCTCAACTGGCAGGCAAGTAAGCAGCATGGTCTGCTGCAGGTAAGTCCACCCAAGCATTATGAGCCCGGCGCTTCCAGCGCTGGGACTGGGCATATTTATGAGCCTGGTGCCACTGGCGCCAGGACTGGGTCCAAAAGGTCCCAATTGGGACTGGTTGGCACTCGAAACCTGGGTTATGGATCTGCTTCCAAGGGAGTTGGGAAAACCCTGACCTTTTGGAAGCAGAGATCATGACAGATATCTGCCGCCTTCTTGAAGAACTTAACCTTGATGTCCTCGGTCTCACAGAGACATGGTTCATGGCCAGCTCTGTCACCAGCTTTGACACGCTCCTACCTGACGACTACAAGATCCTCTCTGCGCCCAGGCCCAACAGATCGGGTGGGGGTGTTGCCCTTGTCTTCCCTGAGTGGATTCCTGCCTCTGTCACTCCTACGCAGACCTACTCCTCTTTTGAATGCCTCACCTGCCGGCTCTCTCTCTCCCCTAGCCATTCCCTTACTGTGACTATCATCTATCGGCCACCTCGTCAGATTTCTTCCTTCCTCTCCGAGTGTGTGTTCCTCTCCTCCTCACTCCTGGCCTCAACCACTCATCTCCTCCTTCTTGGAGACTTCAACATCCACCTGGATGCCTCCTGTCCTCCCTCTGGACTCTTTCATGATTTCTGCAACTCTCTCTCACTCACCATTCTCCCCTCTGGCCCAACTCATTCCGCAGGGCACACTCTCGATGTTCTGATCTCCTCTGACCTTCCCCTCTCTGTCCCTCTCTCCACTCCTCTCTCCTGGAGTGATAACGTTCTCATATCCTCCCACCTCACCCTCCCCACCCCCCAGCCCAAGCTGCCACCCACCTTCTCAGTCATCCGACCCATGAAGCGTGTGTCAGTTGAGGCTTTCGCCACCACCTTCTCACCCCCTCCTCCCCCTTTGGCTGACTCTCACCCTGACACAGCCCTCTCCATGCTCCAATCTTCTATATCTGATACTCTTGATATCCTTGCCCCTGTCATGAGAATCCGCCTGAAGCCCAAAGCCAAGTGTAACTCCTGGTATGACTCCGATCTCGTCACCCTAAAATGCAAGTGCAGGGAAGCTGAGAGGAAATGGCGTGCTTCATGTTCATCCTCTGACAAACTGGCCTGCCGCCTACTGCAAAGGCAATACCGGCTCTCCGTCCTCACCAAGAAGAGAGCTCATATCCAAGCCAGCATCTCTGCTGCATCTAACAACTTGGCTGAACTCTAAAATCTGCAAGGAACTAGCCAATCCTGCCGCAATCTCTACCTCTTCTGTACCTTCCCAGGCCCTCTGCCTGGCACTGGCTTGTCACTTCATTTAAAAAACGCAGGACATCCTGTCCTCACTCTCCTCCTATCGCCTCCCTCCCTTCCTCACTCCCTCCCTCCCTCCATCCATTCCCTGCTCTTCCTCTGGCCCCTCTGCAGCCACCCCCACCCTCCTTCTCTGCTTTCCCCTTTTCTCTGCAGACAAGGTTTCTAGACAAGTCCGATCTATGAAAGTCTCCTCAAAACAGGTTCACCCTTATTCCTCCAAAACTATCAAGGACCATATTGACTCCCTGGCTCCTGCCCTGGCTGATTTCTGCAATCACTCCTTTGCCACTGGAGTCTTCTCATCCCCCCTGAAGCACTCCCTTGAGCACCCTCTTCTTAAGAAACCCTATGCCGACACCTCCTGCCCGGCTAACTATCGCCCTATCTCCAGCACTCCCTTCCTGGGCAAGCTCCTGGAGAAACAGGCCATCTCCCAGCTTAATCCCCACACTGAATCTGTTGGTTGTCATCATGACCTTCAGTCTGGCTTCAGAGCTGCCACAAGCACGGAAACTGCTCTTCTGAACATCCGTGAAGACCTGCTCTCCAACCTTGACTCCAAAATCCTGTGTGTCCTCATCTTGCTTGATCTCTCTTCTCCCTTTGATACTGTTAACCATGCCATCCTGGTCAACCGTCTCCGTGATAACCAGGGTATCACTGGTCAGACTCTGGCGTGCCTGACCTCTTTCCTCTCCGACCGACCCTCCCAGGTCCAACTTGGGTCCTTCCTCTCCGATATCTTTTTCTCTAACTGTAGTGTCCCCCAGGGATCTAACCTCCCTCCCTGTCTGTTCAGCCAATACCTGGCACTCCTAGACCACTGCATTGCCGCTCTCTGCCCCAATTTTCAGTGCTATGCGGATGATACTCAGCTCATTTTCAGGCTATCCTCGGCCTCCTCCTCTCCTTCCCTATCTCTGACTGTCTGTCTGCTATCCAGGAGTGGTGTGCCGCCAATGACCTCTGCCTCAATGCCAGTAAGACTGAGATTTTACTCATTGGCACACCCACTCCCTCCTTCCCTGCACCTCTCTGGCCAGGCTCTCTTGGCCCTCTTCCTGCTCCCACCTGCAAGTCTAAAAACCTCGGGGTCATCTTTGACTCCACACTCTCCTTCTCTCCTCACATCTCTGATGTCTCTAAGAAGTCACACTACCAGCTACACCTCCTTAGAGGTATTCTTCCTTTCCTCTCCATCCCCCAGAAGCTCACCGTCTCCAGAGCCCTGGTTCTCTCTAGGCTGGACTATTATAACAGCCTCTATCTAAATCTGCCTGCCTCTACTCTCCGCCCTCTGCAATTTATCCAGAACAGGACTGCGAAACTTGTCCTTGGCCTCAAGCCCAGGGATCGTATCTCTCCAGGACGGAAATCTCTGCACTGGCTCCCAGTGGCTGCGAGGATTAAGTTGAAAACCCTCTACATTGTCAACAAGGCCTTCTGGGGCCTGTGGCCGCATTACCTTCAACTCTCTCTTCCCAAATATCTTCCTTCTCGAGCTCTTTGCTCATCCGCCTCCAACTCCCTCAGAGTCAGTCGCTTCTCCAAGCAACGAGCTAGTAGTAGATCTCTCTCCTCAGCAGGGGCCTCCCTCTGGAACAGTCTTCCTGCCTCCCTGAAACTTGAGAACCATCTCCGGTTTCCGGAAGCACCTCAAAATCTTCCTCTTTGCTTCTGCTTTCTCTCCCCCTCTCTCCTGCTGAATTCCTGGTTGAAACTGCACTGGTTAACCTGGCCACCCGTTCTGATCTCGGGCCCAGGCACGCCTGCACTGCCTCCCTGGCAACCCCCGCACCTGGGAACGGTTATTCTGTATCCCTACAGTCCCCCCCACTAGCACTTATGTTGCTCTTACCTTGCACTTGCCACCATCTGGCCGGTTTATTTATCTTATTTATTCTACTATCCCATGTACTGCACTTTTCCCTTACCCCCTTCCCATGCACTTGCACGATTTGACTGACACCTGGCCTAGTAGGATCATTGTCTGTCTTCCCTCTGTTCCCCCTCCCTTACCTCGTCGTGCCTCAAAACACTTGTCTATAGGTGCGTTATAAATGCCATATCATATCATATCATAAGTCAAATGTCCCTTCTGGAATGTTGAAGTGTATAGGTCTCAGTAAGCTTGACCAATGGTTGTATTCAAGGTGACCAGTCAGTAATCCAAATCATATAAGTACTAGAAAACTATACAAATGAGAGAAAAAAATGATATATGAATGTTGAGTACATTACACAGTAATGTAGGAGTTCCAATGAGTTAAAAATCTTACCTTGTAGTCAATAAATTATGGCACGAGTGTTTAGCTCGCTGTGTAATGGTATGGAGCATCAATAATGAACACACCATTTATGGTTAGTATTATAGTGAAGATCCTATGGCGAAATATAAATAATTTAAGGTATGCTGTATCCAGACTCCTATTCTAGTTATTCTTCCATATGTTGTCTATGGTGTTAAATTGAGTTAATGATTGTTATTAATTATATAATACTGACAAAACACATGTTTTAGTGTTATATATGCAAAAATAATGTCTATTACGAATTGCAATGCTTCTCAGATTGCTTATTGGTTAAGGAACAAAGTAAGCTTAGAGAAACTGAAATCCCAAAGAATTAGACTTAATATTATAGTGGTTTTACCTTTATAGTGGGTTCAAATCCCAAAACTGTTTTCTAGTGGAGGCAGAGTAACTGCACAGCAAAGATCCTCTCTGTATTCAGTCGCAATCACAAATGCAGCAAAAGCAACTATTTCAAAATGGAGCCCGGAACATCATGACGTCACGCGTAACGTGATGCGTGACATCATTAGGTAAATAAAACAAACGCAACGTCATTTATAATAAAATACATTGATTGATTACTATTTAGAATTTGTAACAAGAGTACATGGATTAAGCATCATGCTAAATTAGATTATTAGTGAAGTGTAGCACGAATTTTGAAAGCACCTTGGCCCGTTCAATTTGATCAGCTGTAACTGGAGGTGAAGTTGATAGCACATAAGGAGGCACCTTGGCCCGTTCAATTTGATCAACTGTGGCTGGAAATGGAAGCACATAAGGAAGTTGATGTTTACAACTTGCTCAAAGCATATTAATGCACCTATAAAGAGGTATCATTATCAGATATGATTGAAATTAAGAATTAAGGTGAGAGAAAAAGAGGATTTCAGTGCCCTATAAGCAGTTTTGTATTCGGGAATAAAATATCATATGGGAACATTTTATGTTAATATAGTCTCACTTTTCAATGTAATGTTCAGAACACGTCACTCGAATACAGTATCAATGGTCAAATTGTCATCAGCCTATAGAGATGTTTACTATAATTCCAGTCTTATTTAATACAGTCCATAGTGGGTTACTGGTGTGCATGTTTCTCACGGTCACATTAATGGTGGGAAAGCATGATGTGGGCTTTATTCACGTGTAGGGATTTTTCACTCAGTGCCCCATATTAGGGTACCATGCACTTTTAAGGCACCGGGTGTTTTTTAGTGATGACTCACAAGAACTATGTATGACTCAATAGTCATGTGACACCTTTGTGAAAGTAATTTTTTTTAAAAAATGTGTGTCTCTATTTTCAAAACTTTCAAATATTTACTCAATGGGTTTTTCCCTTTTCTTGTTCTTTATTTTTATCCCACTTTTTATCCACAACTGACTCCATCTCTCCAACCCTGGCCTGACGTGTGACACTGTATGGTATGATTTATTAATGTATTATTGATAATTTTCTTGCAATGTAATTACAATTCCATCATCTGTTATGACCATAAATATTTAATGGCACGAACTACATTGGGAACCAATATACTATTGCCCATTTTGTTTGACCTTAATATGCACAGCCTTGACAACAACCCGGGTTCGAAACATGTGTCGTCTGTTTTCTATCACTGAAGAATAAATACAATATACTTCAAAATTTGATTTCTTGGATTATTGCAATATTTGGATGGACTATTTACTAATCTCACAAGAGACTGGCTTTGAGCGCGAGACACTCTCCCAAAACATATTGTCTGTGTACATTTATATACAAACTATGTGGGAAGTTTGAGGGAGCTGGCTATTCTCGCTGCCAAGTGACTTTTCTGATGTTTTAAAATTGCATGTTTGCTCCCAGAGTGGTGACTAGCGCACCTACAGAGATTGATCCCACAAATAAAGAATGTGCACTTTTTTTAAATATAATAATTTGGTTAGTTGATATAATCAACCTTTCAAATCTTAACAGACATAATTATACAAAAGGCAAATACAAATAAAAATTCCATGTATATATCCATGTTACATCAAACATTTTAAAAGTTACTCTCCAAACATAATTCTAACCATTAGCCCTCTCAATTATGTAATAGGAGGTTCAATATAGCAGGTTCAGATTGACAGTTCTTATTGATTTTTAATTGAGAGAAAATTGAGTCCAAATAATGAACTATCGCAACTCTAACTGCCAATTTTGTGCTAGTAAAAATACGCTGCCAAATCTGATGTGTCCATTGAGCAATTTGTGATAATTACATTTTTTTTAAATTGTTGTTGTTTGTGATTTAGCATCGGGCACATCATTATACAATGCTGAAGAGTCTCTCTTTGTGAGCTAACTTTACAAAACCGACAATAGTTCTGTTCTTGAGGGATTTGCTTTCTTCTCGCCATCACATCCTGGGTATGCCATAAATTTAATCTAAAGCGCAGATAATGTTTGTGTATATTTGGTGATAGACATATGGTCAAATAATCGGCCATTGTGTGATATTTCTTGTGCCCAAATAATTTGACATAAACATCCTTAAAAGAGGAACAGCTGGTCTGATTAGTAACCCAGTCGTGTTGTTAGATTTGCACTATTAAATTAAATTATGCACCATTTACCTTTCATCGAATTAAATAGTATAAAGCATTCACTATTTAACTTTTGCCCTGTTCATAGTCTAACTTATGCACAATGTACCATTGCCCTTGCTAACAGATTCCACCTTACAAGAAATAGGGTCTTCAGATTTGATGTTATAGTTTACATATGGTGATCTGAAAAACGCGCTTTTAGGAATTTATCATTCATTAAAAAAAGCTCTCTGTGAGAATCATTCATTTTGGACAGACTTGGGAATCAGATGGTATCTCCGACAAGCGGAGGGAGGGAGGCAGAGAGCTCTGCTCGCAGGTTCTTTAATCCGAATGAAACCCAGCCCTCTACTGGCTGTACATTTCGCGAGACTTGCTTGGCGCCGTGACCCCCATGTGAGAGAGCGGCTGCTAGTAAACACTCCCTGCAGCTCGGAGACATGGCTTCCCGTTTGTAAGAAAAGGAGAAAGGCAAAAGCAGGGATTCTGCTGTGCCCCTGCGTGTGAACGGCAGCGAAGATGGCATCCCTTTGCACGGTTACACACTGACTACAGCCTGCGAGGCCACCGATTACCGCACATGTAAAAGAGGAGGACGACTGGACGAGAGGAGTTTCACAATCAGTAAGGGGAAAGAGGTTAATTGCAGGATGTGGATACAGGTTCGGACCATTGATGGAAAAGAGACCCGCACCATAGACGACTTGTCCCGGCTCACAAAGATCGAGGGGCTCAGATTGAAGATTCAGGAGAGTTTCAACGTAACGCCTGGTCAGCAGCGGCTCTTTTACCGAGGCAAGCAGGTAAACAATATCTCCGCACACAAGCAGTTGTATCGCAAATCTACAGCAGAATAGCTACATCGCCACTGGGAAGAGAAATCAATATCCAACCAAAAAACGCAGCCGTTACGATTTTTAATCCGGACATGGGTGTATGTTGTGTTTTGGTGGTGGGGCTGTGCCCTTCCATTGCTCGCATGCTTCTAAAGGGGGGGGAGGAGTCGAAGGGCAATTTGCGTTTTGGCTCGAGTATTGTTAAATTCCAGGCCACGTTCTGGAAACGGCAGCGGTAGTGTGGGTCTGTTGACAACCGCCCCTTCAAGCACTGTCACGGGACGGTGATGTTTACGAAAGTGTAGTGGGTTCGGGCGGTGGTGTTTAGGAAACTTGTAATGGGCTGGGGGCTTCCTCCCACTTGTGGGGCTAGTCCTCGCCTTCCAACTATTGGAGAAAGAGTGGAGGGGAAACTATCCCATGATGAATCATGGAGGGGGTGGTAGAGGAAGCGTAGTCTTAATGTATGTAGTTCGGAGAGCATCATTTATTCCCCGGAAGCGACGCTTTATGGCCGCCCACCGGAACAGTAGATACTGTGTCCATGGGGACGGACAACCCGTGGGTTGAACTAAACACAAATCCAATCCTGCCCCAGTCGCCATGTGGCCACACACTGTACTCGGCTGCTTCTGTTCCACCCTTCCTCTTATGCAGAGACGCGCACAATTGGCGTCCGTTTCGTGCGCATTAAACCCGTGCTTAGCAGACCATAGTCGCAGTTTTGCAACGGCGGTCGACAGGACAGGAAGCAACTTTCTATTACATTGATTGCAAGCCTACAACAGGAGGCCAATGGTTGGTCAAACGTAGTCCGCGGGTTAGAGACGGAGGGTGAAAGCCGCCGCGACTGCGCGTGGAAGGGAGGCCGACACGCTTCCACAAAACAAAAAAACGGCTTTTATTTTAACGGTGCAGCAAATGGTTCCTTAGATACGCCCATAATACCCTAGAAAGGTGTAACGCTTTTAACGACAGTTGTCTTTGTTTCCGTCGTAGGCTCTTTGACGTCAGGAGAGCCGTTGTTTATAGAGCGAGGGACTGGCACGTGACTACTTAAATCCTTGCGGCGTGGGCTATGTACTGAAAATGGGGGTGGAGGAGGAAGCCAAGTCGCCCTCACTAATTTCTATTTGAAAACGGGTATTATGTGGGGTGGGGTGGACACATGCATGCCATTACCACCATGCCCCTCTTCCTCGTCCCAGTACTTACCTCTGAGGCCCCTCCTCTACTAATCTCTTCACTTTCTTTTCTTCAGAGGTATAATACCTCCCACTTACCTATTAGCCCCAGTAAAAAAAGAAATCCTGCTCTTCCGCCAGGAATCGTTCTTGCAGTGCCTGTCACCAGAGAGCACTGTCTGCTGGCTCCGTGAAAGGGCCTCTGACAGGGTGACTGGTCCCCTTCAGGGGAGAATCCAGCATTGCAAGAGCCCTGCTACTTCCCCCCCACAAGTGCACATTGAAAAATGAATGTTAAACTGACACAATCATTCCTGCCCGCCATGTGATAACTTGAACTGAGTCAGTTGTCACTACAATCGGTGGTGGAAAGAAACTCAGTGATGCTATTCGGGAAACTTCTATTGGAAAACAGCCCCAGGCTACTGGCAGCCATTAAAAATGAGTTGACTGGGGGACGCTGCACAGTCCTAAACCATTGGTCTGCTGACCAAGTAGCTAATCTGTACATGATCCAATGCTGCAACCAAAATCTGATTGAGAATCCAACAACGATCCACAAAAAAATGAATGAACTAGACTGGATCAAAACATGCGAGCAAGCAGCAACTTACAAATTGACCTCGCAATTTCCCTATGTGCCCCAGAAACTACACAAACTGCAACCTTTTGTGGGCAAATATCCTAACCGAAAGTTGAGGAACACCTTTATAAGAGCTCGCCTTAATCTGCTGCACGCCAATGAAATTCTTGCCATTCGTGGGCAGTCGACCTCAAATAAATGCAGATTCTGCAAAAACCTCAACGAGGTCGAGACAATGAGGCATCTTCTATCATGTCCAGGAGTGGAAAACATCAGGCAAGCTTACCTGAATCCTATCCTGGCCTCAGCATACATCTTTGACGAAGACGTCTGGTGGTCAAGACTAATCGGAGGACAGAAAACAGCGTGGGTAACAGCCACAGCAAAAATAATGCACTTAATCCTGGCTTCGGCTGCCAAAGAAAGGTAGAGAAATGTAAAAAAGAACAATTCTTGTAAAAACCTTGAGGGTTAACTAAGTATATAAAAAAAAAACGGCTTTTATTTTAACGGTGGAGCAAATGGTTCCTTAGATACGCCCATAATACCCTAGAAAGGTGAAACGCTTTTAACGACAGTTGTCTTTGTTTCTGTCGTAGGCTTTTTGATGTCAGGAGAGCCGTTGTTTATAGAACAAAGGACTGGCACGTGACTACTTAAATCCTTGGGGCGTGGGCTACCTATGTACTGAAAAGGGGGGTGGAGGAGGAAGCCAGGTCGCCCTCACTAATTTCTATTTGAAAACGGGTATTCTGTGGGGCGGGGTGGACACATACATGCCATTACCACCATGTCCCTCTTCCTCGTCCCAGTACTTACCTCTGAGGCCCCTACTCTACAAATCTCTTCACTTTCTTTTCTTCAGAGGTATAATACCTCCCACTTACCTATTAGCCCCAGTAAAAAAAAGAAATCCTGCTCTCCGGCCAGGAATCGTTCTTTCAGTGCCCGTCACCAGAGTGCACCGTCTGCTGGCCTCATGAAAGGGCCACTGGCAGAGTGACTGGTCCCCTCCAGGGGAGAATCCAGCATTGCAAGAGCCCTGCTACTCCCCCTGCCAAAAGCACAGTGAAAAATGAATGCTAAACTGACACAATCATTCCTGCCCGCTATGTGATGACTTGATTCTACCCTTGGCTGACCTCTTTCCTTTTGAATCAACCCTTCCAGGTACAAATGGGTTCTTTTCTCTCCTCTACCTCACTCTCTACCTGCGGCGTCCCTCAGGGCTCTATCCTCTTGCTGTGTGTTTTTTTTAACATTTACCTTGCCCACCCGATCTTCACCTTCTCTCCTCACTTTCAGTTAAAAACGTTGTATTTATGTTCGCTTTTGAAGCGACCGCAAACATAAATACAACGTTATTGTGTTGGAAAACGCTGCGGTTTTAAAACCGCAGCGTTTTCCAACACAACCGCGTGTGTTTCTGCCTGCTGTGGCTTTCACTTTGAGTGAAAGCCACAGCAGGCAGAAAAACACGCTGTTATGTTTACATGCCGCGTAGTGTTTCTACCTGCAGCTGATTTCCCATTTGGAGCCCGAGAGCCCCAAATGGGAAAGCAGATTCAGGCAGACACAACGCGGTTGTTTTCCGCAATGCCGCGTTGTGTCTGCCTGAATCTGCTTTACCATTTGGGGCTCTCGGGCTCCCCACGGGGAGACAGAGAGCCCCAAATGGAAAAGCAGATTCAGGCAGACACAACGCGGTTGTTTTCCGCAATGCCGCGTTGTGTCTGCCTGAATCTGCTTTACCATTTGGGGCTCTCGGGCTCCCCGTGGGAGCCCGAGAGCCCCAAATGGTAAAGCAGATTCAGGCAGACACAACGCGGTTTTGTTGGAAAACGCTGCGGTTTTAAAACCGTAGCGTTTTCCAACACAATAACGTTGTATTTATGTTTGCGGTCGCTTCAAAAGCGACAGCAAACATAAATACAACGTTTTTAAAGCTGCGGTTTTATTTCTACGTTTTCCGGGCTCCTCCAGCCCGGAAAACTTAGAAAAAAAACCGCAGCTAGAGCTTATTTTTTGTAAAAAAAATAAATAGCACTTACCGAGATTCAGCTGCAGCTTTCCTGCTCTGGTCTCCGGTCCGCGTCCTCTGAGTCCCGGCACTAATGAAGGGAAAGCCACCCAGCGGTAGACTTTGTTTACTACAGCTGGCTGGCTTTTCCTTCATTAGTGCCGCAAAAGCGAGCACAGGAGGGCCTCCATTTCACAAAATGGCTGCGCCCCTGTGCTTGCTTTTTCGAATTTTGAGCTTGAATAGCTAAAAATTTTACATAGGAAGTTTTAAAACGGAGGATGCTAGTATTTTTTTTTTATGTGGCCTATCTATTTTTGAAATAACATTTTTTACTAGAGCATCCCTTTAAGCTTCCCTCCTTTACCCCCTCGCCTTCCTTTCTCATTCCCGATTGTCTGCTATTCGTGCATGGTGTTCTGCTAATGATCTCTGTCTTAATACCAGTAAGACCGAGATCCTTCTCATTGGAATCCACCTCCCGCCCCCAGCGCCCTGACATTGTTCCCCTCTACTCTTTCGGTCCCCTCACCCTCTTGTGAGGCAAAAAATCTGGGTGTCCTCTTCGACTCTGCTCTCCTTCTCACCTCATATCGCTGACCATGCCAAGAAGGCTCACTTCGAGCTTCACCTCCTCAGAGGCATTCCCCCCGTCCACCCCCAGAAACACAATGTTCTAGAGCTCTGGTTCTCTCCGGGCTAGACCACTGCAACAGCCTCTTCCCTCAATATGGCTCTCTCCTCCCACTTCAACTAATCCAGAACAGGACTGCAAGACTTATCCTTGGCCTCGAGCCCAGGGACTGTATCTCTCCAGCTCTAAAATCTCTCCACTGGCTCCCAGAGGCTGCAAGGATCAAATTCAAGACCCTCTGCATCATCTACAAGGCATTCCGGGCCTGGGGTCGCGCTATATCCAACTTTCTCTCCCTAAATACCACCCTGCTAGAGTCTTTCAGTTCTCTAACTCTCTCAAGGCCAGATATTTCTCCAAGCAGAGAGTGAGGGTAGATGTCTATCTTTGGCAGGAGCCTCCCTCCTGAATGGCCTCCCTGCCCCTCTGAAACTTGAGCCTGATCTCCTTAAGTTCCAGAAGCTTCTCAAGACCTTACTTTTCTCCTCCTTGCCGTTCCCCCTTCCTTTTTACCCCCCCTACTGCTACGATTGGCTGCCTGGTCCCTTCTGAGTCATATAGGGGCCAGTCCCTCCCTCGACCAGTCTGCCTCAGCATCCCCCCTACCAGCACTTGCCTTCGGGCACCTTTCCCTGACTAGACTACTGAGTCTTTGTTCACCCCCCCTCGCACTAGTACCCATATCCCTTTCCCCCAGTGCACTTGCCTTCCAGGCTCTCCCTAGCACTCACCCAGCCCCCTGGGGCCCCTTTCCTCCTGCACCTCCCACCTTACCTTGCCTTTGCTCTGACCTGCCCCTCCCCCCGCACTTCCTAAAACTTTTGTATGATGATGTTTAATTGTCCTGAAGGAGGGCACAGATTTCAGGCCGCTAACTGGTGCTTCGCGTGTGCCTTCAAAAGAGAAATGCCCCCTTGCAGTTCTTAATACTGAAACGTAACGTCTTGCCCAAAACAAAGGTCTCTTTAATGGGCCATAACTTGTACAGCCATACACTTTAAATTCCCTGCTTGAAGAAAGAAAGTGATAAGCGGGGCTTACGAGGCCTGCAGTGTCTAGTGGGCCCCTGAGAGGTGGATATTTGAGCGTTGCAACTGGCAGTTGAGAGATTCCTCACTAGGACAAACAAAAAGGGACACAGCGTTGCGGAGTGCTGTGACGAGTGCTGTTTCACTGTTGGACTTTACCTGTGGGACCCATCTGCTATACTGGACAGTATGCTTCAACTGGATTCCAATCCTTAAAACATCTCATAGAGACATTATGAAACCTGATCTAACACTATCCATCTTGTTTTGTAGATATCCTTTGTGGTGCTTGTTTACAACGAGAACACTAACAAACAATTAGAAACAGCTAATCTCTGCAACCATTACTTGCACCCGCTATAAAAACAGGAACCCCCTGTTTTTGCACGCTTTGCGGAGGGCTGTGACGAGTGCTTTTTTGCTGTTTAGTGGGTGTTGCTACTCTCACGCTTAATTTTTGCTTTTTCCTCAGTTTTTTCAACCAGCATTCATCACTGTACCATAGCTCCCAACCACCAACAGTGAGTTTCATGTCTAGCATATGCTCTCTGAAGACAGCTATGCTCCCCACTAAAGAAATCAGCAAACTTCTCAATCACTCCAAAAGTAATTGTAATTGTTTATTCATTCATAGTGTGTGCCTGGCCCGGAGGCATCTGGGCGCAGAGCAGGTTACAGGTTACACATGACAGAAATGCAATCGGTCAGACAAAGATATATACAAATGAACATATGATACAGATTACAGGAGATATGCTATATACAGTAGTACAGGAGCATCCCGGATGTGTGCAGAAGTGAGGTCTTACTAGCAATATAGGGAGTGCAGGCAATTCTTTACCTTGGATTTGAAACATTGAAAGGGAGATATGGCTCTGAGCGAGTCTGGGATGGAATTCCACAGCTGCGCGGCTAGGACTGGGAAGCTAGCACTAAAAGTTTGAACTTTGGTATTCTGAGACTATTTGTTTGGACTTTTCTGATGGGGCGTGTTGAGGTATGATTGGAAAACCTGTCCGTAAGGTATACTGGGGCCTTGTTGTAGAGGCATTTATGCGTGAGATTGAGTGCTTTGAACTTGATTCTATCATTTATGTATAGCCATTTGATGTTGCGTCTCATGTGAGAGATGTGATGGGATTTGGGAATGCCAAGTGCTGCCCGAAAGGCGTTGTTCTGGATTATTTGCAGTTTGGATGTGTTGCGTTTGCTGGTGCCAAGGTGTAGGGCATTACAGTAATCCATTTTGGAGAGGATGAGGGCTCTGGCAATTGTGATGCAGCTGGCTGTGGACAGGAAGGGTTTGCAGGCATGTATCAGTTTGCATGTGTAGTTGGAGGCTGAGGCTGTGTCGCTGATTTGTTTGTTGAGGTTAAGGCCTCAGTCGAGGTAGAAACCTAGGGTTTTTACCCTGTTGGATACTTGATTGTGATGCCGTCAATGATAATGGAATGGTAATTGGTGGAGAGTTTAGCCCGTTTTTTTGGGGACCCAACTATGAGGAGCTCAGTTTTCTCGTCGTTCAGGCATAATCCATGGGTGGCCATCCATAGTTATATGATTAGGTACATTTTGTTGATCATGGATGTGTCCTTATCGTGATTGCCAGAGATGGGGATGGGAATCTGGGTGTCGTCAGAATAGTTAGTATATGAGTCGCCCAGATTATCGAGTATGTCGAACAGGGGCTTAGTAAAAATATTGTAAAGGGTGTGGGAGACGCAGGAGACTTGAGGTACTCCACATGTGATGGGTACTGGTTCAGCTGCAGCTGCAGGGTACTGGTTCAGCTGCAGCGATCGGTGAGAAGATCTGCATGGTCCTTTTGTCTAGGAATGATCTAATCCAGGTGGTGGCATCATTTGAGAAGTGGGCAGCTGATTGGAGGTGGTTGCAAAGGACATTATGGTTTACCAAGTCGAATGCGGCGGATAGGTCAAGGAGGAGGAGGATGGATGCATCGCCTTGATCCTTCCGATTGTCTAGTTGGTTCTTATGGCCTATAAGGGCCGTCTCTGTCCCATGTCTGGGCCTGAAACCCGATTGGCGTGTACCCAGTAAATTATTGATCTCCAGATATGCTTGTCCAGGATTTTGAAGAGACAGTGGACGGCCTATAGTTGGTGGGGATTTCAGGGTCTAGGTTGGGCTTTTTTATTAAGGGTAGTACCCAGGCGTCTTTGAAATTGGAGGGTACTGAGCAAGATTTGAAGGAGGTGTTGATAAAGGTGGAGATGAATGGGGCTAAGTTTCTTGCTGCTTCTTTAATGATGGTAGCTGGGCATGTGTCTCCCAGGCATTTGGATAGTTTTAGCGACATGATTATTTTCTCAGTTTCTGCGATGGAGAAGGACTTGAAGTTAAATTGGTGAGTGGGTGGGGTTTGTTTGGCAGAGGTTTCTTGCAAAATGGCATCTTGTGTGTCCAATGCAATTTTGTGACGGGTGGCTTTTTTTTTGTTATTGATTTTGCCTTGAAGTAGGGTGATTTTTTTGCAAAGTGCGTTTTGGATGTCTGTTAACCAGGGTTTGTTTTTTATGCATGAGTCTTTGGGCTTGATACGGGTTTCTAACTCCCTTCGTATGGCGAATATTTCTGTCGTATTGGAGTTGGCTTTTTTGATTCTTTCATTAAATGTATCTTTTTTTAGTTTGGATAATATCCTTTTTATATTTGGTGGACAGTTTTGTGAGAGAGAGAGCTTGTTTTGCGCTGCAGGATTTCTTTTTCATTTGTTCTCGGCAAGTCTTTTCTCCAAGAGTAATGTTTTAAGGTGGGGAGTGAACCAAGTGTTGAGGTGAGCCAAGGGTTTTTCTTTGCTAAGCTTGAGTGGTGCAATGGTGTCGATAGCTGCGTTGGTGGAGTTATTGTATAGATGCACTAGGTCCGTGGGGTTAGATTGGGGGTTTGCAGAGTTGATGATTGGATGTAGTAGAGGCAAGAGGTTGGAGACAGTGATGTTTTTCCTGTTTCTGGATAAGGCTGGGGGGCCCATGGGTCTATCTGAGTTGGTTTGGGGGTTGGGCTGGATGGTGAATGAGATCAGGTTGTGATCTGTCCACACACAGGGTTCAGAGTTAGTTATAGATGCTGTGCAGTTGATGTCTGCTGTCCAATCTAGGGTTCGGCCTTTTGAATGGGTAGGACCGTTGTTCCTAATGGTGAGGCCTGCTTCTGTGATGACATTGGATAGGATGGTGGCGTTGGTGTCATTTGGATCGTTAAGGCCTAGATTGAAATCCCCTAGCATGATGGTTTGGTAATTTGGTTTGGTATTGGAATTGAGAAGAGTTGTTATGTCTTCTTCAAAAGTGCCTATTGATCCTGGGGGGCGGTATATCAGGTGCATGGTGACAGTTCGGGAGGCCGAAAGTTGGAGTTTGACTGAGAGTAGTTTATCAGAGTCGAAGGGGGTTGACTCGATTTCTCTAATATCAAGCCTAGCTTTGCAGATAAAGGCTATGCCTCCTCCTTTTGCGTTTTCTCTGTCTTTTCTGATGATGGTGGAATTCTGCGGAATGGCCAGGGAGAGGGCGGGTCCATCTGCTTTGTGGAGCCAGGTTTTTGTTATGGCCAGGAAATCGAGTTGGTTGGTTGTAATGTCTGCTATTTCAGTTGAATGGGCAACTAATGATCTGACATTGATAAGAGCGCTGCTAATTTTGGGGGGGTTCCTTGGTGGTTTTGTATTTGTGGGGTTTCTGAGTGGGTGATGGGTGATATTTGGTTTGGGTTGATTTGGGCTTGGGGTTGTTGGCGTGTGTCTTGGGTAAAGTGGTCATTGGGTATGTGAGTCTAGAGCCTAGTCTGAGATTTCTCCATTTGGTGGAGCAGGGTTGGTTAGGCTTAGGTCTGCTTGTAAAACGGATGATCCATTGGGTAGGTGTTAGTATCTCGGACGTGACTAGGGAGTCTTTGCTAGGTGCGTGAGTGGTGAGCAGTGTGGGCATAGTGAGTGTTGGGGGTTGGGTAGTACTGATCAGGTCAGTGGGTGGCGATGAATTCTTCCAGGGTAGCAGGCTATAAGGTGAGTTGATGATGGGTATGGTGTTCGCCAGTGTGCGGGTGGGTGGTGGAGTGAGGTGAAGTGTCTTGGGTATGAGATTAGCGTTGGTGCTTAAGAGGAGTGTCATTAGACATGAAGGTTTTGGCATGGAGCTGAGTCACTCCGAGAGCTGTAAGTTCCTTGAGTCTTACTCGAACTACTGGCTTCTTCGTTCACAGTCATTACTGATATTCGAGGGTTCTGCACCATTGATTCCTCTGTTAAAGCTGCCAGTAAACCTGCTGCCAACAATTCCACCTTTGCCCCAGCAGCCAAACGTCCTGTTAAGCTCTCCTGTGCCGGCTCGTCACTAATCAATGTATCTACTCCACCGGACTCCATTGCTGCTGATGAATTTACTTTGTCAGCTGTTAGCCTGACTCAAACTCCTGCCTTATTTCACCACCAAGCAATGCAACCTCAACTCTTGGCTGACACAAATGTCATGAGCGTTGACGCTAATATTAAATCTGTAACTATAGTTCAAGTACATAATTTCCACCTGCCTCCTTCCATCTCTGTACCACGTGGAACTGATGCAAATAACTAGGCAAATGTTAATCAAGACTCTGACATCGCCTCCACTGCCTGCCCAATTGCTGTCGCTTTGACTGAAGATGCCTCCTCACTCCCCGTTTCGCCACACCCAGCTGCTATCTCTCAACCCCCTTTTACTTCCCATTCTAATCCCCGTCTAACTAACTTGTTTCGATCTCCCATTATGTTGGCTAACTCTACCCGTAACTCATCAGCCCTTTTAATCTCCTTTGCCAATACTACACCTCGGAGACCGATCTTCTTACCATCACATCGGCCAATCTCCCCGCAAGCTCCTACTCCTCGACTAATAGAACTGACGCTTCGCGCCATGAACACAGCTTTGTTATTTTTAACTAAGATTTTTGAAAACTTAGATGCCAAAATCAATGCCCAGACTACAATGAGAAACGCCTAGGAGAGAGATGCATGAAATCTTTCCCATGTAGTAGTCCTGTGTCTATGACCACAGCTTTAGACTAGAACAGCTGTGTGTGACGCAGGCGGGTTGCCAAATGCCCGTAAGAGAGCTACAACGCTGAATGGATTGAGCAAAGCACATAAGCACAATCTTTGTGTGAATTTGTGACGTTTGGAGAAGAAAGGTTTTCGTAAAGGTCAGATTCACTGAACTGAATAAAGGGGATCAGCAGAGAGGACGGTAGCCGTCTGCAACCATCAGAGGATTAACGGGATACTAGATGATTCTAAAATAATAGTGAGCAAAGAGGATGCTGTGACGTCCCCACTCTTTAATTTGAAAGAGCAGCGGAACACAGTGTAACAAGAAATTTCAAGACCAAACTGGTTGTTGACTGACGGAAGAGCCAAGGTACAAAAATATACCTGAGTGTTCAGAGCCTGGAAGGGACACAGCCCATAACATCTATACTTCCTCCAACAATCATTAATAGGACATGATGTCTCTCCCCCCTTCTTTTCTGAAGCAAGACATAACTGGTACTTCACTTTTTGTCCTGATGAAAGTTGGATCAACATAGAGGCAAGATCTGTTATGCCCTGCCTAGACAACCGAAACACGTGTCGACTTTTAAAGCTTTTAAAAATTTTACATACAGACGGATACACCTGTATTTATGAAAGGGTGAAATAAACATTGCTATATTCAACTATTTCAGATGGTTATAGATGTCATCATGTTTTGTAGTAGTTAAGAGAAAAGCCTTCTATGAGAGTATGTATGTGTGATGGGATAATTGACTGTGAGCAACATTTTATAAAGGAAAATGGATCAAATATGTTGACATTTTTGTGGTTGAAATAAATGAATGTTTTGGGTAAATAATGGAGTAGGAGTCGATCTACTGGTCCAGTGTGAGTTATATTTACAGACTACAATGATGCAGCTCTTAGGACGCAACTCACATACACCTTCATTGATCCCTTCACTGAATTTGATTGATAGCGAGTCACCATCTGACTGCAACCAAAATGCAATATCGGTGGAAAGAGGGGTTACGCTTTCTGAGGAAACCTCCATCTCTTTACCAGCTTCAACCGCCTCTGTCATCGTAGTCCCTGATTTTCAACCTCCGGTCGAGCACCGCTCCCTCAATCTTTAACAAAGCAAGCATTCATCATCTTTGCCACAACGAAAAAAGTTGTTAAACCTTGCCAGATCTTGAAAAAAAATACGTGATCCTCTCTGAACTCAGTTCCATCAGGCTCGCAGCAGTTTATTCAGTCTCCAACTTTGCCAAGGAAACCAACTAAAATAGCTAAGACTGCCATCACTAAGAAATATGCAACTTTAGCATGAGCCAAACGAGACTTGCAGAAACAACCTGCTAATTGTGTGCCTGCTCTGGTCACCTCCAATAATCTGCAATATGGCCCGTTGGATGATCTCCTACAAGCTGTAGAAGTCTTTGATCAAAAGGCACTAGAATTTGTTGACCACACACTCAGTTATGCCTACTGCACCCGACGCTCTCTATGAACCCTTGCATTCCCGGAATAATGATTTCTTGACCTTAGAGCAAAGATGCAACAAAATTTCCAAATCTGTTGTCCTCTTATCCGCTTTACCCAAATGGTGGAACAGGCATGACAAGTTGGCAGTGCAACCCTGGAGCTTGCCCAATCCAGCCCAGAAATCCAAATGGCCACCTCATCAGCGACCTACAATGCCTACTACTAACCTCGTATTCGGAATCCAGTCCTTTTTTTATCAAGTAACACCAGTGCAATGCGATCCGAACCGTCTGTGCAGGAACCAGCACGTAAACAGAATGAGACTCAACATGCTATCCCATCAAATCGCCATTTAATTCTACAATGCAAAGGTTGCGCTTACCCCGCTTATGATCTAAATAGAACAAGTGTATTGAACATCTTTAGCGATGTTCAAATCCTAGAAGATCTTTGTTCTTCAGACATAGCAGAAGTAGAGTTCTTGTATGATGAAGATTTGTCAGTTGCAAGACTCTGGGCCTCATTCTGCCGTTGGCGATAAGGGGTAACGGCACCAGTAAGGGTGCCGTTAACCCCTTACTGCCGCATTACGAGGTCCTTTAGCGGGTCCTGCTAAGGGTGGCTGGTTTTACCAGGCGCCCTTAGTGGGAGCCGCTAAAGGACCAGGGAGCTAATAAGGGGCCTGTTATTAGCTGCCTCCCAATTCCCATTGAGCCCTATGGGGGCTCAAATGGGAATGGGGATGGGTAAATTGAATGAGGAATTACCGGATCCTCCAAGGTTGGAATGGCCCGGTAATTCCTCATTCAAGGAACCCGGGTTTGGAGGCAGCCATGCTGCAAATAGCGGCATGGCTACCTCCAAATTTGTAATGACCCCCTCTGTATTCAATCGGTATAGTGCTTAACACTATGTGGCAAGCTAGAACTCAAATCTTTCAACTAGCTTTTATTCTCATTCAGGACAAATCATCGGCTAAAACTAACAAGTCAGAACCTCTCAGCTGTAGTTTTGTCACAAACCACGACAACTCTCTTACCTTGCCATTAAAAGTAACCTGCACTTGAGGAGTTTTCAAAATTCTTAGGCAACTAGAAACTGCATCAAATTCAAATTGTTCGTCTCAATCTCACCACTAGTCCAGACTCATGACTCTCACATTTGTAAATTTGCTAGTTGGAACACCAGGGGCTTCAAGCATCTTTTACCCTCCACTTCTAATCCGCTGACACCCTATTATGACATTGATGCCCTCCAGGAAATGTGCTTAACCTAGCCCCTTATTTGGGACAATTATAATATCACGCTATTTCCTGCTAAGAGCTCAGCTCGAGGAAGACCAATGGCTGATCTATTGGTTGCAGTAAAAACTGTGCAAGGTCTTCAGTTAGAGTCATGGGCCTCCCCGAATAGGTTTATCCTACCAGTTTCAATCCAAATTCCTCATTAAGTGCCAGCCCTTATTAACATCTACTGGAATCACTCCAGCATAGAGTCAGATCTGTTTCTGCAAGACTTGGAATATGTACTAGATCCCACCATCCAGGACTATTCAATAAAATATCTAATTTTGGCTGGTGATCTCAATTTACACTGTCTAACCAAAACCACCCCTCCAAATGCAGCAATGGTTCTCGTTAATGCAAGAGAGTATTAGAGATTTTGTATGGGGAGATGCACCTAATTTTGTGGTATTCTTTTATTGTGGTAAAATGGTGGTATAGTGTTATTGTGGAAATGCCCTAATATAGAGTGCTAATGCTCTCCTCAAAATACCCTAAACTCTGTATTTCATCCTGTGGTCTCACTAAAGGAAAGTTACCCGACTTATTACACTTAGATTTTGACAGTGTCACTGATCTGTTCAGTTGTAAACATGCCAACTGAAATACCGCACACTCACACACTGTCTAACTACAGAGCCCACAATAGATAGTTCTCTATCATCACACACTTGCCTGTGTGAGCAGATTAAATACAATGACCACATGTCATGTAATGTATCGGACACAAATGATTTTTATAATGTGTATTTATCTTGACAGATAACCTACCACTTGTACAATGCAACCATTACATGAAATATATTTGTCAATGTGAATATGGATAAGCAGGAAGAAAGTAAAAGAAAAAAAACACAACTCAATAAAATGAACTGTAGTCAGCTCAACCCCGAATATTTGCTGTTCCAAATCTTTGCCCGGTCTATGAAGTCGTTCTGCCTCCTTACAAAGCTAAGAGTTCTCATCACTAATCTTGTTAATCATGGCCTACAGTTCACTTATTTACATTTGGCATTAGTCAAACTCTCTGCCCTTGTTGTCAATCTCCTCTAACATTTTAACAATTTCTTGTTCTGTAGCATGGAATTCCTTATCTTTCTCCATATCATTTTTTTTTTTAAGCGTTTGCATTTCCAGAATAGCATTACCCTTGTTTTGTCTTATTGATCTATGACCCCTTTTAATTGCATCAATTCCTGTTCACTCTCCTCAAACTGCCTTTTTTTTGAGTCAACTGCTTATCCATTTCACTATTTTTAGACTGCATCTCTTTGTTAGATTGCTCTAATTCCGATTTGAGACACTTTATTTGCTCAACTGCATCATCCAAACTAGCCTGTAATTTACCAATTACTTGAGAATCATTTGCCTGCATTTTTAACGACCGGTTTAGGAGAAACCATAGCTTAGCGCACAATCTTATGATGCAATCCTTTTCCCCATTCTTGTCTGAAGCCCTAAAAAGTCTCAGCAGGCAGACTTGTGCAATACTCCCTTCTTCAAAAATGTCCTGCAACGACTCCTTCTGCACTTCTTCACATATTCGGTCCCTCCATAAAACGGAATTTTCTGATGACCACACCCTGTGGGCAGATAGCTTTGCCTCAAGGTAGCTCGCCAGCTCAGAAAAATCGGCTTCAATTTGTGACCTAATGACACTGTGCACAATGCTATACTATTACTTCACAGAATTAAGTGCACAGAATGTCTGTGCCCAATACACTGCACTGCCACGCCCAGTAACTGCTTTAAGGTTCCCACAGGCCAACACACCAAAATATGTTAGAGATTTTGTATGGGAGATGCACCTAATCTCGTGGTATTATTTTATTGTGGTAAAATGGTGGTATAGTGTTATTGTGGTAATGCCCTAGTAAAGAGTGATAATGCTCTCCTCAAAATACCCTAAAATCTGTATTTCATCCCGGGGTCTCCCTAAAGGAAAGTTCAGCTGTAAACATGCCAAATGAAATACCGGACACTCACACATTAACTACAGAGCCCACAATAGAGTACTCTCATGAAAACCTTTATCATCACACACTTGCCTGTGTGAGCAGATTAAATACAATGACCCAAATGCCATGAAATGTATCAGAAACAAAATTATTTTTATAATGTGTGTTTATCTTGACAGCTAACTTGCCACTTGTACACTGCAACCATTATGTGAAATATATTGTCAATGCGAATATGGATAAGCAGGAAGAAAGGAAAAAAAACAATTAAAAAAAAACCCACAACTCAATAATAAAATGAACTGTATTCAGTTCAACCCCGACCTTGGATCATGGGACTTGGCAGAAATCCTGCTTAATAACACAATCTTGTAACTTTTAGAAATGCATTTACTTGTGACATTGATTCCTCCTTCTGGCTAACTAAAAAAACTACACCCATTCAAGCATACCCTAACTTATTTAATGGCATATTCACCTCGCACAGGGCAGCAAATGCAGTGTTGCGACCTCCGCACCCTCCAACAGCCCACAGGAAGGATACGATTTCTACACCAGGATAGCTGCTTCCCCCGTCTCCTACAATCTCCTTCTATCCCAGTATGTTTCTGCAGCTCTGCTCTGCCAGTCTCCTGCCAATCTCTTGCTCGTCTGACCACACACCTTCTCTCTCTTGAATTTAAGTGCTAGCCCTGTCAACCAACAGGACCGACCTGCCTCCTTTTCTGGCGTGCACACATCACCCGAGCTGGCCTCAGTACTTTTCCACTTTAATAGTTTACAAAGCAACAATTGCTTCCTGTTGTGCTTTTTCAACAGTGCATTTTTTAGCGTTGCAGTTTGTGTAATGAAATCACAGCCAGTAAAATGTATTTGCAAGTTTTCTCTCCATTGTAGAGAAGCACCTCACCTTTGACATCTCATCTTCCCGTTTTGCACTGATTTGTTAATGACAGGTTACCAATTATTCGGAAGGGTTGTTAATTGATTAGTACGGGTTATTATTCATGTGCATAGTGCAAACCAGACAGACGCTCTGTTTACCCTGAAGTAGACCATTTTAAAACATGTGTTCACTGCAAGAATGTGTGCCTTTCATTTGTAATGTGCACCAGCCATTCATGATGCCTGTATTTTCCACATGAACACAGGCCTGCACCCTCCTTTTGAACTACCGTTTTTCCGGTCTGGATTTCAACAGTATTCTGTCTATCAAGGGAGGATATTTTTACAACTAATTCTACCTCTTCATCAGATGTTTCATCCTCACATAAAATGTTCTTTTTAAATCTGTCCCTCTGTTCTTTAGGTTTTTTTTGTTAATTTTTATTCTTCATCTACACACACCTCGATAGTCTGGTTCAACTCTAAATTGAACCACACTCCCTTTTTGTGTGTGTGAGAGTATCCCTTGTTTCACTTTGATTTGTTTGTATTTTTTATTTGGATCAGCAAACAATTCAGGACCGTTACACAAAGATAGTTCATGGGCTTCTATATTTTTATCAGTGCATGGACTATTAAATAGTCACTTGTTGTCAGAACGCACAAAATCACTCAAATGGCATTCTGCACCTTCTCTTGGCTGCTGTTTTTGGACTGCACAGAGTTTTCCTATTTGCTCAGACAACATTTTAACTTGGGCCTCTGTCATGGTCATGAAGTCAGGGGCACAGGCATGCAGGGATCGCATGCACAGGAGACCTGGGTGGACACTATCCTGGTGCCTTTGGCACCAGGCTCATGAACAAAAGTAAACAAGAACATCCATTTAACACCAAAAAGCTTTTATTATGGACATAGCACTTCAGATGCATTAACCTTGAACATTCCATCCATTAAGCAGCCCCACGTGTATTCTTGGGTGGGGCTGCTAATGGATTGCCTTTGCATGCGCTCACTTTCTAGGAGGGACAGGGTGTGGCTGGTAAGCCGTCCCTAATGGGCGTGCCCAGGATCTCAGCTATACAAGCTGCCCTTTGAAGATCCTGCTTCCTGCCAGCATACTTACCAACTGGGGGAAGCTGTTCTTACATGTACATCTCTTCGGCGAACCAAGTATTCATCTTTACACTTTCCGGAACGCCGATATCTTCATCTTGGCACCAGAGCACGACACGCTCCATCGTCGACAGCAGCGACTGCAAAGAAAAACTGAAGACAAGGCTAGACATCGAAAAAACTGTCAGTTTAAGGTTGCGCTTCGCCATGCTTCGCGCCTTCCTTAAACCATCACTTACCTGCTGTCGAACATTGTGGTAGCATCCATCTTCTATCCGGCCGCGACTCGCTTCTCACAGCTGCATTGAGGCCGCATTTCCATCTAAGGGAAGAAAACAGAAGAGAGACATTATTGCGGGCATAAATAGGAGCAACATATAAAGACATTAAATAGAACAAACAGCATCACAAGAGCTCAAAAAAGACTTACCAATCGTAAGGAGAAGCATAGTCGCAGCTGGACTGGACTAATCCTTATCGGGGATCAGTGAAGGAACTAAATCCCATTTGACACGCCCCTGCTAGAAGTAGCAGGATGCAGAGCTCATCTTTCATAATTCACAGGTGAGCTTTATGGGGCGGCGTATGCTCACAGAAACCGTACTTTGAGGTGAAGGGTTTGAGAGGTACAGTAATCACAGATTGGCGCACTCACACACTCTTATCTCCACGCTGGAGCATTATCACCACGTACCACCGCTCACAGCTTTTTTACTGAGAGAGAGGCCTGAAGGGGGTGATTCAAGTTCAGGGAGGGCTGCAGCCGTGCTCCAATGCCTACGCAGAGACCAGGTGAGCGTAACACTCTAGCCGTTGAAATGTGTCCATGTCCCTAAATTCCTCTCTTTGCGGCCTGGGCCAATATTGATAAAATTCACCTTGGTTGGACCTATTCTGGTACCTCTCAGGAGATTGATTTTCAGTTGTGTTGTTTCTGAATTAATGGGTCACGGGAGGTGGGGAACACGGTGTGACCATTCTTTGATTGGGGTCGACTGATGGCGGTGACTGGTTATAATGGCGTGGGGCATAATTCCTATTTTGTCTTTCATTTGGTGGGAATTGTCCCCTAGGCTGATTTCCATTCTCAATGAATCTATCCACGTACCGTGGTCTTTTTTGGTGGCCATATACTATTGTATTGGGATCAAATCTGCTCTGTGCCCCCAATGTCTGGTGTGGGCTATGATGCATTTGATTTTGATTGTCATTCATGCCTGACATATCGGGTCGGAATCCTACCCTAGGGTTATCACCCAAATATCTAGGACTAATGTAAGTTTCTCTATTGCTCGGATCAACTGATTGGAACATAGGGTTTTGGGATGGCGTCCTCTGTGGTGGTGCGCCCCTCTGGTTAGGTGTCATGTTGTTCCTTGCCTGAGTTTGGGCTGATTCAAGTGGCATTTATGCAGATTTTATCTCCATTATTGCTGTTATGGATACTTTAGGTTTTGATTTTGTCTCTCTATTCCTAGACCTTTCCTCTCTGGCAATAGATTACCTCATACAGTTTAGTCCCTTGTTCTACTATCCATTCCAAGGCATAAATTAGTCTTCCAAAATTGATTAGTCGAGACTGCTAAATAAAAATATTTTGATTAGCATTTCAACTTATATGATTAGCAAATTTGTATATCCATACTTTCAATCGGGGCCAATGCAGGACATGTTTCCCTTCTACGGCAGCAGTGGGCCTAGGGATCTTGCAGGCTTGTTTCACCACTGGTGCTATAATTAGGATGCCTTTTGGTGGACATGTGGCCAGACACCGCTATCCTTGCAAATTCAACATGGCTTCCCACTAGTGCCTTGCAAAAAGTCAACAATAGTCAACAATTCCCAGAGCTGCTGACGCCAACCGCATCACTCTGCCTAAATTCATGAAGACCAAAGCTGGATGCTCTAGTTTCCCAGCCGCAGCTTGCAAACACTGGAACCTCCTCTCTCCAACCCTATGTGCTGAACTCTGCTACCGGACCTTCCGAAGAACTCTAAAACCGCTACTGTTTGCCTGAATTCTGGACACAGGCCCTTTACCTGGTCTGAACTTTGAAACTACAGTAACTTTTACTGAATAACCATTACACTGTGCTTATCCCAATGTCTGTACATTTCTGAGTAACTGGTCATGCAACAGTGCCTTGATGCACTTGGGATTAGTGCGCTATACAAATGTAAAAATAAATAAAATAAACACACACTTATCTGTCGGCAGAGCCTTTAAATGGCACGCTCCTTGTTAGTGGTGGTTCATTGATGAACCATTGTTTCTGACAAGTGTTCACATTCCCATCACATGATATGCAGTAGCAAGCATGATTCTGTCAAACAATGACTACAAGAAGGTGACCTTATCATACAATACATTTTTATGTGTGTCTAAGTCTTAAACCTACATTTACGAAACTCATAGGATATTTTAGCTTAACATTACTTTGCGTTCTTGTAATTTTCCATTCAAGAATTAGTAAATAAAACTACGACCCTGGTGTTTGTTATCAACATGGATTTACATATTTTTCAGCTTGGATGTAAATTTTTTTGTAAGTTTCAAAACATCTCTGCAAAACAGAGTGTTATTTAAAACCAAAGTACTATTTCTACCAACTAAAGCTGGGAAGATATTTGGTTAAGGGCCTTACGTTGCAGGCTGGTCTCAAAACCCGGCTTCACAATTAACTAAAGTGTGCAAACCTTGGCAAATCATTTGATCTCACAGAAGTGCTCACAAGCCATTCAGTTGACATGTGTGTGCTACACAAAAAAGCTCACTCAAGGTACTGCTTCATATATAATAATGATATTGCCACTTAATCTGCACAGCAAAGTTATTTGTCTCTTGGCTTACTTATAAAAATGTTTTGTAATGTAACTTGTCATCATCACCTTTTAGTATCCAAGGCTACATATGAGCTCATTTTCTGTGGTATCGCTTCCAGCGATGTCAAAACATATGCAAATTAGGGAAGGCTTATGTATTTCACAGCCACTTAAATTATAAACCTGGCAACTTTCAATGGAAAGCAAAGTTCCCGTTTGTCATGACTTAAATGCCAGCATGCATATCAAGTTCCCATCACATGGCATGTGCATTAATTTAAAAAAACTAGCATACGCTTCGCATGCTTGGTTCGGACTATAAAACCCGGTAATAGATGGGTTAACCATAATCTTAGCTTTTGGTGCGGTCATTGAATTAAGATGGTGTCCAAACGGTAACATGTACAATACCCACAGCAACACATACCATGGCACTGCCGCTTTGCATGAGCAGTGCAGACTTTCACATGCACACAGACCCCAGCCTTACATGTGCACACCTAGCCTTTCATATGCAGCATAGTTTTTCAGGCACAAATAACTAGCCTTTCACATGCATGGACACCAAAAATGCACATGTGCACGCTCAGCCTTCCACATCCTTTCAGATGCATGACACATTAGCCTTTTGCATGTGCACATGAAAGCCTATCATGTTTAAGGCCATTGCAGTCTGAGTGGAATATAGAGCTCAGCAAAGGTGGGCAGCAAAGAGAGGGGAATTAGTCAATTGATTTAGCAAGCAATATGTGTGAGAAAGAAATAGATGAAAGAAGAGCCTCTCGAAAGTGATGAGGGGAGATGGGC